>NC_039365.1:4730888-5346522 GCF_003573695.1 Papaver somniferum | reverse complement strand
ATTTTAGTAATCTTTGAATCTGTGATGGTCAATTCTGATATATTTTGTCTTGAGTTCATCCGAATGAGAATCTCAGGTCAAACTTTAGTAATCTTTTAACTCGTGATGTTCAATTATGATATTTCTTCTTAAGTACATCTGAACGAGAAACTCAGGTGTAACTCTAGTAATCTTTGAGCCCGTGATGTTCAATTTTGATATATCTCGTCTCCAATTCATCCGAACGAGAAACTCAAGTTTAACTCTAGTAATCTTTGAACAAGTGACGGTGAATTCTGATATATATCGTCTTCAGTTCATCCGAACGAGAAACTATAGTTTAACTCTAGTAATCTTTGAACCTGTGATGTTCAATTCTGATATATATCGTATTCAGTTCATCCGAACGAGAAACTCAGATCCAACTCTATTAATTTTTGAACCTGTGATGTTCAATTCTGATTTATTTCGTTTTCAGTTCATCCGAACGAGAAACTCAGGTCTAACTCTAGTAATCTTTGAACCTGTGATTTTCAGTTCTGATATATTTCGTCCTCAATTCATCCGAACGAGAAACTCAGGTCTAACTCTAGTAATCTTTGAACCTGTAATGTTCAATTCGGATATATTTTGTCTTCAGTTCATCCGAACGAAAAACTCAAGTCTAACTCCAGTAATCTTTGAACCTGTGATGTTCAATTCGGATATATTTTGTCTTCAGTTCATCCGAACGAAAAACTCAAGTCTAACTCCAGTAATCTTTGAAGCTGTGATTTTCAATTTTGGTATATTTTGTTTTCAGTTCATCCGAACGAGAAACTCAGGTCTAACTCTTGTAATCTTTGAACATGTGATGTTAAATTATGATATATTTTGTCTTCAATTCATCCGAACGAGAAACTCAGGTCTAACTCTAGTAATCTTTGAACCCGTGATGTTCAATTCTGATATATTTCGTCATCAGTTCATCCGAACGAGAAACTCAGGTCCAACTTTAGTAATCTTTGAACCTGTGATGTTCAATTATGATATATTTTGTCTTGAGTTCATCCGAATGAGAAACTCAGGTCTAACTTTAGTAATCTTTGAAGTCGTGATGTTCAATTATGATATTTCTTCTTCAGTACATCCGAACGAGAAACTCAGGTGTAACTCTAGTAATCTTTGAACCCGTGATGTTCAATTCTGATATATTTCGTCTCCAATTCATCCGAACGAGAAACTCAAGTCTAACTCTAGTAATCTTTGAACATGTGATGTTCAATTCTGATATATTTCGTCTTCACTTCATCCGAACGAGAAAATCAAGTCTAACTTTAATAATCTTTGAACCTGTGATGTTCAATTCTGATATATTTTGTCTTCAGTTCATCCGAACGAGAAACTCAGGTCTAACCCTGGTAATCTATGAACCTGTGATGTTCAATTATGATATATTTTGTCTTCAGTTCATCCAAACGGGAAAAACAGGTCTAACTTTAGTAATCTTTGAACCTGTGATGTTCAATACTGATATATTTCGTCTTCAGTTCATCCGAACGAGAAACTCAAGTTTAACTCTAGTAATCATTGAACCTGTGATGTTCAATTCTGATATATATCGTATTCAGTTCATCCGAACGAGAAACTCAGGTCCAACTCTATTAATTTTTGAACCTGTGATGTTCAATTCTGATATATATCGTATTCAGTTTTTCCGAATCAGAAACTCCGGTCCAACTCTATTAATTTTTGAACCTGTGATGTTCAATGCTGATATATTTCGTTTTCAGTTCATCCGAACGAGAAACTCAGGTCTAACTCTAGTAATCATTGAACCTGTGATGTTAAATTCTGATATATTTCGTCTTCAATTCATCCGAACGAGAAACTCAGGTCTAACTCTAGTAATCTTTTAACCTGTGATTTTCAATTCTGATATATTTCATTTTCAGTTCATTTAAACGAGAAACTCAGGTCTAACTCTAGTAATCTTTGAACCTGTGATGTTCAATTATGATATATTTAGTCTTCAATTCATCCGAACGAGAAACACAGGTCTATTTTAGTAATCTTTGAACTTGTGATGGTCAATTTTGATATATTTTGTCTTCAATTCATCCGAATGAGAAACTCAGGTCTAACTTTAGTAACCTTTGAACTCGTGATGTTCAATTCTGATATTTCTTCTTCAGTACATCCGAATGAGAAACTCAAGTCTAACTCTAGTAATCTTTGAACCTGTGATGTTCAATTCTTATATATTTCGTCTTCAATTCATCCGAACGAGAAAATCAGGTCTAACTTTAGTAATATTTGAACCTGTGATGTTCAATTCCGATATATTTTGTCTTCAGTTCATCCGAACGAAAAACTCAAGTTTAACTCCAGTAATCTTTGAAGCCGTGATGTACAATTTTGATATATTTTGTCTTCAGTTCATCTGAACGAGAAACTCAGGTCTAACTCTTGTAATCTTTGAACCTGTGATGTTCAATTATGATATATTTTGTCTTCAATTCATCCGAACGAGAAACTCAGGTCTAACTCTAGTAATCTTTGAACCCGTGATGTTCAATTCTGATATATTTCGTCTCCAATTCATCCGAACGAGAAACTCAAGTCTAACTCTAGTAATCTTTGAACCTGTGATGTTCAATTCTGATATATTTCGTCTGCGGTTCATCCGAACGAAAAACTCAAATCTAACTCCAGTAATCTTTGAAGCTGTGATGTTCAATTCTGATGTATTTCGTTTTCAGTTCATCCGAACGAGAAACTCAGGTCTAACTCTAGTAATCTTTGAACCTGTGATTTTCAGTTCTGATATATTTCGTTTTCAGTTCACCCGAACGAGAAACTCAAGTCTAACTCTAGTAATCTTTGAACCTGTGATGTTCAATTCTGATATATTTCGTCTTCAATTCATCCGAACGAGAAACTCAGGTCTAACTTTAGTAATCTTTAAACCTGTGATGTTCAATTCTGATATATTTCGTCTGCGGTTCATCCGAACGAAAAACTCAAATCTAACTCCAGTAATCTTTGAAGCTGTGATGTTCAATTTTGATATATTTTGTCTTCGGTTCATCCGAACAAGAAACTCAGGTCTAACTCTTGTAATCTTTGAACCTGTGATGTTCAATTATGATATATTTTGTCTTCAATTCATCCGAACGAGAAACTCAGGTCTAACTCTAATAATCTTTGAACCCGTGATGTTCAATTCTGATATATTTCGTCTCCAATTCATCCGAACGAGAAACTCAAGTCTAACTCTAGTAATCTTTGAACCTGTGATGTTCAATTCTTATATATTTCGTCTTCAATTCATCCGAACGAGAAAATCAGGTATAACTTTAGTAATATTTGAACCTGTGATGTTCAATTCCGATATATTTTGTCTTCAGTTCATCCGAACGAAAAACTCAAGTTTAACTCCAGTAATCTTTGAATCCGTGATGTACAACATTGATATATTTTGTCTTCAGTTCATCTGAACGAGAAACTCAGGTCTAATTCTAGTAATCTTTGAACCTGTGATGTTCAATTATGATATATTTTGTCTTCAGTTCATTCGAAAGGGAAACTCAGGTCTAACTTTAGTAATCTTTGAACCTGTGATGGTTAATTCTGATTTATTTTTTCTTCAGTTCATCCGAATGAGAAACTCAGGTGTAACTTTAGTAATCTTTGAACTCGTGATGTTCGATTCTGATATTTCTTCTTCAGTACATCCGAATGAGAAACTCAGGTGTAACTCTAGTAATCTATGATCCTGTGATGGACAATTCTGATATATATCGTCTTCAGTTCATCCGAACGATAAACTCAGGTTGAACTCTAGTAATCTTTAAACCTGTGATGTTCAATTCTGATATATTTCGTCTTCAGTTCATCCGAACGAGAAACACAAGTTTAACTCTAATAATCTTTGAACCTGTGATGTTCCATTCTGATATATATCGTATTCAGTTCATCCGAACGAGAAACTCAGGTCCAACTCAATTAATTGTTGAACCTGTGATGTTCAATTCTGATGTATTTCGTTTTCAGTTCATCCGAACGAGAAACTCAGGTCTAACTCTAGTAATCTTTGAACCTGTGATTTTCAATTCTGATATATTTCGTTTTCAGTTCATCCGAACGAGAAACTCAGGTCTAACTCTAGTAATCTTTGAACCTGTGATGTTCAATTCTGATATATTTCGTCTTCAATTCATCCGAACGAGAAACTCAGATCTAACTTTAGTAATCTTTGAACCTGTGATGTTCAATTCTGATATATTTTGTCTTCGGTTCATCCGAACGAAAAACTCAAATCTAAGTCCAGTAATCTTTGAAGTTGTGATGTTCAATTTTGATATATTTTGTCTTCAATTCATCCGAACGAGAAACGCAGGTCTAACTCTAGAAATTTTTGAACCCGTGATGTTCAATTCTGATATATTTTGTCTTCCGTACATCCGAACGAGAAACTCAGGTCTAACTTTAGTAATCTTTGAACCTGTGATGTTCATTTATGATATATTTTGTCTTCAGTTAATCCGAACGAGAAACTAAGGTCTAACTCTAGTAATATTTGAACCCGTGATATACAATTCTGATATATTTTGTCTTCAGTACATCCGAACGAGAAACTCAGGTGTAACTCTAGTAATATTTGAACCCGTGATGTTCAATTCTGATATATTTCGTCTCCAATTCATCCGAACGAGAAACCAAAGTCTAACTCTAGTAATCTTTGAACCTATGATGTTCAATTCTGATATATTTCGTCTTCAATTCATCCGAACGAGAAAATTAGGTCTAAGTTTAGTGATCTTTGAACCTGTGATGTTCAATTCTGATATATTTTGTCTTCAGTTTATCCTAACGAGAAACTCAGGTCCAACCCTAGTAATCTTTGAACCTGTGATGTTCAATTCTGATATATTTCGTCTTCAATTCATCCGAACGAGAAACTCAGGTCTAACTTTAGTAATGTTTGAACCTGTGATGTTCAATTCTGATATATTTCGTCTGCGGTTCATCCGAACGAAAAACTCAAATCTAACTCCAGTAATCTTTGAAGCTGTGATGTTCAATTTTGATATATTTTGTCTTCGGTTCATCCAAACAAGAAACTCAGGTCTAACTCTTGTAATCTTTGAACCTGTGATGTTCAATTATGATATATTTTGTCTTCAATTCATCCGAACGAGAAACTCAGGTCTAACTCTAATAATCTTTGAACCCGTGATGTTCAATTCTGATATATTTCGTCTCCAATTCATCCGAACGAGAAACTCAAGTCTAACTCTAGTAATCTTTGAACCTGTGATGTTCAATTCTTATATATTTCGTCTTCAATTCATCCGAACGAGAAAATCAGGTCTAACTTTAGTAATATTTGAACCTGTGATGTTCAATTCCGATATATTTTGTCTTCAGTTCATCCGAACGAAAAACTCAAGTTTAACTCCAGTAATCTTTGAATCCGTGATGTACAACATTGATATATTTTGTCTTCAGTTCATCTGAACGAGAAACTCAGGTCTAATTCTAGTAATCTTTGAACCTGTGATGTTCAATTATGATATATTTTGTCTTCAGTTCATTCGAAAGGGAAACTCAGGTCTAGCTTTAGTAATCTTTGAACCTGTGATGGTTAATTCTGATTTATTTTTTCTTCAGTTCATCCGAATGAGAAACTCAGGTCTAACTTTAGTAATCTTTGAACTCGTGATGTTCGATTCTGATATTTCTTCTTCAGTACATCCGAATGAGAAACTCAGGTGTAACTCTAGTAACCTATGATCCTGTGATGGACAATTCTGATATATATCGTCTTCAGTTCATCCGAACGATAAACTCAGGTTGAACTCTAGTAATCTTTAAACCTGTGATGTTCAATTCTGATATATTTCGTCTTCAGTTCATCCGAACGAGAAACACAAGTTTAACTCAAGTAATCTTTGAACCTGTGATGTTCCATTCTGATATATATCGTATTCAGTTCATCCGAACGAGAAACTCAGGTCCAACTCAATTAATTGTTGAACCTGTGATGTTTAATTCTGATGTATTTCGTTTTCAGTTCATCCGAACGAGAAACTCAGGTCTAACTCTAGTAATCTTTGAACCTGTGATTTTCAATTCTGATATATTTCGTTTTCAGTTCATCTGAACGAGAAACTCAGGTCTAACTCTAGTAATCTTTGAACCTGTGATGTTCAATTCTGATATATTTCGTCTTCAATTCATCCGAACGAGAAACTCAGATCTAACTTTAGTAATCTTTGAACCTGTGATGTTCAATTCTGATATATTTTGTCTTCGGTTCATCCGAACGAAAAACTCAAATCTAAGTCCAGTAATCTTTGAAGCTGTGATGTTCAATTTTGATATATTTTGTCTTCAATTCATCCGAACGAGAAACGCAGGTCTAACTCTAGTAATTTTTGAACCCGTGATGTTCAATTCTGATATATTTTGTCTTCCGTACATCCGAACGAGAAACTCAGGTCTAACTTTAGTAATCTTTGAACCTGTGATGTTCATTTATGATATATTTTGTCTTCAGTTAATCCGAACGAGAAACTAAGGTCTAACTCTAGTAATATTTGAACCCGTGATATACAATTCTGATATATTTTGTCTTCAGTACATCCGAACGAGAAACTCAGGTGTAACTCTAGTAATATTTGAACCCGTGATGTTCAATTCTGATATATTTCGTCTCCAATTCATCCGAACGAGAAACCAAAGTCTAACTCTAGTAATCTTTGAACCTATGATGTTCAATTCTGATATATTTCGTCTTCAATTCATCCGAACGAGAAAATTAGGTATAAGTTTAGTGATCTTTGAACCTGTGATGTTCAATTCTGATATATTTTGTCTTCAGTTTATCCTAACGAGAAACTCAGGTCCAACCCTAGTAATCTTTGAACCTGTGATGTTCAATTATAATATATTTTGTCTTCAGTTCATCCGAACGGGAAACTCAGGTCTAACTTTAGTAATCTTTGAACATGTGATGTTCAATTCTGGTATTTCTTCTCTAGTACATCCGAACGAGAAACTCAGGTGTAACTCTAGTAATCTTTGAACCCGTGATGTTCAATTCTGATATATTTCATCTCCAATTCATCCGAAAGAGAAACTCAAGTCTAACTCTAGTAATCTTTGAACCTATGATGTTCAATTATGATATATTTCGTCTTCAATTCATCCGAACGAGAAAATCAAATCTAACTTTAGTAATCTTTGAACCTGTGATGTTCAATTCTGATATATTTTATCTTCAGTTCATCCGAACGAGAAACTCAGGTTTAACTCTAGTAATCTTTGAACTTGTGATGTTCAATTCTGATATATTTCGTCTTCAGTTCATCCGAACGAGAAACACAAGTTCAACTCTAGTAATTTTTGAACCTGTGATGTTAAATTCTGATATATATCGTATTCAGTTCATCCGAACGAGAAACTCAGATCCAACTCTATTAATTTTTTAACCTGTGATGTTCAATTCTGATGTATTTCATTTTCAGTTCATCCGAACGAGAAACTCAGGTATAACTCTAGTAATTATTGAACCTGTGATTTTCAATTCTGATATATTTCGTTTTCTGTTCATCCGAACGAGAAACTCAGGTCTAACTCTAGTAATCTTTGAAACTGTGATTTTCAGTTCTGATATATTTCGTCTTCAATTCATCCGAACGAGAAACTCAGGTCTAACTCTAGTAATCTTTGAACCTGTGATGTTCAATTCCGATATATTTTTTCTTCAGTTCATCCGAACGAAAAACTCAAGTTTAACTCCAGTAATCTTTGAAGCCGTGATGTACAACATTGATATATTTTGTCTTCAGTTCATCTGAACGAGAAACTCAGGTCTAATTCTGGTAATCTTTGAACCTGTGATGTTCAATTATGATATATTTTGTCTTCAGTTCATTCGAAAGGGAAACTCAGGTCTAACTTTAGTAATCTTTGAACCTGTGATGGTTAATTATGATATTTCTTCTTCAGTACATCCGAACGAGAAACTCAGGTGTAACTCTAGTAATCTATGAACCTGTGATGGACAATTCTGATATATATCGTCTTCAGTTCATCCAGACGATAAACTCAGGTTTAACTCTAGTAATCTTTGAACCTGTGATGTTCAATTCTGATATATATCATCTTCAGTTCATCCGAACGAGAAACTATAGTTTAACTCTAGTAATCTTTGAACCTGTGATGTTCAATTATGATATATATCGCATTCAGTTCATCCGAACGAGAAACTCAGATCCAACTCTATTAATTTTTGAACCTGTGATGTTCAATTCTGATGTATTTCGTTTTCAGTTCATCCGAACGAGAAACTCAGGTATAACTATAGAAATCATTGAACCTGTGATTTTCAATTCTGATATATTTCGTTTTCAGTTCATCCAAACGAGAAACTCAGGTCTAACTCTAGTAATCTTTGAAACTGTGATTTTCAGTTCTGATATATTTCGTCTTAAATTCATCCGAACGAGAAACTCAGGTCTAACTCTAGTAATATTTGAACCTGTGATGTTCAATTGTGATATATTTTGTCTTCGGTTCATCCGAACGAAAAACTCAAATCTAACTCCAGTAATCTTTGAAGCTGTGATGTTCAATTTTGGTATATTTTGTCTTCAGTTCATCCGAACGATAAATTCAGGTCTAAATCTTGTAATCTTTGAACCTGTGATGTTCAATTATGATATATTTTGTCTTCAATTCATCCGAACGAGAAACTCAGGTCCAACTTTAGTAATAATTGAACCTGTGATGTTCAATTATGATATATTTTGGCTTCAGTTCATCCGAACGAGAAACTCAGGTCTATTTTAGTAAGCTTTGAACCTGTGATGGTCAATTCTGATATATTTTGTCTTCAGTTCATCCGAATGAGAAAATCAGGTCTAACTTAAGTAATCTTTGAACTCGTGATGTTCAACTATGATATTTCTTCTTCAGTACATCCGAACGAGAAACTCAGGTGTAACTCTAGTAATCTTTGAACCCGTGATGTTCAATTCTGATATATTTCGTTTCCAATTCATCCGAACGAGAAACTCAAGTCTAACTCTAGTAATCTTTGAACATGTGATGTTCAATTCTGATATATTTCGTCTTCATTTAATCCGAACGAGAAAATCAAGTCTAACTTTAGTAATCTTTGAACCTGTGATGTTTAATTCTGATATATTTTGTCTTCAGTTCATCCGAACGAGAAACTCAGGTATAACCCTGGTAATCTTTGAACCTGTGATGTTCAATTATGATATATTTTGTCTTCAGTTCATCCGAACGGGAAACTCAGGTCTAACTTTCGTAATCTTTGAACCTGTGATGTTCAATACTGATATATTTCGTCTTCAATTCATCCGAACGAGAAACTCAAGTTTAACTCTAGTAATCATTGAACCTGTGATGTTCAATTCTGATATATATCGTATTCAGTTCATCCGAACGAGAAACTCAGGTCCAACTCTAATAATTTTTGAAACTGTGATGTTCAATTCTGATATATATCGTATTCAGTTCTTCCGAATGAGAAACTCAGGTCCAACTCTATTAATTTTTGAACCTGTAATGTTCAATGCTGATATATTTCGTTTTCAGTTCATCTGAACGAGAAACTCAGGTCTAACTCTAGTAATCATTGAACCGGTGATGTTCAATTCTGATATATTTCGTATTCAATTCATCCGAACGAGAAACTCAGGTCTAACTCTAGTAATCTTTGAACCTGTGATTTTCAATTCTGATATATTTCGTTTTCAGTTCATCCGAACGAGAAACTCAGGTATAACTCTAGTAATCTTTGAACCTGTGATGTTCAATTCTGATATATTGCGTCTTCAATTCATCCGAACGAGAAACACAGGTCTATTTTAGTAATCTTTGAACCTGTGATGGTCAATTCTGATATAGTTTGTCTTCAGTTCATCCGAATGAGAAACTCAGGTCTAACTTTAGTAATCTTTGAACTCGTGATGTTCAATTCTGATATTTCTTCTACGGTACATCCGAAAGAGAAACTCAAGTATAACTCTAGTAATCTTTGAACCTGTGATGTTCAATTCTTATATATTTCGTCTTCAATTCATATGAACAAGAAAATCAGGTCTAACTTTAGTAATATTAGAACCTGTGATGTTCAATTCCGATATATTTAGTCTTCAGTTCATCCGAACGAAAAACTCAAGTTTAACTCCAGTAATATTTGAAGTCGTGATGTACAATTTTGATATATTTTGTCTTCAGTTAATCTGAACGAGAAACTCAGGTCTAACTCTAGTAATCTTTGAACCTGTGATGTTTAATTCTGATATATATCGTATTCAGTTCATCCCAACGAGAAACTCAGGTCCAACTCAATTAATTGTTGAACCTGTGATGTTCAATTCTGATGTTTTTCGTTTTCAGTTCATCCGAACGAGAAACTCAGGTCTAACTCTAGTAATCTTTGAACCTGTGATTTTCAGTTATGATATATTTCGTTTTCAGTTCACCCGAACGAGAAACTCAGGTCTAACTCTAGTAATCTTTGAACCTGTGATGTTCAATTCTGATATATTTCGTCTTCAATTCATCCGAACGAGAAACTCAGGTCTAACTTTAGTAATCTTTGAACCTGTGATGTTCAATTCTGATATGTTTCGTCAACGGTTCATCCGAACGAAAAACTCAAATCTAACTCCAGTAATCTTTGAAGCTGTGATGTTCAATTTTGATATATTTTGTCTTCGGTTCATCCGAACAAGAAACTCAGGTCTAAATCTTGTAATCTTTGAACCTGTGATGTTCAATTATGATATATTTTGTCTTCAATTCATCCGAACGAGAAACTCAGGTCTAACTCTAGTAATCTTTGAACCCGTGATGTTCAATTCTGATATATTTCGTTTCCAATTCATCCGAACGAGAAACTCAAGTCTAACTCTAGTAATCTTTGAACCTGTGATGTTCAATTCTTATATATTTCGTCTTGAATTCATCCGAACGAGAAAATCAGGTCTAACTTTAGTAATATTTGAACCTGTGATGTTCAATTCCGATATATTTTGTCCTCAGTTCATCCGAACGAAAAAATCAAGTTTAACTCCAGTAATCTTTGAAGCCGTGATGTACAACTTTGATATATTTTGTCTTCAGTTCATCTGAACGAGAAATTCAGGTCTAACTCTGGTAATCTTTGAACCTGTGATGTTCAATTATGATATATTTTGTCTTCAGTTCATTCGAAAGGGAAACTCAGGTCTAACTTTAGTAATCTTTGAACCTGTGATGGTTAATTCTGATATATTTTGTCTTCAGTTCATCCGAATGAGAAACTCAGGTCTAACTTTAGTAATCTATGAACCTGTGATGGAAAATTCTGATATATATCGTCTTCAGTTCATCCGAACGATAAACTCAGGTTTAACTCTAGTAATCTTTGAACTTGTGATGTTCAATTCTGATGTATTTCGTCTTCAGTTCATCCGAACGAGAAACACATGTTTAACTCTAGTAATCTTTGAACCTGTGATGTTCAATTCTGACATATATCGTATTCAGTTCATCCGAACGAGAAACTCAGGTCCAACTCAATTAATTGTTGAACCTGTGATGTTCAATTCTGATGTATTTCGTTTTCAGTTCATCCGAACGAGAAACTCAGGTCTAACTCTAGTAATCTTTGAACCTGTGATGTTCAATTCTGATATATTTCATCTTCAGTTCATCCGAAAGAGAAACTATAGTTTAACTCTAGTAATCTTTGAACCTGTGATGTTCAATTATGATATATATCGTATTCAGTTCATCCGAACGAGAAACTCAGATCCAACTCTATTAATTTTTGAACCTGTGATGTTCAATTCTGATGTATTTCGTTTTCAGTTCATCCGAACGAGAAACTCAGGTCTAACTCTAGTAATCTTTGAACCTGTGATTTTCAGTTTTGATATATTTCGTCTTCAATTCATCCGAACGAGAAACTCAGGTCTAACTCTAGTAATCTTTGAACCTGTGATGTTCAATTTCTATATATTTTGTCTTCGGTTCATCCGAACGAAAAATTCAAGTTTAACTCCAGTAATCTTTGAAGCTGTGATTTTCAATTTTGGTATATTTTGTCTTCCGTTCATCCGAACGAGAAACTCAGGTCTAACTCTAGTAATCTTTGAACCCGTGATGTTCAATTCTGATATATTTCGTCTTTAGTTCATCCGAACGAGAAACTCAGGTCCAACTTTAGTAATCTTTGAACCTGTGATGTTCAATTATGATATATTTTGTCTTCAGTTCATCCGAACGAGAAACTCAGGTCTATTTTAGTAATCTTTGAACCTGTGATGGTCAATTTTGATATATTTTGTCTTGAGTTCATCCGAATGAGAAACTCAGGTCTAACTTTAGTAATCTTTGAACTTGTGATGTTCAATTATGATATTTCTTCTTCAGTACATCCGAACGAGAAACTCATGTGTAACTCTAGTAATCTTTGAACCCGTGATGTTCAATTCTGATATATTTCGTCTCCAATTCATCCGAACGAGAAACTCAAGTCTAACTCTAGTAATCTTTGAACATGTGATGTTCAATTCTGATATATTTCGTCTTCAATTCATCCGAACGAGAAAATCATGTCTAACTTTAGTAATCTTTGAACCTGTGATGTTCAATTCTGATATATTTTGTCTTCAGTTCATCCGAACGAGAAACTCAGGTCTAACCCTGGTAATCTTTGAACTTGTGATGTTCAATTATGATATATTTTGTCTTCAGTTCATCCGAACGGGAAACTCAGGTCTAACTATAGTAATCTTTGAACCTGTGATGTTCAATACTGATATATTTCGTCTTCAATTCATCCGAACGAGAAACTCAAGTTTAACTCTAGTAATCATTGAACCTGTGATGTTCAATTCTGATATATATCGTATTCACTTCATCCGAACGAGAAATTCAGGTCCAACTCTATAATTTTTTGAACCTGTGATGTTCAATTCTGAAATATATCGTATTCAGTTCTTCCGAATGAGAAACTCAGGTCCAACTCTATTAATTTTTGAACCAGTAATGTTCAATGCTGATATATTTCGTTTTCAGTTCATCCGAACGAGAAACTCAGGTCTAACTCTAGTAATCATTGAACCTATGATATTCAATTCTGATATATTTCGTATTCAAGTCATCCGAACGAGAAACTCAGGTCTAACTCTAGTGATCTTTGAACCTGTGATTTTCAATTCTGATATATTTCGTTTTCAGTTCATTCGAACGAGAAACTCAGGTATAACTCTAGTAATCTTTGAACCTGTGATGTTCAATTCTGATATATTGCGTCTTCAATTCATCCGAACGAGAAACACAGGTCTATTTTAGTAATCTTTGAAACTGTGATGGTCAATTCTTATATAGTTTGTCTTCAGTTCATCCGAATGAGAAACTCAGGTCTAACTTTAGTAATCTTTGAACTCGTGATGTTCAATTCTGATATTTCTTCTACAGTACATCCGAACGAGAAACTCAAGTCTAACTCTAGTAATCTTTGAACCTGTGATGTTCAATTCTTATATATTTCGTCTTCAATTCATATGAACAAGAAAATCAGGTCTAACTTTAGTAATATTAGAACCTGTGATGTTCAATTCCGATATTTTTTTTCTTCAGTTCATCCGAACGAAAAACTCAAGTTTAACCCCAGTAATCTTTGAAGTCGTGATGTACAATTTTGATATATTTTGTCTTCAGTTAATCTGAACGAGAAACTCAGGTCTAACTCTAGTAATCTTTGAACCTGTGATGTTTAATTCTGATATATATCGTATTCAGTTCATCCCAACGAGAAACTCAGGTCCAACTCAATTAATTTTTGAACCTGTGATGTTCAATTCTGATGTATTTCGTTTTCAGTTCATCCGAACGAGAAACTCAGGTCTAACTCTAGTAATCTTTGAACCTGTGATTTTCAGTTCTGATATATTTCGTTTTCAGTTCACCCGAACGAGAAACTCAGGTCTAACTCTAGTAATCTTTGAACCTGTGATGTTCAATTCTGATATATTTCGTCTTCAATTCATCCGAACGAGAAACTCAGGTCTAACTTTAGTAATCTTTGAACCTGTGATGTTCAATTCTGATATGTTTCGTCAACGGTTCATCCGAACGAAAAACTCAAATTTAACTCCAGTAATCTTTGAAGCTGTGATGTTCAATTTTGATATATTTTGTCTTCGGTTCATCCGAACAAGAAACTCAGGTCTAACTCTTGTAATCTTTGAACCTGTGATGTTCAATTATGATATATTTTGTCTTCAATTCATCCGAACGAGAAACTCAGGTTTAACTCTAGTAATCTTTGAACCCGTGATTTTCAATTCTGATATATTTCGTCTCCAATTCATCCGAACGAGAAACTCAAGTCTAACTCTAGTAATCTTTGAACCTGTGATGTTCAATTCTTATATATTTCGTGTTCAATTCATCCGAACGAGAAAATCAGGTCTAACTTTAGTAATATTTGAACCTGTGATGTTCAATTCCGATATATTTTGTCTTCAGTTCATCCGAACGAAAAAAATCAAGTTTAACTCCAGTAATCTTTGAAGCCGTGATGTACAACTTTGATATATTTTGTCTTCAGTTCATCTGAACGAGAAACTCAGGTCTAACTCTGGTAATCTTTGAACCTGTGATGTTCAATTATGATATATTTTGTCTTCAGTTCATTCGAAAGGGAAACTCAGGTCTAACTTTAATAATCTTTGAACCTTCGATGGTTAATTCTGATATATTTTGTCTTCAGTTCATCCGAATGAGAAACTCAGGTCTAACTTTAGTAATCTTTGAACTCGTGATGTTCAATTCTGATATTTCTTCTTCAGTACATCCGAACGAGAAACTCAGGTGTAACTCTAGTAATCTTTGAACTTGTGATGTTCAATTCTGATATATTTCATCTTCAGTTCATCCGAAAGAGAAACTATAGTTTAACTCTAGTAATCTTTGAACCTGTGATGTTCAATTATGATATATATCGTATTCAGTTCATCCGAACAAGAAACTCAGATCCAACTCTATTAATTTTTGAACCTGTGATGTTCAATTCTGATGTATTTCGTTTTCAGTTCATCCGAACGAGAAACTCAGGTCTAACTCTAGTAATCTTTGAACCTGTGATGTTCAATTCTGATATATTTCATCTTCAGTTCATCCGAAAGAGAAACTATAGTTTAACTCTAGTAATCTTTGAACCTGTGATGTTCAATTATGATATATATCGTATTCAGTTCATCCGAACGAGAAACTCAGATCCAACTCTATTAATTTTTGAACCTGTGATGTTCAATTCTGATGTATTTCGTTTTCAGTTCATCCGAACGAGAAACTCAGGTCTAACTCTAGTAATCTTTGAACCTGTGATTTTCAGTTTTGATATATTTCGTCTTCAATTCATCCGAACGAGAAACTCAGGTCTAACTCTAGTAATCTTTGAACCTGTGATGTTCAATTTCTATATATTTTGTCTTCGGTTCATCCGAACGAAAAATTCAAGTTTAACTCCAGTAATCTTTGAAGCTGTGATTTTCAATTTTGGTATATTTTGTCTTCCGTTCATCCGAACGAGAAACTCAGGTCTAACTCTAGTAATCTTTGAACCCGTGATGTTCAATTCTGATATATTTCGTCTTTAGTTCATCCGAACGAGAAACTCAGGTCCAACTTTAGTAATCTTTGAACCTGTGATGTTCAATTATGATATATTTTGTCTTCAGTTCATCCGAACGAGAAACTCAGGTCTATTTTAGTAATCTTTGAACCTGTGATGGTCAATTTTGATATATTTTGTCTTGAGTTCATCCGAATGAGAAACTCAGGTCTAACTTTAGTAATCTTTGAACTTGTGATGTTCAATTATGATATTTCTTCTTCAGTACATCCGAACGAGAAACTCATGTGTAACTCTAGTAATCTTTGAACCCGTGATGTTCAATTCTGATATATTTCGTCTCCAATTCATCCGAACGAGAAACTCAAGTCTAACTCTAGTAATCTTTGAACATGTGATGTTCAATTCTGATATATTTCGTCTTCAATTCATCCGAACGAGAAAATCATGTCTAACTTTAGTAATCTTTGAACCTGTGATGTTCAATTCTGATATATTTTGTCTTCAGTTCATCCGAACGAGAAACTCAGGTCTAACCCTGGTAATCTTTGAACTTGTGATGTTCAATTATGATATATTTTGTCTTCAGTTCATCCGAACGGGAAACTCAGGTCTAACTATAGTAATCTTTGAACCTGTGATGTTCAATACTGATATATTTCGTCTTCAATTCATCCGAACGAGAAACTCAAGTTTAACTCTAGTAATCATTGAACCTGTGATGTTCAATTCTGATATATATCGTATTCACTTCATCCGAACGAGAAATTCAGGTCCAACTCTATAATTTTTTGAACCTGTGATGTTCAATTCTGAAATATATCGTATTCAGTTCTTCCGAATGAGAAACTCAGGTCCAACTCTATTAATTTTTGAACCAGTAATGTTCAATGCTGATATATTTCGTTTTCAGTTCATCCGAACGAGAAACTCAGGTCTAACTCTAGTAATCATTGAACCTATGATATTCAATTCTGATATATTTCGTATTCAAGTCATCCGAACGAGAAACTCAGGTCTAACTCTAGTGATCTTTGAACCTGTGATTTTCAATTCTGATATATTTCGTTTTCAGTTCATTCGAACGAGAAACTCAGGTATAACTCTAGTAATCTTTGAACCTGTGATGTTCAATTCTGATATATTGCGTCTTCAATTCATCCGAACGAGAAACACAGGTCTATTTTAGTAATCTTTGAAACTGTGATGGTCAATTCTTATATAGTTTGTCTTCAGTTCATCCGAATGAGAAACTCAGGTCTAACTTTAGTAATCTTTGAACTCGTGATGTTCAATTCTGATATTTCTTCTACAGTACATCCGAACGAGAAACTCAAGTCTAACTCTAGTAATCTTTGAACCTGTGATGTTCAATTCTTATATATTTCGTCTTCAATTCATATGAACAAGAAAATCAGGTCTAACTTTAGTAATATTAGAACCTGTGATGTTCAATTCCGATATTTTTTTTCTTCAGTTCATCCGAACGAAAAACTCAAGTTTAACCCCAGTAATCTTTGAAGTCGTGATGTACAATTTTGATATATTTTGTCTTCAGTTAATCTGAACGAGAAACTCAGGTCTAACTCTAGTAATCTTTGAACCTGTGATGTTTAATTCTGATATATATCGTATTCAGTTCATCCCAACGAGAAACTCAGGTCCAACTCAATTAATTTTTGAACCTGTGATGTTCAATTCTGATGTATTTCGTTTTCAGTTCATCCGAACGAGAAACTCAGGTCTAACTCTAGTAATCTTTGAACCTGTGATTTTCAGTTCTGATATATTTCGTTTTCAGTTCACCCGAACGAGAAACTCAGGTCTAACTCTAGTAATCTTTGAACCTGTGATGTTCAATTCTGATATATTTCGTCTTCAATTCATCCGAACGAGAAACTCAGGTCTAACTTTAGTAATCTTTGAACCTGTGATGTTCAATTCTGATATGTTTCGTCAACGGTTCATCCGAACGAAAAACTCAAATTTAACTCCAGTAATCTTTGAAGCTGTGATGTTCAATTTTGATATATTTTGTCTTCGGTTACGAGAAACTCAGGTCTAACTCTAGTAATCTTTGAACCTGTGATGTTCAATTTCATATATTTTCTTCGGTTCATCCGAACGAAAAACTCAAGTTTAACTCCAGTAATCTTTGAAGTTGTGATTTTTAATTTTGGTATATTTTGTCTTCAGTTCATCCGAACGAGAAACTCAGGTCTAGTTCTAGTAATCTTTGAACCCGTGATGTTCAATCCTGATATATTTCGTCTTTAGTTCATCCGAACGAGAAACTCAGGTCCAACTTTAGTAATCTTTGAACCTGTGATGTTCAATTATGATATATTTTGTCTTCAGTTCATCCGAACGAGAAACTCAGGTCTATTTTAGTAATCTTTGAACCTGTGATGGTCAATTTTGATATATTTTGTCTTGAGTTCGTCCGAATGAGAAACTCAGGTCTAACTTTAGTAATCTTTGAACTCGTGATGTTCAATTATGATATTTCTTCTTCAGTACATCCGAACGAGAAACTCAGGTGTAACTCTAGTAATCTTTGAACCCGTGATGTTCAATTCTGATATATTTCGTCTCCAATTCATCCGAACGAGAAACTCAAGTCTAACTCTAGTAATCTTTGAACATGTGATGTTCAATTCTGATGTATTTCGTCTTCAATTCATCCGAACGAGAAAATCAAGTCTAACTTTAGTAATCTTTGAACCTGTGATGTTCAATTCTGATATATTTTGTCTTCAATTCATCGGAACGAGAAACTCAGGTCTAACCCTGGTAATCTTTGTACCTGTGATGTTCAATTATGATATATTTTGTCTTCAGTTCATCCAAACGGGAAAATCAGGTCTAACTTTAGTAATATTTGAACCTGTGATGTTCAATACTGATATATTTCGTCTTCAGTTCATCCGAACGAGAAACTCAAGTTTAACTCTAGTAATCATTGAACCTGTGATGTTCAATTCTGATATATATCGTATTCAATTCATCCGAACGAGAAACTTAGGTCCAACTCTATTAATTTTTTAACCTGTGATGTTCAATTCTGATATATATCGTATACAGTTCTTCCGAATGAGAAACTCAGGTCTAACTCTAGTAATCTTTGAACCTGTGATGTTCAATTCTGATATATATCAGATTCAGTTCATCCGAACGAGAAACTGAGGTCCAACAAAATTAATTGTTGAACCTGTGATGTTCAATTCTGATGTCTTTCGTTTTCAGTTCATCCGAACGAGAAACTCAGGTCTAACTCTAGTAATCATTGAACCTGTGATGATCAATTCTGATATATTTCGGATTCAATTCATCCGAACGAGAAACTCAGGTCTAACTCTAGTAATCTTTGAACCTGTGATTTTCAATTCTGATATATTTCGTTTTCAGTTCATCCGAACGAGAAACTCAGGTATAACTCTAGTAATCTTTGAACCTGTGATGTTCAATTCTGATATATTGCGTCTTCAATTCATCCGAACGAGAAACACAGGTCTAATTTAGTAATCTTTGAACCTGTGATGGTCAATTCTGATATAGTTTGTCTTCAGTTCATCCAAATGAGAAACTCAGGTCTAACTTTAGTAATCTTTGAACTCGTGATGTTCAATTCTGATATTTCTTCTACAGTACATCCGAACGAGAAAATCAAGTCTAACTCTAATAATCTTTGAACCTGTGATGTCCAATTCTTATATATTTCGTCTTCAATTCATATGAACAAGAAAATCAGGTCTAACTTTAGTAATATTAGAACCTGTGATGTTCAATTCCGATATATTTTGTCTTCAGTTCATCCGAACGAAAAACTCAAGTTTAACTCCAGTAATCTTTGAAGTCGTGATGTACAATTTTGATATATTTTGTCTTCAGTTAATCTGAACGAGAAACTCAGGTCTAACTCTAGTAATCTTTGAACCAGTGATGTTTAATTCTGATATATATCGTATTCAGTTCATCCCAACGAGAAACTCAGGTCCAACTCAATTAATTGTTGAACCTGTGATGTTCAATTCTGATGTATTTCGTTTTCAGTTCATCCGAACGAGAAACTCAGGTCTAACTCTAGTAATCTTTGAACCTGTGATTTTCAGTTATGATATATTTCGTTTTCAGTTCACCCGAACGAGAAACTCAGGTCTAACTCTAGTAATCTTTGAACCTGTGATGTTCAATTCAGATATATTTCGTCTTCAATTCATCCGAACGAGAAACTCAGGTCTAACTTTAGTAATCTTTGAACCTGTGATGTTCAATTATGATATATTTTGTCTTCAGTTCATCCGAACGAGAAACTCAGGTCTATTTTAGTAATCTTTGAACCTGTGATGGTCAATTTTGATATATTTTGTCTTGAGTTCGTCCGAATGAGAAACTCAGGTCTAACTTTAGTAATCTTTGAACTCGTGATGTTCAATTATGATATTTCTTCTTCAGTACATCCGAACGAGAAACTCAGGTGTAACTCTAGTATTCTTTGAACCCGTGATGTTCAATTCTGATATATTTCGTCTCCAATTCATCCGAACGAGAAACTCAAGTCTAACTCTAGTAATCTTTGAACATGTGATGTTCAATTCTGATATATTTCGTCTTCAATTCATCCGAACGAGAAAATCAAGTCTAACTTTAGTAATCTTTGAACCTGTGATGTTCAATTCTGATATATTTTGTCTTCAATTCATCGGAACGAGAAACTCAGGTCTAACCCTGGTAATCTTTGTACCTGTGATGTTCAATTATGATATATTTTGTCTTTAGTTCATCCAAACGGGAAAATCAGGTCTAACTTTAGTAATATTTGAACCTGTGATGTTCAATACTGATATATTTCGTCTTCAGTTCATCCGAACGAGAAACTCAAGTTTAACTCTAGTAATCATTGAACCTGTGATGTTCAATTCTGATATATATCGTATTCAATTCATCCGAACGAGAAACTTAGGTCCAACTCTATTAATTTTTTAACCTGTGATGTTCAATTCTGATATATATCGTATACAGTTCTTCCGAATGAGAAACTCAGGTCTAACTCTAGTAATCTTTGAACCTGTGATGTTCAATTCTGATATATATCAGATTCAGTTCATCCGAACGAGAAACTGAGGTCCAACAAAATTAATTGTTGAACCTGTGATGTTCAATTCTGATGTCTTTCGTTTTCAGTTCATCCGAACGAGAAACTCAGGTCTAACTCTAGTAATCATTGAACCTGTGATGATCAATTCTGATATATTTCGTATTCAATTCATCCGAACGAGAAACTCAGGTCTAACTCTAGTAATCTTTGAACCTGTGATTTTCAATTCTGATATATTTCGTTTTCAGTTCATCCGAACGAGAAACTCAGGTATAACTCTAGTAATCTTTGAACCTGTGATGTTCAATTCTGATATATTGCGTCTTCAATTCATCCGAACGAGAAACACAGGTCTATTTTAGTAATCTTTGAACCTGTGATGGTCAATTCTGATATAGTTTGTCTTCAGTTCATCCAAATGAGAAACTCAGGTCTAACTTTAGTAATCTTTGAACTCGTGATGTTCAATTCTGATATTTCTTCTACAGTACATCCGAACGAGAAAATCAAGTCTAACTCTAATAATCTTTGAACCTGTGATGTCCAATTCTTATATATTTCGTCTTCAATTCATATGAACAAGAAAATCAGGTCTAACTTTAGTAATATTAGAACCTGTGATGTTCAATTCCGATATATTTTGTCTTCAGTTCATCCGAACGAAAAACTCAAGTTTAACTCCAGTAATCTTTGAAGTCGTGATGTACAATTTTGATATATTTTGTCTTCAGTTAATCTGAACGAGAAACTCAGGTCTAACTCTAGTAATCTTTGAACCTGTGATGTTTAATTATGATATATATCGTATTCAGTTCATCCCAACGAGAAACTCAGGTCCAACTCAATTAATTGTTGAACCTGTGATGTTCAATTCTGATGTATTTCGTTTTCAGTTCATCCGAACGAGAAACTCAGGTCTAACTCTAGTAATCTTTGAACCTGTGATTTTCAGTTATGATATATTTCGTTTTCAGTTCACCCGAACGAGAAACTCAGGTCTAACTCTAGTAATCTTTGAACCTGTGATGTTCAATTCAGATATATTTCGTCTTCAATTCATCCGAACGAGAAACTCAGGTCTAACTTTAGTAATCTTTGAACCTGTGATGTTCAATTCTGATATGTTTCGTCAACGGTTCATCCGAACGATAAACTCAAATCTAACTCCAGTAATCTTTGAAGCTGTGATGTTCAATTTTGATATATTTTGTCTTCGGTTCATCCGAACAAGAAACTCAGGGCTAACTCTTGTAATCTTTGAACCTGTGATGTTCAATTATGATATATTTTGTCTTCAATTCATCCGAACGAGAAACTCAGGTCTAACTCTAGTAATCTTTGAACCCATGATGTTTAATTCTGATATATTTCGTCTCCAATTCATCCGAACGAGAAACTCAAGTCTAACTCTAGTAATCTTTGAACCTGTGATGTTCAATTCTTATATATTTCGTCTTCAATTCATCCGAACGAGAAAATCAGGTCTAACTTTAGTAATATTTGAACCTGTGATGTTCAATTCCGATATATTTTGTCTTTAGTTCATCCGAACGAAAAAATCAAGTTTAACTCCAGTAATCTTTGAAGCCGTGATGTACAACTTTGATATATTTTGTCTTCAGTTCATCTGAACGAGAAACTCAGGTCTTACTCTGGTAATCTTTGAACATGTGATGTTCAATTATGATATATTTTGTCTTCAGTTCATTTGAAAGGGAAACTCAGGTCTAACTTTAGTAATCTTTGAACCTGTGATGGTTAATTCTGATATATTTTGTCTTCAGTTCATCCGAATGAGAAACTCAGGTCTAACTTTAGTAATCTTTGAACTCGTGATGTTCAATTCTGATATTTCTTCTTCAGTACATCCGAACGAGAAACTCAGGTGTAACTCTAGTAATCTATGAACCTGAGATGGACAATTCTGATATATATCGTCTTCAGTTCATCTGAACGATAAACTCAGGTTTAATTCTAGTAATCGTTGAACCTGTGATGTTCAATTCTGATGTATTTCGTCTTCAGTTCATCCGAACGAGAAACACAAGTTTAACTCTAGTAATCTTTGAACCTGTGATGTTCAATTCTGATATATATCGTATTCAGTTCATCCGAACGAGAAACTCAGGTCCAACTCAATTAATTGTTGAACCTGTGATGTTCAATTCTGATGTATTTCGTTTTCAGTTCATCCGAACGAGAAACTCAGGTCTAACTCTAGTAATCTTTGAACCTGTGATGTTCAATTCTGATATATTTCATCTTCAGTTCATCCGAACGAGAAACTATAGTTTAACTCTAGTAATCTTTGAACCTGTGATGTTCAATTATGATATATATCGTATTCAGTTCATCCAAACGAGAAACTCAGATCCAACTCTATTAATTTTTGAACCTTTGATGTTCAATTCTGATGTATTTCGTTTTCAGTTCATCCGAACGAGAAACTCAGGTCTAACTCTAGTAATCTTTGAACCTGTTATTTTCAGTTCTGATATATTTCGTCTTCAATTCATCCGAACGAGAAACTCAGGTCTAACTCTAGTAATCTTTGAACCTGTGATGTTCAATTTCTATATATTTTGTCTTCGGTTCATCAGAACGAAAAACTCAAGTTTAACTCCAGTAATCTTTGAAGCTGTGATTTTCAATTTTGGTATATTTTGTCTTCAGTTCATCCGAACGAGAAACTCAGGTCTAACTCTAGTAATCTTTGAACCCGTGATGTTCAATTCTGATATATTTCGTCTTTAGTTCATCCGAACGAGAAACTCAGGTCCAACTTTAGTAATCTTTGAACCTGTGATGTTCAATTATGATATATTTTGTCTTCAGTTCATCCGAACGAGAAACTCAGGTCTATTTTAGTAATCTTTGAACCTGTGATGGTCAATTTTGATATATTTTGTCTTGAGTTCATCCGAATGAGAAACTCAGGTCTAACTTTAGTAATCTTTGAACTCGTGATGTTCAATTATGATATTTCTTCTTCAGTACATCCGAACGAGAAACTCAGGTGTAACTCTAGTAATCTTTGAACCCGTGATGTTCAATTCTGATATATTTCGTCTCCAATTCATCCGAACGAGAAACTCAAGTCTAACTCTAGTAATCTTTGAACATGTGATTTTCAATTCTGATATATTTCGTCTTCAATTCATCCGAACGAGAAAATCAAGTCTAACATTAGTAATCTTTGAACCTGTGATGTTCAATTCTGATATATTTTGTCTTCAGTTCATCCGAACGAAAAACTCAAGTTTAACTCCAGTAATCTTTGAAGCCGTGATGTACAATTTTGATATTTTTTGTCTTCAGTTCATCTGAACGAGAAACTCAGGTCTAACTCTAGTAATCTTTGAACCTGTGATGTTCAATTCTGATATATATCAGATTCAGTTCATCCGAACGAGAAACTCAGGTCCAACTAAATTAATTGTTGAACCTGTGATGTTCAATTCTAATATATTTCGTCTTCAATTCATCCGAACGAGAAACACAGGTCTATTTTAGTAATATTTGAACTTGTGATGGTCAATTCTGATATATTTTGTCTTCAGTTCATCCGAATGAGAAACTCAGGTCTAACTTTAGTAATCTTTGAACTCGTGATGTTCAATTCTGATATTTCTTCTTCAGTACATCCGAACGAGAAACTCAAGTCTAACTCTAGTAATCTTTGAACCTGTGATGTTCAATTCTTATATATTTCGTCTTCAATTCATCCGAATGAGAAAATCAGGTCTAACTTTAGTAATATTTGAACCTGTGATGTTCCAATTCCGATATATTTTGTCTTCAGTTCATCCGAACGAAAAATCAAGTTTAACTCCAGTAATCTTTGAAGCCGTGATGTAAAATTTTGATATTTTTTCTCAGTTCATCTGAACGAGAAACTCAGGTCTAACTCTAGTAATCTTTGAACCTGTGATGTTCAATTTTGATATATCATCAGATTCAGTTCATCCGAACAAGAAACTCAGGTCCAACTAAATTAATTGTTTGAACCTGTGTGTTCAATTCTGATGTATTCGTTTTCAGTTCATCCGAACGAGAAACTCAGGTCTATTTTAGTAATCTTTGAACCTGTGATGGTCAATTTTGATATATTGTGTCTTGAGTTCATCCGAATGAGAAACTCAGGTCTAACTTTAGTACTCTTTGAACTCGTGATGTTCAATTCTGATATTTCTTCTCAGTATATCCGAACGAGAAACTCAAGTCTAACTCTAGTAATCTTGAACCTGTGTGATGCGCAATTCTTATAATTTCGTCTTCAATTCATCCGAATGAGAAAATCAGGTCTAACTCTATTAATTTTGAACCTTTGATGTTCAATTCCGATATATTTTGTCTTCAGTTCATCCGAATGAGAAAATCCAGGTCTAACTTTAGTAATATTTGACCTGTGATGTTCAATTCCGATATTTGTCTTCAGTTCATCCGAACGAAAACTCAAGTTTAAATCCATAATCTTTGAAGCCGTGATCGTACGTAAAATTTTGATATTTTTTCTTCAGTCATCTGAACGAGAAACTCAGGTCTAACTCTAGTAATCTTTGAACCTGTGATGTTCAATTCTGATATAATCAGATTCAGTTCATCCGAACGAGAAAACTCAGGTCCAAGTAAATTAATTGTTGAACCTGTGATGTTCAATTTGATGTATTGGTCGTTTTTCAGTTCATCCGAACGAGAAACTCAGTTCTTTAGTAAGCTTTGAACCTGTGATGGTCAATTTTGATATATTTTGTCTTGAGTTCATACCGAATGAGAAACTCAGGTCTAACTTTAGTACTCTTTGAACTGTGATGTTCAATTCTGATATTTCTTCTTCTTATATCCGAACGAGAAACTCAAGTCTACTCTAGTAATCTTTGAACCTGTGATCTCAATTCTATATATTCGTCTTCAATTCATCCTGAAAATCAGGTCTAACTCTATTAATTTTGAACCTTTGATGTTCAATTCCGATATATTTTGTCTTCAGTTCATCCGAATGAGAAACTCAGGTCTAAGTCTAGTAATCTTTGAACCTGTGATGTTCAATTCTAATATATTTCGTCTTCAATTCATCCGAACGAGAAACACAGGTCTATTTTAGTAATCTTTGAACTTGTGATGGTCAATTCTGATATATTTTGTCTTCAGTTCATCCGAATGAGAAACTCAGGTCTAACTTTTGTAATCTTTGAACTCGTGATGTTCAATTCTGATATTTCTTCTTCAGTACATCCGAACGAGAAACTCAAGTCTAACTCTAGTAATCTTTGAACCTGTGATGTTCAATTCTTATATATTTCGTCTTCAATTCATCCGAATGAGAAAATCAGGTCTAACTTTAGTAATATTTGAACCTGTGATGTTCAATTCCGATATATTTTGTCTTCAGTTCATCCGAACGAAAAACTCAATTTAACTCCAGTAATCTTTGAAGCCGTGATGTACAATTTTGATATTTTTTGTCTTCAGTTCATCTGAACGAGAAACTCAGGTCTAACTCTAGTAATCTTTGAACCTGTGATGTTCAATTCTGATATATATCAGATTCAGTTCATCCGAACGAGAAACTCAGGTCCAACTAAATTAATTGTTGAACCTGTGATGTTCAATTCTGATGTATTTCGTTTTCAGTTCATCCGAACGAGAAACACAGGTCTATTTTAGTAATCTTTGAACTTGTGATGGTCAATTCTGATATATTTTGTCTTCAGTTCATCCGAATGAGAAACTCAGGTCTAACTTTAGTAATATTTGAACTCGTGATGTTCAATTCTGATATTTCTTCTTCAGTACATCCGAACGAGAAACTCAAGTCTAAATCTAGTAATCTTTGAACCTGTGATGTTCAATTCTTATATATTTCTTCTTCAATTCATCCGAATGAGAAAATCAGGTCTAACTTTAGTAATATTTGAACCTGTGATGTTCAATTCCGATATATTTTGTCTTCAGTTCATCCGAACGAAAAACTCAAGTTTAACTCCAGTAATCTTTGAAGCCGTGATGTAAAATTTTGATATTTTTTGTCTTCAGTTCATCTGAACGAGAAACTCAGGTCTAACTCTAGTAATCTTTGAACCTGTGATGTTCAATTCTGATATATATCAGATTCAGTTCATCCGAACGAGAAACTCAGGTCCAACTAAATTAATTGTTGAACCTGTGATGTTCAATTCTGATGTATTTCGTTTTCAGTTCATCCGAACGAGAAACTCAGGTCTATTTTAGTAATCTTTGAACCTGTGATGGTCAATTTTGATATATTTTGTCTTGAGTTCATCCGAATGAGAAACTCAGGTCTAACTTTAGTACTCTTTGAACTCGTGATGTTCAATTCTGATATTTCTTCTTCAGTATATCCGAACGAGAAACTCAAGTCTAACTCTAGTAATCTTTGAACCTGTGATGCTCAATTCTTATATATTTCGTCTTCAATTCATCCGAATGAGAAAATCAGGTCTAACTCTATTAATTTTTGAACCTTTGATGTTCAATTCCGATATATTTTGTCTTCAGTTCATCCGAATGAGAAACTCAGGTCTAAGTCTAGTAATCTTTGAACCTGTGATGTTCAATTCTAATATATTTCGTCTTCAATTCATCCGAACGAGAAACACAGGTCTATTTTAGTAATCTTTGAACTTGTGATGGTCAATTCTGATATATTTTGTCTTCAGTTCATCCGAATGAGAAACTCAGGTCTAACTTTAGTAATCTTTGAACTCGTGATGTTCAATTCTGATATTTCTTCTTCAGTACATCCGAACGAGAAACTCAAGTCTAACTCTAGTAATCTTTGAACCTGTGATGTTCAATTCTTATATATTTCGTCTTCAATTCATCCGAATGAGAAAATCAGGTCTAACTTTATTAATATTTGAACCTGTGATGTTCAATTCCGATATATTTTGTCTTCAGTTCATCCGAACGAAAAACTCAATTTTAACTCCAGTAATCTTTGAAGCCGTGATGTACAATTTTGATATTTTTTGTCTTCAGTTCATCTGAACGAGAAACTCAGGTCTAACTCTAGTAATCTTGAACCTGTGATGTTCATTCTGATATATATCAGATTCAGTTCATCCGAACGAGAAACTCAGGTCCAACTAAATTAATTTGTTGAACCTGTGATGTTCAATTCTGATGTATTTCGTTTCAGTTCATCCGAACGAGAAACAGGTCTATTTTGTAATCTTTGAACTTGTGATGGTCAATTCTGATATATTTTGTCTTCAGTTCATCCGAATGAGAAACTCAGGTCTAACTTTAGTAATCTTGAACTCGTGATGTTCATTCTGATATTTCTTCTTCAGTACATCCGAACGAGAAACTCAAGTCTAAATCTAGTAATCTTTGAACCTGTTGATGTTCAATTCTTATATATTTCGTCTTCAATTCCCGAATGAGAAAATCAGGTCTAACTTTAGTAATATTAGAACCTGTGATGTTCAATTCCGATATATTTTGTCTTCAATTCATCCGAACGAGAAACTCAGGTCTAACTCTATAATCTTGAACCCGTGATGTTCATTCTGATATATTCGTCTCCAATTCATCTGAAAGAGAACCCCCCTAGTCTAACTCTAGTAATCTTTGAACCTGTGATGTCAATTCTTATATATTTCGTCTCAATTCATCCGAACGAGAAAATCAGGTCTAACTTTAGTAATATTTGAACCTGTGATGTTCAATTCCGATATATTTTGTCTTCAGTTCATCCGACGAAAAACTCAAGTTTAACTCCAGTAATCTTTGAAGTCGTGATCTACAACTTTGATATATTTGTCTTCAGTTCATCTGAACGAGAAACTCAGGTCTAACTCTAGTAATCTTTGAACCTGTGATGTTCATTCTGATATATATCAGATTCAGTTCATCCGAACGAGAAACTCAGGTCCAACTAAATTAATTGTTGAACCTGTGATGTTCAATCTGATGTATTCGTTTTCAGTTCATCCGAACGAGAAACTCAGGTCTATTTTAGTAATCTTTGAACCTGTGATGGTCAATTTTGATATATTTGTCTTGAGTTCATCCGAATGAGAAACTCAGGTCTAACTTTAGTACTCTTTGAACTCGTGATGTCAATTCTGATATAATCGTATTCAGTTCATCCGAACGAGAACTCAGTCCACTCAATTAATTGTTGAACCTGTGATGTTCAATTCTGATGTATTTCGTTTTCAGTTCATCGAACGAGAAACTCAGGTCTAACTCTAGTAATCTTTGAACCTGTGATGTTCAATCTGATATATTCATCTTCAGTTCATCCGAACGAGAAACTATAGTTTAACTCTAGTACTCTTTGAACCTGTGATGTTCAATTATGATATATATCGTATTCAGTTCATCCAAACGAGAAACTCAGATCCAACTCTATTAATTTTTGAACCTTTGATGTTCAATTCTGATGTATTCGTTTTCGTTCATCCGAACGAGAAACTCAGGTCTAACTCTAGTAATCTTTGAACAGTTATTTTCAGTTCTGATATATTTCGTCTTCATTCATCCGAACGAGAACTCAGGTCTAACTCTAGTAATCTTTGAACCTGTGATGTTCAATTTCTATATTTTGTCTTCGGTTCATCAGAACGCAAACTCAAGTTAACTCCAGTAATCTTTGAAGCTGTATTTTCAATTTGGTATATTTTGTCTTCAGTTCATCCGAACGAGAAACTCAGGTCTAACTCTAGTAATCTTTGAACCCGTGATGTTCAATTCTGATATATTTCGTCTTTAGTTCATCCGAACGAGAAACTCAGGTCCAACTTAGTAATCTTTGAACCTGTGATGTTCAATTATGATAGATTTTGTCTTCAGTTCATCCGAACGAGAACTCAGGTCTATTTTAGTATCTTTGAACCTGTGATGGTCAATTTTGATATATTTTGTCTTGAGTTCATCCGAATGAGAAACTCAGGTCTAACTTTAGTAATCTTTGAACTCGTGATGTTCAATATATTTCTCTTCAGTACATCCGAACGAGAAACTCAGGTGTAACTCTATAATCTTTGAACCCTGATGTTCAATTATGATATATTTCGTCTCAATTCATCCGAACGAGAAACTCAAGTCTAACTCTAGTAATCTTTGAACTGATTTTCAATTCTGATATTTCGTCTTCATTCATCCGACGAGAAAATCAAGTCTAACATTAGTAATCTTTGAACCTGTGATGTTCAATTCTGATTATTTTGTCTTCAGTTCATCCGAAAGAAAAACTCAGTTTAACTCCAGTAATCTTTGAAGCCGTGATGTACAATTTTGATATTTTTTGTCTTCAGTTCATCTGAACGAGAAACTCAGGTCTAACTCTAGTAATCTTTGAACCTGTGATGTTCAATTCTGATATATATCAGATTCAGTTCATCCGAACGAGAAACTCAGGTCAACTAAATTAATGTTGAACCGTGATGTTCAATTCTAATATTTCGTCTTCAATTCATCCGAACGAGAAACACAGGTCTATTTTATAATATTTGAACTTGTGATGGTCAATTCTGATAGATTTTGTCTTCAGTATCCAATGAGAAAACTCAGGTCTAACTTTAGTAATCTTTGAACTCGTGATGTTCAATTCTGATATTTCTTCTTCAGTACATCCGAACGAGAAACTCAAGTCTAACTCTAGTAATCTTTGAACCTGTGATGTTCAATTCTTATATATTTCGTCTTCAATTCATCCGAATGAGAAAATCAGGTCTAACTTTAGTAATATTTGAACCTGTGATGTTCAATTCCGATATATTTTGTCTTCAGTTCATCCGAACGAAAAACTCAAGTTTAACTCCAGTAATCTTTGAAGCCGTGATGTAAAATTTTGATATTTTTTGTCTTCAGTTCATCTGAACGAGAAACTCAGGTCTAACTCTAGTAATCTTTGAACCTGTGATGTTCAATTCTGATATATATCAGATTCAGTTCTTCCGAACGAGAAACTCAGGTCCAACTAAATTAATTGTTGAACCTGTGATGTTCAATTCTGATGTATTTCGTTTTCAGTTCATCCGAACGAGAAACTCAGGTCTATTTTAGTAATCTTTGAACCTGTGATGGTCAATTTTGATATATTTTGTCTTGAGTTCATCCGAATGAGAAACTCAGGTCTAACTTTAGTACTCTTTGAACTCGTGATGTTCAATTCTGATATTTCTTCTTCAGTATATCCGAACGAGAAACTCAAGTCTAACTCTAGTAATCTTTGAACCTGTGATGCTCAATTCTTATATATTTCGTCTTCAATTCATCCGAATGAGAAAATCAGGTCTAACTCTATTAATTTTTGAACCTTTGATGTTCAATTCCGATATATTTTGTCTTCAGTTCATCCGAATGAGAAAATCAGGTCTAACTTTAGTAATATTTGAACCTGTGATGTTCAATTCCGATATATTTTGTCTTCAGTTCATCCGAACGAAAAACTCAAGTTTAAATCCAGTAATCTTTGAAGCCGTGATGTAAAATTTTGATATTTTTTGTCTTCAGTTCATCTGAACGAGAAACTCAGGTCTAACTCTAGTAATCTTTGAACCTGTGATGTTCAATTCTGATATATATCAGATTCAGTTCATCCGAACGAGAAACTCAGGTCCAAGTAAATTAATTGTTGAACCTGTGATGTTCAATTCTGATGTATTTCGTTTTCAGTTCATCCGAACGAGAAACTCAGGTCTATTTTAGTAATCTTTGAACCTGTGATGGTCAATTTTGATATATTTTGTCTTGAGTTCATCCGAATGAGAAACTCAGGTCTAACTTTAGTACTCTTTGAACTCGTGATGTTCAATTCTGATATTTCTTCTTCAGTATATCCGAACGAGAAACTCAAGTCTAACTCTAGTAATCTTTGAACCTGTGATGCTCAATTCTTATATATTTCGTCTTCAATTCATCCGAATGAGAAAATCAGGTCTAACTCTATTAATTTTTGAACCTTTGATGTTCAATTCCGATATACTTTGTCTTCAGTTCATCCGAATGAGAAACTCAGGTCTAAGTCTAGTAATCTTTGAACCTGTGATGTTCAATTCTAATATATTTCGTCTTCAATTCATCCGAACGAGAAACACAGGTCTATTTTAGTAATCTTTGAACTTGTGATGGTCAATTCTGATATATTTTGTCTTCAGTTCATCCGAATGAGAAACTCAGGTCTAACTTTAGTAATCTTTGAACTCGTGATGTTCAATTCTGATATTTCTTTCTCAGTACATCCGAACGAGAAACTCAAGTCTAACTCTAGTAATCTTTGAACCTGTGATGTTCAATTCTTATATATTTCGTCTTCAATTCATCCGAATGAGAAAATCAGGTCTAACTTTAGTAATATTTGAACCTGTGATGTTCAATTCCGATATATTTTGTCTTCAGTTCATCCGAACGAAAAACTCAAGTTTAACTCCAGTAATCTTTGAAGCCGTGATTCAATTTTGATATTTTTTGTCTTCAGTTCATCTGAACGAAACTCAGGTCTAACTCTAGTAATCTTTGAACCTGTGATGTTCAATTCTGATTATATCAATTCAGTTCATCCGAACGAGAAACTCAGGTCCAACTAAATTAATTGTTGAACCTGTGATGTTCAATTCTGATGTATTTCGTTTTCAGTTCATCCGAACGAGAAACACAGGTCTATTTTAGTAATCTTTGAACTTGTGATGGTCAATTCTGATATATTTTGTCTTCAGTTCATCCGAATGAGAAACTCAGGTCTAACTTTAGTAATCTTTGAACTCGTGATGTTCAATTCTGATATTTCTTCTTCAGTACATCCGAACGAGAAACTCAAGTCTAAATCTAGTAATCTTTGAACCTGTGATGTTCAATTCTTATATATTTCGTCTTCAATTCATCCGAATGAGAAAATCAGGTCTAACTTTAGTAATATTAGAACCTGTGATGTTCAATTCCGATATATTTTATCTTCAATTCATCCGAACGAGAAACTCAGGTCTAACTCTAGTAATCTTTGAACCCGTGATGTTCAATTCTGATATATTTCGTCTCCAATTCATCTGAAAGAGAAACTCTAGTCTAACTCTAGTAATCTTTGAACCTGTGATGTTCAATTCTTATATATTTCGTCTTCAATTCATCCGAACGAGAAAATCAGGTCTAACTTTAGTAATATTTGAACCTGTGATGTTCAATTCCGATATATTTTGTCTTCTGTTCATCCGAACGAAAAACTCAAGTTTAACTCCAGTAATCTTTGAAGTCGTGATCTACAACTTTGATATATTTTGTCTTCAGTTCATCTGAACGAGAAACTCAGGTCTAACTCTAGTAATCTTTGAACCTGTGATGTTCAATTCTGATATATATCAGATTCAGTTCATCCGAACGAGAAACTCAGGTCCAACTAAATTAATTGTTGAACCTGTGATGTTCAATTCTGATGTATTTCGTTTTCAGTTCATCCGAACGAGAAACTCAGGTCTATTTTAGTAATCTTTGAACCTGTGATGGTCAATTTTGATATATTTTGTCTTGAGTTCATCCGAATGAGAAACTCAGGTCTAACTTTAGTACTCTTTGAACTCGTGATGTTCAATTCTGATATATATCAGATTCAGTTCATCCGAACGAGAAACTCAGGTCCAACTAAATTAATTGTTGAACCTGTGATGTTCAATTCTGATGTATTTCGTTTTCAGTTCATCCGAACGAGAAACTCAGGTCTATTTTAGTAATCTTTGAACCTGTGATGGTCAATTTTGATATATTTTGTCTTGAGTTTATCCGAATGAGAAACTCAGGTCTAACTTTAGTACTCTTTGAACTCGTGATGTTCAATTATGACATTTCTTCTTCAGTACATCCGAACGAGAAACTCAGGTGTAACTCTAGTAATCTTTGAACCCGTGATGTTCAATTCTGATATATTTCGTCTACAATTCATACGAACGAGAAACTCAAGTCTAACTCTAGTAATCTTTGAACATGTGATGTTCAATTCTGATATATATTTCGTCTTCAATTCATCCGAACGAGAAAATCAAGTCTAACTTTAGTAATCTTTGAACCTGTAATGTTCAATTCTGATATATTTTGTCTTCAATTCATCGGAACGAGAAACTCAGGTCTAACCCTGGTAATCTTTGAACCTGTGATGTTCAATTATGATATATTTTGTCTTCAGTTCATCCAAACGGGAAAATCAGGTCTAACTTTAGTAATCTTTGAACCTGTGATGTTCAATTATGATATATTTTGTCTTCAGTTCATCCGAACGAGAAACTCAGGTCTATTTTAGTAATCTTTGAACCTGTGATGGTCAATTTTAATATATTTTGTCTTGAGTTCATCCGAATGAGAAACTCAGGTCTAACTTTAGTAATCTTTGAACTCGTGATGTTCAATTATGATATTTCTTCTTCAGTACATCCGAACGAGAAACTCAGGTGTAACTCTAGTAATCTCTGAACCCGTGATGTTCAATTCTGATATATTTCGTCTCCAATTCATCCGAACGAGAAACTCAAGTCTAACTCTAGTAATCTTTGAACATGTGATGTTCAATTTTGATATATTTCGTCTTCAATTCATCCGAACGAGAAAATCAAGTCTAACTTTAGTAATCTTTGAACCTGTGATGTTCAATTCTGATATATTTTGTCTTCAATTTTCGGAACGAGAAACTCAGGTCTAACCCTGGTAATCTTTGAACCTGTGATGTTCAATTTATGATATATTTTGTCTTCAGTTCATCCAAACAGGAAAATCAGGTCTAACTTTAGTAATATTTGAACCTGTGATGTTCAATACTAATATATTTCGTCTTCAGTTCATCCGAACGAGAAACTCAAGTTTAACTCTAGTAATCATTGAACTTGTGATGTTTAATTCTGATATATATCGTATTCAGTTCATCCGAACGAGAAACTCAGGTCCAACTCTATTAATTTTTTAACCTGTGATGTTCAATTCTGATATATATCGTATTCAGTTCTTCCGAATGAGAAACTCAGGTCCAACTCTATTAATTTTTGAACCTGTGATGTTCAATGCTGATATATTTCGTTTTCAGTTCATCCGAACAAGAAACTCAGGTCTAACTCTAGTAATCATTGAACCTGTGATGTTCAATTCTGATATATTTCGTCTTCAATTCATCTGAACGAGAAACTCAGGTCTAACTCTAGTAATCTTTGAACCTGTGATTTTCAATTCTGATATATTTCATTTTCAATTCATCTGAACGAGAAACTCAAGTCTAAGTCTAGTAATCTTTGAACCTGTGATGTTCAATTCTAATATATTTCGTCTTCAATTCATCCGAACGAGAAACACAGGTCTATTTTAGTAATCTTTGAACTTGTGATGGTCAATTCTGATATATTTTGTCTTCAGTTCATCCGAATGAGAAACTCAGGTCTAACTTTAGTAATCTTTGAACTCGTGATGTTCAATTCTGATATTTCTTCTTCAGTACATCCGAACGAGAAACTCAAGTCTAACTCTAGTAATCTTTGAACCTGTGATGTTCAATTCTTATATATTTCGTCTTCAATTCATACGAATGAGAAAATCAGGTCTAACTTTAGTAATATTTGAACCTGTGATGTTCAATTCCGATATATTTTGTCTTCAGTTCATCCGAACGAAAAACTCAAGTTTAACTCCAGTAATCTTTGAAGCCGTGATGTACAATTTTGATATTTTTTGTCTTCAGTTCATCTGAACGAGAAACTCAGGTCTAACTCTAGTAATCTTTGAACCTGTGATGTTCAATTCTGATATATATCAGATTCAGTTCATCCAAACGAGAAACTCAGGTCCAACTAAATTAATTGTTGAACCTGTGATGTTCAATTCTGATGTATTTCGTTTTCAGTTTATCCGAACGAGAAACTCAGGTCTAACTCTAGTAATCTTTGAACCTGTGATTTTCAGTTCTGATATATTTCGTTTTCAGTTCATCCGAACGAGAAACTCAGGTCTAACTCTAGTAATCTTTGAACCTGTGATGTTCAATTCTGATATATTCGTCTTCAATTCATCCGAACGAGAAACTCAGGTCTAACTTTAGTAATCTTTGAACCTGTGATGTTCAATTCTGATATATTTCGTCTTCGGTTCATCCGAACGAAAAAATCAAATCTAACTCCAGTAATCTTTGAAGCTGTGATGTTCAATTTTGATATATTTTGTCTTCGGTTCATCCGAACAAGAAACTCAGGTCTAACTCTTGTAATCTTTGAACCTATGATGTTCAATTATGATATATTTTATCTTCAATTCATCCGAACGAGAAACTCAGGTCTAACTCTAGTAATCTTTGAACCCGTGATGTTTAATTCTGATATATTTCGTCTCCAATTCATCCGAACGAGAAACTCAAGTCTAACTCTAGTAATCTTTGAACCTGTGATGTTCAATTCTTATATATTTCGTCTTCAATTCATCCGAACGAGAAAATCAGGTCTAACTTTAGTAATATTTGAACCTGTGATGTTCAATTCCGATATATTTTGTCTTTAGTTCATCCGAACGAAAAAATCAAGTTTAACTCCAGTAATCTTTGAAGCCGTGATCTACAACTTTGATATATTTTGTCTTCAGTTCATCTGAACGAGAAACTCAGGTCTAACTCTGGTAATCTTTGAACCTGTGATGTTCAATTATGATATATTTTGTCTTCAGTTCATTCGAAAGGGAAACTCATGTCTAACTTTAGTAATCTTTGAACCTGTGATGGTTAATTCTGATATATTTTGTCTTAATTTCATCCGTATGAGAAACTCAGGTCTAAATTTAGTAATCTTTGAACTCGTGATGTTCAATTTTGATATTTCTTCTTCAATACATCCGAACGAGAAACTCAGGTGTAACTCTAGTAATCTATGAACCTGTGATGGAGAATTCTGATATATATCGTCTTCAGTTCATCCGAACGATAAACTCAGGTTTAACTCCAGTAATCTTTGAAGCTGTGATGTTCAATTTGATATATTTTGTCTTCGGTTCATCCGACAAGAAAATCAGGTCTAACTCTTGTAATCTTTGAACCTGTGATGTTCAATTATGATATATTTTATCTTCAATTCATCCGAACGAGAAACTCAGGTCTAACTCTAGTAATCTTTGAACCCGTGATGTTCAATTTATATATTTTGTCTTCAGTACATCCGAACGAGAAACTCAGGTGTAACTCTAGTAATCTTTGAACCCGTGATGTTCAATTCTGATATATTTCGTCTCCAATTCATCCGAACGAGAAACTCAAGTCTAACTCTAGTAATCTTTGAACCTGTGATGTTCAATTCTGATATATTTCATCTTCAATTCATCCAAATGAGAAATCAAATCTAACTTTAGTAATCTTTGAACCTGTGATGTTCAATTCTGATATATTTTTTCTTCAGTTCATCCGAAGGAGAAACTCAGGTTTAACTCTAGTAATTTTTGAACCTGTGATGTTCAATTCTGATATATTTCGTCTTCAGTTCATCCGAACGAGAAACACAAGTTTAACTCTAGTAATTTTTGAACCTGTGATGTTCAATTCTGATATATATCGTATTCAGTTCATCCGAACGAGAAACTCAGATCCAACTCTATTAATTTTTGAACCTGTGATGTTCAATTCTGATGTATTTCGTTTTCAGTTCATCCGAACGAGAAACTCAGGTCTAACTCTAGTAATCATTGAACCTGTGATATTCAATTCTGATATATTTCGTTTTCAGTTCATCCGAACGAGTAACTCAGGTCTAACTCTAGTAATCTTTGAACCTGTGATTTCAGTTCTGATATATTTCGTCTTCAATTCATCCGAACGAGAAACTCAGGTCTAACTCTAGAAATCTTTGAACCTGTGATGTTCAATTCTGATATTTTGTCTTCGGGTTCATCCGAACGAAAAACTCAAGTCTAACTCCAGTAATCTTTGAAGCTGTGATGTTCCATTTTGGTATATTTTGTCTTCAGTTCATCCGAACGAGAAACTCAGGTCTAACTCTTGTAATCTTTGAACCTGTGATGTTCAATTATGATATATTTGTCTTCAATTCATCCAAACGAGAAACTCAGGTCCAACTTTAGTAATCTTTGAACCTGTGATGTTCAATTATGATATTTTGGCTTCTTCATCCAAACGAGAAACTCAGGTCTATTTTAGTAAGCCTTGAACCTGTGATGGTCAATTCTGATATATTTTGTCTTGAGTTATTCCGAATGAGAAACTCAGGTCTAACATTAGTAATATTTGAACTCGTGATGTTCAACTATGATATTTCTTCTTCAGTATATCCAAACGAGAAACTCAGGTGCAACTCTAGTAATCTTTGAACCCGTGATGTTCAATTCTGATATATTTCGTCTTCAATCCGAACGAGAAATTCAAGTATAACTCTAGTAATCTTTGAACATGTGATGTTCAATTCTGATATATTTCGTCTTCAATTCATCCGAACGAGAAAATCAAGTCTAAATCTAGTAATCTTTGAAACTGTGATGTTCAATTCTGATATTTTGTCTTCAGTTCATCCGAACGAGAAACTCAGGTCTAACCCTGGTAATCTTTGAACCTGTGATGTTCAATTATGATATATTTTGTCTTCAGTTCATCCGAACGGGAAACTCAGGTCTAACTTTAGTAATCTTTGAACCTGTGATGTTCAATACTGATATATTCGTCTTCAGTTCATCCGAACGAGAAACTCAGTTTAACTAGTAATCATTGAACATGTGATGTTCAATTCTGATATATCGTATTCTGTTCATCCGACGAGAAACTCAGGTCCAACTCTATTAATTTTTGATCCTGTGATGTTCAATTCTGATATATATCGTATTCAGTTCTTTGGAATGAAACTCAGTCCAACTCTATTAATTTTTGAACCTGTAATGTTCAATGCTGATATATTTCGTTTTCAGTTCATCCGAACGAGAAAATCAGGTCTAACTCTAGTAATCATTGAACCTGTGATGTTCAATTCTGACATATTTCGTCTTCAATTCATCCGAACGAGAAACTCAGGTCTAACTCTAGTAATCTTTGAACCTGTGATTTTCAATTCTGATATATTTCGTTTTCAATTCATCCGAACGAGAAACTCAGGTATAACTCTAGTAATCTTTGAACCTGTGATGTTTAATTCTGATATATATCGTATTCAGTTCATCCGAACGAGAAACTCAGGTCCAACTCTATTAATTTTTTAACCTGTGATGTTCAATTCTGATATATATCGTATTCAGTTCTTCCGAATGAGAAACTCAGGTCTAACTCTAGTAATTTTGAACCTGTGATGTTCAATTGATATATTTCGTTTTCAGTTCATCCGAACAAGAAACTCAGGTCTAACTCTAGTAATCATTGAACCTGTGATGTTCAATTCTGATATTTCGTTCATTCATCTGAACGAGAAACTCAGGTCACTCTAGTAATCTTGAACCTGTGATTTTCAATTCTGATATATTTCATTTTCAGTTCATCTGAACGAGAAACTCAGTCTAAGTCTAGTAATCTTTGAACCTGTGATGTTCAATTCTAATATTTCGTCTTCATTCATCCGAACGAGAAACACAGGTCTATTTTAGTAATCTTTGAACTTGTGATGGTCAATCTGATATAGTTTGTCTTCAGTTCATCCGAATGAGAAAACTCAGGTCTAACTTTAGTATCTTTGAACTCGTGATGTTCAATTCTGATATTTTTCTTCAGTACATCCGAACGAGAAACTCAAGTCTAACTCTAGTAATCTTTGAACCTGTGATGTTCAATTCTTATATATTTCGTCTTCAATTCATACGAATGAGAAAATCAGGTCTAACTTTAGTAATATTTGAACCTGTGATGTTCAATTCCGATATATTTTGTCTTCAGTTCATCCGAACGAAAAACTCAAGTTTAACTCCAGTAATCTTTGAAGCCGTGATGTACAATTTTGATATTTTTTGTCTTCAGTTCATCTGAACGAGAAACTCAGGTCTAACTCTAGTAATCTTTGAACCTGTGATGTTCAATTCTGATATATATCAGATTCAGTTCATCCAAACGAGAAACTCAGGTCCAACTAAATTAATTGTTGAACCTGTGATGTTCAATTCTGATGTATTTCGTTTTCAGTTTATCCGAACGAGAAACTCAGGTCTAACTCTAGTAATCTTTGAACCTGTGATTTTCAGTTCTGATATATTTCGTTTTCAGTTCATCCGAACGAGAAACTCAGGTCTAACTCTAGTAATCTTTGAACCTGTGATGTTCAATTCTGATATATTCGTCTTCAATTCATCCGAACGAGAAACTCAGGTCTAACTTTAGTAATCTTTGAACCTGTGATGTTCAATTCTGATATATTTCGTCTTCGGTTCATCCGAACGAAAAAATCAAATCTAACTCCAGTAATCTTTGAAGCTGTGATGTTCAATTTTGATATATTTTGTCTTCGGTTCATCCGAACAAGAAACTCAGGTCTAACTCTTGTAATCTTTGAACCTATGATGTTCAATTATGATATATTTTATCTTCAATTCATCCGAACGAGAAACTCAGGTCTAACTCTAGTAATCTTTGAACCGTGATGTTTAATTCTGATATTTCGTCTCCAATTCATCCGAACGAGAAACTCAAGTCTAACTCTAGTAATCTTTGAACCTGTGATGTTCAATTCTTATATATTTCGTCTTCAATTCATCCGAACGAGAAAATCAGGTCTAACTTTAGTAATATTTGAACCTGTGATGTTCAATTCCGATATATTTTGTCTTTAGTTCATCCGAACGAAAAAATCAAGTTTAACTCCAGTAATCTTTGAAGCCGTGATCTACAACTTTGATATATTTTGTCTTCAGTTCATCTGAACGAGAAACTCAGGTCTAACTCTGGTAATCTTTGAACCTGTGATGTTCAATTATGATATATTTTGTCTTCAGTTCATTCGAAAGGGAAACTCATGTCTAACTTTAGTAATTTTGAACCTGTGATGGTTAATTCTGATATATTTTGTCTTAATTTCATCCGTATGAGAAACTCAGGTCTAAATTTAGTAATCTTTGAACTCGTGATGTTCAATTTTGATATTTCTTCTTCAATACAACCGAACGAGAAACTCAGGTGTAACTCTAGTAATCTATGAACCTGTGATGGAGAATTCTGATATATTCGTCTTCAGTTCATCCGAACGATAAACTCAGGTTTAACTCCAGTAATCTTTGAAGCTGTGATGTTCAATTTTGATATATTTTGTCTTCGGTTCATCCGAACAAGAAAATCAGGTCTAACTCTTGTAATCTTTGAACCTGTGATGTTCAATTATGATATATTTTATCTTCAATTCATCCGAACGAGAAACTCAGGTCTAACTCTAGTAATCTTTGAACCCGTGATGTTCAATTCTTATATATTTTGTCTTCAGTACATCCGAACGAGAAACTCAGGTGTAACTCTAGTAATCTTTGAACCCGTGATGTTCAATTCTGATATATTTCGTCTCCAATTCATCCGAACGAGAAACTCAAGTCTAACTCTAGTAATCTTTGAACCTGTGATGTTCAATTCTGATATATTTCATCTTCAATTCATCCAAATGAGAAAATCAAATCTAACTTTAGTAATCTTTGAACCTGTGATGTTCAATTCTGATATTTTTTCTTCAGTTCATCCGAAGGAGAAACTCAGGTTTAACTCTAGTAATTTTTGAACCTGTGATGTTCAATTCTGATATATTTCGTCTTCAGTTCATCCGAACGAGAAACACAAGTTTAACTCTAGTAATTTTTGAACCTGTGATGTTCAATTCTGATATATATCGTATTCAGTTCATCCGAACGAGAAACTCAGGTCTAACTCTTGTAATCTTTGAACCTGTGATGTTCAATTATGATATATTTTGTCTTCAATTCATCTGAACGAGAAACTCAGGTCTAACTCTAGTAATCTTTGAACCCGTGATGTTCAATTCTGATATATTTCGTCATTTGTTCATCCGAACGAGAAACTCAGGTCCAACTTTAGTAATCTTTGAACCTGTGATGTTCAATTATGATATATTTTGTCTTGAGTTCATCCGAATGCGAAACTCAGGTCTAATTTTAGTAATCTTTGAAGTCGTGATGTTCAATTATGATATTTCTTCTTCAGTACATCCGAACGAGAAACTCAGGTGTAACTCTAGTAATCTTTGAACCCGTGATGTTCAATTCTGATATATTTCGTCTCCAATTCATCCGAACGAGAAACTCAAGTCTAACTCTAGTAATCTTTGAACATGTGATGTTCAATTCTGATATATTTCGTCTTCAATTCATCCGAACGAGAAAATCAAGTCTAACTTTAATAATCTTTGAACCTGTGATGTTCAATTCTGATATATTTTGTCTTCAGTTCATCCGAACGAGAAACTCAGGTCTAACCCTGGTAATCTATGAACCTGTGATGTTCAATTATGATATATTTTGTCTTGAGTTCATCCGAATGCGAAACTCAGGTCTAACTTTAGTAATCTTTGAAGTCGTGATGTTCAATTATGATATTTCTTCTTCAGTACATCCGAACGAGAAACTCAGGTGTAACTCTAGTAATCTTTGAACCCGTGATGTTCAATTCTGATATATTTCGTCTCCAATTCATCCGAACGAGAAACTCAAGTCTAACTCTAGTAATCTTTGAACATGTGATGTTCAATTCTGATATATTTCGTCTTCAATTCATCCGAACGAGAAAATCAAGTCTAACTTTAATAATCTTTGAACCTATGATGTTCAATTATGATATATTTTGTCTTCAGTTCATCCGAACGAGAAACTCAGGTCTAACCCTGGTAATCTATGAACCTGTGATGTTCAATTATGATATATTTTGTCTTTAGTTCATCCAAACGGGAAAATCAGGTCTAACTTTAGTAATCTTTGAACCTGTGATGTTAAATACTGATATATTTCGTCTTCAGTTCATCCGAACGAGAAACTCAAGTTTAACTCTAGTAATCATTGAACCTGTGATGTTCAATTCTGATATATATCGTATTCAGTTCATCCGAACGAGAAACTCAGGTCCAACTTTATTAATTTTTGAACCTGTGATGTTCAATTCTGATATATATCGTATTCAGTTCTTCCGAATGAGAAACTCCGGTCCAACTCTATTAATATTTGAACCTGTGATGTTCAATGCTGATATATTTCGTTTTCAGTTCATCCGAACGAGAAACTCAGGTCTAACTCTAGTAATCTTTGAACCTGTGATTTTCAATTCTGATATATTTCGTCTTCAATTCATCCGAACGAGAAACTCAGGTCTAACTCTAGTAATCTTTGAACCTGTGATGTTCAATTCTGATATATTTTTTCTTCGTTTCATCCGAACGAAAAACTCAATTATAACTCCAGTAATCTTTGAAGCTGTGATGTTCAATTTTGGTATATTTTGTCTTCAGTTCATCCGAACGAGAAACTCAGGTCTAACTCTTGTAATCTTTGAACCTGTGATGTTCAATTATGATATATTTTGTCTTCAATTCATCCGAACGAGAAACTCAGGTCTAACTCTAGTAATCTTTGAACCCGTGATGTTCAATTCTGATATATTTCGTCTTCAGTTCATCCGAACGAGAAACTCAGGTCCAACTTTAGTAATCTTTGAACCTGTGATGTTCAATTATGATATATTTTGTCTTCAGTTCATCCGAACGAGAAACTCAGGTCGATTTTAGTAATCTTTGAATCTGTGATGGTCAATTCTGATATATTTTGTCTTGAGTTCATCCGAATGAGAATCTCAGGTCAAACTTTAGTAATCTTTTAACTCGTGATGTTCAATTATGATATTTCTTCTTAAGTACATCTGAACGAGAAACTCAGGTGTAACTCTAGTAATCTTTGAGCCCGTGATGTTCAATTTTGATATATCTCGTCTCCAATTCATCCGAACGAGAAACTCAAGTTTAACTCTAGTAATCTTTGAACAAGTGACGGTGAATTCTGATATATATCGTCTTCAGTTCATCCGAACGAGAAACTATAGTTTAACTCTAGTAATCTTTGAACCTGTGATGTTCAATTCTGATATATATCGTATTCAGTTCATCCGAACGAGAAACTCAGATCCAACTCTATTAATTTTTGAACCTGTGATGTTCAATTCTGATTTATTTCGTTTTCAGTTCATCCGAACGAGAAACTCAGGTCTAACTCTAGTAATCTTTGAACCTGTGATTTTCAGTTCTGAAATATTTCGTCCTCAATTCATCCGAACGAGAAACTCAGGTCTAACTCTAGTAATCTTTGAACCTGTGATGTTCAATTCGGATATATTTTGTCTTCAGTTCATCCGAACGAAAAACTCAAGTCTAACTCCAGTAATCTTTGAAGCTGTGATTTTCAATTTTGGTATATTTTGTTTTCAGTTCATCCGAACGAGAAACTCAGGTCTAACTCTTGTAATCTTTGAACCTGTGATGTTCAATTATGATATATTTTGTCTTCAATTCATCCGAACGAGAAACTCAGGTCTAACTCTAGTAATCTTTGAACCCGTGATGTTCAATTCTGATATATTTCGTCTTCAGTTCATCCGAAAGAGAAACTCAGGTCCAACTTTAGTAATCTTTGAACCTGTGATGTCCAATTATGATATATTTTGTCTTCAGTTCATCCGAACGAGAAACTCAGGTCTATTTTAGTAATCTTTGAATCTGTGATGGTCAATTCTGATATATTTTGTCTTGAGTTCATCCGAATGAGAATCTCAGGTCTAACTTTAGTAATCTTTTAACTCGTGATGTTCAATTATGATATTTCTTCTTCAGTACATCTGAACGAGAAACTCAGGTGTAACTCTAGTAATCTTTGAGCCCGTGATGTTCAATTTTGATATATATCGTCTCCAATTCATCCGAACGAGAAACTCAAGTTTAACTCTAGTAATCTTTGAACAAGTGACGGTGAATTCTGATATATATCGTCTTCAGTTCATCCGAACGAGAAACTCAGGTTTAACTCTAGTAATCTTTGAACCTGTGATGTTCAATAATGATATATTTCGTTTTCAGTTAGTCCGAATGAAAAACTCGGATCTAACTCTAGTAATCTTTGAACCTGTGATGTTCAATTCTGATATATTTCTTTTTCAGTTCATCCGAACGAGAAACTCAGGTCTAACTCTAGTAATATTTGAACCTGTGATGTCCAATTCTGATATATTTCCTCTTTTATTCATCTGAACGAGAAACTCAGGTCTAACTTTAGTAATCTTTGAACCTGTGATGTTCAATTCTGATATATTTTGTCTTCAGTTCATCCGAACGAGAAACTCGGGTCTAACTCTAGTAATCTTTGAACCCGTGATGTTCAATTATGATATATTTCATCTTCAGTTCATCCGAACGAGAAACTCAGGTCTAACTATAGTAATCTTTGAGGTTGTAATGTTCAATTCTGATATATTTCGTCTTCAGTTCATCCGAATGAGAAACTCAGATCTAATTTTAGTAATCTTTGAACCTGTGATGGTTAATTCTGATATATTTTATCTTCAGTTCATCCGAATGAGAAACTCAGGTCTAACTTTAGCAATCTTTGAACTCGTGATGTTAAATTATGATATTTCTTTTTCAGTACATCCGAACGAGAAAATCAGGTGTAACTCTAGTAATCTTTGAACCTGTGATGGTGAATTCTGATATATATCGTCTTCAGTTCATCCGAACGAGAAACTCAGGTTTAACTCTAGTAATCTATGAACCTGTGATGTTCAATTCTGATATATTTCGTCTTCAGTTCATCCGAACGAGAAACTATAGTTTAACTCTAGTAATCTTTGAACCTGTGATGTTCAATTCTGATATATATCGTATTCAGTTCATCCGAACGAGAAACTCAGATCCAACTCTATTAATTTTTGAACCTGTGATGTTCAATTCTGATTTATTTCGTTTTCAGTTCATCCGAACGAGAAACTCAAGTCTAACTGTAGTAATCTTTGAACCTGTGATTTTCAGTTCTGATATATTTCGTCTTCAATTCATCCGAACGAGAAACTCAGGTCTAACTCTAGTAATCTTTGAACCTGTGATGTTCAATTCGGATATATTTTGTCTTCAGTTCATCCTAACGAAAAACTCAAGTCTAACTCCAGTAATCTTTGAAGCTGTGATTTTCAATTTTGGTATATTTTGTTTTCAGTTCATCCGAACGAGAAACTCAGGTCTAACTCTTGTAATCTTTGAACCTGTGATGTTCAATTATGATATATTTTGTCTTCAATTCATCCGAACGACAAACTCAGGTCTAACTCTAGTAATCTTTGAACCCGTGATGTTCAATTCTGATATATTTCGTCATCAGTTCATCCGAACGAGAAACTCAGGTCCAACTTTAGTAATCTTTGAACCTGTGATGTTCAATTATGATATATTTTGTCTTGAGTTCATCCGAATGCGAAACTCAGGTCTAACTTTAGTAATCTTTGAAGTCGTGATGTTCAATTATGATATTTCTTCTTCAGTACATCCGAACGAGAAACTTAGGTGTAACTCTAGTAATCTTTGAACCCGTGATGTTCAATCTGATATATTTCGTATCCAATTCATCCGAACGAGAAACTCAAGTCTAACTCTAGTAATCTTTGAACATGTGATGTTCAATTCTGATATATTTCGTCTTCAATTCATCCGAACGAGAAAATCAAGTCTAACTTTAATAATCTTTGAACCTGTGATGTTCAATTCTGATATATTTTGTCTTCAGTTCATCCGAACGAGAAACTCAGGTCTAACCCTGGTAATCTATGAACCTGTGATGATCAATTATGATATATTTTGTCTTCAGTTCATCCAAACGGGAAAAACAGGTCTAACTTTAGTAATCTTTGAACCTGTGATGTTCAATACTGATATATTTCGTCTTCAGTTCATCCGAACGAGAAACTCAAGTTTAACTCTAGTAATCATTTAACCGGTGATGTTCAATTATGATATATTTCATCTTCAGTTCATCCGAACGAGAAACTCAGGTCTAACTATAGTAATCTTTGAGGTTGTAATGTTCAATTCTGATATATTTCGTCTTCAGTTCATCCGAATGAGAAACTCAGGTCTAATTTTAGTAATCTTTGAACATGTGATGGTAAATTCTGATATATTTTATCTTCAGTTCATCCGAATGAGAAACTCAGGTCTAACTTTAGCAATCTTTGAACTCGTGATGTTCAATTATGATATTTCTTTTTCAGTACACCGAACGAGAAAATCAGGTGTAACTCTAGTAATCTTTGAACCTGTGATGGTGAATTCTGATATATATCGTCTTCAATTCATCCGAATGAGAAACTGAGGTTTAACTCTAGTAATCTATGAACCCGTGATGTTCAATTCTGATATATTTCGTCTTCAGTTCATCCGAACGAGAAACTATAGTTTAACTCTAGTAATCTTTGAACCTGTGATGTTCAATTCTGATATATATCGTATTCAGTTCATCCGAACGAGAAACTCAGATCCAACTCTATTAATTTTTGAACCTGTGATGTTCAATTCTGATTTATTTCGTTTTCAGTTCATCCGAACGAGAAACTCAGGTCTAACTGTAGTAATCTTTGAACCTGTGATTTTCAGTTCTGATATATTTCGTCTTCAATTCATCCGAACGAGAAACTCAGGTCTAACTCTAGTAATCTTTGAACCTGTGATGTTCAATTCGGATATATTTTGTCTTCAGTTCATCCTAACGAAAAACTCAAGTCTAACTCCAGTAATCTTTGAAGCTGTGATTTTCAATTTTGGTATATTTTGTTTTCAGTTCATCCGAACGAGAAACTCAGGTCTAACTCTTGTAATCTTTGAACCTGTGATGTTCAATTATGATATATTTTGTCTTCAATTCATCCGAACGAGAAACTCAGGTCTAACTATAGTAATCTTTGAACCCGTGATGTTCAATTCTGATATATTTCGTCTTCAGTTCATCCGAAAGAGAAACTCAGGTCCAACTTTAGTAATCTTTGAACCTGTGATGTCCAATTATGATATATTTTGTCTTCAGTTCATCCGAACGAGAAACTCAGGTCTATTTTAGTAATCTTTGAATCTGTGATGGTCAATTCTGATATATTTTGTCTTGAGTTCATCCGAATGAGAATCTCAGGTCTAACTTTAGTAATCTTTTAACTCGTGATGTTCAATTATGATATTTCTTCTTCAGTACATCTGAACGAGAAACTCAGGTGTAACTCTAGTAATCTTTGAGCCCGTGATGTTCAATTTTGAGATATTTTGTCTTCAGTTCATCCGAACGAAAAACTCAAGTCTAACTCCAGTAATCTTTGAAGCTGTGATTTTCAATTTTGGTATATTTTGTTTTCAGTTCATCCGAACGAGAAACTCAGGTCTAACTCTTGTAATCTTTGAACCTGTGATGTTCAATTATGATATATTTTGTCTTCAATTCATCCGAACGACAAACTCAGGTCTAACTCTAGTAATCTTTGAACCCGTGATGTTCAATTCTGATATATTTCGTCATCAGTTCATCCGAACGAGAAACTCAGGTCCAACTTTAGTAATCTTTGAACCTGTGATGTTCAATTATGATATATTTTGTCATGAGTTCATCCGAATGCGAAACTCAGGTCTAACTTTAGTAATCTTTGAAGTCGTGATGTTCAATTATGATATTTCTTCTTCAGTACATCCGAACGAGAAACTCAGGTGTAACTCTAGTAATCTTTGAACCCGTGATGTTCAATTCTGATATATTTCGTCTCCAATTCATCCGAATGAGAAACTCAAGTCTAAATCTAGTAATCTTTGAACATGTGATGTTCAATTCTGATATATTTCTTCTTCAATTCATCCGAACGAGAAAATCAAGTCTAACTTTAATAATCTTTGAACCTGTGATGTTCAATTCTGATATATTTTGTCTTCAGTTCATCCGAACGAGAAACTCAGGTCTAACCTTGGTAATCTATGAACCTGTGATGTTCAATTATGATATATTTTGTCTTCAGTTCATCCAAACGGGAAAAACAGGTCTAACTTTAGTAATCTTTGAACCTGTGATGTTCAATACTGATATATTTCGTCTTCAGTTCATCCGAACGAGAAACTCAAGTTTAACTCTAGTAATCATTTAACCGGTGATGTTCAATTATGATATATTTCATCTTCAGTTCATCCGAACGAGAAACTCAGGTCTAACTATAGTAATCTTTGAGGTTGTAATGTTCAATTCTGATATATTTCGTCTTCAGTTCATCCGAATGAGAAACTCAGGTCTAATTTTATTAATCTTTGAACCTGTGATGGTAAATTCTGATATATTTTATCTTCAGTTCATCCGAATGAGAAACTCAGGTCTAACTTTAGCAATCTTTGAACTCGTGATGTTCAATTATGATATTTCTTTTTCAGTACACCGAACGAGAAAATCAGGTGTAACTCTAGTAATCTTTGAACCTGTGATGGTGAATTCTGATATATATCGTATTCAATTCATCCGAACGAGAAACTGAGGTTTAACTCTAGTAATCTATGAACCTGTGATGTTCAATTCTGATATATTTCGTCTTCAGTTCATCCGAACGAGAAACTATAATTTAACTCTAGTAATCTTTGAACCTGTGATGTTCAATTCTGATATATATCGTATTCAGTTCATCCGAACGAGAAACTCAGATCCAACTCTATTAATTTTTGAACCTGTGATGTTCAATTCTGATTTATTTCGTTTTCAGTTCATCCGAACGAGAAACTCAGGTCTAACTGTAGTAATCTTTGAACCTGTGATTTTCAGTTCTGATATATTTCGTCTTCAATTCATCCGAACGAGAAACTCAGGTCTAACTCTAGTAATCTTTGAACCTGTGATGTTCAATTCGGATATATTTTGTCTTCAGTTCATCCTAACGAAAAACTCAAGTCTAACTCCAGTAATCTTTGAAGATGTGATTTTCAATTTTGGTATATTTTGTTTTCAGTTCATCCGAACGAGAAACTCAGGTCTAACTCTTGTAATCTTTGAACCTGTGATGTTCAATTATGATATATTTTGTCTTCAATTCATCCGAACGAGAAACTCAGGTCTAACTCTAGTAATCTTTGAACCCGTGATGTTCAATTCTGATATATTTCGTCTTCAGTTCATCCGAAAGAGAAACTCAGGTCCAACTTTAGCAATCCTTGAACCTGTGATGTCCAATTATGATATATTTTGTCTTCAGTTCATCCGAACGAGAAACTCAGGTCTATTTTAGTAATCTTTGAATCTGTGATGGTCAATTCTGATATATTTTGTCTTGAGTTCATCCGAATGAGAATCTCAGGTCTAACTTTAGTAATCTTTTAACTCGTGATGTTCAATTATGATATTTCTTCTTCAGTACATCTGAACGAGAAACTCAGGTGTAACTCTAGTAATCTTTGAGCCCGTGATGTTCAATTTTGATATATTTTGTCTTCAGTTCATCCGAACGAAAAACTCAAGTCTAACTCCAGTAATCTTTGAAGCTGTGATTTTCAATTTTGGTATATTTTGTTTTCAGTTCATCCGAACGAGAAACTCAGGTCTAACTCTTGTAATCTTTGAACATGTGATGTTCAATTATGATATATTTTGTCTTCAATTCATCCGAACGACAAACTCAGGTCTAACTCTAGTAATCTTTGAACCCGTGATGTTCAATTCTGATATATTTCGTCATCAGTTCATCCGAACGAGAAACTCAGGTCCAACTTTAGTAATCTTTGAACCTGTGATGTTCAATTATGATATATTTTGTCTTGAGTTCATCCGAATGCGAAACTCAGGTCTAACTTTAGTAATCTTTGAAGTCATGATGTTCAATTATGATATTTCTTCTTCAGTACATCCGAACGAGAAACTCAGGTGTAACTCTAGTAATCTTTGAACCCGTGATGTTCAATTCTGATATATTTCGTCTCCAATTCATCCGAACGAGAAACTCAAGTCTAACTCTAGTAATCTTTGAACATGTGATGTTCAATTCTGATATATTTCGTCTTCAATTCATCCGAACGAGAAAATCAAGTCTAACTTTAATAATCTTTGAACCTGTGATGTTCAATTCTGATATATTTTGTCTTCAGTTCATCCGAACGAGAAACTCAGGTCTAACCCTGGTAATCTATGAACCTGTGATGTTCAATTATGATATATTTTGTCTTGAGTTCATCCGAATGCGAAACTCAGGTCTAACTTTAGTAATCTTTGAAGTCGTGATGTTCAATTATGATATTTCTTCTTCAGTACATCCGAACGAGAAACTCAGGTGTAACTCTAGTAATCTTTGAACCCGTGATGTTCAATTCTGATATATTTCGTCTCCAATTCATCCGAACGAGAAACTCAAGTCTAACTCTAGTAATCTTTGAACATGTGATGTTCAATTCTGATATATTTCGTCTTCACTTCATCCGAACGAGAAAATCAAGTCTAACTTTAATAATCTTTGAACCTGTGATGTTCAATTCTGATATATTTTGTCTTCAGTTCATCCGAACGAGAAACTCAGGTCTAACCCTGGTAATCTATGAACCTGTGATGTTCAATTATGATATATTTTGTCTTCAGTTCATCCAAACGGGAAAAACAGGTCTAACTTTAGTAATCTTTGAACCTGTGATGTTCAATACTGATATATTTCGTCTTCAGTTCATCCGAACGAGAAACTCAAGTTTAACTCTAGTAATCATTTAACCTGTGATGTTCAATTCTGATATATATCGTATTCAGTTCATCCGAACGAGAAACTCAGGTCCAACTCTATTAATTTTTGAACCTGTGATGTTCAATTCTGATATATATCGTATTCAGTGTTCAATTATGATATTTCTTCTTAAGTACATCTGAACGAGAAACTCAGGTGTAACTCTAGTAATCTTTGAGCCCGTGATGTTCAATTTTGATATATCTCGTCTCCAATTCATCCGAACGAGAAACTCAAGTTTAACTCTAGTAATCTTTGAACAAGTGACGGTGAATTCTGATATATATCGTCTTCAGTTCATCCGAACGAGAAACTATAGTTTAACTCTAGTAATCTTTGAACCTGTGATGTTCAATTCTGATATATATCGTATTCAGTTCATCCGAACGAGAAACTCAGATCCAACTCTATTAATTTTTGAACCTGTGATGTTCAATTCTGATTTATTTCGTTTTCAGTTCATCCGAACGAGAAACTCAGGTCTAACTCTAGTAATCTTTGAACCTGTGATTTTCAGTTCTGATATATTTCGTCCTCAATTCATCCGAACGAGAAACTCAGGTCTAACTCTAGTAATCTTTGAACCTGTAATGTTCAATTCGGATATATTTTGTCTTCAGTTCATCCGAACGAAAAACTCAAGTCTAACTCCAGTAATCTTTGAACCTGTGATGTTCAATTCGGATATATTTTGTCTTCAGTTCATCCGAACGAAAAACTCAAGTCTAACTCCAGTAATCTTTGAAGCTGTGATTTTCAATTTTGGTATATTTTGTTTTCAGTTCATCCGAACGAGAAACTCAGGTCTAACTCTTGTAATCTTTGAACATGTGATGTTAAATTATGATATATTTTGTCTTCAATTCATCCGAACGAGAAACTCAGGTCTAACTCTAGTAATCTTTGAACCCGTGATGTTCAATTCTGATATATTTCGTCATCAGTTCATCCGAACGAGAAACTCAGGTCCAACTTTAGTAATCTTTGAACCTGTGATGTTCAATTATGATATATTTTGTCTTGAGTTCATCCGAATGAGAAACTCAGGTCTAACTTTAGTAATCTTTGAAGTCGTGATGTTCAATTATGATATTTCTTCTTCAGTACATCCGAACGAGAAACTCAGGTGTAACTCTAGTAATCTTTGAACCCGTGATGTTCAATTCTGATATATTTCGTCTCCAATTCATCCGAACGAGAAACTCAAGTCTAACTCTAGTAATCTTTGAACATGTGATGTTCAATTCTGATATATTTCGTCTTCACTTCATCCGAACGAGAAAATCAAGTCTAACTTTAATAATCTTTGAACCTGTGATGTTCAATTCTGATATATTTTGTCTTCAGTTCATCCGAACGAGAAACTCAGGTCTAACCCTGGTAATCTATGAACCTGTGATGTTCAATTATGATATATTTTGTCTTCAGTTCATCCAAACGGGAAAAACAGGTCTAACTTTAGTAATCTTTGAACCTGTGATGTTCAATACTGATATATTTCGTCTTCAGTTCATCCGAACGAGAAACTCAAGTTTAACTCTAGTAATCATTGAACCTGTGATGTTCAATTCTGATATATATCGTATTCAGTTCATCCGAACGAGAAACTCAGGTCCAACTCTATTAATTTTTGAACCTGTGATGTTCAATTCTGATATATATCGTATTCAGTTTTTCCGAATCAGAAACTCCGGTCCAACTCTATTAATTTTTGAACCTGTGATGTTCAATGCTGATATATTTCGTTTTCAGTTCATCCGAACGAGAAACTCAGGTCTAACTCTAGTAATCATTGAACCTGTGATGTTAAATTCTGATATATTTCGTCTTCAATTCATCCGAACGAGAAACTCAGGTCTAACTCTAGTAATCTTTTAACCTGTGATTTTCAATTCTGATATATTTCATTTTCAGTTCATTTAAACGAGAAACTCAGGTCTAACTCTAGTAATCTTTGAACCTGTGATGTTCAATTATGATATATTTAGTCTTCAATTCATCCGAACGAGAAACACAGGTCTATTTTAGTAATCTTTGAACTTGTGATGGTCAATTTTGATATATTTTGTCTTCAATTCATCCGAATGAGAAACTCAGGTCTAACTTTAGTAACCTTTGAACTCGTGATGTTCAATTCTGATATTTCTTCTTCAGTACATCCGAATGAGAAACTCAAGTCTAACTCTAGTAATCTTTGAACCTGTGATGTTCAATTCTTATATATTTCGTCTTCAATTCATCCGAACGAGAAAATCAGGTCTAACTTTAGTAATATTTGAACCTGTGATGTTCAATTCCGATATATTTTGTCTTCAGTTCATCCGAACGAAAAACTCAAGTTTAACTCCAGTAATCTTTGAAGCCGTGATGTACAATTTTGATATATTTTGTCTTCAGTTCATCTGAACGAGAAACTCAGGTCTAACTCTTGTAATCTTTGAACCTGTGATGTTCAATTATGATATATTTTGTCTTCAATTCATCCGAACGAGAAACTCAGGTCTAACTCTAGTAATCTTTGAACCCGTGATGTTCAATTCTGATATATTTCGTCTCCAATTCATCCGAACGAGAAACTCAAGTCTAACTCTAGTAATCTTTGAACCTGTGATGTTCAATTCTGATATATTTCGTCTGCGGTTCATCCGAACGAAAAACTCAAATCTAACTCCAGTAATCTTTGAAGCTGTGATGTTCAATTCTGATGTATTTCGTTTTCAGTTCATCCGAACGAGAAACTCAGGTCTAACTCTAGTAATCTTTGAACCTGTGATTTTCAGTTCTGATATATTTCGTTTTCAGTTCACCCGAACGAGAAACTCAAGTCTAACTCTAGTAATCTTTGAACCTGTGATGTTCAATTCTGATATATTTCGTCTTCAATTCATCCGAACGAGAAACTCAGGTCTAACTTTAGTAATCTTTAAACCTGTGATGTTCAATTCTGATATATTTCGTCTGCGGTTCATCCGAACGAAAAACTCAAATCTAACTCCAGTAATCTTTGAAGCTGTGATGTTCAATTTTGATATATTTTGTCTTCGGTTCATCCGAACAAGAAACTCAGGTCTAACTCTTGTAATCTTTGAACCTGTGATGTTCAATTATGATATATTTTGTCTTCAATTCATCCGAACGAGAAACTCAGGTCTAACTCTAATAATCTTTGAACCCGTGATGTTCAATTCTGATATATTTCGTCTCCAATTCATCCGAACGAGAAACTCAAGTCTAACTCTAGTAATCTTTGAACCTGTGATGTTCAATTCTTATATATTTCGTCTTCAATTCATCCGAACGAGAAAATCAGGTATAACTTTAGTAATATTTGAACCTGTGATGTTCAATTCCGATATATTTTGTCTTCAGTTCATCCGAACGAAAAACTCAAGTTTAACTCCAGTAATCTTTGAATCCGTGATGTACAACATTGATATATTTTGTCTTCAGTTCATCTGAACGAGAAACTCAGGTCTAATTCTAGTAATCTTTGAACCTGTGATGTTCAATTATGATATATTTTGTCTTCAGTTCATTCGAAAGGGAAACTCAGGTCTAACTTTAGTAATCTTTGAACCTGTGATGGTTAATTCTGATTTATTTTTTCTTCAGTTCATCCGAATGAGAAACTCAGGTGTAACTTTAGTAATCTTTGAACTCGTGATGTTCGATTCTGATATTTCTTCTTCAGTACATCCGAATGAGAAACTCAGGTGTAACTCTAGTAATCTATGATCCTGTGATGGACAATTCTGATATATATCGTCTTCAGTTCATCCGAACGATAAACTCAGGTTGAACTCTAGTAATCTTTAAACCTGTGATGTTCAATTCTGATATATTTCGTCTTCAGTTCATCCGAACGAGAAACACAAGTTTAACTCTAATAATCTTTGAACCTGTGATGTTCCATTCTGATATATATCGTATTCAGTTCATCCGAACGAGAAACTCAGGTCCAACTCAATTAATTGTTGAACCTGTGATGTTCAATTCTGATGTATTTCGTTTTCAGTTCATCCGAACGAGAAACTCAGGTCTAACTCTAGTAATCTTTGAACCTGTGATTTTCAATTCTGATATATTTCGTTTTCAGTTCATCCGAACGAGAAACTCAGGTCTAACTCTAGTAATCTTTGAACCTGTGATGTTCAATTCTGATATATTTCGTCTTCAATTCATCCGAACGAGAAACTCAGATCTAACTTTAGTAATCTTTGAACCTGTGATGTTCAATTCTGATATATTTTGTCTTCGGTTCATCCGAACGAAAAACTCAAATCTAAGTCCAGTAATCTTTGAAGTTGTGATGTTCAATTTTGATATATTTTGTCTTCAATTCATCCGAACGAGAAACGCAGGTCTAACTCTAGAAATTTTTGAACCCGTGATGTTCAATTCTGATATATTTTGTCTTCCGTACATCCGAACGAGAAACTCAGGTCTAACTTTAGTAATCTTTGAACCTGTGATGTTCATTTATGATATATTTTGTCTTCAGTTAATCCGAACGAGAAACTAAGGTCTAACTCTAGTAATATTTGAACCCGTGATATACAATTCTGATATATTTTGTCTTCAGTACATCCGAACGAGAAACTCAGGTGTAACTCTAGTAATATTTGAACCCGTGATGTTCAATTCTGATATATTTCGTCTCCAATTCATCCGAACGAGAAACCAAAGTCTAACTCTAGTAATCTTTGAACCTATGATGTTCAATTCTGATATATTTCGTCTTCAATTCATCCGAACGAGAAAATTAGGTCTAAGTTTAGTGATCTTTGAACCTGTGATGTTCAATTCTGATATATTTTGTCTTCAGTTTATCCTAACGAGAAACTCAGGTCCAACCCTAGTAATCTTTGAACCTGTGATGTTCAATTCTGATATATTTCGTCTTCAATTCATCCGAACGAGAAACTCAGGTCTAACTTTAGTAATGTTTGAACCTGTGATGTTCAATTCTGATATATTTCGTCTGCGGTTCATCCGAACGAAAAACTCAAATCTAACTCCAGTAATCTTTGAAGCTGTGATGTTCAATTTTGATATATTTTGTCTTCGGTTCATCCAAACAAGAAACTCAGGTCTAACTCTTGTAATCTTTGAACCTGTGATGTTCAATTATGATATATTTTGTCTTCAATTCATCCGAACGAGAAACTCAGGTCTAACTCTAATAATCTTTGAACCCGTGATGTTCAATTCTGATATATTTCGTCTCCAATTCATCCGAACGAGAAACTCAAGTCTAACTCTAGTAATCTTTGAACCTGTGATGTTCAATTCTTATATATTTCGTCTTCAATTCATCCGAACGAGAAAATCAGGTCTAACTTTAGTAATATTTGAACCTGTGATGTTCAATTCCGATATATTTTGTCTTCAGTTCATCCGAACGAAAAACTCAAGTTTAACTCCAGTAATCTTTGAATCCGTGATGTACAACATTGATATATTTTGTCTTCAGTTCATCTGAACGAGAAACTCAGGTCTAATTCTAGTAATCTTTGAACCTGTGATGTTCAATTATGATATATTTTGTCTTCAGTTCATTCGAAAGGGAAACTCAGGTCTAGCTTTAGTAATCTTTGAACCTGTGATGGTTAATTCTGATTTATTTTTTCTTCAGTTCATCCGAATGAGAAACTCAGGTCTAACTTTAGTAATCTTTGAACTCGTGATGTTCGATTCTGATATTTCTTCTTCAGTACATCCGAATGAGAAACTCAGGTGTAACTCTAGTAACCTATGATCCTGTGATGGACAATTCTGATATATATCGTCTTCAGTTCATCCGAACGATAAACTCAGGTTGAACTCTAGTAATCTTTAAACCTGTGATGTTCAATTCTGATATATTTCGTCTTCAGTTCATCCGAACGAGAAACACAAGTTTAACTCAAGTAATCTTTGAACCTGTGATGTTCCATTCTGATATATATCGTATTCAGTTCATCCGAACGAGAAACTCAGGTCCAACTCAATTAATTGTTGAACCTGTGATGTTTAATTCTGATGTATTTCGTTTTCAGTTCATCCGAACGAGAAACTCAGGTCTAACTCTAGTAATCTTTGAACCTGTGATTTTCAATTCTGATATATTTCGTTTTCAGTTCATCTGAACGAGAAACTCAGGTCTAACTCTAGTAATCTTTGAACCTGTGATGTTCAATTCTGATATATTTCGTCTTCAATTCATCCGAACGAGAAACTCAGATCTAACTTTAGTAATCTTTGAACCTGTGATGTTCAATTCTGATATATTTTGTCTTCGGTTCATCCGAACGAAAAACTCAAATCTAAGTCCAGTAATCTTTGAAGCTGTGATGTTCAATTTTGATATATTTTGTCTTCAATTCATCCGAACGAGAAACGCAGGTCTAACTCTAGTAATTTTTGAACCCGTGATGTTCAATTCTGATATATTTTGTCTTCCGTACATCCGAACGAGAAACTCAGGTCTAACTTTAGTAATCTTTGAACCTGTGATGTTCATTTATGATATATTTTGTCTTCAGTTAATCCGAACGAGAAACTAAGGTCTAACTCTAGTAATATTTGAACCCGTGATATACAATTCTGATATATTTTGTCTTCAGTACATCCGAACGAGAAACTCAGGTGTAACTCTAGTAATATTTGAACCCGTGATGTTCAATTCTGATATATTTCGTCTCCAATTCATCCGAACGAGAAACCAAAGTCTAACTCTAGTAATCTTTGAACCTATGATGTTCAATTCTGATATATTTCGTCTTCAATTCATCCGAACGAGAAAATTAGGTATAAGTTTAGTGATCTTTGAACCTGTGATGTTCAATTCTGATATATTTTGTCTTCAGTTTATCCTAACGAGAAACTCAGGTCCAACCCTAGTAATCTTTGAACCTGTGATGTTCAATTATAATATATTTTGTCTTCAGTTCATCCGAACGGGAAACTCAGGTCTAACTTTAGTAATCTTTGAACATGTGATGTTCAATTCTGGTATTTCTTCTCTAGTACATCCGAACGAGAAACTCAGGTGTAACTCTAGTAATCTTTGAACCCGTGATGTTCAATTCTGATATATTTCATCTCCAATTCATCCGAAAGAGAAACTCAAGTCTAACTCTAGTAATCTTTGAACCTATGATGTTCAATTATGATATATTTCGTCTTCAATTCATCCGAACGAGAAAATCAAATCTAACTTTAGTAATCTTTGAACCTGTGATGTTCAATTCTGATATATTTTATCTTCAGTTCATCCGAACGAGAAACTCAGGTTTAACTCTAGTAATCTTTGAACTTGTGATGTTCAATTCTGATATATTTCGTCTTCAGTTCATCCGAACGAGAAACACAAGTTCAACTCTAGTAATTTTTGAACCTGTGATGTTAAATTCTGATATATATCGTATTCAGTTCATCCGAACGAGAAACTCAGATCCAACTCTATTAATTTTTTAACCTGTGATGTTCAATTCTGATGTATTTCATTTTCAGTTCATCCGAACGAGAAACTCAGGTATAACTCTAGTAATTATTGAACCTGTGATTTTCAATTCTGATATATTTCGTTTTCTGTTCATCCGAACGAGAAACTCAGGTCTAACTCTAGTAATCTTTGAAACTGTGATTTTCAGTTCTGATATATTTCGTCTTCAATTCATCCGAACGAGAAACTCAGGTCTAACTCTAGTAATCTTTGAACCTGTGATGTTCAATTCCGATATATTTTTTCTTCAGTTCATCCGAACGAAAAACTCAAGTTTAACTCCAGTAATCTTTGAAGCCGTGATGTACAACATTGATATATTTTGTCTTCAGTTCATCTGAACGAGAAACTCAGGTCTAATTCTGGTAATCTTTGAACCTGTGATGTTCAATTATGATATATTTTGTCTTCAGTTCATTCGAAAGGGAAACTCAGGTCTAACTTTAGTAATCTTTGAACCTGTGATGGTTAATTATGATATTTCTTCTTCAGTACATCCGAACGAGAAACTCAGGTGTAACTCTAGTAATCTATGAACCTGTGATGGACAATTCTGATATATATCGTCTTCAGTTCATCCAGACGATAAACTCAGGTTTAACTCTAGTAATCTTTGAACCTGTGATGTTCAATTCTGATATATATCATCTTCAGTTCATCCGAACGAGAAACTATAGTTTAACTCTAGTAATCTTTGAACCTGTGATGTTCAATTATGATATATATCGCATTCAGTTCATCCGAACGAGAAACTCAGATCCAACTCTATTAATTTTTGAACCTGTGATGTTCAATTCTGATGTATTTCGTTTTCAGTTCATCCGAACGAGAAACTCAGGTATAACTATAGAAATCATTGAACCTGTGATTTTCAATTCTGATATATTTCGTTTTCAGTTCATCCAAACGAGAAACTCAGGTCTAACTCTAGTAATCTTTGAAACTGTGATTTTCAGTTCTGATATATTTCGTCTTAAATTCATCCGAACGAGAAACTCAGGTCTAACTCTAGTAATATTTGAACCTGTGATGTTCAATTGTGATATATTTTGTCTTCGGTTCATCCGAACGAAAAACTCAAATCTAACTCCAGTAATCTTTGAAGCTGTGATGTTCAATTTTGGTATATTTTGTCTTCAGTTCATCCGAACGATAAATTCAGGTCTAAATCTTGTAATCTTTGAACCTGTGATGTTCAATTATGATATATTTTGTCTTCAATTCATCCGAACGAGAAACTCAGGTCCAACTTTAGTAATAATTGAACCTGTGATGTTCAATTATGATATATTTTGGCTTCAGTTCATCCGAACGAGAAACTCAGGTCTATTTTAGTAAGCTTTGAACCTGTGATGGTCAATTCTGATATATTTTGTCTTCAGTTCATCCGAATGAGAAAATCAGGTCTAACTTAAGTAATCTTTGAACTCGTGATGTTCAACTATGATATTTCTTCTTCAGTACATCCGAACGAGAAACTCAGGTGTAACTCTAGTAATCTTTGAACCCGTGATGTTCAATTCTGATATATTTCGTTTCCAATTCATCCGAACGAGAAACTCAAGTCTAACTCTAGTAATCTTTGAACATGTGATGTTCAATTCTGATATATTTCGTCTTCATTTAATCCGAACGAGAAAATCAAGTCTAACTTTAGTAATCTTTGAACCTGTGATGTTTAATTCTGATATATTTTGTCTTCAGTTCATCCGAACGAGAAACTCAGGTATAACCCTGGTAATCTTTGAACCTGTGATGTTCAATTATGATATATTTTGTCTTCAGTTCATCCGAACGGGAAACTCAGGTCTAACTTTCGTAATCTTTGAACCTGTGATGTTCAATACTGATATATTTCGTCTTCAATTCATCCGAACGAGAAACTCAAGTTTAACTCTAGTAATCATTGAACCTGTGATGTTCAATTCTGATATATATCGTATTCAGTTCATCCGAACGAGAAACTCAGGTCCAACTCTAATAATTTTTGAAACTGTGATGTTCAATTCTGATATATATCGTATTCAGTTCTTCCGAATGAGAAACTCAGGTCCAACTCTATTAATTTTTGAACCTGTAATGTTCAATGCTGATATATTTCGTTTTCAGTTCATCTGAACGAGAAACTCAGGTCTAACTCTAGTAATCATTGAACCGGTGATGTTCAATTCTGATATATTTCGTATTCAATTCATCCGAACGAGAAACTCAGGTCTAACTCTAGTAATCTTTGAACCTGTGATTTTCAATTCTGATATATTTCGTTTTCAGTTCATCCGAACGAGAAACTCAGGTATAACTCTAGTAATCTTTGAACCTGTGATGTTCAATTCTGATATATTGCGTCTTCAATTCATCCGAACGAGAAACACAGGTCTATTTTAGTAATCTTTGAACCTGTGATGGTCAATTCTGATATAGTTTGTCTTCAGTTCATCCGAATGAGAAACTCAGGTCTAACTTTAGTAATCTTTGAACTCGTGATGTTCAATTCTGATATTTCTTCTACGGTACATCCGAAAGAGAAACTCAAGTATAACTCTAGTAATCTTTGAACCTGTGATGTTCAATTCTTATATATTTCGTCTTCAATTCATATGAACAAGAAAATCAGGTCTAAATCAGGTCTAACTTTAGTAATATTTGAACCTGTGATGTTCAATTCCGATATATTTTGTCTTTAGTTCATCCGAACGAAAAAATCAAGTTTAACTCCAGTAATCTTTGAAGCCGTGATCTACAACTTTGATATATTTTGTCTTCAGTTCATCTGAACGAGAAACTCAGGTCTAACTCTGGTAATCTTTGAACCTGTGATGTTCAATTATGATATATTTTGTCTTCAGTTCATTCGAAAGGGAAACTCATGTCTAACTTTAGTAATCTTTGAACCTGTGATGGTTAATTCTGATATATTTTGTCTTAATTTCATCCGTATGAGAAACTCAGGTCTAAATTTAGTAATCTTTGAACTCGTGATGTTCAATTTTGATATTTCTTCTTCAATACATCCGAATGAGAAACTCAGGTGTAACTCTAGTAATCTATGAACCTGTGATGGAGAATTCTGATATATATCGTCTTCAGTTCATCCGAACGATAAACTCAGGTTTAACTCCAGTAATCTTTGAAGCTGTGATGTTCAATTTTGATATATTTTGTCTTCGGTTCATCCGAACAAGAAAATCAGGTCTAACTCTTGTAATCTTTGAACCTGTGATGTTCAATTATGATATATTTTATCTTCAATTCATCCGAACGAGAAACTCAGGTCTAACTCTAGTAATCTTTGAACCCGTGATGTTCAATTCTTATATATTTTGTCTTCAGTACATCCGAACGAGAAACTCAGGTGTAACTCTAGTAATCTTTGAACCCGTGATGTTCAATTCTGATATATTTCGTCTCCAATTCATCCGAACGAGAAACTCAAGTCTAACTCTAGTAATCTTTGAACCTGTGATGTTCAATTCTGATATATTTCATCTTCAATTCATCCAAATGAGAAAATCAAATCTAACTTTAGTAATCTTTGAACCTGTGATGTTCAATTCTGATATATTTTTTCTTCAGTTCATCCGAAGGAGAAACTCAGGTTTAACTCTAGTAATTTTTGAACCTGTGATGTTCAATTCTGATATATTTCGTCTTCAGTTCATCCGAACGAGAAACACAAGTTTAACTCTAGTAATTTTTGAACCTGTGATGTTCAATTCTGATATATATCGTATTCAGTTCATCCGAACGAGAAACTCAGATCCAACTCTATTAATTTTTGAACCTGTGATGTTCAATTCTGATGTATTTCGTTTTCAGTTCATCCGAACGAGAAACTCAGGTCTAACTCTAGTAATCATTGAACCTGTGATATTCAATTCTGATATATTTCGTTTTCAGTTCATCCGAACGAGTAACTCAGGTCTAACTCTAGTAATCTTTGAACCTGTGATTTTCAGTTCTGATATATTTCGTCTTCAATTCATCCGAACGAGAAACTCAGGTCTAACTCTAGAAATCTTTGAACCTGTGATGTTCAATTCTGATATATTTTGTCTTCGGGTTCATCCGAACGAAAAACTCAAGTCTAACTCCAGTAATCTTTGAAGCTGTGATGTTCCATTTTGGTATATTTTGTCTTCAGTTCATCCGAACGAGAAACTCAGGTCTAACTCTTGTAATCTTTGAACCTGTGATGTTCAATTATGATATATTTTGTCTTCAATTCATCCAAACGAGAAACTCAGGTCCAACTTTAGTAATCTTTGAACCTGTGATGTTCAATTATGATATATTTTGGCTTCAGTTCATCCAAACGAGAAACTCAGGTCTATTTTAGTAAGCCTTGAACCTGTGATGGTCAATTCTGATATATTTTGTCTTGAGTTATTCCGAATGAGAAACTCAGGTCTAACATTAGTAATATTTGAACTCGTGATGTTCAACTATGATATTTCTTCTTCAGTATATCCAAACGAGAAACTCAGGTGCAACTCTAGTAATCTTTGAACCCGTGATGTTCAATTCTGATATATTTCGTCTTCAATTCATCCGAACGAGAAATTCAAGTATAACTCTAGTAATCTTTGAACATGTGATGTTCAATTCTGATATATTTCGTCTTCAATTCATCCGAACGAGAAAATCAAGTCTAAATCTAGTAATCTTTGAAACTGTGATGTTCAATTCTGATATATTTTGTCTTCAGTTCATCCGAACGAGAAACTCAGGTCTAACCCTGGTAATCTTTGAACCTGTGATGTTCAATTATGATATATTTTGTCTTCAGTTCATCCGAACGGGAAACTCAGGTCTAACTTTAGTAATCTTTGAACCTGTGATGTTCAATACTGATATATTTCGTCTTCAGTTCATCCGAACGAGAAACTCAAGTTTAACTCTAGTAATCATTGAACATGTGATGTTCAATTCTGATATATATCGTATTCTGTTCATCCGAACGAGAAACTCAGGTCCAACTCTATTAATTTTTGATCCTGTGATGTTCAATTCTGATATATATCGTATTCAGTTCTTTGGAATGAGAAACTCAAGTCCAACTCTATTAATTTTTGAACCTGTAATGTTCAATGCTGATATATTTCGTTTTCAGTTCATCCGAACGAGAAAATCAGGTCTAACTCTAGTAATCATTGAACCTGTGATGTTCAATTCTGACATATTTCGTCTTCAATTCATCCGAACGAGAAACTCAGGTCTAACTCTAGTAATCTTTGAACCTGTGATTTTCAATTCTGATATATTTCGTTTTCAATTCATCCGAACGAGAAACTCAGGTATAACTCTAGTAATCTTTGAACCTGTGATGTTCAATTCTGATATATTGCGTCTTCAATTCATCCGAACGATAAACACATGTCTATTTTAGTAATCTTTGAACCTGTGATGGTCAATTCTGATATAGTTTGTCTTCAGTTCATCCGAATGAGAAACTCAGGTCTAACTTTAGTAATCTTTGAACTCGTGATGTTCAATTCTGATATTTCTTCTTCAGTACAGCCGAACGAGAAACTCAAGTCTAACTCTAGTAATTTTGAACCTGTGATGTTCAATTCTGATATATATCGTATTCAGTTCATCCGAACGAGAAACTCAGGTCCAACTCAATTAATTGTTGAACCTGTGATGTTCAATTCTGATGTATTTCGTTTTCAGTTCATCCGAACGAGAAACTCAGGTCTAACTCTAGTAATCTTTGAACCTGTGATTTTCAGTTCTGATATATTTCGTTTTCAGTTTATCCGAACGAGAAACTCAGGTCTAACTCTAGTAATCTTTGAACCTGTGATGTTCAATTCTGATATATTTCGTCTTCAATTCATCCGAACGAGAAACTCAGGTCTAACTTTAGTAATCTTTGAACATGTGACGTTCAATTCTGATATATTTCGTCTTTGGTTCATCCGAACGAAAAACTCAAATCTAACTCTAGTAATCTTTGAAGCTGTGATGTTCAATTTTGATATATTTTTTCTTCGGTTCATCCGAACAAGAAACTCAGGTCTAACTTTTGTAATCTTTGAACCTGTGATATTCAATTATGATATATTCTGTCTTCAATTCATCCGAACGAGAAACTCAGGTCTAACTCTAGTAATCTTTGAACCCGTGATGTTCAATTCTGATATATTTCGTCTCCAATTCATCTGAACGAGAAACTCAAGTCTAACTCTAGTAATCTTTGAACCTGTGATGTTCAATTATTATATATTTCGTCTTCAATTCATCCGAACGAGAAAATCAGGTCTAACTTTAGTAATATTTGAACCTGTGATGTTCAATTCCGATATATTTTGTCTTCAGTTCATCCGAACGAAAAACTCAAGTTTAACTCAAGTAATCTTTGAATCCGTGATGTACAACTTTGATATATTTTGTCTTCAGTTCATCTGAACGAGAAACTCATGTCTAACTCTGGTAATCTTTGAACCTGTGATGTTCAATTATGATATATTTTGTCTTCAGTTCATTCGAAATGAAAACTCAGGTCTAACTTTAGTAATCTTTGAACCTGTGATGATTAATTCTGATATATTTTGTCTTCAGTTCATCTGAATGAGAAACTCAGGTCTAGCTTTAGTAATCTTTGAACTCGTGATGTTCAATTATGATATTTCTTCTTTAGTACATCCCAACGAGAATCTCAGGTGTAACTCTAGTAATATATGAACCTGTGATGGACAATTCTGATATATATCGTCTTTAGTTCATCCGAACGATAAACTCAGGTTTAACTCTAGTAATCTTTGAACCTGTGATGTTCAATTCTGATGTATTTCGTCTTCAGTTCATCCGAACGAGAAACACAAGTTTAACTCTAGTAATCTTTGAACCTGTGATGTTCAATTCTGATATATATATCGTATTCAGTTCATCCGAACGAGAAACTCAGGTCCAACTCAATTAATTGTTGAACCTGTGATGTTCAATTCTGATGTATTTCGTTTTCAGTTCATCCGAACGAGAAACTCTGGTCTAACTCTAGTAATCTTTGAACCTGTGATTTTCAATTATGATATATTTCGTTTTCAGTTCATCCGAACGAGAAACTCAGGTCTAACTCTAGTAATCTTTGAACCTGTGATGTTCAATTCTGATATATTTCGTCTTCAATTCATCCGAACGAGAAACTCAGGTCTAACTTTAGTAATATTTGAACCCGTGATGTTCAATTCTGATATATTTCATCTTCGGTTCATCCGAACGAAAAACTAAAATCTAACTCCAGTAATCTTTGAAGCTGTGATGTACAATTTTGATATATTTTTTCTTCTTTACATCCGAACAAGAAACTCAGGTCTAACTCTTGTAATCTTTGAACCTGTGATGTTCAATTATGATATATTTTGTCTTCAATTCATCCGAACGAGAAACTCAGGTCTAACTCTAGTAATCTTTGAACCCGTGATGTTCAATTCTGATATATTTCGTCTTCAATTCATCCGAACGAGAAACCCAAGTCTAACTCTAGTAATCTTTGAACCTGTGATGTTCAATTCTTATATATTTCGTCTTCAATTCATCCGAACGAGAAAATCAGGTCTAACTTTAGTAATATTTGAACCTGTGATGTTCAATTCCGATATATTTTGTCTTCAGTTCATCCGAACGAAAAACTCAAGTTTAACTCCAGTAATCTTTGAAGCCGTGATGTACAACTTTGATATATTTTGTCTTCAGTTCATCTGAACGAAAAACTCAGGTCTAACTCTGGTAATCTTTGAACCTGTGATGTTCAATTATGATATATTTTGTCTTCAGTTCATTCGAAAGGGAAACTCAGGTCTAACTTTATTAATCTTTGTACCTGTGATGGTTAATTCTGATATATTTTGTCTTCAGTTCATCCGAATGAGAAACTCAGGTCTAACTTTAGTAATCTTTGAACTCGTGATGTTCAATTCTGATATTTCTTCTTCAGTACATCCGAACGAGAAACTCAGGTGTAACTCTAGTAATCTATGAACCTGTGATGGAAAATTCTGATATATATCGTCTTCAGTTCATCCGAACGATAAACTCAGGTTTAACTCTAGTAATCTTTGAACCTGTGATGTTCTATTCTGATATATTTCGTCTTCAGTTCATCCTAACGAGAAACACAAGTTTAACTCTAGTAATCTTTGAACCTGTGATGTTCAATTCTGATATATATCGTATTCAGTTCATCCGAACGAGAAACTCAGGTCCAACTCAATTAATTGTTGAACCTGTGATGTTCAATTCTGATGTATTTCGTTTTCAGTTCATCCGAACGATAAACTCAGGTCTAACTCTAGTAATCTTTGAACCCGTGATGTTCAATTCTGATATATTTCGTCTCCAATTCATCCGAACGAGAAACTCAAGTCTAACTCTAATAATCTTTGAACCTGTGATGTTCAATTCTTATATATTTCATCTTCAATTCATCCGAACGAGAAAATCAGGTCTAACTTTAGTAATATTTGAACCTGTGATGTTCAATTCCGACATATTTTGTCTTCAGTTCATCCGAACGAAAAACTCAAGTTTAACTCCAGTAATCTTTGAATCCGTGACGTACAACTTTGATATATTTTGTCTTCAGTTCATCTGAACGAGAAACTCATGTCTAACTCTGGTAATCTTTGAACCTGTGATGTTCAATTATGATATATTTTGTCTTCAGTTCATTCGAAAGGGAAACTCAGGTCTAACTTTAGTAATCTTTGTACCTGTGATGGTTAATTCTGATATATTTTGTCTTCAGTTCATCCGAATGAGAAACTCATGTCTAACTTTAGTAATCTTTGAACTCGTGATGTTCAATTCTGATATTTCTTCTTCAGTACATCCGAACAAGAAACTCAGGTGTAACTCTAGTAATCTATGAACCTGTGATGGAAAATTATGATATATATCGTCTTCAGTTCATCCGAACGATAAACTCAGGTTTAACTCTAGTAATCTTTGAACCTGTGATGTTCTATTATGATATATTTCGTCTTCAGTTCATCCGAACGAGAAACACAAGTTTAACTCTAGTAATCTTTGAACCTGTGATGTTCAATTCTGATATATATCGTATTCAGTTCATCCGAACGAGAAACTCAGGTCCAACTCAATTAATTGTTGAACCTGTGATGTTCAATTCTGATGTATTTCGTTTTCAGTTCATCCGAACGATAAATTCAGGTCTAACTCTAGTAATCTTTGAACCTGTGATTTTCAATTCTGATATATTTCGTTTTCAGTTCATCCGAACGAGAAACTCAGGTCTAACTCTAGTAATCTTTGAACCTGTGATGTTCAATTCTGATATATTTCGTCTTCAATTCATCCGAACGAGAAACTCAAGTCTAACTTTAGTAATCTTTGAACCTGTGATGTTCAATTCTGATATATTTCGTCTTCGGTTCATCCGAACGAAAAACTCAAATCTAACTCCAGTAATCTTTGAAGCTGTGATGTTCAATTTTGATATATTTTGTCTTCGGTTCATCCGAACAAGAAACTCAGGTCTAACTCTTGTAATCTTTGAACCTATCATGTTCAATTATGATATATTTTGTCTTCAATTCATCCGAACGAGAAACTCAGGTCTAACTCTAGTAATCTTTGAACCCGTGATATTCAATTCTGATATATTTTGTCTTCAGTTCATCCGAATATTTTGTTTCTGAAACTAAGGAATAGTCGGATTATATAAATATATATAAACACCGATTTTAAGAAAAGGTTTCTGTGGGTATTGAACAAACTCCGATTCTGGGTTTACATCGTCACTTGGAAAAAACCCAACCCAGGATCGGTTTACAATTACACTAACATAAACCGATTCTGGATCGAGTAATTTTTTTTTTTTTTTTATAAGTTTTGATTATCGATTAATGAAAGTTAATTTCAGGATTAACTTGATTAAACATTATTTAATAATCCGAATTAGCACTAATTTCACAAGGGTATATTGGCCATTAACATAAATAGTGGATAAGGGATTTCTATGAATTATTTCTTAATGACCCTATTTTGTCATGTAGTTATAGTCCTTAATTAAGTTGCATAGCCCCCAATTTAGCCAGGTTAAAGAAACATGTTTAACATCTATGATTTTGTGTTATGAAATTTCACGAAATTGGTTAATTAACCCAATAACGACAATTTCTGGATGAAAAATACATGTAAAATCTGATACTGTTTAAATAGATGAGAATGTAAAAATAGTCAGGATGTAAAAAATTTCATCTTACCCATTTTCAAATACTTTTTCTTATTTTTAATTTACATCAGGATGCATCCAGTTTCACATTCGCTATTTTTTAAGTTTAAGACAGGATGAATCTAGATTCATTCTGGCTATTTTTTTGGTGTCGATTTCACCCATACTAACTTTTACTCGTCCATTAGAACCATGTTTTAAATATATTTGGGAAATTGACCCGATTTCTCTTAGTATCATTTTCATTATCTACATGTAAAATTGAGGAAATGGACGCAACTACTATACTTTGGAGGTTTGGGTACAACATGTTTAAAATCTTTTTGGGTTGATTTCAAGCTAGGTTTTGAGCTTTGCATATATATATAGCTTATTTCAAGTTTGGTTTAATTTTATTTCATCCCAATATGCATGATATGTATTTTTCTGAAAGAACCTCTACAGGATGAATCTCATATCTCTGAAGCCACTGACACTGCTCAAGGGTAAAGTTCCCTCCTTGACCTCATACGCGTAAGTTTTAGAAAAATAAGGTATAGACGAGTTTTTGTACATCTACTGGAAGCTTGGAAACCTACTATATATAGATATTGTAAGGGTAAAGTTCTCTCCTTGACCTTATATGCCTAAGTTTTATAAAAATACGGTGTAGACGAGTTTTTATATTAAAAGAGGATGAAAGATTATTAATCCGTCTTATAAAAACTTTATGCTTTTTCTGCTCGCTTTGGCACGTTGGCCAGTTCTGTGAACATGTGCAGCCAAAATCCTAAAAAACACATGGCAGTGGTAAACTATACTCATTGGGTTCCTCTTTAGCCCATTATTTATCGAAGAAGAGGCTATATGGGTCATATTATGCATAATATTGTGAATTGAGGTATTTAATCTATTATGTTAGATACACAATTGGTGATGACATCGTTCAATCTATAAACATAACTCAGATGACTTCAGGTTAGGTTATTTAGACACCAAGAACAATGTAAGTGCATGTGTAGCACTTACAGTGTTACTTTAATTTTTGATTATTGATTTGATTGACCAACGGTTGTTGAAACTTTGATTGCACCTAGTTTAATTATTCTTGAGATCCTTCTATTCAAACATAAGGTCACTCATATTATATCAAAGAATTAACAGAATCTTCAGAACTGTTTTTAGGTCTGATGAAAACTTGTGATTGTCCATTGTTAACAGACTTCATTTTGTGTGTGATTGATCATGAGTGAGATCAAGTTTGTTGTTTGCAGGTATAATAGAAGGGAATTGAAGGTTGAAACTTTGATTGCACCTAGTTTGATTACGGAAAATGGGTCATTTGTCCAAATATTTTCAAAACATGGTTCTACTGGACGAGAAATTATTATGGGTGAAATGCACACCAAAAAAATAGCAAGGATGAAACTGGATTCATCCTGGCTTAAACTTAAAAAATAGTGAGGATGAAACTGGATGCATCCTGATGTAAATTAAAAATAAGAAAAAGTATTTGAAAATGGGTAGGATGAAACTGATTGCATCCTGGCTATTTTTACATTTTTGTCCATTTAAACAGTATCAAAATCTAGATGTCTTTTTCAACCAGGAATTGTTGATTTTGGTCTTCTTAACCAATTTTGTGTTTTGATTATTCTTTATATCCTTCTTTTCAAGCATAAGGTTACTCATATTAGATCAAAGAATTGACATGATCTTCAGAAATGTTCTTAGGTATGATGTTGAAAGACTTCGTTTTGTGTGTGATTGATCATGAGTGAGATCAAGTTTGTTGTTTGCAGGTATAATAGAAGGAAATTGAAGGTTGAAACTTTGGTTGCACCTAGTTTGACTATTCTTTAGATCCTTATGTTCAAGCATAAGGTTACTCATATTAGATTAAAGAATTGACAGGATCTTCAGAACTGTTTTTAGGTCTGATGACAACTTGTGATCGTACATTGTTAACAAACCTTTTTTGTGTGTGGTTGATCATAAGTTAGATAAAGTTTGTTGTTTGCGGGTATAATATAAGGAAATTGAATATTTGAAGGGAAAAAAAATTCTAATTGGTTTTCGCATCTCGTACACATCTTGATTGGATGGGATGCGATCATTAAGATATGATTTATCTTTGATATATTTGATCAAATGGTCGTATAGATCTACAACTATCATTTATGGTATCCTTCAGTATCTGAATCTGATAGTTGTGAATCCAGATCTGATTATTTTGGATTTGGATTGATCTTACTTGAAAAGTTGACCGAATCCAACACCCATACCAGCTCTATCTAGGTCCTAGGAATAAACCCATTTAATTTGGGCCATTGAATCTCACTGGAAAACCTTCAAATCCTCAACCCTAGTCACGGCAGTTCAAGAACAATTTTCCCGCCAAAATTTGAAATTCAAAAAGGTTGAAGATGATATGCCCCCTATCCTGAACTGGGGTGCGAATAGCAGATGCCTTGGGGGTGACCTGGGGCTGCCCCTTAGTAATTAGGTTGCCCCTTATCCAAAAGCGAGAGTCCGAATAACACTTGTCCTCCGGGTGCCAAAATCAACTTTTCGAGCCGAATTTTCCAAAAATGTTTATTTCCTAAAAATACATAAAAACACAATATTAGTACAAAAATAGAGTTCCAACAATACGGACATTGAGGAAAAATTAGACACAAAAATGTGTCTATCAAATACCCCCAAACTTATTATTTGCTAGTCCTCGAGCAAATCTAATCTAGAAAGTAAAATGACTACACTTATCACGTGCAGCAAGCCGTTAAACCACTAGGTGGCCCTAGTGGCGGAGTGTTGTCTCCGGAGGGTTTACCAGAGGTGTACCCACAAAACCTTTACTCCAGAAAATAGTTATCTACAACGAACCTTGGAAGGCACTAAAGAATCTCCTTGGTTGGCATACTTATTGACTACAAGAGGAAGTACCCTGATGCGAAATTCCAATTGATGTACACGAGTTTGCACTCAAGCATACTAAAATTCATATATAAGTGAAAGAACTCTAGTCAGATAGTTGCACTATGGACATCATATTCGGAGTCAAACTAATCACATGGAAAGATTAAGAGATGGATATAGAAAAACATAGATGGTGTTGATGTTGACCAAATGATCAATGTTTCACATATCTGTCTGAAGGCCACTGCTAAAATGAACCTATCCTAATGGACTGAGATACCGGTCTGACTAATATCAACACTGCTGGAATATACAAGGGAACCAGCGGTCAATAACTTAAATCTAGATCAACAAACTGGCAAATACAAGGGAACCAGCAGTTGACTACACAGAACAATAACCATTTTTTTTTAACTTAACGGCATGAATAGGTCTTTTTTGATCCAAGCGCATGCTTCTTGTCAGAAGATTACACGATAGTTCCCACGGGTCCTGCATTCCACGCTTGCTTAGGCGACGGAAATAGGGAGAACACACGCATATTGCTATCCAAGTGTTAATACTTATTCCGATCGGTCTAACTGGTCCGGTCTTAACTTTTTTTTTTTTTTTTATATAGTAACTCAATCACTCTAATTCACCCTAACAGTGGTAACAACTTGAATCGTGTGCCCCACCTAATCACTTAGAGAAACATAGTTTAAAGTGAAAAAAAATAAAAATAGAAGTGAAAAGGACTCAACGAAATATGGTGAAACTATCATGTTATTTCTAACACATGAGCTCTGTGCTTTTATGAATAGACTCTTTAGATGTTTCCATCTATTCAGATTGGTTCCTCAACTCCTACAACCAAAATGCTTCCATCCACTTAGATTGGTTAGTGCCATCCTAAATACGCATAAATTTCTAGGCTCTGGAGTTTATTTATTGCAACTAAAAAGTTTATCCCATACCCCCAAACTTAAATCTAACATTGTCCTCAATGTTCTAAAGATGAAACTAAAAGCATGAACAAGGAGAAACTGTTACCATTTGAAGTGGAAGAGTCAAGGAAATATATTACCGTGTTGCATGAGCATGGGATACCTCCCAAGAAGTGCTAAGTTTAAAGTCTTCAGCCAGACTTAGGAAAGGATTAATCAACTCGAACCATAAAGTAACAGTCGAAATAACTGTGGGTCTTCAAAACTAAAAAGAGCTGACAAAAGGAAACTGCAGTGAACCAACGAAATGAACAACACTAGCATGCCCTTACCTAGTTTCCTGATAACTATCGCTAATTGTGGTTCAGGTTCAGGTTCTATGAAAGGGTCTAAATAGAATATTTTCATTGGCTGCGTTTCTTCATAGGTTGGATCCAAATTATTAGGTCCTAGAGTCTGGAAAAACTCAAATAAGAACTTGGAATCACAAAGTAATAACCTAAATAATTGCGGATCCTCTAAGTCAATCAGATATGACTTACACAATTGACCAAAATGAGAGTAGTGGTCATTCTTAAGCAAATGTGTCGATTCTAATTTTCTAAAGCATTTAGGTTTAGTCTCACAACTTAATATTCGACACATTTGGAATATAAACGTTCCCACAGTTGGAAGAAAACTATTTGGTGGGAAAACAAAGTCAATCTGGGGATCATAGCCTGGGCAAACCACATCAAGAGGATGGGTTTCTAACGACTGAACTCCTTCATGGACATCATTAGGCTCGGGAAAAAGAGTATGAAGGTAATCTTGTAAAATGGTCGAGGCACAAATATCAAGTCCTAAGTGTAGGGACTTTCTGAGAGTTAAAGGTAAGGCACTATGGAAGTGATAATCACCCCCAAACTTAGAGTTTTTAGTGTCTCTAGATAGACCTCTAATTATTTCTTGAATTTCCGTATCTTCAGAGTCCTTAAAATATTCAAGAGATTCTTCTAAGTTATTATCAGGTAGTGCATCTTTACTCATCTCTACGGGTCTATCTTCTTCTTCCAAGACTATTGTTTCTAAGTCGCTAGACTCTAAAACAGTAATTTCGAAATGAACCCGTTCCTCTAAACCACTATCGGCTTCGTAATCAAAATGAAAATCTACATCGTCTAAAACGGTGGTATCCCTAATCAAATCCTCGTCCTTTTGAATAGGTGAATAATCATAAAAATTATTTGGATTTGAACTAGAAATAATATAATCACTATACAGCTCAATTGGATTACTAGACTCCTGATCACTATGCCCACATATTTCAGATTCTTCATTACTGCTATCCTCATCATCATAGTACGAAGATGATTGAACCTTATCTAAATAAGTAGTGTCTTATATTCTAACCTCGTCCTCTAAATTAGGCAAATATTCACTATTTACATCAAGGGTAAAATTGGAAACACTATTTTGGAATGTAAGATTATTTCGAGCAAGTCTTTCGTTCGTCTCAGCCATCAGCTTGAGGGATTCCTCTATAGAAAGTTCACTCATTATTGTAGTTCTTTCGTCTAGAATTACACTATTCATCTCAGCTAACTTACGCGTCGACTCAGCTAACTCCCTGAGGGACTCTTCTAAAGGAGGAATAGGAACAGAGGGATCATAAAAAGGACTACTTTTCAAAAGTTTGATTGTATCCTCTTGAGACGAAGAACTAGTACTATAATCTTCTTGCTCGTAAGACTGATGCATGTGTGGATAGTAATTGGGCTCACCAGGGTATGACCCATATCCTTCCAAATGATGGCGTTCCCAACCACTATTTCCAACATGGTCATAGAAAGGATGATGTCCATATTCAAATTAAGGTCGATAATCATTGTATTGGCTTCTATCATACCAGTTCGACATTCTTAATTGCAAGGGAATTCTACACAATCACAAACAAGGCTGACTCGACCAAATCAAACCTATAAAATCTAGCAAAAAAATCATGATGGCTCCACTTAGATTGTTTCTAGACCAGCTTCTATCTTTCGAAAGGGAATTCGTTGCAATTTGAGCAAACCCCTCTGGAATCAATCTGAGTCAAAGTAAGTTGAATTGAGGCGAGGGAAGCTCAGTGGATCTTTGATACCCAAGGCCTCACCGCTATCACAAGGCGGCGCAGTCACGCATTCAACTCACAGAAACCATCATGAACTTCGAGGTGTGCTTAAGAAAGTAACCAATATCCTTCGAAATTTTTTCCTAATAAGCGCGTTACCCTATCGGTCTTGTTCTAGTCAAGTTTTAAGCTTGGGTTCGCGTTAAGTCTCGTTTTCCTAAGGCGGGCAAGAAGGGAGCGGTGATGAAATCCGAACCCTTATCTTGTATTGGCCAGGCCTTGCCCTTTACTAGGAATTTAAAAACAGTCTAAATTCGTCCTCAATCAATGAATCACCTTAAGGAATACAGTAACTCGCTTACAGGAGATTCGCGAGTGTTTGGATGGACTTACCTCCCGTACCAGACGGGGGATGAACCGTTGAAGTCGACTCGGGCCACGACTTCTATGTCATGTACGAACCCGAGGGGCCGAGACGATATAGTAATCGTCGTCCTTCCCTGCACACAGTTTATATAATTTTTTTTTTGTTTTTTAATAATACCCTTCCGTAGGGTAAAAAAAAGAATAAAGTCCAATTGTTTAAAGTCCAAAGTCCAAAATAAATAAATAAAAAATTACAGTTTTCCTCACACACTCTAAAAAAAAAATTAAAAATTAAATCCTAAAATTGTCCTTTTTTCTTCTCTTTTCGCTTTAAGCTTTTTCCTCTCCAAGTCCTTAGTGCTCCACTTCGAACCTGTAAATCAAAGACACAAAAAGAAACGTAAAAAGGAACAAATAATAGTAAAAAAAAATAAAAACCTAAAAATTCTACCTAAGCACAAATCCGCGTCGGCGGCGCCAAAATGATTAAAGATTTTTCTTGGGTTGTAGTAATGAAGGTTCGAACTCTAAGACTTGTGAAGGTGAAGGATTTTTAGATTTAATAAAAATATATACAAAAATATTGACAAATTGGTAGAGAGGTACTGGGACTAGGATTCCGCCAAATTCATTTCTTAAGGTTCAAATAATAATTCTTTTATCAATAATAGCTCGAAAAATATATTAAATATATCGACTCTAATTTATTGTCAAGATAGATTCTCAAAATATTAGGTGTAAATGTTAAGCATGAGACATCAAATCATCTAAGCTAAGCATGACCCATCAAATCAAATCACAACTAATTAATTTAAATCATAATTTCAATTAAAATTAATGCAAAAGTCATGAAAAGAATTAATAAAATTACCCATGTATGAAGCTTGGCCTCCTCCGTCGTCCCAGTGTTGGGGTTTAACTCATCATAGTAAAAATGCTGTCAAAATAATTTATTATGGCTCAAAAATGGTTTACAAATGATGAGAATATGAGAAATACAATAAAACCAGAGACCTACGACCCTCAGTGACAAAATAAGACTGCCGCCGTTGTGTCGCAAACGCTGTGGAAAATAAGACTGCCTGATGTACGACCCACAGGTGTGAGTCGTTATTACTGTAGAGAAACGACTGTTGTTGCAAGTCCGTTCTTCGTGTTGTTGGTGTTCTTCATCAGTAGCAGCAGCAGCAACAGAGTTTCATCAACTCTTGATTTCTGCTTCTCTAGACCTCCTCTCGACCCCAAACTCTCGACACCCCTCTATGGTAACCCAATAGTTATATTTATACACCTTTGGACCAAGAATAACTTCTCATTAATCCAAAAAATCTTCCCATTACTCGGCAGTGCATGAAAATATTCCCGATATTTTTTCTTTAATTCTATGATTTGTTACGGATTGTTCCCTGTTTTATCTCTTCTCACGCATCATCCTTGAGCTATAGGGATTGTTTCCAGCCAATAGCATCAACCCATGCACGTCTCTTCCATCCAAGAATTCCAAGAATAGAATATTTTTTCTATTTTAGAATATCTTCCCTGATTTGATTCCCACCGGTTATCTAACCAATTTTGACCGAATCCAACACCCATACCAGCTCTATCTAGGCCCTAGGAACAAACCCATTTAATTTGGGCCATTGAATCTCACTGGAAAACCTTCAAATCCTCAACCCTAGTCACGGCAGTTCAAGAACAATTTTCCCGCCAAAATTTGAAATTCAAAAAGGTTGAAGATGATATGCCCCCTATCCTGAACTGGGGTGCGAATAGCAGATGCCTTGGGGGTGACCTGGGGCTGCCCCTTAGTAATTAGGTTGCCCCTTATCTAAAAGCGAGAGTCCGGATAACACTTGTCCTCCGGGGGCCAAAATCAACTTTTCGAGCCGAATTTTCCAAAAATGTTTATTTCCTAAAAATACATAAAAAAACAATATTAGTACAAAAATAGAGTTCCAACAATACGGACATTGAGGACAAATTAGACACAAAAATGTGTCTCAACCGGGCGCGAAGAGGATTCGCATATCTTCAAAATTTCATGGAAATTAATGCCAGAAATATTGAAAAAGAATTATTCGCAGGGATCATGTTAATGCTCAGACTCTAGTTAACCAAATCCTTCTAAGCAACTCTCTCTCTCCAGTAATTGTCCCTCCTCTTAATATAAGTGAGGAAGAGAATTATCCTGATCCAGATAATGACTATGAATTTGTAAGCAATGATGAAAAGGATCATGAAGATGATATTGATGTTCCCTTTTCAGAGGATCAACTCGAGAAGGACAAATCTGGCAATGTGGAATCTGTTGATAATGTTGATGCTGAAGTTAAGGATCCGAATCCAAGCCACAAGATTAATGCTGAAAGTCTTTGGTTGAACAAGATGTACCTTCTGAAAATGCTTAGTCTTCTTATTTTTTAACTATCTGAATTCCCCTGTTATATTTTGATACACTTTGAACTTGTTTCTTGATCAAGAAGGATAATATATTTTTATTTTAATTCCCATACTTGCCTCTTATTATATTTCTTGTAAGAAACAAGTGTGCGAATTTATTTGTCATGTTATTGTTCTCGGATTCCCTGCGAAACAACATTAGTTCATATATAACTTTTCTCATGAGGTCTTAATTTGCTTCCTAAGTAAATGTCTTATTTTGCCTTAATTTATCTTTTATTTATGTGCGACAAGATCGCAGACGGTCATTACACCTAAATGTAAAGACCCATTGATATCGCCTTTCCATATTCTTGTATTATTACCTCTACAGGTTTTCTATTTGCGGAAATATGACAATCCTTAATACCCCCATGAGTAAAAAGCCTCATGACATTTACGTCTTGTGACACAATTCATCTCCCTAATGGAGGGTGCCGTCCTTATGTTCCCCCTGGTTGCCCCTTCAAGGAAGCTTACCTCTATCGGGTTAAGGTTGGATCCACCCATCCGGTAATACAACAACCAGTTGATTTCGCAGTCTCTTATCCCTCCACCGATAAGGTTTATGGTTACGAGACTGCACCCTAAGTGGGGTTTCTTCGGACCGAGTGCATCACAGTCAGGACTTGTCAAGAGTGGCAAGGTACGCTCCAGACGCCTCGGGCAATATTGACTCAACCGTGTACCTCGGCGCCCTGATCGAGTTTCTGCACTCCTTAGGAAAGATCTTATTACCCCAATCTTTCGATTTAGGTGTCTCTCCTGGATGGGCATTTTCGTTTTTCTCACCCCAAATCTCCATGACTCAAGTTCCAGGGTCAATGTAGCTTTTCCTTGAGTCATGATTACTAGGTTTTCCCTGAGTATGACGTGCGATAGGTACTACTTTTTGTCTCTTGCATTTATGCGAACTAGGTTGCACGCCACATTCGGATGCCTAGCCTCCCTAGTTAGAATTTTTATTTTTGTTGCCTTTTATTAAGGTCTTACATTTGCCTTTTTCTTATGAAAGAATTTCTTGAGAATGAGCGAAATCTTAAAACTTATTCATTGAATTGAGTATTACATCCTTGTTAAAAAATATGAACTCGCATTCCTAACTTCGCGTCCTTTTCATATTTGCGATTTTCATCGCAAGTATTTATGGATAATACTTCTTAAAACATAATCTATTCCAAGGACGATCTAATTTGCGTCCTACATATCTTCCTTCAGGATCCCTTAACTCGTAAGCTCCATTACCAACTATTCTTTTTATTATATATGGTCCGTCCCACTTCTTTTCTAACTTCCCATCTGCTCCTTTCTGATAAACCGGTATTTCCCGCAACACTAATTCTCCTAGTTGAAACTCTCTTACCTTAACTCGTTTATTGTATTCTCGAGCTAATCTTGTTTTATAATTTTCCATATGGTGCAGAGCGACCTCTCTAGTTTCTTCTAAATCATCAAGTTTTGTTAAAATTAGATCCGCACTTAGATTCTTCTCCCAGGCTTCTTTATTTGTTGTAGGGATAATTACCTCTGTTGGTAACACTGCTTATACCCCATATGTCAAACATAAAGGTGACATTCATGTTGCTTCTCTCCTTATTGTTCTGTATGCCCATACTACATTATGTACTTGTCCGTACCACCCCTTATTGTGTCCTTCCAACTTCTTCTTCAATGTGTCCGCGATTGTTTTGTTAGTTGCCTCTACCTGTCCATTACTCTTCGGATATAGAGGGGAATACTTTCCACTTTGAATTTTAAATGCGTTGGGTAACGTCTCTATATTCTCGCCCTCAAATTGCTTTCCATTATCAGATACTAACTATGCGGGGATGCCAAATCTGCATACGATATTCTCAAAAATAAACGTGAATATGTCTTTATCATGAATATGTTGAACTGCTTTTACTTCTGCCAACTTTGTGAAATAGTCTGTTGCGATGATTAAATATCTTCTTTGTCCTGTACCTGGTATAAACGGACCAACAATATCAATTCCCCTTTTTCCAAATGGCCATGCATTTTCTGACGTGTTTATTATTGCTCCGGGCACATGTATCTTCTTCCCATGACGTTGATACTCTTCGCATCGCCTTGATACTTGTTTTGCATATTCATGCATGTACAACCAATAATATCCTTGTATCCTCGCTCTGTATGCGAGTGACCTTCCTCCGCTATGGTTTCCAGCATCCCCATAATGTAATGCCTTTAAGATTTACATTCCTTCTTTTCTCGTAAGACATCTAAGCGAAGGTCCAAGAAATGATCTTCTATACATAATGCCATCCCTTAATTCATAATTCGTCGCACGAATTTTTAACTTATGTGATTCTAATCTTTTCCTTGGTACTTCTCCCTTGTCTAGATATAAATGAAGCCAAGTTCTCCAATCTTTGCCTTCGCTCACTTGCTCTTATTCCTTGTCTTCAACCATCATCACATCTGCTTCTGTTTCTTCTTCTTTCTTTATAGATGGTAAAAAGAGTGTTTGTATCTTTATGTCTCGCGCAACTGGATCCACTAACATGGAAGGTATGAAAGCCAATGCATCTGCGAATCTATTGTCCTTTCTACCTATGTGTCTCCAACTTATTTTTGGAATTGGCGCTGCTAATTCCATGACCAACTTTTTGTATTTCTGTAAAGATGGTTCATTTGTACTATATGTACCTTCTATCTGACGAATTACCATTGTGAGTCACTAGTAATTCGCGCATCTTTTATCTCCATTTCAATTGCTAACTTCAATTGAAATGGATGCGAACTCTAACCTGAATGAGTAAGCCATTCACGCTCATGTTGGTGAAATGAATACAATACTAATTCCATTTCCTTCTCCATTTGACGATCCATCTACTAGTATTTCCCATATGTTTGAATTACTATATGTCGATAAATATCTCAAATTCCCGTGCTCTTCATCTAGGTCCATCATATCTTCTACATATTCATCCTCTTACAATGGAAATTCCGCTAGGAACTCTGCGATAACTTGTGATTTTGGTGAAGATAACACTTCACAATGAATCTCAAAGTTACCCACTTGTGCATTCCATCTTTCAATTCTCCCTGATATTTTTGAGTTCTTCATTGCAGGCTCAATTGGCACCTTTGTGAACACCTTAATTTTATGAGCCTGGAAATATATGCAAAGATTGAAGGATGCATAAACCAGCGCGAGAATTAATTTTTCAATCTTGGAATAGTTTTTATCTACAGAGTTGAACGTTTTACTTATATGATATATAGGCTTTTCTACTCCTTGATCTGAACGTAATAAACAGTACTTAACGCATACGGTGTTGATGCCAAATATAGTAGCAGATCTTCTCCTGGTTTCGCTTTCTGCATAATAGATAAATTCATCAAGTAATCTTTTATATTCTGCAGTACCTTATCACATTCCTCTGTCCACTCAAATTTTGTTCTTTTTTTTAATATATTGAAAAGTGTTTGCACTTATCAGAAGAACGGGAAATAAATCTCCCCAGCGAAGCTATCAAACCATTTAATTTCTGAACATCTTTTACTGTCGCAGGAGGTGGCATATGTCACATTGCTTTTACCTTTTCAGGATCAACTTCAATTCCTTCCTTGGTTACTATGTAACCCAAAAAATTTCCCGATGACACTCCGAAAACACATTTTTCTAGGTTTACTTTTATATTGAACTTTCAAATTTGTTCAAATATTTCCTTCAAGTTATCCACATGATCCTATGCTTCTTTACTCTTTACCAGCATATCATCTACATAGACTTCCAATGTTATATGTATCCACTTCACAAACACTTTCTCTACCATTGTCTGATACGTCGCACTCGCATATTTCAATCCAAATGGCATTTTCGTATAACAGTATAATCCTCTTGGTGCGAAAAAGGCAGTATGTTCTTGGTCTTCTTCAGACAAAGGAACTTTATTATAACCTTTATATCCATCCAACAACGAGAGTCAGTCATTTCCTGATGCTGATTCTACCATCTGCGGGATGTGTGGCAAAGGAAAACTGTCTTCCGGGCATGCTTTATTTAAGTCACTGAAGTCTATATAAATCCTGATCCCCTTATTTTTCTTTGGAACCACGACCATGTTTGCTACCCATTCCGGATATTTTGCTGGTCTTATAATCTCTGCCTCTAACATTTTTTGTAACTCTGCTTCTATTTGAGGATGATATGTTGTTGCGATCTTCCTTATTCTTTGCTTAAATGGCTTTGCATTCCTTTTAATATCCAATTTATGGCATGCAACAGTCGGATCTATTCCTGGCATCTCCTCCATACTCTATTCGAAGATGTCAGTATACTCTCGCAAAATATTCATTGTTCTTTCTTCTTCTTCTTCTTTATCCATTTTAGTTCCGATTTTTAGTATTTTTGGTTCTTCTTTTGTGCCCACATTTATTTCTTTGTTGGTTCTACTGCAGTGAAAGTCTCTCTTAGTTCTCCCATTGGTGTTAACTCCTTAATCTATTGAATTGGTTCACCTTCCTTATATGGTACCTCGCTTGGTATTCCTTTTCCTTCCTTCGCTCTAATCATGTATATCTGAAATTCTTCTTCCTTCTTTAACTCCTTCGCTTTTCTCCAACGATCCTTTCGCTTCTTTGCACGTCCTTCATAATTTTGTACATCTACTTGATGGCAGATCTTCGCACTTGTAACATCTCCTTTAATTTCTCCTATTCCACTTGGAATTGGGAATATAATGCATTGATGTAGTGTTGACGCTACAACCTTTATCGCGTGCACCTATGGTCTCCCCAATAACATGTTATATGGTGATTCTATATCAACCACACATAATGTTATCTTCGTTTCTATTTCTCCCAACAACATTCGCATCGTTATCTCTCCTTTTGGTTTTGTCACTGTTTTATTAAATCCATGTATATTGTAAGTTGGACATGTCATATCTGCATCTTTGTATCCCATGGATTTGAACGCACGATAAAATAAGATATCAACAGCACTTCCTGTATCCACCAACGTTCTATTAATCGCCCATTCTTAGGATTCCTTCTTCTTTTCAGCATTATGCTTCGCGCAGCTGTTACTGTAATTACCAACGGATCTGTCCGTTTAAAATTTTCTTCCGGAATTTCATATGCTGCAAACGTTATCTCCGTTTTCTCCCATTCTTTTAATGGAGATTATTTTTTCACCGTCTCCACTTTCTTTCCTTTGTAATCTCGTTTGTGTATTCTTCTTGTTATTCCTTCTTGAAAATCCGCATCGGAGATTGACGTTTTAGTTATAGAATTACACTGTATATTTCTACCTCTTCCTCGTATCGTCATGATTCTTGCTTTCTCTATAGATTCTTCACTTTTCATCTTTATCTTCTCCAAAATTTCCAGATCTAATTTTCCAAGATTCTATAAACTAACCAACAGGATTTATCACCCCAAGCTGTTTCTAGCGCCAAAATGTAGTTGCGGGAAATCCAACAACCACATCCATACAAGAATATAAACAATACTCTAAGAAATCATGATGAAAATCATTTGTTTATTCATTAAGATCTCAAATTGGATACAAGATAATACAAAGAGCTAACTTGCTCTCCAAATAAACTTTCTCTCCCCTAGTTTCTTGTCCAACACACTCTAAAAATCTCTCCCATTACATGATAGTCCTTCCCTTTATATATGATATTACATAGTGGATGACAGCTAATAGATCCCTTATTTTCGGAATCACTGTGCGTTACAATCGCTCATGTACATTTGCTCAACTTCGCACACTTTACACTTCGCACAATTCATCACACTTTACTCATGACGGTGCTGACATCACCAAATACGTCATCTCAATTTTATACTAGATGGTTGTTATTTCGCATACATAACGAATGCGCGATATTTCACTCCTACACATCTCACATGATTCAGTCTCCGGTCCAGCCGCTCTTTCAAATGTAAAGTGAAGATTGCTTGGTTCATCATATCCCAATATTGTTTCATTAGTAGCATTCTGATTTCGAAAATATTGTCTAGCGCATCCAAAGCTCTCTGGATTCTGCACCACAACATAGTCATCTTCGTTATCGCTTTCTCCAACTTTTCTTATCTCCTCTCTTAGCCCTATTAGTATTTTCTCTCTACCAATACTTTGAGTTCCTCCAGTATAGACTTCATGAATTTTCGATTTTCATTTAGAGCATCACAAATGTTAAATCTATTGCAGCTCTCCTCTGTCACCTCTTTGGAAGTTTGTTTGTACCTCTTCTTAGTCGATTCACTTTTCAGTCTCCTTCGTTTTGAGTGGCACTTCATTTTGCTTGGTTCCTCAATCAAAAGTGGTACATGACTGAAAACTGCTTTATGCTTCTTGAACAGCTTTGGTTCCACCCAAGAACGCGAACCACTAGCAGTTTCATCAGCCGATCGAGATTCAAAATGCCCGCTTCTCCTTTTGGAATCTCGTCTCCCTAGGGATTTCGGATTTTGAACCATGATTCTTGTTCAACATCAAATATGACATTTTGAACCACATTTTGTTCGGGTTATGCAGGGTCGTAAAGAACATGGATTTGTTGCCGGAAGACACCATATATTTCAAAATGAATTTTCTTAGTGAGGCTTGATACCTTAACCTAGATAAACCATCCTTCTAATGAAATCATTAAACTTGCCTTTAAAAAAGTGAATTATGGTGCTTGATACTTTAACCTAAAGCTAACTTTAGCCGATCCCATGCCGATTGTAATCACTAAGTCAATGAATATATTTTGTCCCAAATTGAATGAGCTAGCTAGCTGTTGTTTTCACATTTTTTAACGCAACGAGAAAATGGGAGTATATTAGTATTTTTTACAATTATATCCTTATGGATAATAACTAGAAAATAGTTAAACTTAGAAATGATTTATCTCTTAAATTATACCACGGTTTTTCGTAAATTTTATACCGTTGAAAAGCAATTTAATGCACTTCCGCAATAAATATAAACATGACTATCAAATTATACATTTTTCTTATAGTAACATTAACCAATTAAAATGGTAGTTTTAGAAATACCCTCTTGATTAGTGAGATAGCTCATCTATTTATGGGACAAAATTTAAAACCAACTAGCACATCTACTTTGGTTAATGTTTCCAATACATATAGCCTTGTACACGGAGGGGCAGAGCCAAAACCTGAATTAGGTGTAATTGTTACCCTTTTCTACTGCGATATCCAGACTCCAAAGGGTAAAAATAAATGTGATTTTAATCTTCTTCTTTTTGGTAGCAAAAAGATGCATATGAATTCATGAAAATTCACGAACAAAGAAAAAAAAAGGAAAAAAAAAAGAAAATTTTATTAAAGTATTTAAATAAAAGGATATGTGATAGTAATATAAAATAATAATAAACTATTGTTTCTTTAGACCCAAAAATTATACATGGGGTAAAATCTTTAGTTATCTTTTTCCTGTACTCTTTTACAATATTATCTTTTTTTCCAATTTGTTTTTCTTTTTTTTTTCCAATTTGTTTTTCTTTTGTCTTCTCTAAAGCTCTTATTTTGCTGCCAAAGACCAATAATTCAATTGAATAGAGTTTATAGAATGAAAGAGAGTTTGATTTTTTCTACCACTGATAGTAGATTTTGACTTTTTTTTTTCAAATGAGTATCTAGAAGGTCTATAAGACGAAAACTACCCCACAATAAATGCTCATTATCAATTCAATTTCCTCCTCCATCTCAGAAGTTTCAGATTCCTTATTAGTACTGCTCCTAGTTAGTAAGTTCGCGAATGATTCGCGAATCATTCGCGAATTTTTCCGTATCACGAATTTTACCGTCTTATTCGCGTACGTTTGCAACTCCGAACCCAAGTCGTGTATTATGTGGCATTCCCGGATTATTCGAGAACCGTTCACGAATTTTACGTATTCCCAAATCGTGTATGATGTGTTCTCTGAGTACATTGACCGCTTTGTAGTAGTATATTTGGACGACATAGTTATTTACCGTGAGACTTTGGAAGAGCATGTGATGCATCTTCGCAAAGTGTTTCCAAAACTTAAGGATGAAAGTTTGTATGTGAAGAAGGGAAAGTGTGAGTTTTCCCATACCACAATTACTTTCCTTGGCCATGTGATATCGCAAGTGTGTGTGCATATGAACCAGAAAGTTCTGTTATTTGTTTAATCTTGCCATGGTTTGGAAAGAAACTGTAATGCTTTGTTTGTCTTTATGAATTGTTTGGGAAATAAGAATTTCTATTTTTTGTCTGGAAGTAGAATTTCCATCTGTGGTCTATAGGATACTGCTCCTTAATTTATACCTACTTACATTCGAGCTTTTATGCAATGGCTAGGGCGATACACCGCAATATTACCTACTAGGTACTGGAATTTGGTATTGAATATTATACATTGTTTGACGAAGGAGTTAGTTCCATATGCATTATTTTTTATCTCTGTGAATTGGTTGTGTTTTAATGTCTTGGGAAAACATGAATTGTTTTCCAAATCATTTCAATGATTACTTGAAAGTTAAATGTTGTTCCTACTGGGCACCTCTTTTAGGGATGATCTGCTCACCCATTCCCACTTTCAGTTTCAGAAACAGATCATAGTTGCGCAGCGAAAGCTTCAAGAAGTTGATTCCGTTTTTTAGATTACTTCTGCTACGTTTATTATGTTGTATATTTTAGTTGCAAACCAAATGACTATTGTATATGTATCATTTGAGAGGAGTTCATATATATATGTTTCTGAGTGGGGCTAGTTTTGGGTTAAGTTTTGCAGCAGATTTCGTAATTGAATGTTTAAGTAAATGATTTAGATTCTTAGTGCCTCTTTATTTAGTTAATCTCTTGGATTAGTCAGTTGCTAGATTTGGGGACGTTACAGCTCCCACCCGGATATCTGATACCAATTTGTTATAACAAATGTCTATTCCAAGTAGAATCAATCAAGAGTTGAAATAAAAATGAAAATCAAAGTAAATCAAGCACACACAACACAAGGATTTATAGTGGTTCGATCAACATGATCTACATCCACTTGCGAAGACAACGAAACAATTTCACTATGTATTGAAAAAGATTACAAGGTATTTAATCAACCCCTCTCAAGAACCTTAGCCTCCTTTTGGTGCCTCACACTCTCTTCACATAAGTTTCTCTTACTAACACAAAAGGAGAAGAAGACTTTTTATCTCCTGATGCCTTTTGAGCCACATAAAGTAAATGGGTAGATGGGTAGGGTAAGTGGGTAAACCCAACTGAATACCAAACCCGTATTCAAGGCATAATACAACAGTTTGCTTGATAGATCAAGTAATTTATGCATTCTGTGGTTGGAAAAGAGCAAGCCTTAGTCGATCCAATATGAGTTGTATTCACCTACTAACCGAACATGTTTTTCTCTTTGAGCACATGCTAGCCATCTAAACCACCAGGACATGTATTACCACAGGCAGCACCTGAATAAAGAGCTGAAGATTGTATTGAAATTGTTTCCATTAACTGCAATGGAGTATAGGAGTATATAAACATAAACATGAATTTATTTACTGTTGGAAAAACAAGTATCCATATTCATTGAATATGGAAAATCTATTGAAGAGAAATAAGGTAATAATACCCCTGAAATATTTATAAATTAACCGTTGGACTGATTTTTTTTGTCGGAATCCTAGGCTGAGATTAAAACCTAATGTTAACCTTTTTGTAAGCCTAGATCAGACCCCGTATAGCATATTTCGGTTAACCTTTATTATGGGAAAATGGTTCAGTTTCCACCGCTGTCTTGTACATTCCGAAGTATTAGTTGCACATAAGAATGTAGACTTTGATTCTTTCTGTTCCATGGATAAAAATAGATCAAAAGTCGGAAACTAGCGAATAATAAATGCGCATTATCAGATTCCTCCTCCATCTCAGTTCTTTCAGAATACTTGTGTTTTAATGTAGAAATTACAAATATATCAATCAAGCCTTTCGAATGTGGAGCGAACTATATTTGCTGTCACAATTTACTGCTAATTTATATAATAGGTCTCTCCCTGTTGGATGTAACAGCTGCTAAGTCATATAAATGGGAGTTAGCATTTCTTTATTTTGTTTCACTCACTATTGATGTATTAATATCACGCGTAAAGCTAGCATTTGAATAGAACTAGAAGAGTACTCATATATGAATGATGTACTGATCTTGCCTCATTTTACTCGAGTTATGCACGATCACAACTAACCTATCTAGGATTTCTTTGCCGGAAGAAGTCCACATACTGTATTTGAAAGACGAATTTCCATAGTGAGACTCAGATACTATTACCTAGTTTATTTTAAACCGTACTTCCAATATAATTTCATTATATAGTACTAATCCGTAATTCCTACATTTTCATAAATTTAGTATCTTATTCAGAAAGTGAGTTCTCATGTTAACTGTATTTGTGTAGGGGCAAAATATCGCACAACATATCAAGTATGCGTCATTTATACAAGGTTGTGCGTCATTATCAACATAAGAGCATGAGAGAACGTAGCATGAGCGTGAGAAAACGTAGCACGAGCGTGAGACAATATTAGTTGTACTCCACTACATGTTAGTTGTCATCCACTATGTAAACATCTATATAAAGAGAAAGGCAGGTGAGATAAAGGAGGAGGACACATTGGTTGAGAGAGGTCAATCTTATCTTTTGTATTCTCACCTTCTTCCTCCAGACTAGATCTAGAACTCTATCAAAAACCTGTTAATGGAGATTCTAAATGTAAATTCATGTAATTCCAACAATCATAGTGAAGAATCATGTATGTAGACCACATTGATCGAACCATGTAAAAAATACTTGTCTCTCTTTATATTTTTAGCATTCTTATCATCATTTTAATGTGAAATATGTTTATATCTAAAGAAATTGTTAAGGGGTGTTAGTTGTGGGATTTCCAACAACTACAATTTGTCTGTTTTGTGCTCATACATCACATACAAAATCCATGTCGGGACACGAGCTAGCCTAAGCCAATCCCATGTCGATTCACTAATTAAGCAACGCGAATATATTTTTTCCAGTACATAAGCTAGCTTCTACCCATTCTCTTGATCTATCAGTCTGCTTTCTCACACCGTAGTACATGCTAGATATCTAATTAAGGGGTGTATTCATCTCTCGGAAGAGGAAATACGAATAAATAAGAAGAGATTGGAGGAAGAGGGGCTAGTAATGTCAAAGTTCGCTCAATAAATTATAGATGCTGCAGCAAATAATCTTTTTGATGAATTAGCGGAAAAGGTGGCCAATGAGGATGTGGAACAAGTTGAAACATATTATAATCATGGGATGGATGCTGATATTAACAGATCAGCGATTGTACCTTATATTCCAGGGGGGCCTATAATAAATTCTCCTAACAAAGATAAAGGATTTGACTTATTGCGGAGGAAGAAGCTCAGCAAATCTTGAATTTCGTATATATGAAGTTGGCTATAACATCAGTTAATGGTAATACATTGAGGAATAATAAAGTGTGTGGACCTTTACAGTCACATAAACGCAGTTTTAAATGAAGTTTTGTTGCTAGAATGAGGATCGCTACGGACACGAGTAATTTGTAGGGTGCTTGGAGTTCTTGTGGTATTAATGCTTGAAGTTTAACGGGTGTTATAGGTTTTTACGGTTTCCTGTAAGGGCCTGTTTTACCCATTTCTATTCTTTTTTAGATTTTTAGAGGTTTTATCTTACCTTTAGATTTCTAAAAGGTCTGGGACCCTCGGGTCCCCTGGTAATTACTGTTTTTGGCTTTAATATTATAGTCCGCGAGTTACAACACCAAAGGTGTCCCTATCCTTTCACAAAAACTCCAACAAAACAAATTGTTCACAAAAACCCCATTTAGCATAAACTGTCTATATTACTCTCCTAGTTTAAATCATCCCAACAAAAATGAAAAACAACCCCACTTTTAATTTTTATTATAACCCACCACCAACAACTAGCAACACCCCCGACCACCATCCGCCGCCGACCACCACCACCGTCATCGCCCACCGCCGCCGCCGACCACCGCCGCCGCCGACCACCACCGCGCCACCGCCGCCGCCCACCGCCCACCACTACCGCCGCCGCCAACCGCTGTCGCTGCCAACCGCACCGCGCCACCACCGCCGAGCAACACCACCATTATCGCCGGCCACCACCACCACCAACCAGCCGTCACCGCCACAATAAATGAGTTTCATTGATCAATATCCAACAAAATGAGAAATATAATGAAACCAAACAGAAAAAATGATGAAACCAAAATTGGTTTCACCAAAATTTAGATGAAACCAAAGTTTAGTTTCATCATAAAATAAATGAAAAGGAAGAAAGAAGAAAAAATGAAACACAATAAAATGAAAACCTACCACCACTGTCTGCACCACCCCCATCGCCGCCACCACCACCACCACCATGACCACCACTACCATTACCTCCTCAACTAAATCTAGTTTCAAGAAAAAACAATCCACTTGTGTCTCACCATCAAAAATTGGTTTCATAGAGAACAATATTCAACAAAAATGAAAAAAATACGATGAAACCTAATTAGGTTTCATCATTTTTCCACATATTGTCATTTCACCAATACAACTTCAATGATGAAACCAAACACGCCGACTTCCAAGTCAGGTCGAATAAACTAGGAAAAAATCAGGTGAAACCAAAATTTGGTTTCATCGTAAAAGAAAGGAGAAGGAAGAAAAAAGAAAAAATGCAACACAATAGATGAAACCTACCACCACCGTCAACTGCACCACCTCTATCGCTGCCGCAACCAACAACACCACAACCACCACTACCATTACCTCCTCTACTAAAATTAGTTTCAACAAAAAACAATCCACCCGTGTCTCACCATCAAAAATTGGTTTTATAGAGATCAATATTCAACAAAATGAAAAAAAAAATACGATGAAACCTAAATGGGTTTCATCATTTTCCCACATATTATCATTTCACCAATATAATTTCAATGATGAAACCAAAAACGCCGTCTTCCAAGTCAGGCCGAATAAACTAGGCAAAAATTAGGTGAAACCTAAATTTGGTTTCATCGTAAACTTAATTTTCATCATTAGAATTTTTGGTTTCACCAACCAAAACTGTCAGAATTTGATGAAACCAATTTTGGTTTCAACATAAATCTGTCATTTCCCCAACACAATATTGGTTCGATGATGAAGATTTATCATCACAATTTTCTGAAGAAACCTGCTAATTTACACCCACCAAATTGAAAAACAACAAATCCCAAAATTCCAGCCCAATTTAAAACAAATCGGAAACAAGAAATTTAACCTAATTTTCACTCAATGTCTCAATTAGAAACAAGAAATCCCCCCAAAATTTCAACGTAATTCAAAACACATCAAATACTAAAAATCCTCAATTTCGACCTAATTCTTACTCAATCAAAAACCAAAACCAATTAAAAACAGAAAATCCCCCCAAATTTAAACCTAATCTCGAAAAACCACCTATATTTCATTTCCAAATCTCATAAATTCCGAAATTCCACCTAGATCGACTTTCATATAACACGATCCCCTAACAAAATTACATTTTCTCTCATAATTTTCGCTGATATACAACCAAGATCCAGTTAATAAAAGGCATCAAAGAGACAAACTAAAAGAGACGAGAAAAAGAGAAGGAGATCCTGAGTCTGAAACTTCAAACCCTAGATTTTGAGAAAAAAGACGAGAAAAAGAGAAGGAGATGGAGGTGTTGTTGGCGGAGCTATTGTTGATGCTGGTGGTGATGGTTGTGGGGAGAAGGAGGCTGAAGAAACAAGAAAAAAGAAAGGAGAGAAGAAGAAGAGGAAAAAATCAAGATAAAAAGGGTATGTTTAGATTTTTTAAAAGTAATAAAAATTCAATTTAAACATTTTAAATAGAAATGGTTGTTATCGTGCCATTTTTTAATTAAATGGTTTTTGTTTATTAAAAACAGCATGGCTAGAATTTTTTGTAACTCAAAAAATATCACCTTGATTTTTTAGAGCTTAGTATATTATGACTTAGATAAAATGAACACATGGATGGGTCGCAAAGTGAATCCGCAAGCCTCCCTTTTTCAACACCTTCATCACAAGCAACATTCCTCCTGCCTTCCACTGGAATCCCATGCGCCGTTACACCCTCCTCCTCTTTAATATCGTTCTCTCTCACTTGTCGTATATCTTCTTTTAGCTTTATTAAAAGTTTCTCTCCACCAACTCTAAGTTCCACCAATATAGACTTCATGAACTTCTGGTTCTCCTTCAAAGCATCAGAAAGGTTAAAACTGTTTCCACAAGATGGTTCGTCTCACTTCTCACATGATTCAGTCACCGGTCCAGCCGCACTTTCAAATGTAAAGTGAAGATTCTTTTTGCTTGGATCCTCAGATCTCAACGTTGTTTTCATAGTAGCATTCTGATCTTGAAAATCTTGTCTAGCACATTCAAAGCTTTCTGGATTCTCCGCCACAATATTATCGTCTTCGTTATAGTTTTCTCCAGCTTTTCTTACCTCCTCTCTTGGCCCAAGTAACATTTTCTCTCCACCAACTTTGAGTTCCTCCAGTATAGACTTCATGAACTTGCGATATTCATTTAGAGCATCTGAAAGGTTAAATCTGTTGCAACTCTCCTCTCCCACCTCTTTGCAAGTTAGTTTGTGCCTCTTCTTACTCGATTCACTTCTCAGTCTCCTTCGTTTTGAGTGACACTTCATTTTGCTTGGTTCCTCAATGAAAAGCGGCACATGACTGAAAACTGCTTTATGCTTCTTGAACAGTTTCGGTTCTGCGCAAGAACGCGAACCACTACCTGTTTCATCAGCTGAGGATTCAAAGTGCCCGCCTCTCCTTTTGGAATCTCGTCGTCCTTCGGATTTCATCTTCTGAACCATGATTCTTGTCCTTGGACCTCCTGAAGACAGAAAAACGAAGTGAAATTGGTTCTATTGTACCTTCAATCTGTCATATAAAACAACAATCAAATTTCAAAATGGATTGAAACCCAGCAAGCACATCTTAATAAATAGATAAGAAGATTAAACTCTTCAACTCAGTAGCATAAACTTCGAAATGCTGGTCATGTGCTTATATACATGAAGTTTCAGTTCTCCCCAGATTCTGGAATTTCATCACTCTCATTCAACATTTTTTTACTCACCAAATTACTCTCCCCAGTAAAGTCAGAGAATGCTATTTTGCTTTCATTTTAGATCTTTAAAACCCATTTTAAGCAATGATACAAATTCATTGTCATTAAGACAAGGATTCTCGCAATAACTATACCAAGATTCGCAACAACTGGATTTTAGTTTGTTACTATGTAACTGCAGCTCTGCTTATCTGACAAGCAGTACACTGAAATTTTACCCGTCGGATAATAGGCGAACATGATTTGATGTGTGGGTCTGCTGGGCTTATAATGTGTAAATATATCAGAGGCTCAGAGCAAGCATCAAAGATTCAAAGTGCGATTTATTTGGCCAATTCACTTGATCGAAGAAATATGCAACTACTATAGTGCCGTATTTCTCTATAGTTGGATGATGGTAAAAACCAATATGATCGACTTCATGATGATATGTGCGTCCTGCCGACCACATTTCTTTTCTTTTTTTTCCTTCTGAAAATAGATGATCTATAGCCGTAAGATTTAGGCCCCTTTTGTTGGTATTTTTTTTTTTTTTTTTTTTTTTTTTTTTTTGAAAGGGATGTCTTTGTTCTTGCACTCACATCGTCTGAGGTAACATCACTAAAGATTCCAAAATCCAAATGACTTGCTTCTCCTTTCATCACCCACCTAATTCCATCGGGGAGATTCCATTTTACAGTGCCACAACTATCTGTGCGCATGATGTCACATCTTTAATATGGGGACATAACACATAAGGTCATAAGCTAAAGCACTAGCCTGGTTGCTATCATCCACTTGAGTGAATAATAGGCATGGGTGGTTAACATTTATGATGTAAAATTAATTTATGTACAGTTAGCAGCCTAGTGGCATTACGTGATAGAGCATCAGTTTCTACAGCTACATATTCTCATCTTCCACAGCGACGTCAAGGGTTTTTTGAACTGCAATCACTTCTATCACCTGCAGTTTTATCTTCAAACATACTGCTGAAAAAACTTTTGGTGACTGCCTAATACTAGTTTGCAAGATACAACCAATTCCTGCTCGAACTTCCTTCAATGATCCTTCGGTGTTGATTACTTGGAGACTCAACTCCAAGGGTTTTGCCCATCGGCAGACTCTATGATTATGACAAGGGTCATCACGGACATTTATCCTATACACAACCAGCTCATTTTTAAGCCTGTACAAACTACAAAGACAGACCCATCAGTTTAGGTAAATCAATTTCCTCTCCCGTCTCAGTTATTCAAATTACTTTTTTCAAAACGGTAGAAGATCCAAGCTATCATTTAAGCGTTGTACATGAAGCAGCGGACTAGCTAGGCTTTGACAAATGACGGCTAATTTATAAAAGCTGTCATATATACGGAAAGGACATGACACACACTTAACATTCTTTATTTGATTCACTGATTACTGATGCATTAATATCGATCACACCTAAAGCATTTGAAAAGAAATTAAAAATAATGAATTTTGTCTTAATCTTATTCTTGCTACATTTTGCTTGGGTTATGCAGGGTCGTAATGGAGTCATTGCGACCTAGATGCATGGACCATGCATACTTCTAACAAAATTTATTGTGACCTAGATGAACCATGCATACTTCTAAAAAAATTCACGAATATTATTCAAAAAGTGGATTCTCATGCATATTTCAAAAAAAGAAAAAAAAACCTTTGTGCAGTTGTGCTCATACATCACCTATGATTCTGCCGATCTCATGGTGGGCCGATGGCGCATGCGAGCTAACCTTAGCCGATCCAATGCCAATTCTAATCACTTGCTAACTGAATACACGCTTTAGCTAACCTGGCATTTTAGGGACGACCCCAAACGAATTAGTGGCGATTAATAAGACAAAAACGGGTCACCCAAACGTAAAATGAAGTCACCCCTTATTTCATGTTTTTCATAATACCCAACTACCCCGTAGTTAAGTTTACAATCGGGAGAATTTTTTATATGGAGGGAAATTATTTTTTTTTTAAAGTTTTACTAGAAGAAGAAAAAAAAAAAAGTGGGAGAAAGCAAATTTTTCTTAAATCAATAATATACATGGATGGGTTTGAAGAAGAAGGTGGGAAACATCATGAAGAACTACTAGTGGAAAAGAGGCTTTTTAGGACATAATGTAACGACACCAAAACCTAATGTCTCAAAACCACCATATGCAAAACGCGTCGTTATCTAAAGTCCAGTTGCCGTTGTAGTTGGACTTTGGTTGACTTATACAACGACACACATGATGTTGTTGCTGACTAAAGTCAAGTCGTCGTAGTGGTTATAATTTGGTTGACTTATGCAACGACACATGTGCTAGTATTGTTTCACTGCCACATAGAATTTTGGCGCGAAGATTCCCGCCACTTTGTGTGGTTAGATATATCTCGTTTGTTGGAACGGCTGAGATGAAACCAGCGTCTCTCGTTATTATCGAGTAATATATATTTTGGTCTCTCCGTCGTCTTTCTCACCAAAACCCCTCAGTATCTCATCTAAACCCCTCACTCCAGCTCCCACCTAAACCCCAAATCACACCATTGAACCATTTTCTTTGAAACCAGCCATTATCAAAACCATAATCAATCTTGATTTTGTCCAAGGTAAAATTAAGGTTTGCAAAAATAAAATAAAATCTCCTTTTCTGTTTTATTTTCTTGTTCCTATTATTTAATTGTTGGTTTTAATTATTGTTTGTGTTTGTTTGTTGACAGGGTTTTACTTGACTTCTGCAAGATCTTGAGGTAAAATCACTTTATTATGAAAATCATATATTTTGTAGTTTCTAATTATTTGTGTGATTAGGTATGAAGATAATGTTAAGTAACTCTAGGGATTGCTATTGTTTTGTATCGTATGATCAGTATCATGTTTAGGGTTTTTATTATTCAATTTATATCATGATTTGTATGATTAACATCTCGATATAATTTAAGATATTCTTAATGAAGTAAAATCTGATTCTTTTTTAAATTACATGGCTTTATATGTTCTGGTTTATGATTTCTATTTGATTTGTCATGTTTAGGGTGGTTTTTATGCAATTTTTATGATGATTTGTATAATTAATATCTAAATATGTTTTCAGTTGATCTTAATGATGAAAAATCTCAACTTTTTATTGAAATGGTATGATTTATTTTTGATTTTAGATAACTATGGTGAGACCTAATAGGGGAAGTCACATCCGATCTCAGCCTACAACTAGTAGGTCAACTGCAAGTGACTGGCCTACTCCCTTGCTCAATGCTTCTGCAAGTCCAGGTTCTAGGAGTGAACGTCTTCATCTGATGGTGAGCACTCTCCAAATGATGGTCACGGTAATGAACCAATGGGAAGTGTACATACTGAGGATCAGTGGCATGAGGCATTCCAACAGTCTGTCAATGAAACTCAAAGTTCTCAAGAAAGTAGGAATGGTGATAACATAGTCGTGTCTTTCTATTTCCTTATTTTTTAGTGATGGTAATAACATAGGAATGATAATAACGTCAAGTTATAATTACTAATTAAGTATATTGGTTTTATGCAGTTGCTCACCTACTTATAGTTGGATTCAATGCACTTAGACAACCCATTGGAGATTCAAAGGGGTAATCCACCAAAGTTGGAGTGATTTCTAAGAGTATTGTGTCACCATCTTATGAAACCTGGAGGAAAGTTCATTCGTAACTCAAGGAAGAAGTGTGGAGAGCAATCAAGAATGTGTACAACGTGCCTGAATTTTTCAAGGACAAAGCTATAAAAATGGCAAACAAGGCTTGGAGGAATGGGAAGACTCCTTTAAGGAAAGTGTGTGATGTTGTTGGTGCTACTGTTGCTGAAAAAAAAAGCCAAGAGCGGCCAAGAAATCAAAAGAAGGAAGATTGGGACGCTTTTGTGGACATGGTTAATAAAGATAGTGATAAAGTAGCCAAGGTGAGAGGGAGGACGGCAAGGAAATCAGTTAAAGCTCTACATAGTACCGGAAGAGATAGTATTGCGCAGCGTCGCTATATAATGGAACAACAAAGTCCAACCGGGACTTTTAGAAGATCTGTAGTCTTTGTTTCTACACATGTGTACAAAGCACCCTTCGTTGGGTGCTGCTAGGTGCAAAGCACTCTTGATTAATGGGTGTCACTAACCTAAAATGGAAACTATTTAAATCCTGTTGGGACCCACTGATTTGTCATCTCTAGGGCTAATGCCATATGCCGCAGGATGAATGGATTTTTCATAAATTCTATTAACTTAGGAAATTCCCTTGTAATTAGGGGTTCACCAGTTAGGAATGCTGCTCGAGATCTATAGAAATTGAGATATTATTTTATCTGAATGCGACACTTAATTGTAAACAGTGTCATGTTGAAAAATTTCAAGTGTAAAATGTTCATTCAAGTGAATGGCATTGTTTGTACACATGATGATAATCTTGACCCTGGGCTAAATATGAATATATTGTTTTCACTTATGCATGATTGATCAGTGATTCCTTCATATCATAAAATAAACACATCTCTTGTTTAAAGATATAGTCAGATTGTCCAGTTCTGTTCTATAAACTTTGGCAAAACTTCTACTCTCTATGTTCGGTTTGCTCCATCTCCATGAATGTCATATCTGGAGAAAACATCTGTTGGAATGCATAATTTACGTGATTATGTTTTTCAATTGAAATTATTTTATTGTAGGAGTAACAATTTGTTGTTGTTGTCTTGATGATGGGTATATTAGACCAGCTCCTTGTATATTATGTTTGAAGTCATGTAAACCTAGCATATAAGGTCTGACTTACTCTTCTTCTGAATGTAGTTTGATACCTTCATGGATGCCAGCACTCTATTCCCGATGATCTCATGAGGCTAACTGATGTCATGGTTGATGGTAAGATCGTTGCTCCTGCTGGATGTAGAAATGGTTGAAAGAGTTGTCCCTCTACAGTTCTGCTTTCACGCAAGGTAGTGCCAAGATCCTAATGACTGAAATTGTTGTTGAAGTTCTCAGGACTTGTATCACTTAAGAAACCTTAATAATTAGAAGTTTTTTGTAATGATTTTGGACTAAATTTATGAGTACAGTTCAATGTAATCGAGCTGTCATTTGGTATTAGAAGAATCAGATTCTATATGGAACTTGAATTTGAATTTGAGAATTTTAACTTGAATTTGAGAACTTGAGTAATTGTCATTTGAATTTGAATTTGAATTGTCATTTGAATTTGAATTTTCACTTGAATTTGAGAACTTGAGTAATTGTCATTTGAATTTGAATTTGAATTGTCATTTGAATTTAAATTTGAATTGTCATTTAATTTTAGTTTCATTTTAGTACAATTTGAATTTCAATCAGATTCATTTCAGCCCAGTAAGAATAACTAGAGTCAGCTACCCAGATCTGACTAATTTTTTTTATATTAAAAAAATCAAATCTACGACGATAGCCAGGTATCGTGCGTAGAGGCACTCATGAAGCATCGTAATTCAGGGGCACTCAGAAAGTGTCATTCCATAAAAAGACATTGAATCTACGACACTTTAAACATCACTCAGAAAGTGTCGTCTAACTCGTTAAAACAACACTACCTGACTATCTTAAATCGGCTTTTTCCACTAGTGAACATCATATCGAAGGTTCAACAGCGGTTACAGAGACGATTGAATACATTCAGCGCCATTAACGTCTTAGAATCAGTAGATAATAGAGTACTTTATCTACCTATTATGCTCTTATATTCCAAAAGAGAAGCACAATCGATAGTTTTGCGGTGTTCATTATCTACTGATTATACAATCGGTAGTTTCGTGATGTTCATTATTTACCGTCTGTGGTAGTAGTCCCAAATTCAAAAAATTTAAGAACCAATGTAATTTTTAATTTCTCTATTTTCACAATCGGTAGTTTCGTGATGTTCATTATCTACCGATTGTACAATCGATAGTCTCCTGATGTTCATTATCTTCTGATTGTCGTAGTGGCCTCAAATTCAAAATTTTCAAAAATCAATGGAATTTTAAATTTCTCTATTTTCACAATCAGTAGTTTCGTGATGTTTATTATCTACTGATTATATAATCGGTAGTTTCGTGATGTTCATTATCTACCGATTATAGTAGTAGCTGCAAATTCAAAGTTTTTAAAAAAATAGTAGAATTTTGAATTTCCTTATTTCCAGAATCGGTAGTTTCGTGATGTTTATTATCAATCTATTATAGTAGTAGCTCCAAATTCAAAATTTTCAAGAACTAATGGAATTTTGAATTTTTCTATTTCCACAATCAGTAGTTTCGTCAAAATAATTATCTACAGATTAGAGTAGTAGATCCAAATTTAAGTTTTTCAAAAACTAGTGGAATTTTGAATTTCACTATTTCCACAAACCTATTGTGATAGTTGCCTCTAATTCAAAATTTTCGAATACCAATAGAATTTTGAATTTCTTTACTTCCACAATCGATAGACACGGATGGATTTTACCTATCGATTGTGCTTAAGTTTTAGTACATAAAATTGAAGCTTTTGACGCAAAAACAATTGGTTGATAACAATATTTTTTACCTAAAAATTATGTTTCCGCAACTGTGAATCTTAGAAAAATTTCTGATCAATTTTTTGATTTGGAGCAATCAAATCCTAATTTTGGATCCCAACTACTATCATTTATCCGTTTTTTTTTTGTTTAACTCGAACTGATTTTTTATGTTCTGAGTTTCAATTTTAAGGTTAATGAATTTTGGGTTTTGATTTTAAACAATTAATCCTAAAGTTTAATCGATGATATTTCGTTTCAATCAAAATTAAAACAATGGAAAAAAAATTCAATTGGTAGAATACCGAAGAAGAAGAGGAATGTTATGATTATGAAAATAAACAATATGGATTTAAACTTAGTATAAAGGTGGAGGACAATATAGAAAAGTTATGTTTTTAAGACACCCCATAACCTTCTTCGTTGGATGGGTATAAAATAGTCGCCCCTAATTATTCTTTCTGGATCGCCCCTAAAAATGTCAAGTTAGTTAACTTGTGCACACATGCTAACCATCTAAATTGTCGGCAGGGCCAAAACCTGAATTAAGAGTTGAAGATGTAGAAAATAACGTTTAATTCCATACTTATTGGGGTTTGTACTCTCTAGTCCTTGGTCTCGTTAGTTCCAAAACCTCCACATAAACAGTTTAGTCCGAATTTTGCATGAGTTAGTCCAAACTCTTATCGATCCACATGCATTTCCATAATACCCAAAATACCATATTTACGTGTCTGTATGTAGATTTAAAAAGAGAGGGAGGGTCTAGAACTTTACATCTGAGATCTTTGGCGATAGATAAAAGTGATTTCGGTTTTGTTCTTCATAATTCGTCGTTTTAAACGGTAAGTTTATGAGTTCTTCAATTTTGTTCATCCAATTTCTTTTCTTCTATTGCTAGTAATTTATTAATTTTCATCATTTAATTCGGCTTTTTCATATCTATCAACTACTCAGCCGAAAATCAAATTCACTAGGATAGATTTGACAATTGGTCTTATTATTTTGACTGTTTTGGATATTCTTTTCGGCAGTGCTATTCAATTCCCTTGTTTCCACCTCCCTATTCACCTTCCTACGATCTAAACACTATATTTTGGGAATGGTGAACCCAGGGGCGGAGCCAAGGGTTGAATAACCCTGGCTCTAACCCCCTAAAATCAAAATAATTACATTTTTACCCTTAGATTTATCATGTATTTAGGATTTAGCCCACCATTATTTAGTATTTAGCCCACTAAACTTCAATATATTTATAAAATTTCTCTTTTTAGGCCCCCTCTACATGAATGGCCGGTTCCACCACTGGGTGAACCCCACCGGTACCTGAATGTGAATCTAGATGTAGATGTGTCGTTTAGGTCGGAGGGAGGTGTATAGCATTTCTGTATTTTTTTATGGTGAAAATCGTTAATATCATACATAAAACACGTGAATAGTGCTCGAAAAGCGAAGCAATCCTGCCACATTTTATTTACTCGGGTTATGTATGGTCGTAACGAACTTATGAATCTTTGCATGAAGATCGCCATAGATTCAAAGAACGATCTGTTTTAGTGAGATTCCATACCATGAACTAGATGGTCTAAAGACTCTAAACCATACTTCTAACAAAATTTCATGTATTAAGATAGTCGTTCAGAGAGTGAAAGTGAACTCTCATGCTTACCGTTTTTATTTTTTTTGGTCATACATCGCCTATCATTTACTCCCTCCGTCCTAAATTATTAGTCCGTTTTGACTAAGTCGAGATATTAAGGAGACCGGAGGAGTTTACAAAACTATCCATACTGAATGATATATAATTACTAAAATTAAAAGGAGTATTTGGAGTATGTAAGAAAAATACATTGGTAATTATAATATTTATAGAAATGTTTAAATAGAAGATAAAAATAAAAATCTTTATGGATTGATTTAGTAGATTTGTTTCCTATTGAGGAAGATATCATTTAATATTTAGATTGGTGATATTTAAAATAATTTTATAATTATAAAAATTTGAAGGATATATTTGAGAGTTTGACTAAAAAATATGACTATAAACAGAAAATATTTTAGGACAGACAAAAATAGAATAGAGGACAGAAATTTTAAGACAGGAGGAGTAATAATTTTCGTGGTCGTGAACGAGCTAGCCGCAGACGATCCATGTCAATTCTATTCACTAGTGGAATACACCTTTTTCCTGTACATATGGGCATAAGTTGGCTTCTATTTGCACTAGCTATCTAAACCACCAAAACATATGTATTAGTGAAATTGGTTCGCAGTCGATGAGTATAGAGACGACTAGGATTTTATGTATTGTTGGAAAAAGATGCATCTGAATTCATGAAAAATCATTGATCATAGAAATAATCTAATAGGATAAGTACAATCTCAAAGATATTATTGATGAAGTTAAATTAGTAACACAAAATTGGTTAAAAAGACCAAAATCAATAATTCCTGGGTGAAAAGGATATTTAGATTTTGATATTGTTCAAATGGACAAAAATGTAAAAGTATCCAGGATGTAACAGTTTCATCCTACCCATTTTCAAATCGGAAAATGGATCATTTGACCAAATATTTTTAAAACACGGTTCTAATGGACGAGTAAAAATTAGTATGGGTGAAATGGACACAAAAAAAATAGCAAGGATGAAACTGGATTCATCCTGGCTTAAACTTAAAAAATAACGAGGATGAAACTGGATGCATCCTGTGTAAATTAAAGAAAATATTTAAAAATGGGTAGGATAAAACTGTTTACATCCCGGCTATTTTTACATTTTTGTCTATTTAAAAAGTATCAAATCTAAATGTCCTTTTCACCCAGGATTTGTTGATTTTGGTCTTTTTAACTATTTTTGGGTATATATTTTAAAAAATCAAGACAGTAAAATCCCGTTTCCATCCTTTTTGCATATTCTGTTCTATTATGAGTGATTTTCAAACTCTTCCTTGACATCCCTCGAAAAGCCTTCATGATGAACACATGTATTCATGGTTGGGTCACAATGTGAATCCGCAAGCCTCCCTTTTTGAATCAGATTCAACACCTTCATCACAAGTAACATTCCTCTTGCCTTTCTCGAGAATCCCATGTGTCGTAACATCCTCGTCTTCGTTAACATCGTTCTCTCTCACTTTTTGTATATCTTGTTTTAGCTTTATTAATATTTTCTCTCCACCAACTCTGAGGTCCTCCAATATAGTCCTCATGAACTTGCTTTTCTCGTTCAGAGCATCACAAAGGTTAAAACTGTTTTTGCAAGATGGTTCAACTATCCTTTTCGGAGCATATTTTCCTCTGTGTGCACTACTCCCTTGCTGCTTCCTTTTTAAATGGTTGTTCTTGATTATAAGCTTCTCATTTTGCCTTTCCAACCTTATGCACTCATTCACTAAGTATTCCCTTTTTCTTCCTTCTTGGTAGAGTTCCTCCTTCAATCGCTTAATTTCTTCTTCTTCGTAAGCCCTTTTCTCTTTACCTATAGAATCATGCAACTCAGCGCTTTCATCAGCCTTTTGCTTCGATTTCTTTTTATGCTTTGAAGTGTTTATCTTTGCTCCTCTTCGCGGGGCTCGTTTTTCTTTTACAAAAGGGGTTTCTTTCTCACTTCTCGACGTCTCGCTTTCTTCATCTGTTTTTCCTTTCTTTGACCTTCCACTTTGCTTTACCTCAGCTTGACCTCCCTTTTCTAGAGTCATCTCGTGCTCCTTCTCACCATCACTCGTCATTTTTTCTTCCTCGTCTAAGTCCCTCCGTGTTGCGTCCAACTCTTCACATGTCCCGATTGTTAATATCATCAGTTGCTCCGCTCTTCTTTCTTCGCACGCCTTCTTCCTTTGCTCGATTTTCTTTCTTTGTTTCTCCTCATAGTTATGGACATCCTTCTTGATGCAATCTTGCGCGTCTAGGAGATCTCCTCTTATTTTTCCAATCGCACTTGGCATGGGAAATCGTATTGCTTGATGATATGTAGATGCAATTCCTTTTATCCTGTGTATCCATGCTCTCCCTATGAGAGTATTGTATGGTGAGTCTATGTCTATCACGCAGACTGTGACTTTTGTTTCCAGCTCGCCAGCAAAAAAAATTTATAACTAATTCTCCTTTCGGCTTAGATGCAACTCCATTAAACCCATATATGTTGTACGTTGATGGCACGAGATCCGAGTCTTTGTACCCCATGGTTCTAAAAGTGTGATAAAATAGTATATCGACCGAGCTCCCCGTATCCACCAAGATCCTGTCAATTGCCCAGATTTCCTTCTTTTCAGCTTGATCATCTTACCACTTTGAGTATTTCTCAAAATTCAGGGTTACAACCAAGAGGTTTGTGTGAGAATTTCCTCCTTCGGGTGCATCCTTTGCTGAGAACGTTATTTCTCGTTTCTGTCATTCCTCTAATGGTTCTCTTGTTCTAACGCTGAATATCTCATTGCCTTCGAAGTCCCTCTTATGTACTCTTTTAAGTATGTTGTCATGGAAATTTTGGATTCTCTTCACTGCATGTATTATTGTATTACAATTCGGCTTTTGTGCTCCCCGATCTATTTCAATTCGGTATGTCTACTGATTGTCACGAAGTGGTGGCGGTAGTGGTGGCACATAGCTTTCCAGAAAATGTGCGAGTTTTCACTCTTCTATCAGACGAAGTATAATTCGTCGAATGTTTCGATAGTCCCTTGTGTGGTGCCCGTGAAAAAGATAATATCTATAGAACTCATGACACCAGGTCCCTAGGGGTGGATCTCTTCCCAAATTGGGTGGTGGTGGGATCTCCTTTGTTAATACTATTGCCTAGCTCCCATACATTTTCCACAGTCGTGTTAAGCCTTGGGAGCTTCAGATCTTCGAAATCTGGCACATTTGGTCGCCGCTCTCCAAATCTAGTTCTTTGATTATTCCTTTGTTGATACCCTGTATTGTAATTTCGTGGCTCGTAATTCTTTCGTCTTGACTCCTCATATATTTGTTGATCAATCCATTCTTGATCTCCACTTGATACAGCTACAAGCTTCGCTGGGACTGGAGTTGAAGGCTCTCCTTTCTCATGTTTCGTATTATTCTCCACGACATGCACTGTCCTTGGTAATAGCCTTGAATTTCCTTCTTTTGCAGGAATCGGTGCTACTTCGCTAACTTGCATCTGCTTTTCTTCCAAGGATATGTACTCCTCTTGGTATTCTCTCAATTCATTCATCGTCAACGAGTTTCGAATAATGAATATTTGAGTGTACAGTCAGTTGGGATTAAAGCGTTTACGAAAGCTAAGATAAAATTTCCTCGTCAACTCTCCATGCAAGCTCGCTGCATACCGTTCTCCACCTCGTCACCAATCCTCTCAGACTTTTTGTGGGTCTCCTTCTCAAATTGAATAGAGTCTCAATCCCCGGTCTCAACACGTTGTTAGTTATATAAGTGGTCAGGAATATCCTCTGTAAGTCTTTAAACGACGAAATTGATCTTTTTGGTAGCCTATCAAACCAGGCCAACGCTTCCCCGGCCAAGCTCGCGGGGAAGTATCGACAAAGTACCGCATCATTTCGTCCCCATTGCATCAACGAAAGGGTGTATTGTTTCAAGTGTTGCACAACACTTTCAGACCCGCTGAATATGCTTGGTAGCGTTGGTAGAACGCATTTCTATGGGATGTATGCGTACATTATTTCATAGGCAAATGGAGATTTATCGGCCTCTTCTATTGCCTCCTCCAGCTGCACTCTACTGCCTCTTCGCGAATTGTTTATCAGTGTTCTCATATCTCACAGCTCGTCCAAGACTTCCTGGTTCAGGTTCCCTCCGTTTCTCTCCCATCGATCTCCTCTCATCACACTGAGCCTTCCTTCACCACGTCTCCTTTATTCCTCATCCTTCCGGTTGAATTCAAGTTGTCTTTCATCTTCTCTTCTCCTCTCATTTTCCTCATGCTTCTGCTCTTCTTCATATCTTCGTCTTTGATATTCCAAGCTTGATATCTCCAATGCTCTTCTTAATCTTTTCTCTTCACTGTTTTATCTTCGTCGCTTCTTTCTTCGCTCTCCTCCGTCATCCTCGCGGGTGTATCTCCTTCGTCGTAGCTCTTCTTCGCCTGATGATATCATGTTCATCTCTGAATCTGTGACGTCAGTTGCCGCTTCTTCGTTCAGTTAACGATTCTACAACATTAACCTGGTATTTTTCCTCGTCAACCGGGCATGTTGTTCCGCTAGATCTCTATCTCGTTCCCTTTCAAGAGGAAGCGTTTCCTTCATCTGGTCCAACGTCATGTCTTCTTTACCGATATTCTCCTCCAATTCTGCACGAGTCGTTTCTTCTTCTGCAATGGTGTCCATGTCAGAAGTGTGTACAAAACCCTCTCGAGAACTATCTTCGTTTACCTCCTCAGTCTGCCGCTGGTTCACGCGTTGCCTTTCCCATGCAGCTGAAGTTCCTCCTTTTTCCATTCTTCCTCCTCTTTTGGCCTCCAGTCGCTTCCTTCTCCTCGTTTCTACCATGTGTGCCGCCCGATCTGGTTTTATAGTCATCGACTTTTCCTAATTTTAATATTGGGTTTTCTCTAAAACTTAATCTTAAAAAGGATCTTAGCTAAAATATCTTACTCCTACAACTGTAACTAAGATGCCTCGCTAAGATATATTACTCCTAAAACTCTAGCTTCTCTCCACTCCTTAGATGAGGATGAATCCCCAATCTAAGTCCCTATTTCTGGACGCCAAAATGTAGCTACTGGAAATCCAGTAGCACACCCAAAGTGATAGTAACCAAGACCTAAGACATATTAAGTAAAGTAAACACTGAAAATTCTTATTGTTGAATCATTCAAAGTAACAAAGATACAAGTTCTTGAATACAAGGAAACCCTAATCTCTCCCCTGGGTTAAGCTCTCCCACTCTCCCAAAAATCGGATCCCCCATACATTGTCCAAGGACCTCTATTTATAGGCCATCTAACCCTAATGGAACACAACTCATTTTATCTCGTCGCGATCGCAGTAATGCTTTACATTTCGCACAGACCGTTTTCCATAAAGTTTTTCCCCTTCTTTCGCTTACTTCACATGGGCTTGTCGGGACACCTGTCTCTTTCTTGCTCCATAATTTGCCTATCTCGTGGATTGTCTTTTCGGCCAAGTAATCTTACTTCGTCCCTCACGACTTCTTCCTTGATATCTTGTTGGATACTTCAACTTGGTACGAGTTTCCTCGCTTCCGCACTCACTCTCTTCGTACTTCGCAGAGGCGATTGACGACGAGATAATTCTGACATTTGAGTTGACAAGTTTCTGACTGGGATCTTTTAGTGAGATTTTATATCCCTATTTCTTCTCTTTATGTCCGACACGTGGCGAACCTATTTCGTGTACCTACAGGTCATGTGCTTATCTACCTGAGGTTTCAGTTCTTTCCAGAATTTGGAATTCTATCACTCTCATTTGAACATTTTTCACTCACCAAATTAATCTCATTCATTAAAGTCAGGGAATACTCATTTAGATCTTTAAAAACCAATTTTAAGCAAATGACATAGATTCAGTGTCATTAAGACTAGGATTCTCGCAATAACTATACTAAGATACGTAACAACTGGATTTTAGTTTGTTACTGAATGCAGCTCTGCTTATCTGACAAGTGGTACACTGAAATTTTATCCGTAGGATAATAGTCGCACATGATTTGTTGTGTGGGTCTGGGCTTTCTAAGTGCGATATATTTGGCCAATTCCCTGGAACGTAGAGAAATGCAACTGCTATGTCGAAACTTCAGTTGTTCGGCTTCGCTGAAGATAGCTTTAATTTGGCTTTTTCTTTTTTTTTTTGATCGATAAAGATAATATATTGACGGAAGCAAATGCGAAGAAGCAAAGCCCAAAAGAGGTACAAGGTTATATACAATGGATGTCACAAGGACCCAAAAAAGGAGCAAAACGAAGAAAATTTTATGGAGGATCGAAGAATTTCGAAACTCAATTTACAATGATATCCATCAATTACGATATTAGAGAAAGAAGGCAGGTTACTAGCCCAAGCGAAGGTCTTCAATTTAACTTCTAAAATAATGGCTTCAGGAGATTTTTTCTTGAGGAAATTAGGGGGAGACCCAAAAAAAAATATTCTCATTCTCAGGCCCACAATTAATTTTAGGTACCGTGACACCCATAATTATATGAAATTATTAAAAATGTATGCATGACGGATTATGCATCCGCATGACGGGTTATGCATCAGGGGTATAATTGGCAACGCAACTTGGATATAACATATCTAAAAATCTGCGCCTTGGAATTTTACAAATTTTATATCGTTGGAAATCTTTTTAAGAGAGCTACGCAACGAGTACAAACAACAATATTAAATTTTTGTTTTTCACGAAAAAATCTTAGGTGATCATCATTTTAGGAAAAATTTCGAAAATTGACTACATAACCACTATGCAGCCACCAAAAAAGATGCATAACACATTCTGCAGACGCATAACGAGTTATGCAACCATTTTCTCGACTGCATAACAAAGTTATGCATCTATAACAAGTTATGTAGCCATTGTTTTGGTTGATTTTAGTGCGTACATAAAAAATTGATGCATAATGCATTATGCAAACATATTTTCGGATGCATAACAGGTTATGCATCTATTTTCTCGATGCATAAAAGATTGTGCAACAAATTTCTCGATGCATAATGCATTATGCAGCCATATTTTCGGATGCATAACAGGTTATGCATCAATTTTCACGACTGCATAACATGTTATGCAAATATTATTGTAGGTGCATGACAAGTTGTGCAGTCTTTGTTTTTGTTGGTTTCAATAGTGACGAAAAAGTTGATGCATAACGTGCTATGCAACCGTTTTCTGGACTGCATAACAAGTTATGCAACAAATTTTGTAGATGCATAACAGGTTATGCATCCATTTTCATAGCTGCATAACAACTTAAAACAACACCCAACAGACTAAAAACCAAATCTGATCTTGAAATGTTATGCAGTCATAACAACGTGTCATGCATAACTAGCCACCAACTTCACATCTCCCCATCTATATCTCGACAAAAATCAGACTCTTCAATCTCGGACAACAAGCACACCCTCATATCCATTGTTGCAGACGTAGAATAAAACATCATAGATTCAAGTCAAATCCTGGCAGCAAACCAAGCTGCCGTTGATAATGCTTCTTCTGTCAAAACCTGATGTGCTAAACCCTGTAATGTCGCACCATAAACCGCCTCCAACAATCCTTGTTCGATACAAACACTAAACACCACCAATCTGCAGCCATTCATCTCATAAAACTGACGGCAGCTACACTCTTTCTTAGCTATTTTCAAGGACCCAAACTCTATCCGATGCTGAAACAAATTGTTACCCAAGTTAGCTCACCCTACTGGCTTCTAATTAACGCCACATCCGCTGCAAACAACCCTTGTACTCATTTCACAAACGCACAACAAACTAGCAAGGAAACGGTGCGGTCAAGCAGCTGTAGCTGGTTATGTTCTTGTTGTTTAGCCTTGACCAAATCTTCCACAGCACTAACCAAATTTGCGAATCACTTTGTACCCTTTTCTTCCTTCTTTTCTCGCTGCCATAACTGTACCAAACCCTCACCATAGACAACATGTATCCTTCGATATCTTGCTGGTTTCAAACCCACGGCAACAGCACACAACACCCACACAAACATCTGCAGCATCATTTGTTTCTTATCCTCTTCTTACACGACCTAGATAATCAACAATGCCCATAGCAACAACCATTGTAACAGCTGCAAACTAGGTGGTAATAAGATGGTGGTTCAGCTTTTCTGTCGAACAGTTGATATACGCTACCTGATGGTGTTGTTGTATGTTGAGAAACCATATCCTTCAGCTCTCCAATTCCTGCAATTTCACATTCAACACAACCCAATAACTCCACTTCTTTCAGGAATTATAAACTAGACTCATTCATCATCATTTACTGTCACAATCAACCACAGCAACAACATCTCTTGGACAGAGAAAAGAGGGGATGTAAGAAATTCTTCTTCCCTGGCTCTCTTGAGTTAAAATACAACCCAAACTTCTACATCATCTCGAGCTCCCGATTCTTCGAACACAACCACCAAAACCCATTTAATCAATCAGTCCCAGATCCCCTTTTCTTTGTTGATTTCAGTTTTGCAACTTCACCAAATTCCTTATCTGATCTTCTAAAACTTCATTCATAATCAATTACATCAACAGATCAGACCCTAACTTCTTCCTCTCAAACATTACCTCAACTGTAGATGATTCGAATCACAAACGAACCCTTGAATACACCCAATCCTGTTGACAAATGGACCCAACTTGGTTGCTACAATTTCTAATCTCAATCGAGATTTTGGACTCCGTCGATAGATATGAAAGAAAGCTGTAGGGAGATACGAATCTGAGAAGAAGAAGAAGAAAAAAAAAGACCGAAACATAATTTCAGAAATTATGGGTTTGAGAATAATTTTCTTCCAGAAAATGGGTGCGCGCCTGTGTTTTTCTGAGCGTGGGTTTCATAGTAGAAAAGTATGGGAGAATGGGTCTCCCTGTAGTTTTCACTTTTTCCTTATGATTGAACGTTCTTTCATTACGTTCCGGACACAAGGTCCATAGGATGCTTGCATAAAGACGATTCCATAACTCCTTACACACTCCAGAGAGGGAAGTAGAAGACCAATTAGATATAAGTGACCTGATTGAAGTAGGAGGTTGAAAAGTCTTACCTGCAGCAGTGAAGAAGTATCTCCAGACTTTGTTAACGTAATTGCAATTAAGAAAAATATGATTGGCAGATTCTTGATGCGAATGGCAGAAACTGTAGAGGTTCACAATTTGGTTTCCATTTGGAGTAGTTTTAGCACAGTTCCTTCTATGTAAGTTCACCAAAGTTGGCAATTTATCCAAGTAGGCTTGCCATAAGAAGAAGCCTATTTTATGTGGCAAAGTTTTACTCCAGATACGCTTTCTTGGGAAAAAGTTGACTGGGCGAGTGATCGCCATAGAATTGTAAGCAGATTTAACTCAAAATTCACCTGATTTATCCCCGAGCCAGATTAGTTGGTCTATCTCATTGGTTTCTAGCACAGTAGAGTCGAGAATAGCAGTAATACGAGAAAACTCTTGTATCTCTCTATGATACAGTCTTCTTGTAATGAAAAATTCCACTGAAATCCATTGGAATAAGCTGAAAAAGCTTGTTGCAGGGATATGCCTTTAGTAGAAGAACTATTGTATAAATTCGGACAAAGCACCTCCAGTGAACCGTCGACGTGCCATCTATCTTCCCACAATATGATTTTAGCTCCATTTCCAACCCTGAAAATAGTGTTATCAAAGAATAAATCTGCAATAGAGTAAATGCTTTTCCAGAGGCTTAGACCATGATCTTGCTGCGGTATTTTAGTTCGCCATCCTAGATCCAAAAAATCATACTTTTCCTTAATTATTTTAGTGCACAGGGAGTTATTTTCTTTGCCAAGACGCACCACCATATCGATATTAAAGCTTGGTTCATTATCTTAAGACCACGAATGCCCAGGCCACCTTGATTAAGAGGCTCGTTAACCTTACTCCATTTAACCCAGTGCACTTTTCGAGTGTTTTCCTTGTCATGCCAAAGGAAGTCTCTAATGATTTTATCTATTTTTTTGATCACGGATTGTGGAGAAACAAACAAGGAGAAATAGTAAACAGGAAGGCTGAGAAGAACACTTCTTAGGAGAGTGAGTTTACCTGCTCGATTTAGAAGACCACGCTTCCAAGTAGAGAGTCTTCTTTTACATATTTCCACTACTTTTTCCTATTTGGTTGCAGAGAGAGATTATCTCCTAATGGAAAACCAAGGTAAATTGTAGGGAGAGAGTCATAAGAGTTCCCAAGAATAACAACAATGTTTTCAATATTGTCGACTAATCCAACTCCAAAGATGAAACTCTTTTCGAAATTGGTACGGAGACCCGAAGCATACTCAAAACAAAGAAGATTATACTTCAAATATTTCATTTGTTCAATGTCAGCATCCAAAAAAACCGAAGTATCATCTGCGAATTGGAGGTGACTGATTTTGGTACCATCCCCTTTAACTAAAAAACCACCAATCCAGCCCATTTCAGTTGCCTTAGCAAACATTCGAGAAAGAACCTCGGAAACCAACAGGAAAAGGAAAGGGGATAGCGGATCGCCGTGACGGATGCCTTTCTCACTAGTGAATTTACCACAAGCAGTGCCGTTGATGAGGACCGAGAAAGGTATTTTCTGAATACAACCACTTATCCATTTTCTCTTTTTGAAACCGAATGGAGAAAATATACATGTCGAAACTTCAGTTTGGCTTTGCTAGTTTGCTGTATCATATACATGTCGAAATTTCATTTTCTGCCTAATAGTTTTTTCGAATGACTTATTGTCACTGTACATGAACCAATGGAGTAATGGCAACTGCAAGATGAAACTTAGATTATATAAAGACAACTCTCTTTATTGATGTTTATAAAATCTCTCAAAACTAAACACAAGCTCTAATCTTGCTCATATGATCAACCACAACTTTGGTGATCATATATATATAGAACTATGAATTCCTTTTCCTAGTCCTATTACCTTATTACATGTCTTTCATTTTCTTAGAACTAGATGACTTCTAATTCCCTTAGGATTACATCAATTTCCTAATCTTGTCCTAACCAGCTTGTTAATGACTTATATGTTGAAGTTTAACCAACATTCTCCCCGTTAAGCTTCAACCTTACCCGTGACATATCTTGTACTCCAATCAGTTGTCTCATTTCTTCAAACTTGATCCGAGCTAATTCCTTTGTCAATATATCTGCTTTCTGCTCAGTTCTTGGTATGTGTTCAACGTTGATGATCTCCTTCTCGATACATTCTCGTATGAAATGATACCTTTTGTGAATGTGTTTCGTCTTCCCATGAAAGACTGGATTTTTAGTGAGTGCAATTGCAGACTTATTATCAATCTTGATGAGAACTTTTTCAGGTTCTCTTCCTTTAATTTCACCCAACAGTTCTTGAAGCCATATTGATTGTTTAGCTGCTTCTGTTGCAGCCATAAACTCAGCTTCACAGGATGAGAGGGCTACAGTGTCTTGCTTCTGTGAACACCATGTAATAGGTGCTTCTCCTAGATAAAATATATGACCAGTTGTACTTTTTCCATCATCTTGGTCAATATTATGACTGCTGTCACTATACCCAACAATTCCTTTTGATCCTCCTCGACCATACTTCAATCCACAGCTAATTGTTCCTCTTAGATATCTCAATATCTGCTTTATTACATCACCATGAGACTTGCGTGGACTCTGCATATAACGAATTGCTACTCCCACAGAGAAATCCAAATATGGTCTTGTGTGTAATAAGTATCTTAGGCATCCAACATTTCTTCTATAACTCGTTGGATCAATCTCAGCTTCTTCTTGTGCCTTTGAAACTTTAAGTCCAAGCTTCATTGGTATCTTAGTTGGATTACAAGTTTCAAGTCCTGCTTCTTTCAGAATTCTCCTTGCATAAGCTTCTTGTTTAATCTGAATCCCATCTACTCCTTGATGGACTTCTATGCTAAGGTAATAAGTGAGTTTTCCGAGGTCTGACATCTCAAACTTAGATGACATATCTTTCTTGAACTCATTGATCACCTTAAGGGAGTTGCCAGTCAAAAATAGATCATCTACATAGACTGCAATCACAAGAAGCGTTCCCTTTTCTTCTCTTCTGTATACTGATGTTTCTTTAGAGCACTTAACAAATCTGATTTCTCTTAAGATTTGATCTAACTTTGTATTCCAGGCTCGAGGAGCTTGTCTTAGACCATATAGATCTTTTGATAACTTATAAACCTTATGATCTTGTCCTTTTACTTCAAAACCTTCTGGTTGTTCAACATACACATCTTCTCGCAATTCACCATGTAAGAATGCTCTCTTAACGTCTAAGTGGTGAATTTCCCATGAGTTTGATGCTGCCTCTGCAATTAATAAGCGTATTGTTTCAATTCTAGCAACTGGTGCAAAAACTTCATCAAAATCTATGCCTGATTCTTGTACATATCCTTTAGCTACAAGCCTTGCTTTGTATTTATTGACAGTACCATCAGCATTCCGTTTTATTTTGAAGATCCACTTAAGACCAATCACTTTTACCCCACCTGGATTATCAACTAGAAACCAAGTCTTGTTTCTGTTGATTGAAATAATTTCTTCTCTACATGCTTGTGTCCATTTAGTCGAGACCTTTGCTTCCTGAAAATTCCTTGGTTCATCATTAACAGAAAGTAGCATAATCTCACATTCTTCTGCATCTTGAAGAACATAATCCTCCAGATACTGTGGATTTTGTATCTGTCTTGTTGATTTTCGCAGTGGAATGGGTTGAGTTATTTCATCGATCTCTTATTCTTCTTCTTCTTCTTCTACTTCTTCGTTATTCTCAGTGTTTTCATTATTCCCTTCTTCTTCTTGATTAACATCATTGTTTCCATTGGTATTGATGATTATGGGTCCTTCGCCTTCATCAATTACTTGACCCCATCTCATGTGAAACATTCTTGGATCCCTACTTGGTCCATCATTAGTTTCTTTCCTAAGAATAGACCACATATATCTTGAGAAGTCATCTATAATAACAAATATGTATTTGTTATTTGCAATGGTTTGTGGTTTAATAGGACCACATAAATCAGCATGAAGAAGCTCTAAAGGCTTTGAGGCTCTGAATGTTGTTTCTTTTGGAAAACCTTGACGCGTTTGTTTCCCAACTAAACATGATTCACAGATCCTTGATTCATCGTTTATCTGTGGTAGCCCTCGAACCATCTTGTTCTGAGACATTGCCTTTAAAGTTCTAAAGCTTATGTGTCCTAATCTTGCATGCCACTTCCATGTCTGATCTTCCAGTCTCATATTCAGACACAATGGCCTTCCAATCATGAGACTTATCTTGTAGAGTCTATTCTGTGAACGTGAGACTCTAACTAAAACTCTTCCACTTGGGTCATGAACTGTTAGATAATCTTGTCGCATTCTAACATCACATCCAACTTCTGTAGCTTGTCCTAAACTTAGAATGTTGCTTTGTAAGTTTGGGATGAAGTAGATGTTTGTGACAAGCTTTTGTTCTCCGGTCTTGCTCTGAAATAGAATTGATCCTTTCCCTTCAATTTCTACAGAAGATCCATCCCCAAACTTCACTTGTCCTTTGATTTTCTCATTGAGTTCAAAAAAATAGTATCTCTTACCAGTCATGTGATTGCTGGCTCCATTATCTAAATACCAGATTCCTTCTTCTCCATCCTTTGATTCGTAGTTCTTTAGTATTAGTTTCCCTTCGTTTAAGAATACAACTTCGTGCATGAAAAGAGTTGTATCTGCTTCCCTTGTTTCATTCTTTTTTGCTTCTTCCATCTTTTGTATTCTTTCAGGGCATACAGAGGAGAAGTGTCCTGGTTTATCACATCTGTAACAAATAATGTTTGATCTATCCTTCTTTTCTTTCCCTTGGTTTTGATCATTCTGACTTGTTGTTCTATCTTGTGAGTTAAACCTTCCTCCCCTTCCTCGGCCTCTATTTACTCTACCACCTCTTCCACGACCTCTTCCTCTTTTCGCAGAGTTTTGTTGGTAAGAGTTTGTGTACAAGAGTTTTCCTTGAGTTTCTCCATTGTTTTCTTCATCAAGGATTCTCTCTTCATATGCTTTCAATCTTCCAATTATATCTTCATAGCTAGTCTTCTTTAAATCTAAGACTTGTTCGAGAGAAGCTATGATATGAATATACTTGGATCGTGGTAAACTATTGAGAAACTTCTTTACCAGTTTATATTCATCAATGGATTGTCCAAGTGACGCAGCTTTTGAGGCTATCTCTGATAGCTTTCCTGCAAAGCTATCAATAGTATCAGTGTCTTTCATCTTCACTCTTTCAAATTCAGACATTAAGGTTTGAAGACGGGATTCTTTAACTCGATAAGCTCCGAGATTACGTGCCTTTATTGCATCCCAAATTTTCTTTGAAGTTTCCTGTTCACCAACTTGTAGAACAAGACACTCTGGTATTGCTTGAAAGAGTAATCCAATGGCAACATTGTTTTTGTCTGGGTCCAATGTACCAGGATCAATTGTTTCCCAAACTTTGTAGATTTTCATCAGTACCTTCATTCTCATGGCCCATACTGTGTAGTTTGTGGTGTTGAGGATTGGAACTTGTATTGATGGTGGTGTGAACTGTTTTGCATGTATGATGGTGCTCTCGTCTCCCATGGCTCGGTGTAGACTGGCTCTGATACCAATTAATGACAACTGCAAGATGAAACTTAGCTTATATAAAGACAACTCTCTTTATTGATGTTTAGAAAATCTCTCAAAACTAAACACAAGCTCTAATCTTGCTCATATGATCAACCACAACTTTGGTGATCATATATATATAGAACTATGAATTCCTTTTCCTAGTCCTATTACCTTATTACATGTCTTTCCTTTTCTTAGAATTAGATGACTTCTAATTCCCTCAGGATTACATCAATTTCCTAATCTTGTCCTAACCAGCTTGTTAATGACTTCTATGTTGAAGTTTAACCAACATGGAGGAATAATAGAGATTGTTACTGTGAGCGAGAGATAGATAGTTGGATGACGTTAAAAATCAATATGATCGACACCATGATGATATGTGCGTCCAGCGGACGTCTTTTTTCTTTCTTCTGATAATAGATAATTTATAGCCGTAAGATTATGCTCTTTGTTGGTCGTAATTATGCACTTCTGTCTTTGTTCTTGCACTCACTTCACTAAAGATCCCAACATCCAAATGACTTGCTTCGCCTTTCCTCTCCCACCTAATTCCATCGGGGAGATTCCATTTTAGTGTGTCACGAGTGTGTGCATGATGGCACGTCTTTAATAAATTGGGGACATAATATACAAGCTAAAAGACTATCCTGGTTGCTACCACACACTTGAATACATAATACGCATTGGCAGCTAATATGTACGATGTGCAGTTAACATCAAATAGAGCGACACGGTTTAGAATCAATTTTATTTTGGCGAAGAAAGAACAATTAATATTGGAAAATATAAAGATACGGTTGTGAGGTGGATATCTAACCTATTTCACGCTCTTCAACCGGTTTAATTGGTTTATGGAAGATTCTACCATTTGAAACTAATTTTTATTTTTTGGGGGATGGGTCATAAGATTATTAATCACAAAGAGTTGATAGAGAAAGCACAAGAATCAATCAAAATGGAAATTATTTACATAAATCCGTATTGACAAAACATAAATTCTTATATTTTTTTGTCTTTTGCTTTGTATGAAAGTCAGACTTTCCTTTTTATCTATATGGCTTTCTTCTTCTTGCAATTTTTACCACTTTTACCCATTCTATTCTGCAAAACTAAAAGTGATTTCCTCGTGATGTTTTCTAGTTCTCCCCCAGCAAGGCTGCAAGTACCCACTCCGTAAGTGTGTATAAAAGTAATTTCCTTGTAATGTTCTTAATTCTTCTCCATCTTGCTACAACTATTCGCCTACTGGAATCGCATTCAAAATGTAAGACATCTTCCCCTTCGAGTATGACACCATCTTCCACTGCAATGCGGAGGGGTCTTTGAACTGCTATTACTTCTATCACGTGCACTTTCATCTCCAAACATACTGCTGCAAAAGCTTTAAGGACTTCCCAACACTAGTTCGCAAGATACAACCACCTCCTGCTCCACCTTTCTTTAGTGACCCGTCGGTGTTAATTACTTGGGGATTCAATTCCAAGGGTTTTGGCCATCTGCAAACTCTATGATCAGGAAAAGGGATACCACGGACATCTATCCTGTCCACAACCAACGCACTTTTACGCCTGTACAATGACATACCATCAGTTTAGGTAAATCATTTCCTCCCCCACTTCGATTATTCAAATCACTTTTTTCAAAAAGGTAGAAGATACAAGCTATCATTTAAGCATTCTGAAGCAGACTAGCTAGGCTGTGAAAATTGATGGCTAATTTATGTAATGAGCATCTTGGATATAAAAGCTGTCATATATTCACAAGGGACATGATACATACACTTAACATTCCTTTATCACACGTGAAGCATTTGAATAGAACTTGAAAAATAATGCATGAATTTTGGCTTAATCTTGCCACATTTTGCTTGGGTAATTCAGGGTCGTAATGAATTCATTGCGAGAAGAAACCATATATTTGAAAATAAAATTTCTCAGATACACTCGATATTGTAACCAAGATGAACCATGCATACTTCTAACAAAATTTCACATTCAAAAAGTGACCTCTCATGCACTTATAATTTTTGGGCAGTTGTGCTCATACATTGCTTATGATTCTGCGGATTTTAGGGTGGACCGGTGGCGCGAACGAGCTAACCTTAGCGGATTCTAATCACTTACTAACTGAATATGCACATACACGCATTAGTTAACTTGTACACGCATGCTAACCTTCTAAATTTCCTGCAGAGCCAAAACCTGAATTAAGAGTTGAAGATGTATGTATTAACGTATAATCCCATATAAGTTGAGCTTTTTGCTCTCTAGTCTAGCCTCCTCAAGCTTGGTACTCGTTAGTCCAAAAATCCCCCGTATAAACAGTGTAGTCCAAATTTTACACGAGTTAGTCCAAACTCTTCCCGACCCAGAAAATTATAATTTTGATATTTGGATTTTGGATTGATCTTGAATTTGTATGTTTTATTGTAGTTTGGCAACGATGAATTTTCATACTGAGACTCAGATATCATGACCTTGTTTAGTCTATAAAGTAATACTAGACGACCTGTAGAGAGAAAACTTATCGAATTAAGTTTAAACTCACAAAGGGAAATAATTGTAAACCTTCTCTTGAAGATGGATGCTATCCAAATGTAATGAATCTCAGCATAAAAATACGTACAAGAAACTACCACATAGTCCTAGATAAAATATACTAGTACAACCGTTGTCGTGATGGAAGGGCCGACCGAAGAAGAATCTGAAGATGGGGTTTGTATGCGACTACTTTCGTCCCGTTTCAGAAAAAAATGATACTTTCACCTTATTTCAGAAAAAGTGATACTTTCACCCAGTTTCAGAAAATTGAAACTTTGGCCCCATTTCAGAAAAAATGATACTTTCGCCACATTTCAGAAAAAGTGATACTTTCGTCCCGTTTCAGAAAAAATCATACTTTCGCGCCGCTTCAGAAAAAGTGATACTTTTGCCCCTGTTTCAGAAAAAGTAATGCTTTCGCCCCGTTTCGGAAAAAGTGATGCTTTCGCCCCGTTTCGGAAAAAGTGACACTTTCGCCCCGTTTCGGAAAAAATGATATTTTTGCCCCGTTTCGAAAAATTGATACTTTTGCCCTTTTCGGAAAAGAGATATTTTCGCCCTGTTTCAAAAAAAGTGATATTTTTGCCCCATTTCGGAAAAATGGATACTTTTGCTCTTTTAGAAAAAGTGATACTTTCGCCCATTTCAAAATAAGTGGTATTTTCGCCCCGTTTCGGAAAAATGATACTTTAGTGCCAGTGGAAAGTGCTAAGGTTAACCCATATGGTCTTCTAATCTAACATCTAGATTGGCCATCCATGTCAACTAGGGCAACCTCCTAAGTCTTGTGGTATTTTTAATCTAGCAACGAAACGCTGAATAGAACAGCGCTGACGCTGAACCAAACATCGTCACATGATTTTATTTTCCAAACAACTAATCATAACCATTTCTCTTTCCCTCTTTTTCCTCTCTCTCTCCCTCCCTCTTTTTCCTCTCGCTCCATCACGTTTTTTGTTTGAAGATAAGTAGATTGATAAGCAGAAAGAAACTAATCATTTGATTTAGTCTCATATGTAATAAATTCAGTGTGAATTGTTCTTCTGATGATTGAATCTCTTAGATCAGTTTCTTCTGGAAAGTTTACAACAGAGTTACTAGAATTACAGAATTCATAAGCTTTTTCAGTATCAAAAGCAATTGAAGGAATTAAAAACAGGGGAGATTGTTCTAGGCAAGAATGTTGTCTATTGTTCTTCCTCCCATTCTTTGCTAAAAGATAAGCTACTATGTTAGCTTTTCTTTCTCCGAAATTGAAACCCAAAAAGTGTGTTAAACTTGCGGTTTGTTTCCTGACTTCCTCCAATATTGTCATACTTTGCCATTGGATTGTTGAATCTTGTCCTTGTAAGTACTTTATAATTGCTTGGTTGTCTCCCTCAATGACCAGATGTTGTAAGTTGTTTGTGATGACCCAATTTGTAGCTTGCAGCAGAGTTAGAGCTTCTGCTTCTTCAGCAGTGGAAGTTCTAAAGATTCCTGATGCTTCTCCTTTAAAAGTTCATGTCCAGTTACGAATCACAAAACCAAACCCTGCATTAGTATTTTTAGAAATCCAAGGGGCATCACAGTTTATCTTAACAGTGTTCACTTCTGGGAATTGCCAGTAGGGTATAGGTTTGATATGTCTGACTTGTGGTTGAGCCAAGGTGTGCAAATGTGTAGGATGCCAGTAATCATAGTGACGTGTTATGTCCAAAGGAAGTTGTTCAGGAGTTCTAGACTTATCCTCAAAGATTCTAAGGCACATCTCTTTCCATATAAACCAACATTTGGTTGCAGCCAGAGCCATAGAGACTGAATTCATATCCCCTGCTATCCATTCATTATTTTTATGCAAGAAAGTATTATTATGAGAGTTTATAGTTTGAGTTATTCCATGTGAGGCCATTGGCTCAAGATTCCAAACTTCCTTTGCATAATCACAATAAAAAAAGAGATGATAAGTAGATTCAACAACACTATTACAGAAGATACACTTGTTTTCAATAGACCTAGTCTTTTGTCTAGTCGGTAATTCATCTTGTAAGCATTTCCGTATAAACAATTTGATCCTTTGAGAAGTATCCATGGCCCATAATCCTTTCCAAAACTTTATAGTTTTGTCAGAGATTGTGTTAGAAGGATTAGAAAGTTTTGCATACAGAGTTTTAACTGAGAATTCTCCATTCTTAGTTAATGTCCATCTCAGTTTGTCCTTTTCAGGCTTCCCGCATTGGTAGTGTATAGTATAATGTTTGTAATCTCCTGCACAGTTGAGTTGTCAAATAAAGAATGTAACAGATCAGTGTTCCACTTTTTTGTGTTTGAGTCAATGAGTTCAGACACAAGTGTTATAGTTGTGTTTCTGGAAGGAAAGGACTCTGCCAAGGTCTCTCCTCTAGATGGAATCCATTTATCTTCTCAAATGTTTATCAGTAAACCATTACCTACTTCCCAGATGATATACTTTTAATGTGTGTTATTCCTGATTTCTTAAAGTATTTGACCTTGAGGATTTGAGCCCACAGGTCATCAGGGTTACTAACTAGTCTCCAAGCTATTCTACTGAGCATAGCTTGGTTGACTTTGTTCACTTCATTAAAACCTAGACCCTCCTGGTCTATTGGGTTACATAAAAAATCAAAAGGCTTTATATATATTCCCTTAGAATTATTGTGTTTCCCCCACCAGAAGTCCCTTTGGATGTTATTTATTCTTTTAGTTATCTTTTTTGGAAGGGCCCATGCTAAAAATTGGCATGCTGGAAAGAACAGCTTTGTTCAAGACAATTTTACTTGGTTGAGACAAGATCTTTCCAAGCCAGTTTTTTATTTTTTGTTCCATTTTTTCAATAATGTTATCAAAATCTTTTAGTTTTGATATATGTATGAATAGCGGTGCTCCTAAATGTGTATCTTTTATGTTAATTTTCTTTATCTTCATTAATCTTCATATGATGCCTATGTGTTTATTATGCACTTTTTTGCTGATTAAAAGGCATGGCTTTTCGAAATTTATGACTTGACCTGATGCTGCGCTAAAAGTATGTATGGCTTCTAACAAGTTCTTACAACTTCCTAAGTCTACCTTAGTGAACTAAAGCAGATCATCTGCAAAGAACAGGTGAGAGATAGGAGGTGATTTAGGTGTAAGTTTTATCCCCTGAACTTGTTTTGTGGTTTGTAAGTGGTTTAACAAGCGAGAAAAAACTTCCATGCACAGTATGAAGAGGTAGGTAGATAATGGATCTCCCTGCCTAATGCCCCTAGAAGGTTTGAAGTCCTTACAAGGATGGCCATTGAGTATGACAGCAATGGAAGAAGTAGAGAGACATTGGTAAATTAGCTGGCACCAATGCTCAGAAAAACCAAAAGTTGTTAAGGTTTTTATCAAGAAATTCCAATCGACTCTGTCGAAGGCTTTCGACATGTCAATTTTTATCCCAATGTTGCATGTTTTCTTTTTACTTTTTTCACTTAGTGAACTATCTCATGAGCTACGATGATGTTATCCGAAATTTTCCAAGAAGAAAGAAAAGCAGATTGCAAGGGAGAGATTATTTTTTCTAGCGATTTTTTAAATCTATTAGCCAAAAGCTTTTCAATGATTTTGTAAGGAGTATTACACACGCCGATTGTCCTAAAATCAGCAGGAGATTTTGGATGCTTTTTCTTCGGAATTAGGAACGAGAAAGTTTTGTTTAGATCTGGGTGGAGCTGTTTATTTTTAAAGAAATCCTGAATGACAGAGACTAATTAAGGGCCGACTATCCCCCAGTTATGTTTAAAGAAACTTACCGGGAAACCATGAGGTCCCGATGCTTTATTTGGTTTAAGCTTTTTCACTACTTCCCATATTTCCTCTGAGGTTGGTATATTAGTTAGTTCTAGGTTTTCCTATATGGAAATGCAATGATTAATATGTGAGAAAAATAGTTCATCTGTGTTAGAAGAACTATCAGTGAACAGATCAGAGAAGTAGGAAGTTAGAACTTCTTCGATTTTTGGTCTAGCTGAGACAATATTATCATCCTTGTCTTGTATGCAATATATATTATTTATTTTCCTTCTTTTTAGAGTAGTTACATGAAAGAAAGTAGTGTTTCTTTCACCTAAAGTGATTTTGTTGTTTCTAAACTGTTGCTTGGAAATTTCCTCCTGTGTGTCATACAAAGCCTCTAGATCTAGTAGTTTCTTTTTTATGAGAGAAGTTGTACAAGTGTTGGAAGGTATTCCATTTAAATTCTCAATTACTTTTAGAAGTAATTTAATTTTCTTGTTTGGTTTTCCATAAACATCTTTTTTCCAGGTGCTAACATTATTGGTTAGGGTGGAAATATTTGTTATCAGGTCTAAAGATGTGTTTCCATAGTTGAGATTCCAAGAACTCTTGATTACCTCGATACATGATGGTTCTTTCAACCACGTATCGTAAAACTTGAAAGGATGAAGAGATAGAGAAGAAGCAGGTTTTAAAGAGAGGAAGATTGGTCCATGATCTGAGCCAACTGCCACCAAGTTTTCAAGAGATGCTTCTTGGAATTCTAAATTCCATTGAGCATTTGTCATGGCCTTGCCAAGCCTTTGCTTGATATTTGCCAGACCTTCTCTTTTGTTGCTCCAAGTAAAGGTGTTTCCTTTGAATCCCAGTGTTAGAGCATTGCTCGGTCGAACTCGCATGCGTTGCTATCTCAAGCATGTTTGTCAATGTTAGCGATCAAAACTATAAATCTTGATTTATAGTCTATTATAGCTAAGTCTCGGACTAGGATAGAAAGTGTAGTTGAGCTCAAGGACTTCATGGAGATTCATCATACAAGAAGAAGAACTACTCAAGGAACCGGTGGAACTTCTCGACAAAAAGGTATGTGAAGACTTGAACTTATTTTTTACTCAAAAGTCTATCTTCTCTATCTCCTACTTCTTGAGAGAAAAAGTAGTATGCTATATATAGACTTAGATTATAAACATTTGGTATTTTGATCCGAATATACCTCGCCTATCTATATCTCAAAATATGTGTTGGTAAGCGTTTCGCTTCGACCATGTTTATCTTTACCTAGTGACGAAAGTCATGATATGTTTCAATCACTTTGAAAATTGCATTGACGATAAATGGTGTAACAACTATATAATGTCCTCTAAGAATGTTTCAATGGTTGGAATGAGATTTTAGATTACATAACCAATGATGGACATAAGTATTGTTGTGGAAACACATATGTGCATAAGTCATATCCCTTGAACCAAAGTTTGCGAACTTTGTTGATCAAGAGAAACCGGAAGAATAGCTTGTTGCCAAGTCCGCGAACTCAGTCCGCGAACTGCCGAACTTCTCATCCCGAGAAATTCTGCTGGAGTTGACAAACTAGTTGCGTGAGTACCAGTCCGGGTACCCAGTCCGCGAACCAGCAGAAAGTCTTTGACGAGATTTTCTGCTGGAGTTTGTAAACTCTACCGGTTGCTTAAGTCCGCGAACCTAGTGTGCGAACTTAAGAAGGTTATATATATTAAGATGATTTCTGAACTTCGACTTATAAAGACTAAGGAATGCAATTTGCAAACCGTGGCTATAAAGTTCATGAACCGATTCGAGTGAATCAAATCATCTTTGCTTCAATTGTGTCTTGTGTAGTACATAAGATTTCCTTGCAATTGAAAAACTCTCTAACTAGTTCATTTGAGTCATTTGAACTAGTTATGGTGAAGAAGAATATGGTTGGTATGAAATGCTCATATGGCTAACCTTTTGGTTAACTATTGTTGAACCAACAATGTACACGTTTGGGTACGGTTAACAAACCTAGAAGCGTGCATTTCATTTGTGTATTACAAGCTAAGTTTTCGATCTAAAGGTTGAGAAATATTAGATTGAATCTAAATCAGGTTTTCATCTAACGGTGGATATTGTTTGCTTTGTGACCAAGTAGAAACCCTGATTTGAAAGACTATATAAGGGGACATCTAGCAACTCTTCAAAACTAATAGCCACACCTCACATGTGATACTATTTAGCGTGCTAGAGTCGTTTCTCCTTTAAACTTTGGTTTTCTTCTTCTAAAACCAGGTTAACGACTTAAAGACTTGATTGGGATTGTGAAGCCAGACCGATACTACTTTTATCGTAGTTGTGTGATCTGATCTTGCATCTTCTATCGTACGAGTACAATCAGTTTGATTGGCTTGAGATTGATATCTCTGATAGGAAAGATATAAAAAGTAGTCACAAATATCTTCGTCTCTTTGTTTGTGATTCCGCAACATCTTGTTTCGCTACCATACGATTAAGATTGTTGTGAGGTGATTGATTTATCTAGGCTGTTCTTCGGGACTATAAGACTGGATTATCAATTGGTTCATGTTCACCTTGGTTATTATCAAAAGACGGAACAAAAACTTTAGGGTTTTTCTGTGGGAGACAGTTGATCCTTTGATAGACTTGTCTGTGTGAGACAGATTTGTTTATTGTGAAAGCCTGCGATTTTGGGTCGTGGAAACTCTTAGTTGTAGGGTGAGATCATCTAAGGGAATAAAGTGCGCAGTATCCTACTGGGATCAAAGGCGTAGGGAGTACAACTGTACCTTGGATCAGTGGGAGACTGATTGGGGTTCAACTACAGTCCAGTCCGAAGTTAGCTTGGAGTAAGCTAGTGTCTGTAGCGGATTAATACAGTGTGTGTTCAATATGGACTAGGTCCCGGGATTTTTATGCGTTTGCGGTTTCCTCGTTAACAAAATTTTGGTGTCTGTGTTATTTATATTCCCGCATTATATTTGTTATAATTGAAATAATACAGGTTGTGCGTTAGTTCAATCAATTGGAGAATACGACCTAACGGTTTTTGATTGATATTGATTGAAACTTGGATATTGTTCTTTGGTACCATCTAAGTTATTCCTTGTATTTGATTAGTACTCGCAGTTTGTGATTGAGAAAATCAAATCAAGAGAGAGAGATAAAATCGTTTATGTACTTTTAATTGATTGAGTCTTGTTGATTATCTTAAAAGTATATTCGAGTTTGTCCATACAGATTGCTAAGAGAAATATTGGGTGGTGTTGTTAGACCCTCGCTTTTTCAATTGGTATCAGAGCAGGAAAACACGTTTAAGACCTTACAAGTATGTGTTTGTAGCGATCTGACTCTATGGACGATAAGTACATCTCTGATAAAGAAACACCTTTTAAGATCCACTCACGTGAGTCTCAAAGGGTTGAAACTTCTGAGAAAAAATCAAAAACTTGTCCATTGACTGAATCTCCTTTCGACTGGAAAAAATCTCTTGAGGAACAGTTGGATGATCTTTCATATGATAGTGATTCAGAAGAAGGACAAAGTATTGATGAGGAAGTATCTCAATATATCAAGTTGTTTGATTGTTCCTTGAAAGAAAAGAAGTCAACAACCTTCTTGAGTAAATACATGGGTCCTCTTTGTCAAGTAAATACAAAGTTGAGAAAACTCTTTAAAGGGTACGATGATGGATATAAACTCTTACAATCCATCGTTAAAGATCGTGAAGAAGATGTACGCACAAAAAAATCTTAATATGATAATCTTTTCGAAATATCTTCGTGTTGAAAGAAAGACTTGCAAAAACTGAAGAAAGATATGACTCTCAACAAAAACGTTTTTGCGACAAAGAGCGCAGTCTTCTCGCCAAAGAAAAATCCTTAGAAACTGAGCTTGCAGATGCTCTTAATAAAGTAAAATAACTGGAAGAGAGTCTGAGTAGATTCAATTCTATCTCTACAAAATTATCTTCTATGTTTGGAGCATGTAAAGAACACCGTGATACATGTGGTCTGGGCTATAAAGGAATAGACGTTCCAAAAACTAGTAAGATCAACTTTGTTAAAGCTAGTGATAATTCTCCATGTGAAAAACCTTTAGCAGCTTGCAATGGTCCCAAAAACAAGGATTCTTCTCCTTCTAATTCTTCTCACAAGAGAACAATTAAAAATAATTCCTTTAACTGCTATTACTGCGGAAATAAAGGACATTCTGAGCAAAGATATCGTTATCGGTTGAGGAATGAAAAGCTTCATAACATTGTTACTTGATGTCTAAATAAGTCATTAAACTGGTTTCACACAATGTTGGAAAAGGCACTTTAAACACTCAAGGAATATACTGTGATAAGTCCTTTCTTAGTTGTGTGTTCAAAACAAAAAATGCCTAAAATGGAAGAAGGAAGAATGGCGAAAGGGTGATTGACCCTGTAAAGAGAAAAAGGCATAAGAGAAAGAAAGAAAAGTTTAGTTCCTCATCTCTCCCTGAAGAAAGCTGCAAATCCAAGACTTCCGCTCCAGATTTCTTACATATCAACAATCGAGTCTCAGATCTAAAATCAGTGTAAACAGACTCAAACGGAGCATCAAGAAAACATGGAAAACAGTTGACTCAAGTACTCCTAACCCTTTTCTTGATAAAACTTCTTCAGCTATGACGAGTAATGTCTCTCTAAATACCCTTGTTAAAAGAAAAGAAGAAGTGAATATTGATGAGCAAGATGCTCATCTTAATACACCATGACTGCTTGAAGTTGCATCCCTCTTTTATGTAAAAGGTGGATGCTCTTTGTTCTCAAGATGACTCATCTTGGGAAAGTTGTAGGGGTTGTATTAAATACGTTGTTAAGTTTTTAAAAAAAATAAAAAAATTTGGTCCTCGTGTTCCTTCATTCCTTCTCCGAGTGTCTGTCTCTCGGCAATTCTTTGAATAATTGTGTTTCTCCTTTCCCCGGGTCTCACATGTGTGATTGACCAAGTACACATACCGAACCCACACGAACGTCATTGTTCCCAGGGTTCTTGGAACACCTTATAAATACTGTATTCCATAAGGTCAAAAGATTCTACTGGACTCTTTTTGTACACAGTGGATGGAAGCAACAAGGTTGATGAAGTTGAGAATGACGATATTCTTGAGTTGAATCTTGTTTCTATAACATGCTTTCATGCTTTTGATCATGAAAACAAACTACCAGTTCAGATGTCATCACAACTGGTAGGAAATCTTCTTCGAGACTTTGAAGTAGTACGTGAACAACTCGGAATTGCAACAAGGAATCTTGATTTTCTGAAAAACAAACTGAAGAAGGAAATTGATGAGCTCGTCCATGTTCAATCTCTAGTTGCTGACAGATTTTAGAGTGTTTTAATCATGTTTATTGTTTTAGTTGCCTAGTATGTCTTCTTTTTGGTTTAGTTGGAAGAATAACTAGTGCTTTGAATAACAATGATTGTGACTACACGTAGCTATTATTTTCATCTTCTTGTTTTTTTTTTAGGTTTATTGGTATTAAATTCTAAAAATATTTGGAGGATGATGGTTTGCAGTATTTAATCTTTATGATTTGTTATATTGCAATTTGTTATGGGATATTGGTGTTTACATCCGTGAACTATGTTATCCCATATTTTGTCAAAAGTAAAGTCGTTCATGACCGGTATTCATGTATTGATTTATGGATGAATATAATTTTGACATATACAAAAGTTAAGCCTATATTGTCAATTTTTTTATGGAAGATAGGTTAAAATCTTTTGTGTTCAAGGATTATGTCTATTAAAAATCGGTATGCAAATAGTGATGGAAGATAGAATGAATCCTTGTGTATTCCACAATATTGATCTTCACTGATCCATATTTTATGTAATACCGTGAGGCTCCGTAATGTGTCTTATGTTGAGCACGATATAACCAAGTTGATTAATTTTTGATTAGCTTTGTTGGTTGTTCCATAAGGTACTTTATGTTGAGCATTCTTGAACTAAATTAATTATCTTGTTTGGTTATTTAGTTATTGCTCCATAAGTCTTTTTATGTCAAGCAAAACAAATGACAATTAAATAGATTACTTTTGTAATTAGTTTGGTTTTGTATTCCAATTAGATTAATTATGGGTTCTCTTGTAAACACACAAGTGATCAACTTAATTGAATATGCTCGACATAATAGAACTTATAGAGAAACGAAAATACTCAACTAGATTAATTACAAGAGAACCCGTAATTAATCTAATTGGAATACACAACCACACTAATCACAAAAGTAATCAATTTAATTGTCATTTGGTTTGCTCGACATAAGAAAACTTACGGAGCACCAACTAAATAACCAAACAAGATGATTAATTTAGTTCAATATGCTCGACATAACATATCTCACTGAACAACACCTAAGCTAAAAAAATCAACTTGGTTGTATAGTGCTCAACATAAGATACATTATGGAGCCTCACAATTATACATAAAATATGGATCAGGGATGATCAATACTGTGGAAAACACAAGGATTCATTATATTTTCCACCACTATTTGCATAACGATATTAATATACATAATCTTTGAAAACAAAAGATTTTAACCTATCTTCCATCAAATACTTGACAATATAGGCTTAACTTTTGTATTTGTCAAAAGTCCATTCATTCTTTTACCAGTATGTGAATACCGATCACAAACGACTTTACTTTTGACAAAGTATTGGACGAACATAGTTCATGGACGTAAACACCAATATCCCATAACAAATTGCAGTATACCAAATCATAAAGATTAATATTGCAAAAACATCATCTTCCAAATAGTTTTTAGAATTTAAATAAATAAATCTAAAAACATGAGGATGAAAATAATGGACATAGCTATGTGTAATCACAATTATGGCTATTCCAAACTCTAGTTATTCTTCCAAATAAAACATAAAAAGAAGATTTACTAGGCAACAAGACAAACTCGTAATGCACATATAAGATGATTTGTCCTTATAAGGTCTTTAACGTGTATAATCAGATCGCTACAAACAAAGACTTATAAGGTCTTTAACGTGTTTGCCTTCTCTGATACCAATTTAAAAAGCGGGGGTCTAACAACACCACCTAATATTTCTCTTAGCAATCTGTATGGACTAACTCCAATATAGTTTGCTAGAGAATCAACTAGATAATCAGACTCAATCTAGATTAAAGTATATCGAGGAGTTAATATCTCTCTCTTGATTTGATCTTTACTCAAGCTAATAACAATCAGCGATCTTTATCAAATACAAGGAATAACTTGGATGGTACCAAAGACCAATATCCAAGGATCAATCAATTTAAATCAACAACCAAAGGTTGGATATTTTAATTGATGATCTACAACGCACAACCTGTATTATTTCAATTATAAAGATAAACAATATAATGCGGAAATAGAAATAACACAAACACCAGAATTTTGTTAACGAGGAAACCGCAAATGCAAAAAAACCATGGGACCTAGTAAAGATTGAACATACACTGTATTAAGCCTCTACAGACACTAGCCTACTCCAAGCTAACTTCGAACTGAACTGTAGTTGAACCCCAATCAGTCTCCTACTGATCCAAGGTACAGTTGTACTCCCTACGCCTCTGATCTCAGCAGGATACTGCGCACTTGATTAACTTAGCTGATCTAACCCACAACTAAGAGTTGCTACGACCCAAAATCGCAAGCTTTGACAATAAACAAATCTGTCTCACACATACAGGTCTATCAAAGGATCAATCTGTCTCCCACATAAAAACCCTAAAGTTTTTGTTCCGTCTTTTGATAATAATCAAGCTGAACAGGAACCAATTGATTATACGGTCTTATATTCCCGAAGAACAGCCTAGATAAATCAATCACCTCATAACAATCTTAATAGTTTGGCAGCGAAACAAGATGTTGCGGAATCACAAACTGATGTATTTTCAAAGTTGTTGTAGTAAAAAGGTTCGTTAAGACTTGTGAAGGAAGATTATTTTAGACTTAATTTTAAATAAAAGTGATATGAAAAATATGGAGAAGACTGGGGCTATGGATTCCACTAATTACCAATATCAAAGTGATTTTATATTCTCTAATTATAGTTATGCAAATCCTTCATTCAAATTGATTCTAAATATTCCAAAAGTTGATTTTTTTTAGAAATAACAATTGTAAATCGAAAGTATGGGACATCAAAACCCTAGGCTAGCATGCTCCATCAATTGAAATAACAATTGTTTAACAAAAACCATTTTTTCTATTTATTTATCAAGGAAAATAATCATATAATAATTGCATAAATTAAATAAAATAGAGATTACCACATTTTATTAGCGAAATAGCTTCCTCCGTCGCCCCAGATGATGGGTTTAGCTCATCATTGCATAAACTTGCTCAAAGTATTGATTCATGCTCAAAATTTGTTTACAAAGATGAAATGGAGAGAAAATAATGAAAAATCGGGTATTTGCAACGTTTATAATTGTTGCAAAACACTGTTACAAAGAACGATAAAAGAGAACTGATGTTGTTGTCTCTCTGCGACCCTCACGTGTCTGTCGTTTTCACTGTTGATAAACGACTGTCTTCGTCAGTCTGTTCTTCGTGTTCTTCAGTTCTGCAGCAGCAGAAATGGTGTTCTCTGCAACTCGATTTTTCGGCTCTGTGATGCTCTCTAACTCTCCCAAACTCTCCCTCTCCCTTTCTCGAAACCTCAGCAACATATTTAAATCCAACAGGTGAAGAAAATCCTCTGTAATAACTCAAAATTATCTTCATATATACGGCAGCGAAGAAAATATTTTCTGGAATATTTTCTTTCGATTCTTGATTCCTTCACGCGTCTATGGATGTCAACTTCTCCTTTTTTACCTCGTACACGCTTCCAACAGTTGTTAGAGTCTTCCCAGCATGCGCAAACTCTCTCAAACTCATGCAAATTCCGTGAATATCTCCTCTCTTTGCACACACACCTCTGTTTTCTTCCCAACGATTATCCAGCCAAACTGGATCAATTCCAACGACCCTACCATGCCTGTTAAGCTAAATAAAGTCTTCCCATGAAGTTTCAGCCATTGAATCACATTATAACTAGGGGTGTTAATGGGTCCGAGTTCCTCCGGGTACCATATGGCCCAGAACCGACCCGATTATTAGAGTCGGTTCCGGGTATTTGCGGTTCCGAGTCTGGTCCTCACTTTTGCTGGCCCAAAACCGGACCCGATTAAAACAACGGGTAGTTATCGGGTCCAGATAATCAATGGTTCTTCTGTGAAGTTTTATCGTACCAGAAGAAATCGATTCTTCTAACATTAAACACGAGTATTTCTTATTAAATTTAAAATCAAGTTGAAGTATCAAAACACATGCATAGAAATGTATCAGGAAAAATACTGAATATATACATTCATCGAAATGAAATCTACTAAATCCGTTTTTTCTTTTAATGCTCCTGAGGCTCCTGCTAAAACCAAAAAGGGAGTGTCCAAAGTAGAGAATTTGTAGACTATATATAGAAATTAAAGTATAGACTATATAGAGAAATGATTAACAAAATGGAGTGGTGTTCCATCAATTGGTCAGATCACGAAAAAGACAAGATTCAGGTTTGAATCCAGCACTAACAGTAAAATCATCTCTTGATTTGTTTGAATTTCAGATGAAGACCCACTCTTAATTTCTCTCGCACCGCAAATGCTTTCCAAATCCAAATAACTCCACTAGTTTTTGAATCTTATAGCATAAGTACCGAAATGATTATATTCACAATTGAAGAAAATCCGATAGTTAAGATTCTTAAGAAGATCGGTTGGATAAAAGAATTCGGCCACAACGATAATATCTCTTTAATCCATCGTTGTCTTTGAATGGAAAGAAAAAAAATGAAAAGTCAGAGAAATTCTAACCCTAAGAGAGAATAAAAGATTTGACTAGGGGAATTTAGAAGCAGCAGAGAAGATTTGTTGCCGTGTAACCTCATTTTAGGACTTTATACAAAATTGGGTCGGGTACCCGTTATCCACGGATACCCGACGGGTATTACCCGTTTGGACCCATTAAGATTCGGGTCCAATCGGGTAATTACCCGCCGGTTTCTAATTTGTTAATGGGTCCAATTTTAGGATCCAGAACCGGACCCGTTTCAACAGGGTCCGGTTCCGGATCCGGGTAATGGGTACCCATTGACAACCCTAATTATAACCCCTCCAAATCACGAACTGAAAATCTGTGAATATTTTCCCGCCAAAATTTATATTTGAATTTGAAGAAGATGGGTGCTGTGGACAAAAATGAATGATGTGGATAAAAATGGGCTACATATAGCCGTGGGTGACAGTTAGCAAAAATGGGGGTTCGTATAGCAAATGTCCTCCGGGGTGCTCCGAGCAACTTTTCCAGCTGAATTTTCCAACAAAATTTATTTTCCAAAAATACCTAAAAATACATAAAAAAACAATATTAGTACAAAAATCGAGTTCCAACAATATAGACATTGAGGACAATTTAGACACAAAAATCTGTCTATCACAAACAATGAGACGAAGATGTTTGTGACTACTTTTTATATCTTGCCTATCGGAGATATTAATATCAAGTCAATCAATCTGATTGTACTCGTACGATAGAAGATGCAAGATCAGATCACACTACTACGATAAAAGTAGTATCGGTCTGGCTTCACAATCCCAATGAAGTCTTTAAGTCGTTAACCTGGTTTTAGAAGAAGAAAACCAAATGTTAAAGGAGAAACGACTCTAGCACGCAAACTTGTATCACATGTGAAGTGTGGGGATTAGTTTTGCAGAGTTGCTAGATATCCCCTTATATAGTCTTTCAAATCAGGGTTTCGCCTTGGTCACAAAGCAAACAATATCCACCATTAGATGAAAACCTGATTTAGATTCAAGCTAATATTTCTCAACTGTTAAATCAAAAACTTGGCTTGTTATACACAAATGAAATGCACGCTTATAGGTTTGTTAACCGTACCCAAACGTGTACATTATTGGTTCAACAATAGTTAACCAAAGGGTTAGCCATATGAGCATTTCATACCAACCATATTCTTCTTCACCATAACCAGTTCAAATGACTCAAATGAACTAGTTAGAGATCTATTCAATTGCAAGGAAATCTTATGTACTACACAAGACACAATTGAAGCAAAGAAGATTTAATTCACTAGAATCGGTTCATGAACTTTATAGCCACGGTTTGCAAATTTCATTCCTTAGTCTTTATAAATTTAAGTTGAGAAATCATCTTCAGATATATAACCTTCTTAAGTTCGCACACTAGGTTCGCGGACTTAAGCAACCGGGCAGAGTTTAGAAACTCCAGCAGAAAATCTCGGCAAAGACTTTCCGCCGGTTCGCGGACTGGGTTCGCGGACTTGTACTCACACAACAAGTTTTTCAACTCCATCAGAATTTCTCGGGATGAGAAGTTCGGCAGTTCGCGGACTGAGTTCGTGGACTTGGCAACAATCCATTCTTCCTGTTTCTCTTGATCAACAAAAGTCGCAAACTTTGGTTCAAGGGATAGGACTTGTGCACATATGTGTTTCCACAACAATACTTATGTCCATCATTGTTTATGTAATCTAAAATCTCATTCCAGCCATTGAAACATTCTTAGAGGACGTTATATAGTTGTTACACCATTTCTCGTCAAAGAAATTTTCAAAGTGATTGAAACATATCATGACTTTCTTCACTAGGTAAAGATAAACATGGTCGAAGCGAAATGCTTACCAACACATATTTCGAGATATAGATAAGAGAGGTATACTCGGATCAAAATACCAAATGTGTATAATCTAAGTCTATATATAGCATACGACGTTTTGTCTCAAGAAGTAGGAGATAAAATAGATAGACTTTAGAGTGACAGATAAGTTCAAGTCTTCACATACCTTTTTGTCGAGAAGTTCCACCGGTTCCTTGAGTAGTTCTTCTTCTTGTATGATGAATCTCCATGAAGTCCTTGAGCTCAACTATACTTTCTATCCTAGTCCGGGACTTAGCTTTAGTAGACTAGAAATCAAGACTGATCACTAACATTGACAAACATGCTTGAGATATCAACGCATGCGAGTTCGACGGAGCAATGCTCTAACAGATCTATTGATGATATTTTTTTTTAGGGTTTCGATTTTATATGAGATTCTCGATTATGGTTTGGATTTCACCTGATGATTTTTGGTATTTTTTATTGGGTCTCGATCTTTTTAAGCGTCTTTATGTTTATGAAGTTTGACATGATTTTGATTTTAGTAGGAACAACTGGAGGTGGAGAGATTCATGGAAGAAGAAGTTGATGCTGGGTTCCAACTTCTACTGAATAAAGGTGTGTGATTTTGATTTATGATGCTGATTTTGTTTGGTCGTGTTTACAAACTATGAACGTCGGTATTGGTCGATAGAACCTTGTAGTGATAACATGACTAAGTAATACATTCTTGAACATTTGTTTTTGATCCAAATTATTTTTCGACATCCAGAGATGAACTGTTCTAGTAGCGGCTTGATCCTTTTAGAAATAAAATTAGATGTAGGTTCGTCTAAAGAAGTAAAATCCGTCTTAACATTCATAAACTAGCATATTTCAACGGTCCTAGTTGACATAATTTGTAATCTATTGAATAGTTCATTATAAAAAGTTTTGTTTTGTCAACACAACCTACCATTCTAGTTCACTTAATCTTTGTAGGTATTACAAGTCATTGATTAGATTTGGTTAGTAGACCATACAACAATCAATAGAATTGGAGATGGAAGCAAGTAGACTTCAATTATCCTAGGCAAAGCATTTCTTTAATTGAAGATTGGACATGTACATGATGGTTTGTCACATACAAACATCCAATGTAACGAATCTTCCCTTCTCTTTTATTTCTTTCTGTTTGTGTTAGTACTCTTTTTTTTGATGAAGTTGTTTATGGGTTTGTTATTTGGGGATAAAAGTGCATAATTATGTACTACTATTTTATTCATTTGATTTTTTTAAGTGTGTAAAGTTTATTGAAGATTCTGAGAAAAACCCACACATTTGTTATTGCAGGCTGTTTCAAAATGACACGTAGTAACATCCGCCATCTATTACAATTCCTGTTACAACACAGAATTCGTAACAGCTACAAGACCGTTACAAAATTTGTCACGCAGTCTTTTGAAACAGAACCTACCTGTTACAACCTTGTTTCTTAACATGTAAAATTTGTTTCTAATCAGCCAAAATGGTGTAGTGATCTTTCACTAGGCATATCCACCTAGAATACAAAATTGAGTAGCCGACCAAATCTTCCGATTATCTTGAATATTCCAACACCCCTCTCAAGTTGGACATTGATAAAGTTGTAGTGTTCAACATGAACAAATCTTGAACCCTAAGTTATATACTTCGCCCATGAATGTTGTATTTAATCTTCATCATAACCATCCCATTTTTCTGACAGCTGATTTTCGTAGGAAAATAACATAGATACTAGTAATTTATTTATTTTATTTAGTTTTTTTATTGCTGACTATATAAGTCTATCATTTTTACATAAAATGGACAATGTTAGCCCCATGAAAAACATAAGATTAAATGAGAAAATATTTGGAATCTTTTTGTGAATTAGGTATTTCATTAAAAACTAAGACTCAAAATGAGTCGACATTAGAATAGTAGTAGAGCCATCTATGACAGCTAACAAATTAAAAATATTACAAGGAAAATAAATGATAAAACCACCTAAAGGTGTTCGACATGCATATATTTTGGAATCAGAAGAGACTAAATGAGAAAATATTTGGAATGTACAATTAGAGCTGCACATGGGTAGGGCGTGTTGGGTTTTAACTAATACCAACTACCAACCCAACTATAGCGAGTTTTTATTTTCATAATCAACCCCGCAACCACAAACAGAGGGCGTATTTTTGACCCGCCCACTACGGGTCGGTCGGGTTCGGGTTTAAACCCACTTCAGATGTAGTTCAATATTATCTGCAAGTTTTTCACCTGTAGTGTTTATATTTGTACCTGCTTTATATTCAATGATCAAATTTTCTGAAATCAAATAATCTTAAATGAGAAAAAAATAAAAAACCCAAACTTCAATACCTAGGAACTAGGAAGTCACATATCAAGATTAAGTGTTGATTTCGATTGTTGTCGACTGTTGGTGAAGATTCTAAGTAGTTGTTGTCATCGTAGGTGAAGAAGAAAAAATGTGGAGGCCAAACAGAGAGGAAGAGACTAGAAAGTGGAGAGAAATAGGGTTATCTTATATACTAGTACCACTAGGGTTTCAATAACGGACGGCTAGGATTAGTTTTATCAATGGTGTATATTTAGCGAGCTTTCGGGCGGGTTCGGGCGAGTTTAAGCTAATACCAACTACCAACCCAACTATAGCAGGGTTTTATTTTCATAACCAACCCCGCACCCACAAAGGGCGGGTTGGGATTAAAAACTCACGAGTTTAGCGGGTACGGGCGGGTTCGGATAAGTCGGACGGGTCTTGTGCAGCTTTATGTACAATCAACTTCCGGATATGGAAGATATTTGGGGAATAAAGGGTTTTGAATACTGGATATCCAGGACAGGGAGAACATCTTGATGAATATTTGAGATGCAGTGAATAGGTATTTCAAGATAAGTGAATAAACTCGAATTTTGAAATGCCATAGTCCGATTGTTAGTGGAAACGCTGCATATAGTATTTGACAGTACGATAATAAATGATGAATACAGAATTTACAGGGATGAAAACTACTTTTGGAAATAAGATCGCAAAACTAATTACATTTTTCGTAATAGAAGATATTTAGAGGATATTTTTATGAAAATACTTTCGGAGGGAAAGTTGAATATGTTTTGGAATTACCGAGAATTAGGAAATAAAAAGAATACCTGGAGAGAATAATGATACAGATAACAGATTCTGAATCAAATCAGTTTGATGACGACTGATGACCACTGGTTCTGACTAACATGGAAATATGAACATATGGAGATATTCCAAGAATCATACACACAAACATGAATATTGCACAACCTGTTCGTTGTAATTGTTATTATCAACTCGTTTCAATAGAATTCACGAAAAGAAATCGATTTTAATTCATTCAACCATATATTGTAAATTTTGATATTTTTCTATTCCGGTGGATGGGTAGAGTAGATTTAAAAGGTGGAAACCAACACATAGTTGCTCATTATCAACTCAGGTTTCCTCCTCCATATCAAGACTATCAGATTACTTATTTCTAGTATTGAAGGTGCACACTTCTGAATTTGGAGTGAACTAGCTAGGTTGTGACTGTCATAATTAAAAGCTAATATATATATAAGCTAATTCCTGCTAAAGAGACGTGAAATGTTTTTAACATTTCTTTATTTGATTCACTCATTATTGATGCATTATATCAAGCATAAAACATTTGAATAAAACTCGAAAAATAATGTTTGAATTTTGGATTGATTTTGCCCATTTTATTCCAGTCATGCACGGTCGAAACTAGTCTAGGATTTCATTTGTCAAGAAGGACCACATACTGTACTCATAAAGTGACTTCTCATGTAAACTAAACCATACTTCGAAATTTCAATACAGGTTCATAAATTAAGTTTGTCGTTTAGAAGTAACTTTTCATGTTAATAGTTTCTGTTAAGTGCTCAAACATCACATATAAATACCATGTTCATACACGAGCTAACCTTGGTCAATTCCATTCATTGACCAACTAAATATGAGTTGTTCGACACTTCGTTATTATTATAATTATGTAATAAATCTAGGCTGCTTTTGTAAATTGTATTATCAAAGAAAAAAAATTTGTTATAAGAGGGTGGTGAATTTTATTTTATCTAGAATACAAAACAAAACTTGGGTAAGTTAGGCTAGATAAAAGCGGTCGAGATTTGTCTAGGAGGAATAAATCTATGACCGTGGTTTTTCAACTAACCATTATAAATACTTTATTAATTGGTGTCATATTGATTGTTCATGATGAATGATTAATTATTTTTTCATGATAAATGTTCATTTAATGAATCTAATAAATACATATTTTTATTAATAAATAAGTTTATTAAAAACTATATACATAATTTATCGGTAAAGAATTTGGTGCTCGCGAGTTTCGAACTCAGGTAACTGGTATCATCACCCAATGAATTTACCATTGTACTACAGTGACCCCGATTGAAAATTCTTTTAATAATTTTTAGTGGTGGTAGTGAAAGAAGTAGTTGGTGGTGGAAACAGTGGCGGGTATTTGTGAGTGGTGGAGGTGGTAACATTATTGGTGATGGAAAAAATAGTGAGCGTGGCTGGTTTTTACGTACGGTGGTGGATGTTAGTGAATAGTAGTGGACAATAATAATTTTGTGTCTTCACAAAATGGGCAACATTTTATTATGATAGATGGAGTTGGTTGTTTTTAGCACAACTGATAAGGACAAAACACAAATATTTTGAGGAGGATACTAAATCATTTAAGACAATATGATCATGACCGCTGGATCACCCAAATGGGATCCCAGCTATTTATAGTACCCGATCGAATAAATCACGGGTTTAGTATTAAAATAAAATTGATTACATTTCCAGAATACAAAACAAAGTTTGGACAAGTTAGGCTAGATAAAGAACGATCAAATTTATACTTGCAGAACATAAATCTACCGCTATAAATGATCACGTTTAATTAAAATTTAATAATAACTGTTCAATTGATATTTCATAATAAATGTTTCTTTAATTAATCAAATGAAATTTTTTTTTTGTTGATACATAATAAATTTATTTGATATTAACCATATCAGTAAGCATTAATGGTAGTTACGATGGTGCGCAGTAGTGGGGATAATGGTGGTGGATATTGGTGAGACTGGTGGAGTGGTGACGATAATGTGGTGGTGGAAGAAGTAGTGGTAGTAGAGTGAGAAGATGGGTCCCAAGATAAATTAAGCACTAATGGTAGTTGTGATGGTGGGTGGTGGTGGATCGGTGGTGGGGATAATGGTGGTGGTATTTGTGAGACCGGTAGAGTGGTGACGATAACGTGGTGGTGGAATAAGTAATAGTAGTAGGGTGAGAAAAGGTGTCCTAAGATAGGTAAATTATTTAGTCACCCTTAGTTAATTTTGTTTTTTTTTTTTGTTTTAATTTGATTTTAGTTTTTAAATTACTTTTTATTACTTTTTTTAAAATTAAAGCAATTTATAAAGGCCAGATTTTTCCAAAAACGAAGATGTTGTGATTTTAAGATTTGCCGCGTAGGGGCAGGATAAAAAATGAAAGCTATAAAAAAAATTGACCAGACACAAGTCTCCACGCGAATTAATTGTAACCGGTTCAGTTTCTCACATCTCCCTTTATTCCCCTTTTTTGTCATGGTTTCTGTTTCTGTTATTATTTCTCCCCTATTTCATGGGATTATGCAAGCCTGCACGTGAATTAATTGTAATCGATTTAGTTTCTCACATCTCTCTTTATTCCCCATTTTTGTCATGATTTCTGTTTTTGTCATTTCTCTCCAACTTCGTGTAATTATGCATGCTTCAGAAATAGTTCATGATAATAGGTAAAGAGACAAGAAAAGAAATGGATCAAGAATTAAATATTATTATAAATTTTGAGAAAATGAATAAACATAAATCTATGTAAATTGGGAAGCCAACAATTTATATCAAAGAGAAAAATTAAATTCTAATGCTAACAGATTTTGCAAGATTAATCCAATTGATTTTAAAGTAATTTTAGGTGTTTTTAGTTTTGTTACAAGTTTGGTGAATGACCTTTGATGATATTTTTTTGAAGTAGTGAACGAAGTAATGTTATACTGTCCATAAGATTTTCTCTAATGATTGACTATGTTTGTCCCAAAAGGTTGTACGACTTACGTACACAATATTAAAAGATTCGAGGATAAGGACATGTTTATTAACCAACTCCTCAAAACATTTAGAACTGGATCGATCAGTTCGATTCTTCTCAGACAATTACGATATGTATGAATCGATGGATGCATGTGAAACATATATCCTTTCCTGTGCCGTTACGACAAGGGTTGAGACCTAGTAATTTATATACTATGCTTAGTTTGCATAATACAGGTATTTTGGTTTACATTTCGTAGTAGTTCAACGTATTCGCTAGTTATACAATCTTAATGTGTTAGGAACTTTATTTTGAAGAATACCTTTCGGTTGGAATTTCGCAATACCTAATGTCTCATTGCCTTAACTAAGGGAAGCTTATCTGAAATAAAAAATTAATGTTGTCCCGCATAACGATTCATTTGTTTATTGACATATAATTTTGGGGACAAATTTTATGCTAGGTGGCAAGCTAGAATTGATGGAACGAGTTGGTAAAACTAAAATATTTCCGACATATAATGTTTTTCAATATTATTCATAACTGATGACACTAAAATTGATTTTATTGGTTACATCACAAACTTCATTTATTGTGCAGGTTGTTTGTTAGTTTTTTTTATATTTTGCACCCATGTTATAAAAAGAAGAAAACAGGGTTTGGGAACCAGCTCAGCCATGAGAAGGTTTCGTCCCTATCTGTATCAAGATGCACAACACCTGGGTTTTACTTTGTTACCACAACAACAACTCTGCTTATTTGATAAGTAATACACTTAAAGTTTACCAGCTGGACATATTAAGGCGTAATCGAGCATAGTTTGATATATCTGGGGGTGGGACTATAATATGTATATATCGGAACACGTATTATGGTACAATTTATTTGGACAATTTCTTGAACTGCAAAATCTACCGAAAACAAACAACAACTATGGTTTTATATTTTTCGATATCTTGTAGATAGTCCGGGCTTTAGTATCACATGCTATACATGTGTAGCATGTAATAGCAAAGTCAAGAGTCAAGACTAAATTTTCTCCTAACAATTTTATTGCGCCCATTGTTACACATAAATAATTTTTCTTTTTTTTTTAATGTGTAAAGTAAATATATTAGTTAGAAACTCCGTCTTCGCCAAACTTTTAACTAGCCAAAAACTCAATTTACGGCTTTGTATAGCCGAACACCATGATGGTTATATTTTCTCCCATACTTGGCTAAGCCGCATATTAATTTGGATGTCAAATTTCAAAATGACTTCTAAGAATCGAAAAGTTAATTTTTTGTGAAACAAAATAATTTTTCTTCTGATTTTGACTTATGGAGAAGCAGAAGTCAGAAACACTATATAGGCTAATGTCACATGCCCATTTAATCGCTTAAAATTTTCATGGGACATGACCGACAATGATTGTGGTTCAGTGAATCAACTTCACCAAAAATCATTCAGCCTTGCATACTTGCATCAAAGTACGCATATGCCTTCACTCATAAGGCATTGCACAACAGAAGTCTTTTCTTCTTTTTCTTTAACTCTTCATGCCCCCATAAGCATAAGAGATTCTGTCATGCACTTCAACAATTCTCACACTAACCAGCAACACAATAAACACAAAGGATACTGCAACAAACTCATTTTATTGCACTAAAGGAAGATTACATCAAACAGTCCATCACATGGACTAAACATGCCATCACCCTCTTGGTGATGCCTTTATTCTCTCAAGTATAAGACTACATGTCTACAAAACTCTCTCCTATATAAGCTTACTGATTTTCCCACTCCATCGGACTATTTATACAACAAACTTACTAGCCAAAACTGTGCACAACCGTTGCACACCCATGGAACAGCCATGTGTCCCATCATGTAGTTTTCATAACCGCCTACAATTCTTTTTAACTGCTAACTTTTGTGATGTCTACCCAATTGACGCCACACTTGTTCTTGGTGATTATGAATACTCCCACATGGTTATAAACTCACTTTATAACCGTTTTCCTTTGTGTCGCGTCATTGGCATGCTTGTGAAGCTCGTAATCAACTTGTAACCGTCACTTGAGACATATTGCACAATTGTTGTGCTTTACCAAATTATGCCTTATTCCAATGCTCATCCACCTTGGCCCTGCATGCTTACTGCTCTAAGCTAAAGCACGGACAATCCTTGTGCCTCAATTACTAAGGCCAACTCCTTAAGATCATTCTAGTTGCTCATGCGTCATTTGCTTGACTTAAACAATTTGATTGATAATAACAATGCCAGTCTTGCGTTGCTTGCTTGTTTTCACTGTTCAAGCTTTGTCCAGTCTTGAACTAATGCCATAGACCAACTCCTGGCCTATTCTTCACTATTGCATCATCCTTGAGTTTTGGCCAACTCAATCCCACGGATATGTATCAATGCCAACATCGCATGTTTCATCTGTCAACTTTGGCCATGTCTTGTCAATCCCTCAATGAAGCTTCATTGTGTCGGCCAATAAGCTTCATTACTTAGCCAAATGTCTTTATAGTATAGTGCCACCTTTGCGCTTCACTAACCCTGCAGGGTTTTTCCATTCTTAGCAGTTGACAGTCTATACAGTATACCAGTATTATGGCTTCGCAATGCGCCATTACAGCTGAACACTGACTTGGCCTGCAACATTGTAACGCGCAATCATTATGCGTCACTGTTGGGACCGTTATAGCTAACCACAAGAACAACGCTAGCCATCAATGGGCCTAAGACAGCCCAATCGGTAGATGGTCGATGGACACTCTCCTCTTTTTCCTGCTATGTTTCTTTCTCACTCCTCTAGTCCTCTGTTCTTCTGTCTGTAAAAAGAAAATTAAAAAGAGAAAAAGTTGAATTTTTTTTTTTCGAATAGTGGGAGAAAAGAGATCTGTGATGATTCATATCAAGACTCGTGGGATTTAGTGTTCCAAGGAAGAAGACTGAAGAAGAAGATCTGAATGAACGGATCAGATTCTTCAAGAGACATCTTAAATTAAAAGGAACAAGTTCTTAGAAGAAAAAAAAAACCTATTTTTGATTCAATTTCTAGTTATCAATGGCGATTATCACTGAAACTGAGAGAGAATCAGAAATCAAAGAAACAGAAACAACCCCATTAAAGACTAATTCATCTTCTGCATCTCCAAATCCAGCTGCTGCTACTCATGATTTGGGTTCTTCACCAACAGCAAATGCATTCAAGTTCTGGGCATACTTCACATTTGGTATATCTCTTTTCACTCTAATAATAGTTACTCTCTCTGCTTTAACACCACAAGATGATAAATCATGGTTTTTAAGCTTACCCAGTGAGCTAAGACATCACTATTCAAAAGGTAGAACTATTAAAGTACAAACAAATCCACATTCATCTCCAATTGAAGTGTTTGCAGTTGAAGATGGTTCAAGAAAAGGGGAAACTTTATTGTTAATTCATGGGTTAGGTTGTAATTCTTATTCATTTCGTAATGTCATTAAAACATTGGGTTTGAATGGAATTCATGCTGTTGGAATTGATTTACCTGGTTCAGGGTTTTCTGATAAATCTTCATTAGTAGAAGAAGAGAGATTGGTGGGCGCTTTCGGTAAAATTTATGATATTTATAGTGACATTAAAGAAAAGGGTTTGTTTTGGGGGTTTGATCAGCTGGTTGAAACTGGTGGAATGCCTTATTATGAGGATGAAACAACTAAAACAAGGGTTTCGAGGACTAAGAGTGTTAAGCCATTGAATTTGAATTCTGAGGATATGGGTAGAATTATTGGACAAGTGATTGATTCAATGGGTCTTGCTCCTGTTCATTTAGCTTTACATGATTCGGCTTTGGGGATGTGTGCTAATTGGGTATCAGAGAATTTAGAGTTGGTCAGAAGTTTAACTTTGATTGATTCTACTCCGACATCCACTGCTTTGCCATTATGGGTATTGGAAGTGCCGGTTGTTAGAGAAGTACTGTTGGGATTTTCGTCTGTGTACGAGGGAATTCTTAGATCTCGTTGTTCTAGATCAATTAATGGTACTGTTGCAGAGGCTCATAGGGTCCTATTGACAGGAAGGGACGGCAGAAGAGCTGTTGTTGGAGTTGAGAAAGGTATGAATTATAGCTTTGACTTAGAGGGATGGGCTGGTTTGACAGGAATAAAGAGTATGCCTATTCAGGTGCTTTGGTCTCGTAGTTGGTCTGAGGAATGGACTAAGGAAGGAAGCTGGGTTGCTGGTAAGCTTCCGCAAGCTAATTTCATCACACATTCAGGTGGTCGGTGGCCTCAGGAAGATGCAGCAGATGAGATAGCCGAAACTATCACCAACTTCGTGGGGTCACTGCCAAAATCGGTCAAGAAAGTAGAGGTGGAGCCTATACCCAAGCGTATTCAAAAGAAATTTGACGAAGCTGAAGGCAGTGACCATCAGCCTGGTCATGGTAGCCATGACCATCATATGGGTCACGGACACGGTCATGGTCATGGTCATGTTCATCAACCAAACCTTATGGATTCTTACGGGCTCGGCCAAGGATTTCGAGAAAGTTGATTATTTCGTTTCCTTTCTAAACCCATCTTGTAATTTGGAGAAAAAAGCTTATAGATGACTGAAAACCAACAGCTTATCAGTGATGGGGAAGGAAATCTGGACCAGACTTCCCACTAGCATGATGTGGAATGTTTGGTGTGGGAGAAAAATCGGGGACCTTCACAGGTAAACTTAAGAATTTCAATGCACTTATCAATATGATTAAACTGCATATTTTCTCTTAAGCCTCTTCTGTACCCTTTTCGGGGGGATTCCCCTTCATGTTTTTATCATTAACTGGAAGGAGAGATTTTTTTTTATCCTCCTTGACTTTTTAGTATTTAGTGTATGTTGTAGAGTAGTTGAGAGCTTGCTCTCTTCTCTGTTTGTATCTGCATAGTACTGTTGTTTGTCTCTTTGGTTTGTGCCTTTCTTTTAAGGTCCATAGTGTTTGTGTTTTCATTAAATGGGAGAGTTTCCTGTCGGGAAGCTGAGAGTTCATTCTCTATGCTGTTTGAGCGCCTTGGTGCACTCCTGTATTTTTTTTCATCTTCAATATGATCTTCCTTCTATCAAGCCAAAAAAAAGTTATTACAACTGTATGCAATTGTGGTAGATATTCAGTGGAAACTCTATAACACAGTAGCATAAACATAGAAATGGTTGTTGGTCATGTATTTATCTAACTGAAACTTCCCAAGAAGGCATTCAAAGCTGCAACAAACAAGAATGCTAAGGTGGCTGATCTCGTTCACCAAGGGAGATGGAATATCCAACTCAGAATGCAGCGATCAAGTGAGGAAATTGGTAAGTTCACTAATTTATTAGCTCTACTGGGTGATGCTCCTGCGCTATCAAATGAGGCAGATTCCGTTTCATACAACTCAAATTCAACTTATACTGCTAAGGAGGGATACAATTGGCTAATGTGCACCAGAATGGAAATGTCGCAACATCTGACTATAAATTTCTCTGGAAAAAGCATATTCCTAAACAGGGTGTAAAATTGCTGAGGTGGACTGTTGTATTGCAGCACCAGCGAGGAGACGGTGGATCATGGTATGCTGTACTGCACTTTCTCCAGGCAAGTCTGGGATTACTTTATCTCCAGAATGGGTCTTCCATGGACAGACAAAGCAACAGTATAAGAGCAATTTCAGCATTGGCCTGTGCTCACTGAAAAAAAAAACTGACAAGTAAACTGTGGACTGTTCTCCCTTTTGTAGTTGTTTGGTCTATGGGGAAGAGAAGGTGAAGAGATTGCGTTCGTTTTTTAACTTCCTTTTCCATTCTCAGCTTCCTTCCATTCAGTTGCATTTCCACACAGTTTCATCGCTATCAAGATGCAGATTCACGCAGCAACCGCATCCATTGTCGCTTCATTCAGGGTTCAGACTTTTCCATTGTTCAACAAGGGGTGCAACCAAACTCGTGGTGCAGGAAAAGCAACGCCTTTTGTGTAACATGAATTCCATCGGAAATAAAATAAAAATCAATTAAGAAAAGTAAACTCCAGAAGTAAACGCAAATAGATAGGTACAAGAACCCAAACAAATTAAAACTCCAAAACAGCAGACCAAAATACAACTTCCCTTCAGATCCTCCTCCAAAATAAAGCTGCAAATGAGAGGTACCAATTTGCTTAATTAGGGGTATCCATATAAGGCAAGACATCCATTAGTATGGAATTGGTACCCCAAGCAATAAGCATATTGCGGGTATTTTCTTAAAAGTTGCCATAGGAGTGCCCTTAGTTACCAACTGAAAGTTAACCCTCCACAATTGGCCCATTAGAGAGAGTCCAGTTACAATGAATCCTTTTGATGGGGAACTTTAACATTCTCCCATCAGACATCATCTTAGAAATACGGACCAGGTTACCTAATGAATCGGTATTAGAGTGTAATTGGTTTGTAAACCCTGGAGAAATCTTGTAGACCTTCCCTGCTTCTCTCGAATGTACCTGTCTCATCTGGCTAATACTGGTAAGTTAACTTTTTTAGGCGAAGATATTCATCAACAGTTAAACTACCTCGAGTATAATGAGAATCATCATGAGCATAGTATTAGAAGGATCAACCTAAACCCACCGTTTGGGAAGGATTATACTGTTATTGGCTCATGCAGTGGTTTGATTTGTGTCGATGCTTGTCAAGACAGTGATTATGGACCTGCGTACATCTGTAATCCCTATACGAAGAGTATGTTATACTTCTGAAGGATAATAGGTGCAGGAATCTAACTTATCATCTCTACGACGGATTTGGTTATCTTCGTGAAACCAATGAGTACAAGGTTGTTAGAATCGATCAGTTGAGGGGGAAACCCAATTTGAACAGTGTGGAAGGTATACACTCTTGGTAGTGGCAATGGTTGGAGAAACGTAGGAGGTTGGGGGTTTAGCTCTTTCGTGGGTTCTTTCAATAGTCGTGACGGTGTCTTTGTAAGCGACTCTCTATATTGGATTACATGGGAAGGAAAGATAGCCTGCTTTAATTTGGCTGATGAAAGGTTTTGTGAAATTCCTGCTCCTTTTCTATCTAGTGGTATGTTTTGTGGAATTGGGAGTTTGGATGGACTTTTATGGTGTTCTCAAACTTATTTCAAAGATGATGGGTGCATAAGAAAGACTGACATCTGGTTCCTAAAGAAAAGCAGAAGTCAGAACATGATGGAACAGAAGGAATACCTATCATTGAAAGGTACGAAGATTTGCGATGTGAAACTACTTGCCTTTATGAAGAGTGGTGAAGTTTTATGTTATAATTCATTTAATCTCTATTCTTATGACATAAAATCTTCTTGTTCCAAAAGGCTTGTGGACTTTCCTCAATATCTTTTCCATATCATTCCTCATATGAATACCTTAGTTTCACTAAAAGCATTAGGAGAAGAAGATACAGGAAACTCAGATTTTAACTTATCAAACTTTCCGCCTTTGGATATGCGTAATTGTTGGTTATCTAGTCAAAAGCCGGAAATTGCTCCATTCAACTTTAATTCTCAAACACCTATACAATATTCCACTTATACTAGGAAAATCTTCACATCTTATCTAAGGAAACAATAGCTCTATATATCTCGGAGAAAATCTGTTTACCATCTCATCACAAAACCCTAGCACTAAAAAACAAAGGAATATGGCTTCTCCTTCTAACTCTCAAATCTCTGCTATCACTGGGAAAATGCAAAACACACAAATAAGGGATATTGGAGCAAGAAACTTGAGGAGAGCTGTTGGTACCAAGTCAGCTATCACCAAAGCTACAGATGTTTGGGGTACCACTCCGGTTGGTAAGGTTTTCTCAAAAGATCCCATTGAAACTGATGCAGTCAGAAAGGGAGTTATTCTTTTATGGAATCGTTTCAGAATCAAGGAAGTTCAAGCAATTGATAGGAATATCTTCCTGTTCAAGTTTGTCACAGTTGAAGTTATGAATGACATACTCAAAAAAGGTCCATGGAATGTCAACAAGTGCCATTTAAACCTTCAGAAATATGATCCTGCTATCCCGGTACAAAACTTAGTCTTTAAATTCCAAGAATGGGATTTACAGTTCAAAAACCTCTTACCTGAACATCACTCTATCGAAGTAGTAAATGAGGCTATTATAGAATTAGGAGAAAAATTCTCTACATGGCCTGAGAACTGTAAGCCTACTTTTGGTACCACCATTAATGCTAGGATCAAAATTGATCTTACGAAACCACTTCATAGAGGAGGATGGTGGAACACTGTAGCTGGAGGAGTCACATGGATCAGATTTCACTAGGAGAAGCAACCACATTCCCTTTGTCCCAAATGTTATGTCATTGATCACAATGAAGAGGAGTGTCGCAATGTTGAACATGATCTGATGATTAGGGGTTTCACTCAAGACCAATATATCAACGATCTCCATGACCTAGCTACTGCTTATGAAGTAGAAATCTATGATGATATTGATTTACTGCTGGAAAGAATCTGTGAAGCCATTCACAAGAAAATTGAAGAAGAAGCTAAAGAGGATGATCCAATTGAGGAGGGAGAAATAAGAACCAGCAAGAGATCTAGAACTGAAGACCTGGATGAAGACATCGTGGAAAGCAATACTGGGAAACTGCAAAATTCCAATGGTGGAGACGATATGGAGAATGATCTCATTGAGGAAGGAGAAATAGGAGCAGGAGAGAACCCCCATGAGATGAATGAGGCCCCTAACAATCTGGTAACACTTCCTAATCTTAATTTCTTTACTTCCTACAACATCAATTTAGTTGTTATTTTCAATAGCTCTCTCTCTTATAACATTTATTACTGGTCTAGGTATAGGTCTATTTATATCATTTCCGTACAAAACCTTTCTAATATCTTGAGTATCAAGTTAAGCTCTTATTTCTTTATCCCTATCATGAAAATCATAAGCTGAAACTGTCAAGTACTCTTGGTAAAGATATTAGAGATCACCTGCTCCATATAAACAATATTCACTCACCTGATATAACTTTTTTATGTGAGACAAAAATAAATGATGAGAGAATTATCAATCTAACTAGTTTTCTTAAAATGCCAAATAAATATTTTGTTCCTTCTATTGGCCAAGCTGGGGGTATTATCCTTCTTTGTAAGGATGGTTTCTCTCTAAAAATCCTTAATTCTTTAAGTGTTCCATGCTCTAGTAAAAAATGACCCTAGCAGAGGCGAATGGTTTCTTTCATGTGTTTATGGAACCTCTTACAAAAATGATCAACCTAGTCAATGGAAATATATTAAAGACCTTAGTACTTCTGTTAATATACCCTTGGTTCTCATAGGAGATTTGAATATTACTATCAATTCATTTGAAAGAAACACAAATACTGAACCTACAGCCACTGAAGTCTTAGATTATATCAAGAACTCCGACCTAAATGATTTGGGTTTTAATGGAAACCCTTTCACTTGGACTAGTAATAATCATAGTATAGGAAAAAATAAATCTAGACTAGATCGTGATCTAGTTAATAGTATTTGGTTCCTAAATTACCCTGAATCTAGACTTGCCCATCTCCCTCAGAAGGGATATGACCATGTTCCCATTCTTTTGACTCTTTATAATAAGTCTAGTACTACTGGTAAATGCTGGAAATTCTTTGAGCATTGGTTACAAAATGATGCTTGTAAAAATGAAATCATGAATGCTTGGAAAACTAACCTCTCAGGTTCTGCAGCTTATCTTTTATCTGACATGCTCTCTAATACAAGATACTTCCTTTCAAAATGGAGGAAAGATACTTTTGGTCATATTCAGTCAAGAATCTCTCAACTACAAGAAGATCTTACAAATCTGCAAGGTCAAGATGTTCATGGAAACAACACTGATGAAGTAATAAAGTTGGATAAAGAAATAGACAGCCTCAATGAGATTCAAGCCAACTCTAATATGCAAAAGTCAAGTGACCATTTTTATAATGACATGGACATAAATTCAAGATACTTCCATATAAGAGCAAATTATAGAAGAGTTAGAAACAAGATTGATTCTCTTCAGTCTCCAGATGGTGCTTGGTGTCAAGACAGAAACCCTAAAGAAGAACTTCTAGTTTCTCATTTTAAGAAGATAAGTACATCTACTCAACCAGCTGATCCAAGTCAATTCCTTCAGTTCATTCCTCAATGTATCTCAGACCAAAACAATGAAGACCTTATTAAAATTCCAGAAGATGATGAAATTTATAAGGCTCTTATGTCAATGCAACTATGGGCTCTCCAGGCCCAGATGGTTTTTCACCTGCTTTTATCAATCGCAGTGGCACCTAGTTGGAAGTGATGTTTTCAACATGGTGAAGTCTTTTTTCAGATCAGGTTACCTCCTTAAGAAGATCAACAATACTAGAATCTCTATAATTCCAAAACTTCATGGAGCTCATAAACCAGAAGACTTTAGGCCCATAGCCTTGTGTAATACAACTTATAAATTAATATCTAAGATTATAGCTCTCAGACTCAAGAAACATATGGTGGATATCATATCTCCTACGCAATCATCCTATGTGCCAGGGAGACTCATCTCTGAGAATATATGTTTGGTTCAAGAATTGGTTAAAGCAATGAAGAAAAAGAAAGGAAGAACTGGCCATCTTGCACTCAAAATGGACATGTCTAAAAATTTTGATAGAATGGAATGGAGTTTCCTTATGGAAGTTCTAAGGAAATTTGAATTTTGTGAGAAGTTTTGTCATCTTGTGTTGCAATGTATTAGTACTACTTCTGTGGAAATCATGATCAATGGATCCCCTTCATCTCCTTTTCATCCTACAAGAAGAATAAGACAAGGAGATCCATTTTCTCCATATCTTTTCATCTTAGTCATGGAAGCTTTCTCAAGACAGTTGAATTATCATGAACAAAAACATCAACTTACAGGAATGAAAATATCAAGATCAGCACCAAAGATAAATCACTTGTTGTTTGTTGATGACTGTTTTCTTTTTTGAAAGGCAAATCAGTCTCAGACTAATAAGTTGTTACAAGTTATTGAGGAATTCAGTGTGTGCTCAGGGCAAATGATAAATTTTCACAAATCTGCAGTTTACTTCAGCAAGAATACAAGTCATTATTGTTGTCAACTGTGGTATACTTCAAGTCAGAGAACTCAACATCAGTGATGAAAAGTATCTTGGTTTTCCATTCTTTGTGGGAAGGAACAAAAAAAATTCCTTTCTCTAATCTTGCAGAGAAAATAGAAAATAGAATGACAAGATGGTGTTCAATAAATATGTCAGAAGCAGGAAGGTCTGTAATGGTGAGAAATGTTACAAATGCCATCCCAGTCTATCATATGTTAACTTTCAAACTGCCAGGTGTTACTATTAAGAAGATGTTATTCAGCAAAAATTTTGGAGGAAGAAAAAGACTAATAAAGGTAGGCCACCAATATCTTGGAAAAATGTTAACAAGCCAAAGGAAGAGGTAGGTTTTGGTTTCAAGGATCTCAAGTTGTTTACTAGAGCTTTACTGGCAAAATCTGCATGGAGGCTATGCACAGACAACACCTCTATATGTGCACAATCTTTTAAAGCTAAATACTTCTCAGATGGAAGGATATTTGACACTAAAGAGATCTCCAGATCTACATGGTCCTGGAAGAGCATTAGTTCTGAACTTCCCTTCATCAAAAACAACACTTTCCGGTGTATTTGGTAATGGACAAACCATCTTAATATGGAGCTACAAATGGATACCAGATTTATGTACTCCTTCTTATCCTAAACAAAGATGAAGTAATTATCAAGACTACAATTATGAGTATCAGCTTTTCTCAGATTATGGAGGATGGAAACAGACTCTCATCTTTTCTCTCTTTGAACCTTCAGTGGCAAGATTAATTCTGAATACTTCAATTCATATAAATCAACCAGATAGAATGGTCTGAACTCTAGAAAGAAGTGGAGTTTTCTCAGTAAAATCTGCATATAGGAAAATGTTTGAAGAGCAGAATACAGATCAGTCTGTTGGACAAAGAATGCAGTTTATCTTCAAGAAATTATGGAAGTTACCTATTCTACCTAGGATTGCTCAATTCACTTGGAAGTGTTTGAAATATATCCTACAAACAAGAGATAAGCTGATCTATGTCATACAAAATGGTGACTATAGTTGTCCTCTATACTCATTAGAGACTTCTTCTCACAATATCCTCCATTGCAATCTCTCAAAAGCAGTATGGTTTGCAGTGTTAGGTATTTATATTCAAGATGATGCAAATTTGGTGGATTGGTTCTGTGACTGGTTTGACAAGCTAAAAGCTAATCAGATTCAAGAAGATCAACTGTGCAGAATAGCCACTACAGCATGGTGCATTTGGAATGCAAGATGTGATAATGTCTTCAAAGGAAGGAAGATAACTCAAGATTCAGTTATCATGAAGAGCAAGTTAGAAATAGAACTCTTGAAACCAAGAAGAATCAGTATTGCTTCAAATCCTGTCAGGCAAAACATGATGAATTCGCACTGGAAACCACCTAGTATAGGCACTTATAAAATAAATGTTGATGGTTCTTTTAACTATACTACTAAATTAGGTGGCCTAGGTCTAATTCTTCGCGATTTTGCAGGGACGCACAGGGGATCCAAATGCATCTTCTTAGACAAGGCGTTGAGTCCAGAACAGGTGGAATGCAGGGGTTTATGGGAAGCTTTACAATGGACAGAAGATATGAAACTTGACAGGTTGGTATTCGAGCTTGACTCACAATTAGTCTGAGGATTCAAAATTTGATTTTAGATATAAAGAGTATGTTTAAGAATAAAACCATCTGACAGTAAATTATGTGCCAAAAGAACAAAATAGAGTTGCTGATATTTTAGCGAAGTTAGCTAGAGTTTCTTATTTAAGTAATGTTTGGATTTCTTCAATATCTGATAAGATTGTATCTCAATTTCAAAAAGATGCACATCATGTAACACACGTCTCTTAATCAATGAAATTTCCAGCTTCAAAAAAAAAAAAAAAAAACCAAGTTGGATATGATAAGGATTATTATTGTTGGTCCCAACTTTCCTGGTAGTGCCAATCCAAAATTTTCAAGCACAGCCACAAACTCATATCCAAGACGCAGATTCACGCAACAAGTGAATCCCATTCACGCTCCATTCAGGACCCTCCATTGTTGCCGTAGAAAGTGAAGAATCAGAACCCTCCACAATTAGCCCATTACTAGATCTACAAGCTAGAGTCCAGTACATAATTAATCCGTTCATCTTGAAAACCAATACCTAAATCCGTATCCGTAACTATGCAACCCTAAATTCCTGTACGTGTCTCTTATAGCATCTCCGATCCTCTGCGAGAGATTTTGATGGGGAAGTTTAACATTCTCCCACTAGACATCATATTAGAAATACTGACCAGGTTACCAACTGAATCAGTATTAGGGTCTAAATTGGTATGCAAACCCTGGAGAAATCTTGTACACTTTCCTTGCTTCTCTCGGATGCACTTACCTCATCTCCCTAATCCTGGTAAGTGAACTTTTTTATGCAAAGAATTTCAACAGTTAAGCTACCTTGATTATAATGAGAACCATCATGAGCATAGTATTAAAAGGATCAACATAAACCCTCCGTTTGAGAAGAATTATACTATTATTGGTTCATGCAATGGTTTGATTTGTCTCAATGCTTGTCATGATAGTGAATTGTATGATTATAAACCTCCTTACATCTGTAATCCCATTCCGAAGTATAATAGGTACAGGAATCCTAGAACTTATCATCTCTACGATGGATTCGGTTATCTTCGTGAAACCAATGAGTACTAGGTTGTTACAATCGGTCAGTTGAGGGGGACACCCAATTTTGACTGCGTGAAGGTGTACACCCTTGGTAGTGGCAATGGTTGGAGAGAAGTAGCAGATTGCGGATTAATTTCTTCTATGGGTTCTTTCAGTAATAGTATTGGAGTCTTTGGAAGCGACTCTCTATATTGGATTACATATAGAGGAAATATAGCATGTTTTAATTTGGCTGATGAAAAGTTTTGTGAAATACCTGCCCTGCCTAGTATATCTAGTGATATATATTTTAGAATTGCGGTTTTGGGTGGATTTTTATGGTGTTCTTGTATTTATGATGTGTACAAAAGAAAGACTGTCACGTGTCTGTTAAAGAAAAACGTAAATCAGAACACGATGGAGCAGGAGGATTACCTGTCATTGGTTGCGGACAAGGAGTTTGACGATTTGAAACCACTTTCCTTGATGAAGAGTGGTGAAGTTCTATGTTATAATTCAGCTAATCTCTATTCCTATGACATGAAATCATTTTGTTCTAAAACGCTCGTGAACTTTCCTCAATATGTTTACCAAACAATTCCTCACATGAATACCTTAATTTCACTGAAAGCATTAAGAGAGGAAGATACAAAAACAATGGAATAAGATAAAGTGCAATATCAAAAGAAGAGGCGTTAGCAGACGAAGCAGCAATAGGCAGGAAGGTTCATATATGCATAAGTATAACCTGGTAATTTTTGTTAAAACTTCAAGCGTTTTAGTACACAGTTCCTGTCTCTTGCTTAATTTGAAAGCTGGTGTTAATTACGTTTCAATTAGGAATTTTGTTGGTTCCTGAAACAATAAACTTATTATAATGAAGAATATGATGCAGACTTTCGTAAAAGTAATTCGTATTAAAAATCCAATAAGTATATGCGGGAAGTAGCGTTTTCAATTGTTTAGGGAGTCTATGTGTGCAGTCTTGTTAGCATCACTTGATAGACGTGTATAGGTAGCCAAATTTCAAGTTGCTCGTGATTATGTCTAGTTCTTCGATATGGCAACAAAGCATGTTTTACACTATCTGTATGCTGGTTTCTAATTGGTCAGTCCCAAGATCCTTTTGGATACATAATGAGCAAGTTTATCTTTATATGTCTTTGTATAATGCTGACATTTTGAGATTACTAGATCTGTCAATTTAATTTTCTAAGTCTGTTCATTGGGAGGAAAACAAATGCATACAAAAACAATAGGTTGAATAGATACACGGGTAGACCGATTAAGTTAATCACCTCAAGAAATCTCTTAAGCAGGCTGTCTTATCAAATCTTGAATAAAACTACGTTGATGACTTTCTCGCAATTCAAGTTTCGTGTACCTTGCAAACTACGATGTTCCACCAGACTCCAGAGTTAACTGCACCACAAACTTTTATGTTGGATTCAAATTTGGTTAGTAATGCTGTGCAATTCAAGGGACTTGATTGGTTGAAAGAGATATAGATCACCAATGAGGAGACCGCTGATCATGGTTTGCTGTCCTATACTTTCTCTAGGAAAGTCTGGGTTTACTTTATCTCCGGGCTTTCCATGGACACACTAAGCAACAGTACAAGAGGAATTTCAGCATTTGACCTGTGCTCAACGAAAGAAACCTGACAACAATTTGGAATTTGGAATAAATCATAGAATGTACTGAAGACACTCGCCATCAAACCAGCAGGTGCATTTAGTGGATGTTTGCCTATCCCTAGTCAAAAGCTCTAATGCCTAGTGTGACTTGCCTATCAGATGAACACAGTATCTGTGTTATAGGCTGAGCCGCTGAGGTGAAATAGTAGCAGTAGTAGTTGTCGTAGCACCAGTTGTCTTGAACACTATGAACTTTATGCATCATAAAAGTAACACAAACACCAAAATTTCCTTCGTCAGAACCAAGCAAACAGAAACTGATTATCGACATAATTAATTAATTAAGCTAGCAATTCTATGAACTAAAGAAACTTGTATACCATGCATGGGTCTGTATTCACCGTCAGTAGATTTTCAGCCTGCAAAAACCCTCAAAACCAAAAAATCAGTTAACAGGTGCAAGTATACTGTAAACCTATGTAGAAAATCATGGATTCAGATTAGGCCGCATCATCATGTATGTAAGAATCGCTATGAGTCCCAGTTGAATCCTACACATTATTTAGAAAAGAATTTAGAGTCTTAGACCCATGCCCAGCACGATGTTTCCATTGAAAAAATAAAAATAAAGTAGACAGAAAGAGAGAGAGAGAATTACTTCTGATATTATACGGCGTTGATGCTACCATACTATAGCAATCGCTGATATATAATTCCCGGAAAGAAGTCCATAATCGTAAATCGGTACATATGTCAATATATTGCAGCTTTGTATAGTTAGTTTCTCAAGGACCGGGAAGGAGTTGTAAGGTGATGGAGGAGAAAGCCACATTTCTAATTGTTTCATATCAATAACTGTTAACTCAATTAGCGAAGGAATGCTGATGTTGTTGTAGCTTTTGAAGAACCTTTGCTTTCTTCTTTTTCTTGGTAACACAAATCTTTACCCAAACACTTGACGGAATCCATCGTATCCGTCCAAAGAAATTGCAAAGTGGAGATATCCATCGTATCTGAAAACACTTGATGAGTTTTCAGATTACCCTTGCCAAGTGGAGATATAACACGTAAACGTTTGTTGCTAATTGGGCAGATCTGATTGAAAAAGTCAGTATCCTGGCAAAAAATTGTGCGCATTTTTTTGCATTAATCAAAACATCAGAAACTGATTTTGATACTCCACCTTTTATATCTAAATGTAGACGAAGAATTTGAGATACGTCATTCTGCATTTCACTTGCCTTGAGAATTGTGGCTTCATGACTGCCAACAACGCTTGTGCAAGGTCATGTACTGAATCATGTATTTTGAACGTTTCAACGTCATCTAGGGTATCTATTTTCACATCTTGGAAGAAAGAGTTGGATAACAAACGAAGGAAATAGTCATTACCATTATCTTCGAGTGAATTTTGATTTCCTCGGCACATAGCTTTGTAGGAAAGCTTATCCAGAACATAAACCCTGAATATCCCATTACGAGAGAGTATGTTATACTTCCCAAGTATAATAGGTACAGGAATCCTGAAACTTATAATCTCTACGACGGATTCGGTTATCTCCGTGAAACCAATGAGTACAAGGTTGTTAGAATCGTTCAGTTGAGGAGGAAACCCGATTTGGATTGTGTTGAGGTATACACTCTAGGTAGTGGAAGTCGATGGAGAAACATAGGAGACTGCGGATTAAGTTATTCTGTTGGTTCTTTCAATAACTCTTTATATTGGATTACATCGACAGGGAAAATAGTTTGCTTTAATTTGGCTGATGAAAGGTTTTGTGAAATTCCTGCTCTGCCTTGTCTATCTAGTGGTAGGTCTTTTGAACTTGGGGTTTTGGGTAGAGTTTTATGGTGTTCTAGTATTTCTGTCAGTGATGAAGAATACTACGTGGTTGCTAAGGAAAAAAGGAAGCCAGAACCTGATGGAACATGAGAAAAAATTTCTGTCAATGACTTCGGGTGGGAAATTTTACGATGTGAGACCACTTTCCTTGATGAAGAGCGGAGAAGTTCTATGTTATAATTTAAACAATTTATATTCCTATGACATAAAATCTTCTTGTATAGAAACGCTTGTGAACTTTCCTCATTATGTTCTCCAAGCGATTCCTCATATGAATACCTTAATTTCACTGAAAGCATTAGGAGAAGAAGATACGAAAACGGTGGAATAAGGTAAAATACAATATCATGTGTGAGAAGAAGAGAACAGGCATTACCAGAAGAAGCGGCAATCGGGAGGAAAGTCCATAAATGCAGCATAAGTATAACCTGGTAATTTTTATTGAATTTTGAAGCATTTTAAAATTGATGCTCATTGAAATGCATTTTGCAATGACTAATCACTAGTATATGGGAATCTTGTGTGTGTTTTGCTTGTGTCTCATAGATCGCGTCTCTTACTTGATTTGTAAGCTGCTGGGTGTTAAGCGGAGTTTCTATCAACTGCGCACTTTCTAGTTTCCTTGAACAATAAACTAATTTTAATGAAGAATGTGATGCAGACTTTCGTAAATATAATTTATGTTATGAATCCATTGAGTATATGCAGGAAATATTGCGGAAAGTAGTTTTTTCAATTGTTTCAGCATCACCTGATAAGCGTGTATGGGTAGCCAAATTTGAAGTTTCATGTGTTTATGTCTAGTTTTCTCGATATGGCAACAAAGCATGTCTAGGACTATCTGTGTGTGGTTTCTAATTGGTCAGTACCAAGATCATTCTGGATACATGACGACCAAGTTCATCCTTATATGTCTACCCTAATGCCTAGCGCCTAGGCGGCCGTGGAAATTTTCAAAAAATAGAAAACATCTTGATATGGCACACGGAAGCGATTTGAAAACAAGGAAATTCCATTTCTTAAAGTAACCGACAAAACACTCCAATCCAGGAGCAAACTCTAATCCAAGAATAAAAAAAAGTAACAATGGAGTTTAACCCAAATAACAACCAACTGGTTAATAATATTTCGCAAGCAGAGGAACTAGATACTTATAGTTCTAGCTAACCCTTGACTGACCATAACTTCACATACTACTTATAGTTCTAGCTAACCCTTGACTGACCATAACTTCACATACATGTCAAGTTTATCCTAACAACTATACTTGTAAGATAACTCCTTTTGACTTATCTTATAGACTTGCAAACTACCGAACTAAAAGAAACAAATCAAACCCTACCAAAACAAATCAATAACCTGTATCACATCTTTGCGCCTAGGGCGCTATATTGCTTAGGCGCCCCTTGAGCACCTAGGGCGCCTTTCACAACATAGTCGACGGACAAATGCATTCAAGTTCTGGGCATACTTCACATTTGAACTCCACAAGATGATGAATCATGGTTTCTAAGCTTACCTACTGATCTAAAACATCGCTATTCAAGTGGTAGAATGATTAAAGTACAAAAAAGCCCATTCAATTCATTTCCATTTCAAGTGTTTGCAATGGAAAGTGACAGTCCAAGAAATGAAGGAGAAGAAACTGTATTGTTGATTCATGTGTTCGGTGCTAATTCTTATTCGTTTCGTAATGTCATTAAATCATTGGGCTCCAATGGAATTCATGCTGTTGGAATTGATTTACCTGGTTCAGGGTTCTCTGATAAATCTGAATTTGTAGTAGAATATGAGAGATTGGGTGGAATTTCCGGTTGGTTTCATGATGTTTACAGTGATTTAAGAGAAAAGGGTTGGTTTGATCAGCTGGTTGGAATTCCTAGTTACGAGGATGAAACAACTCAAAAAACTAGGAGTCTGGCTAAGATTCTTAAGCCAATGGACATAGATCTTTCTTCTCCTGTTCATATAGTTTTACATGATTTCGCTTTGGTGATGTGTGGTAGTTGGGTATCGTGGAATCTAGAGGTGGTCAGAAGTATAACATTGATCGATTCTACTCCGGCGTCTACAGCTTTGCCGTTACGGATGTTAGAAATGCTGGTTGTCAGAGATCTAGTGTTGGGATTTTCATCTGCGTACCTGGGATTGCTTAGAAATTGTTGTTCTGGATCAGTTAACAGGACTGTTGCAGAGGCTCACAGGGTGCTCTTGACAGGTAGGGATGGTAGAAGAGGTGTTCTTGGAGTTAAGAAAGTTAGAGATGGTCTGGATTGCAGCATTGGTGGTTTTGATTTAGGAGATTGGGCTGATTTCATGGAAGAAGACTGTTGAACAATCAATTGTGAATACGGTTAGTGGTCGTAATAGTGTAAGTGTAATTCTTTGACTTACTTTCTTCACATCCTGACAACACGTTATGTGTAAATAGACGTGTTTCATTTACTTCCTTCTCTTCTTGTAACCTTGATAAATACCTCCTCTTGAAGGTGAATAAACTATTCAACATTTTTATTGTCGATGAACCTTGAGTCTCTTGACATGGTATCAGAGCTCCATGGTGAGTTGAGTGCTTCTTAATAACAGTGAGTGCTTCTTTTGATCTTTCTTCCGCTTGCTTAAGGTTCTTCTTCTAGTTGTTTTTATTCCGACTACCAAGTAAGTGGTATTTTTTCTTCTTCTGTGATGTGTAAGTAAATTTGTGTTCGAACCCTTTGTTGGATCTCATTTACTCTACTGTATCGATGAATCATTTGTTGATTCTTTGATTGTTACTTGATTCAATATCTGATTGTTACTGGTTGTTTTTTGGAATAGTGGTATTTGTTGAAACTACTTTGCTACCTTGCTGATTGACTGTGATCAATCTTAACTATTAAGATTGTGATCCTTACTACTTTGTCTTTGGATCTTAGCTATTAATTTTTTGGCTAATTAAGTTGGTATCAACCGAAATTTAATTCACCCGTTTTATGATTGAGTTCTTCATTAAGAACGCGAATACCTTTTCTCTGTTATATGTTTTGTGATTTGAGTTCTTTAGTAACTTTTTGATTGCCATCTTTCCTGTTTCGGCAAATTTTTAACGAAACCATTTTTTCTCCTTTGCAAACCGTTTGCAAACTTTTGGCAAGCTGCTTGCAACATACAAACGTGTATTATATTATTATTTCTTTGACGGTCGATAGACATTGTGTTTATTGTGGAGGCAATTCACATTTCGTGGATAAATGTTTCAAGAAAATTGGGTATCCCGATTGGTGGGACGCCTATAAAATACAAATAAAGATCCATCAAAGAGGGGCAGATGCATGTACTTCAATGGTTACGAGAACAACCGATACTCATTCTTCAGTTGTTGAATCTCATTCTTTGGTCAATCCGAACATTTTTCAGCAATCAAGTGAATTTGATATAGCTTTACTTACTACAAATTCTGAAAAAGATCATGGTTGGGTACTTGATTCCGGTGCCACTAATCATATGAATTTGAAGCATCTATTTTAAAAGATGTATGTGCACCTGAATGCTCAACGGTTTATAATGCCAATGGCGTTTCATGTTCGGTTACTGCCGTTGGGAGAGTGGATTTGAATTCTTCCTTGACTTTATAACATACTTTGTTGATTCCTTCTCTTTCTAATAACCTTTTATCAGTATCACAAGTGACTGCACAATTAAATTGTGTAGTATTGATCTATTCGACTTCCTGTTTTCTCCAAGATCTTAGTGATGGGAAGATAATTGGGCGTGGTACTAAGAAAGGGGGGTTGTATTACGTAGATGATGTGTGTGAAGGACGATCTTTGTTAGCCAAAGGGTCTTCCCATGCATATGAAGATCAAATATTGTTATGGCATCACCGATTGGGTCACGTTTCTTTTGGTAATTTACAACATTTATTTCCAACTTTATTTTCAACCTGCGAACCCTCTGATTTTAACTGCGAAACTTGTATCTTAGCAAAGACTCATCGTACTACTTATCCTGATAGTTTTAACAGAAGATTAATTCCATTTGCTTTGGTTCATTCCGATGTTTGGGGACCTTGCCGAATTACTAGTACTTCAGGATTTCGTTGGTTTGTTATTTTTGTCGATGACTGCACTCGTATGACTTGGCTTTACTTGATGAAAAATAAAAGTGATGTAGCTGATATTTTCGAGTATTTTCATGTAATGATTCAAACACAATTTTCCACTATTATAAAATTCCTTCGTTCTGATAATGGTGGCGAATATGTTAATGAAGTTTTATAAGGTTATTTCCAGGAACATGGTTTAATTCATGAGACTACTTGTCCTTCTACTCCACAACAAAATGGTGTTGCAGAGAGGAAGAACAGGCAATCACTTGAGATTACGAGAGATTGTTTGATTGGCGCACACATGAGGCCAAATTTTTGGGAAGAAGCCATCACAAATGCAGTGTATCTCCTTAATCGTGTACCCACCAGTGTTTTGAAATTTCAAACACCTTTGGATAAAGTGGCTTCATTTGTGGCAATTCCTTCCTAGATTAAACTTCCTCTACGAGTGTTTGGATGTGTTGTATATGTCCACATATAAATACATTTGTGTAGCAAGCTGGACCCATGTGCTCTAAAGTGTGTATTCGTTGGTTATCATCCGTACCAAAAGGGTTACATGTGTTATCATCCTTCTACACGCAAATATTATGTTAACATGGATGTTACCTTCTCAGAGCACGAGAAATTTTACTCAATAGATGATACAAGTTCTCCTCTTCAGGGAAAGAGCAATATTGAAGAGTTGAAATGGATGGATTTATTTCCAACTAACAGTGAGATACATCTTTCTGCCACAGAAGCAAGTTCAAATAACCCTCAAGATTCTACTGATTTGGGCATAACTACTATGAAACCTCTGGAAATAGTTCAAGAGGGTGAAACTCTTATCGTGGAAGACCCCTTCTTTTCTTCAGCCGTACCTACACCAAATCATCCTCCCGCTGACGCCCCTGAGGTAAACGTTGAGGATTTGATTAATACTGACAATAATTGTGAATTAACTGAGACAGATAGGTATCAATTGCCACAAAGGAGTAACCGTGGGGTGCCACCAGATCGCTTTTCACCTGAACCGATAAAGAAGGTAAAATATCCCATTGCGGATTACATATCTACTCATAAGTTGTCAGAAGCTGGCAAAGCATTTGTCACTCAGATGGAGGATGTTACTATTCCCAAAAACGTACAAGAAGCATTATCTGACCCGAAATGGGCTGGCCCTATGGAAGAGGAGATGTCAGCACATAAGAAAAATGGTACATGGGATATAGTTTCACTACCAGAAGGGAAGAAACCTGTTGGTTGCAGGTGGGTATATGCAATCAAGCATAATCTAGATGGATCCATCTATAAGTACAAAGCAAGACTTGTGGTGAAAGGATTTACCCAGACTTATGGTATTGATTATCAAGAGACGTTTGCTCATGTTGCAAAAATCAATACTATTCGAGTATTGTTGTCTTTGGCAGCAAATTTAGGATGGCCTCTACAATAATATGATGTAAAAAATTCCTTTTTACATGGTGATTTGCAAGAAGAAATCTACATGTCACTACCTCCAGGTTATTATGATCCGACCGATACAAACATGGTTTGTAAACTAAACAAGGCGTTATATGGTTTGAAGCAGTCTCCCAGAGCTTGGTTTGGTCGATTTCGTCTGGCAATGAAGAAATGTGGGTATACACAGAGTACGTTGATCATACTTTGTTCCTAAAAAGGGTAGGTGACAAATTAACCGCGCTTATTATCTATGTAGATGATATGGTGGTAACAGGAAATGACCCCGAAGAGTTGTTTGTATTCTGAGTTTGATATGAAGGATTTGGGTGGACTTAAATACTTCTTGGGGATCGAAGTTTCACGATCTGAAAAGGGAATTTTTTTCGTCTCAGCGAAAATATGTGATTGATCTGTTGAAGGAAACCGATATGCTTGATTGTGAACCGATAGGATCTCCTATAGAACAAAATCATGGTCTTGAAGAGTGTTCTGATCAAGTACCAACTGACAAAGGGCAATACCAAAGGTTAGTTGGCCGCTTAATGTATCTTTCTCATACAAGACCTGATATTTCCTATGATGTAAGTGTTGTAAGCAGATTTATGCATAATCCGGTCAACAACACATGGATGCAGTCATAAGGATACTGAGATATTTGAAGTCTGCACCAGGAAGAGGGTTGATGTTTTCAAAACATGGACGTCTGGATGTATCAGGATACACGGACTTGGATTGGGGAGGCAAAGGTGATAGGAAAAGATCGACATCTGGGTATGTTACCTTCGTCAGGGGTAACTTAGTAACTTGGAAGTCTAAGAAAAAACAGGTTGTTTCCTTGTCAAGTGGTGAAGCAGAATGTAGGGCAATGGTAAAAGGAATTTGTGAATTGTTATGGTTGAAAAGGCTTATGGAAGAGCTTGGTTTCCCTCTGAGAAACCTATGAAGTTGTTTTGTGATAATCAGTCGGCAATTAAAATTGCAGAAAATTCAGTGCAACATGATCGAACGAAGCACATGAAAATTGATAGGAACTTCATCTACGAGGAACTCGAAGAAAACATTATTGAAGTACCATATGTCCGTACAACACAACAATTGGCGGATATTCTAACCAAAGCGATGTCGAATAATATATCCACCTTGAGGGAGAGTGCATACGTGATATGTATGCTCCACCTTGAGGGAGAGTGTTGAACAATCAATTGTGAATACGGTTAGTGGTTGTAATAGTGTAACTGTAATTCTTGGACTTTCTTTCTTCACATCCTGACAACACGTTGTGTAAATAGACGTGTTTCATTTACTTCCTTCTCTTCTTGTAACCTTGATAAATACCTCCTCTTGAAGGTGAATAATCTATCCAACATTTTTATTGTTGATGAACCTCGAGTCTCTTGACAAAAACAATGTGCCGATTCAGGTGCTTTGGTCTCGTAATTGGTCTGAAGAATGGACTAAAGAGGGAATCTGGGTTGCTAGTAAGCTTCCAGCAGCTGATTTCATCACACATCCAGGTGGTCGATGGCCTCAGGAAGATGAGGCAGATGAGATGGCCGAAACTATCTCCAAGTTTGTGGCTTCACGGCCAAAATAGGTTAAGATAGTGATGGAAGAAGAGAAGGACTTTGAAAAGAGACTCCTAATTCATCATAAAAGCCAGATTTTCATTAGAAACTACTACAAAGTTACATTTGCCAATATTACATCATCCAGAGAAGAAAACGCAAAAAAAAAAACTAAATCTGCAACTAGAAGGCAGTTCCTATGTTGGCAAAGGCGAGCGCCTAACCAATACCGCGCCCAGGTCGCCATTACCTCCAAAAAACTAAAAAGAACTGGTCGCATTAGGGGCCTAACGCGGCTGGCAACCAGCTTGGTGCCTTGCACAACATAGGAAGGCACATTAATCCTGACCTTCCTTAGCTCCATAGTATCTCTTGAAAGCCCTAGGCAAATAAATAGGCAACAAGAACCCAAACAAATTAAAACTCCAAAACACCATATTAGCAACACCAAGACCTCTGCCAACATACAACCTCCATTCAGACCCTTTACCAAACCCTTCATTTTCTTTAAATATCTCAGCTTTCAACCAATCCATAATCGTCAAAATCCTCATAGCGTTATAAAAAACAGGTACAAAAACTCGAATGGGTATCGAAAACCGGTTCGAGAACGCAAACCCTTCCATAAAAACCTGACTAGACAAAAGAAATACATGTGGTACAGCTGCTTTGATTCCTTCTTTATCACCCTCATAAATCCCATGAAAGATGTACACAATCGGCAACAGTAAACCAATAAGTGCACCAACGGATACATAAACGGCTAAGATCTTGTTTTTCGCCGGTGAGAATATTGGTGTGTTTTCAGTGGAAGGCGGTGATAAAGGAAATGCAAATTTTGATAAGAAAAGCATGTAGAATATTGAGGATACTACGAAAGCGATGTCTTGTATGCTTACCATGCCTGTTGCTGAGAGGACTATTGCTATTGCTAATGCATTTAGTTGCCTGAGTGATAAGATTCCTCTATGGGTTTTTGGTGGTTTTGCTGGTAAGGTTGAATTCATTTGAAGATTTTGTGTTTCTGATTCTTTTGATTTTGGAGCTCTAATGTCTTCATCTATACATGTTGATCCTAACCCTCCTGACATTTTTCCTTTGTTGCCTGATTTTTTTGTTTTTCCGTTTAAATTTGTGAGAATTATTTGGAAATTTTGAAAGAAATAGATGGAGATAAGAAGAAAATGGAGAGGTAAAATAGATGACCACGTGACTTAGGTGGAAGTGAAATGGGATTTTGATCTAACAAGTGTCGGCAACAGGATGATGTGTTGACTTCTTTATGCGACAGGTGTACCTCGGGTTCACCACTTAAACATTTCCCTGATTCTCTCAGGTAAAGAGCCAAATTCGGTGGACAAAGTGAAGGAGCGCTAGCAGCTGTTCAGGAAAATTGCCCGGCGCAGCCCTCTCGCCGAACAGCCAAGGAATTGCGAATTTGTAATGCTCAGTGCAGCCCACAGATGATACTGTCACCTAGGCGCATCTGGCAAGTACATCCGGGACTCTGCCTTACACCATTTCCATCAAATAGCGTCAAAGAACTTTTCAAGAGATGATGAAATCTGCATTAGCATCAAAACCGCACTAGCGTATTCAAAAATAACGAAGAATCTGAAAACCGGGATGTCAAAACTGTCACTATATGCAAGCACCATAACAGAAGTTAAGCACAAAGGATGCTTGAAATAACCTAAAATGGAAAGACCCCAAAATTACTTTAAAGATTTTAAGACAAAATCCCCACAGAACTTTTTTTTCTTTTTTTTTTCACAGTTGTACTATCTCTATTCACTTACCCTCACAATAATAACAGGAAAGAGAAAGAAACAGAAGAGGTTACAAATTTGGTGAAATATTTCTAGTTCTACCAATGAATCATTTTTTTTCATGCTTCTGACACAGAAGACTCTCTTCTAAAACTGGAACCTCTGCAATGAATAATGATGATTTGATGCTGTTGCACACTACACACTTTGGTACAACAATTGTATGTTATTTCTTTCCCCTTGATTCATTCCATCATGAACTATTTCTTTGTTCGGGGATGCGCTTTAGTTTATAACCTCTTTCAGGCTTTGCTTTAAACTTGGCATGTTTAGAGGTACCATTTTTCGCACGTTCAGGACCATTAGTACCTGCTAATCTATTCTCTGCACTGCCGAGAATACTGCGATTGCAACTCTCTGATGGTATATGTGCAGTTACTTGAACATCCTGGTTCTCAACGCACTCTGGCAGTTCTGTTTCTGGAGACAGGACCAACTTCACATGATCTGAAGTGATAGCTTCCTTCCATCCTGCAAGTATAGTTGAGACGATTAGTCATTCAGTCAGGCACATGATTTCAGACGATAAAAATGTTTGTTAAAATAAACACAAGAAGAAATTTGTTGTTCATACTCTGAGCGAGGAAAGCCTTGACTTCGTGGCTGGAAAATAGTTTTTTCCCTGTTGAGTGTAATTCCTCTGTAGCTTCTGAAGAACGTGCCCCTTCCAAACCACTGCACCCATCAGAATTATTGCGAGGTATACAACTGTCATCTATCAGATTTGAAGATTCTCCTACAGATTCAATTTTTTCTCTTTTCCTTCTTTCACGTCTCCCCACAGGCCTCCAATGCTTTGTCTTCGATTTATTAGTCCCACTTTGAACAAGCTCGATCTTTACTGATTTTTCTTGTATACTGCTACTGCTAATGTTCCGTTGACCTGGTTGGTGATCCAAGGTGCATTGATCGACCTTAATCTGACTGCTGGTACTACACTCCGCAAGTGTTACGGGGATTGAACCTATCAACAAATCCCTACTGCCACCTAGATCTTGTTTATCTCTCGTGTCTCTTACTCCAGCATTCGAACCTATTCTCTCATTCTCAATTTTGGTTTTCCTGGTCCATACTCTTTGGCTTTTGTTGGCCAGAGGAGTTGTCTTAAGGTCTCTGTAGTTCCCACGTTTCTGAATAGCTCCCAACTTAGAAACTGGAACGACATGACCTGTGCGGAAGCTATTTGGTTCACTGCGTTGTGAACGTCGATTAGCAACTGCACGCTGTCGACCATTTCCATGCTGTTGACCATCTCCTTGCTGTTGACTGTTTCCTTGCTGTACATGTTGGTGGTCAAAGTCCTGAGGATCGTTAGAGTTGGAAGTTTCATAAGCCATGTCAATTTCTGCCTTCTCTGCATTATCAGCATTATCACATCCTTCATCTGTGCTTGCAGATCGAACTATAGAAAGTTCAGGAGTATGAGAGATGGACGTAGATTCTGAAACCTCAACAGAAATTGAGGAATCTTCTTTTAGATCTACGTCTTCTACTTCGACTTGCTCCTTTGCTTTCTGCTCTTTTTGCCTAAGCTTCTTTAGCCTTTTTCTTTCCAAGAGTTCAAACTGTCTGCATGGACAAAAGAACAGACCAAACATATAATTTTTATTACCGAAATTCAAGTCTTCGATGAATGGTTCATAATCTGTGCTAAATGAAGAGAAACACTAGAAAAATACCTTCTCTGAGCAGCTTCTTCCTCCTCTACAAGCAACTTTTGACACCTTAGAGCTTCTGCATCTTTCTCGACAAGGCATTCCTTAATCTGCATCGCGATGTAATTATTAGACCACCATAGATATAGATGGAATGGAGCTATTGAGCAGAATACGTCCAACAAAATCAGAATGAGGTATAAACTAGTTACCAGTTTTTGCTCGACTAAGAAACTAGTGCAAGCGATTAGATTCTTCATTTCGAATCCAATCTTCCCAGGTTCACCATCAAACATAAATTTTTGCATTGATGTAGCTGTGCCAGGACACAAGAATGTCTTCTCGCTGGCATCATGAAGGATACTGAATAATTCAGTAGAGGATATAGGAAACCTCGAAGGCCTTCCTTGAATGAGATCCTGGAGAAAGCATATGCACCTTTGAATACCTTAAAACTGACAGATACTAAAAAAATGTCAATGAATAACAAATACTGAACAAGTGTCTAACCAATAGAGCAGCACCAGCCTTGACATAACTCTGAGGCAGTGAGAAAAACCCCGGTTTACGGATAAACGATGCCAATGCCCTTACAACTGCAGATCCAGGAACTCCCTGCAACTTATTTCTTGTTAGATAGCATCCAACAATAGATGAAAATGCACATATATTGGAACATCTAATGAAAAGAACATGACAACAATTACAGGATGCCTCTGCCGAATCAATTATTCCTTTGCCATGAGCTCTAACCACTACCCACAGACTGCTGACTTTCTAAACGGACAACTATATATATACGTAAGCAAGGAAGACTCTTGGAGATCCATAACTACTCTTGTACCTCTGTTCTGTAACATTTAGGTCATTTAGATTTTCCTCTTTTGAAGCTTATGTAATGTAGGAATAGAATGCAGGCAGCCTTCTGTTTGGTTCCCAAGAGCTAAAAGTTGTCCATGTCAGTTAAGTGCATTCTCGTCTAACCATAATACAAAAGCTATATAGGGCTATAATTATAGTTGTATTGCAATAATCTGGTTTTTCACGCTCTACTCCATCCATTAGTCAATCATGCAATTCGCCTAATGGTCAAGTATAGGTCCAAAAAAGATAATAAGGGGCGGGAAGTAACAGCTTAAATCAGATTTATCCAAATATAAGAGACAGAATACTGAGAACTATAGATTAACTGAACCTCTGACTACAGTAAATAAAACAAAAAACAATGTGAATTTTATGACTAGGTCATTACCTCCAACATCACAGTATCAAATGATATAACATCCTTAGCCTCATCCACAGACAGCTGCAAAACACAGGACATAAGTAAGAAATTGGGTCCAAAAGGAGGAATGGACTGAATGGTCGCTACAGTTATATTGCTCAAGTAAAAGGCAGAGTTAAAAATACCTTATCCCAAAATGCTCCCATGAGATCCCTAATCTTAGTAGAGTCCTAAACATCATACAGAAAACGTAAGTCGTGGAAAAGGAAAATTCATTGAAATTTAAATGACTCTTCTAAATGAGTGAGAGCCTCAAAACCTATAAAGATAGTGAACTGAGAAACAATATTTCAACAGGAAGCATAGAAACCTTTTCAATCTTCAAAGACCGACGGTGCAGACGTATATGTCTTCGATAGTTAATGGGCGAACAAAATTCTCGAACACACTTATCGCACTTCTGCATCGGAACCTTCGGATACAATGGCCACCCAGAGAGATCTGCTGCAAAAAGAAAGACGCACAACGAACGCTGAATCATGTACTGGTATCCTGGAGAAACCTAATGCTAACTACAACCCCAAAGTACCTGCTTAAGAGTTATGACACTTCACATACTTAATCAGTCTCACCGAGGCCACTTCACCTGAGCAAAGGTAACAAAGGCCTCAGGATTATAGAATGTGCTCGCTACTGAGACACCCTATGTCCCTTTTCATAGGACTTTAATACGTATCATGGGGTGATTAAATTTTCTAAGAAAACTAATCTTGGATGCAAATAAGCAGTAACTAACACCTTTAAAACTTGCTATCTATAAGACTTTTCACACTACAAGGATCTTAAAACTTTGAAAGCTAAATCATTTGTCAATACCTTGTGGGTCTAAAGAGCTAAGGAACTGAATCCACTGGATTGGGCTGTCAGCCGCCCTAGAATAAGGAAGAACAGGTTCTTTCCCTATTGCTTGTCTAATGAAAGTATCAAGAGAGACATTTGTTTCATCTGCCTTCACGAGATTCTGTCCAAACATCATTGCATCTAGATTGTTACTGGACCTTAATTTTGCTGCAGGCATATAAAGATTTCAAGGGCTATGTGAGGGAAGTCTCTGAAAAATACAAAAAAAAAGAGAGTAAGATCCGACAGATACATATATCAATAATTGAGCACTCCCATACCAATAACAACAATATTTATTCACTTGAGATCATGCAACTTGGGAAAAACAGCTAAACATTCTCTTTAAATAAAAGCAAACTCAACAACAAGAGAACATACCTCTTGTCCAGAACCTACATTACCTAAGTCAAATACAACCATTCGCAGCTAACTTTATGATGCTCATGGTTTCCAACTACACCTCCACAAATGTGAAACATGCCAAACTTTTTAAGGAACTCAGCATTGACTATAATATGAGCAGAACTGCCATTCTTTGCCCTCTACAATTTTCTATTACACTAATCCGCTTAGGTGGCTAGTAGCTTAAACAGTTGCATCAATCAACGCCCTTAACCAAGCAGAGGCATAGGTCCACACTATCTAAAAGACTAAAACCTAATAATATAATTCTTGTTTTCCCCACTTCATAAAAAAAAAACAAAGATCACGCAGGATCAGGATAACTGGATAAGTAAACAAAGAATCATACTGTAAAAATGGCACCTACAAAATCAAATCTAATGTGTCACCACCGAATTCACTGTCATTAAAACTCAACCTAACAATTGAATCCAGGTCTTTCTCCTATTCATTCACAATCTTTTAAAGCTAAACAATAATTAAATCAATCACTAAACCAACCCTAAATTGACAAAATAGAGATCTAATTAACATAAAACTCAGATCATACACCACAAAACAAAATTAACAGCAAATTAAGTCCAAACAAATCAAGAAACACAAACCAATTAAAAAATCAAAGAAACACATTCCGATTTAGCGTTCCACACCGTAAGATCCGTGTCAAAAAAATAAATCTACGAATCAGTGAAAGTTTACTTACCAGCAGCCAGCTAGATACAGGAAATCTGAGATTAGTTGTGAACAAGAACCGATTTACAGGAAAACTTGAAGATCTTCAGCGATTCGATGTTTTATTAAGAAATGAAACTGAGTAACCCAAGATATGAAGTATGAATCTGTGGTATCGCCGAAATCGGGAAGGTTCTCGAGGGAGGGAAAAAAAATATAGAATAGGGTAGAAGAAGAAGACGAAGGATGTAGAGGGGTAAAACTGTAATTGTGAGTTTAATGGTATATCCTTTTCAGAAAATATTCTGGAAAATTAAGATAGAACAGTGAATTATATGTGATTTTATGTACGTCACGAAATATTTGTCTTAACGCCACGTGTCAGCCGTAGGGTTTATTTTCCGTACAATTTTTAAAAATTCTAAAATTAAAATGGGCAAATTAATAAACTGGCCAGCTTCCGTCCATATAATTAATGAACCGGCCAAAAATTTTAAATCTTTTATAAAGTGGCCATTCTGTTAGATATAACACCTGGACCCACTAGAATGGTCTACCAAGTTGATTAAGTCAATTTTTCACATCGAAATTACACGAGTATCCTTCCCAGCCTCATTTCATTTCTTCGCTTCGTTTCTGTCTCTCTCAACTCTAAGAAGTTTTGAGAAGAATAAATGTTCTCCGAGATCTTCAATCCCATCATCATCTCCATTCTCATTTCTTCACTGATTTCATTTACATGATAAAATTGTATTTTTTTTTTGTTTAATTTTCTGATGAAAGACGAATGGTGATTCTAAGTTTGGGTATTTGATGCTTTAGATGTGAGTGGTGTTAAGTAATCTAAAAAAGAGGAATCTTATAAGTGTAATTGGTTTATGATTAATGGGGTTGGGAGATGATGAAGCCGGAGATAAACGTTGGGTGCAAAGTGATTTTCCTATTTGGTCCGGATGTGTATGGCCTTGAAGCCTTGAAACAACTCAGAACTTAAGTCGTTTTCATTGATTTCGGTGATCAGTGGTAACGGCTGGTGAAGCCGTTAGAGATTATGAATGATTAGAATGTATGTTTCAACAGTTGCTGCATCGAAATCTATTTATGAATTCGGATTCAGCACTAAAACGAGGAAGGAAATGGTACGACGTTTAGGTCAAGATTTGAGTTTGTTTGGCTGCCGGAAAATCAGTTGGCAACTGTTGATGTTCCCGTCGGTTTACAATGATCAGATGTATGTGTTTTTGAAGTTTTTAGAGTTTTTGTATATCAAGGATTGTTGGGTAGTTATCCAATTCGAAATTGCAGGTGATAAAGCTACAAAAGGTTGCGCAAATACCACTAGAAGAGACACCTCTACATCACCAGTTTTGCGCACACCATCTGTTTGTGGAAAGTTTTGAAAGGAAGCCTTATCAACTCAGTAGTGACTCGTTTATTTGCAGGTTCAACTCATTAGCACTGGGAGGGACTAAGACGTCTTTTTAATAGTGGGATAACTGTCATGTAGGCCGTTAACTGCTGTTACCCGTTTTTTGAAAAAAACGGACGGAAAAAGTCAAACTCGGCCAGTTTATATAATGATTCAAAAAAACGGTCATTTTCTAAAATATATTTCTAAAAGTTGGCTACTTTATTAAAAAGCCCAATTAAAATTTATCACCTGAATAAAGGTGTGGACGAGTTCTGGACTCAGATCACGTCACTATCTGATCATCCTTCTTATCTGATGTTGTTGAGTTTTGTACCGAAGTCATCGTCAAGATCGTGCTTTTTATTTGATTGAATTAGCGTGATCATCCATCTTACATGATGCTGACGAGTTTTACGTTCGAGTCATTATCATCATCATCTATTTTATTCGATACTAACTAATTTCGAACTCATATCACCTGTATTATTGGTCTGAGCATAGCGAAAATAATACAGGTGATATGAGAAAATAATCACCACGACTTTCAAGTGAGTTGGAAGTTCAAATTTGCAGATGGCTCGTGTGCTAAAGACTAGTTGCATGTTTGGATACACTTAAAAATTTATTTTCGGCTTTTAGGAGTAAAAAAATCAGGAGCTAGAATGGGAGTACAATTTTAAAATGATTTTTAGAAATAAAAGAGTTCCCAATATTAATTTCTGCTTTTAGAATTCGGAAAGTAACTTTTTAAGTGTTTTCCAACAGTCGACATGTAACTTCTTACGACTCAAGCGAGCAGTATTTTTGCTTCTATCACAACTAACAATCAGGAAATAATGGAGAGTCATTGCTGACATTTATAAACAATAGTACAGTACATATATGCTTACTAATAGTACAGTAATGAGATCTAGAATACTACAAAAATGCAAATTTTCGCAATTGCAAACTCACTCCAGCTCTACAAGATTACAACAATTTCCATCAACCAAAACAGGTGATATTTCTATCTATGCTATTTACAATATGGATATAAATACAAAACTCAAATTGCATAAAATGAGAAGAAGAAAAGTATATGATGGAGACTGAGATGCTTAGGTCACCGTTGTTGCTGCCGTTCTTGTATTGCTGACCGAAGTGAGTGATTCGGAACGAGATTAAGGTGGGTGAGCTTAAGATTGGTCATGGGCGAGGTCTCATTGCCACCATCTAACCATTCTTTAAGCGCACCGGCTTCATAAGTGAACCCATCAGCTGCTACTTGTGGATCTTGCATTACTTGCTGCAATTCAGAGATCAAAAAGGTCAATAAATTTGTGATTTTCTTGACGTCAAAGTCTGCATTAATCACATGATGACATCCAATTTACACGTTTTATAAATGGGTGACGGAAAGTTGAATTCCATCAAGATGGTGGTATGCCAATTCTTTACCAAACAATAAAAAGCTACAAATTACTGCTGACCTGTAAAATGGGACAAAGGAAGTATGATGGAGGACCTTGGGATTGCTCTTCATCTCCCATCCAAGAAGATGATGTTGAATCCCTGGATGAATCCTTCAAAGGTTCAAGCACCTTCATTACCTCTGACTCAAGATCTGGCCTATTCCGTCGGTGCATTTGACAACAACTTAATGCCAATTGAGCTAACTGTTTTGCCTGTATAAATGGCCAATTGCCAGCTGATTCATCCAATACGTCGCTTAAATTTCCATTGTCTAATGCATATTCTACTTCCTTCACTAACCCCATTGCAGGTCTCCCAGTCAAAAGCCGAAGGAGTACAATTCCAAATGAATACACGTCTGATTTTGCAGTAAGTTGACCTGTTCCTAGGAATTCAGGGTCCATGTAAACAAGTGTTCCTTTTGGATGGGTTCTACAGAATGGTGTGCTGCTTCCGCTTGGGGAGTCACTCCGAGGGATTAAGCGGCAAATGCCAAAGTCACCAAGTTTACTTACAAAATTGGCGTCTAGAAGGACATTGGCAGGTTTGAGATCACCATGAATGATGCTATGCGGGTTCTTTGTATGGAGATATATCAAGGCAGAACAAATCTCGCTGGCAATTTGGATTCTGGTTTGCCATAAGAGTGGAGGGGTATTGTCCTTACAGGTAAGTCGGTCTTCGAGACTGCCATTGGGAAGGTATTCATAAACAAGTGCCCAGGCTTCCGGGCAGGCTCCAACAAGTGTAACGATATTAGGATGTCTCACCTTACTTAGAACGTCAACCTGAAATTCAAGCAACAGTTTGATTAAACAATTTAGTATTAACTATTTAAGCTGCTTCTATATCTCTAAACTCACAGCTGACAGTAAAGAACCCACTAATAAAATCATATTTTTGCAACTATGCTAATATAGTGTACATATATTGGAAGAATCCAGTGCAAGCACTGCACACACTGAATGATCAAACCAGTCCCTTGGCGTGGCCAGCCACCCATTGAACTTATCATTAATTAAGATCACACCCATAAGTATGATATAGGCTTACTGCATATACAAATACATAAACAGTAGTTTACCCATATGAGTGCACAGCATTTACCTCTTGTTGGAATTCTGAATGGCCTTGTAAGTTAGTCGCGTGCAACATCTTTATAGCCACCTCGGTGTTGTGAAGAAATCCTTTATATACACACCCATATCCTCCTTCACCGATCATAAGTGATGCGTTGAGTTTCTGAGTTGCTTCCTCTATCTCAGTGAAAGAGAACTCAGAGAAGAACTCTGGACTTTTTGAGACGATTTTCTCTTCCTCTCTCCTTTTCCTAAAATTGTCAGCTTCTCTGAACACTTCGTCACGCTCTAACTGCATCTCATCTCGCTCTCTCTTGAGAGTTTTCAATTGATTCATAGCAGAGGCAATCTTATCTTCCAACTCCTGTCCAATGTGTTCGGAGTCGTTCAGTTTGCACTCTAGGGACGATAACTGCTCTTGAGCTGTTTGAAGTTCTTTTACTACATCATCTTGCTCATTCTTCATCTCCTTCAATTCTAGACTCTCTTTTGCGAGAATATCCTCCATATCTTTCCTTTGTTTCACCTCAGTGGCGTATAATCTTTCTGATGCCTTAGCCTGTGATAAAATGGTTTGGCAGCTTAGTCAGATGAGAAGAGTGCCAAGTGTATAGGCTCACTGGGTAGATTGAGTCATATATGATAACCAAGAAAACGAGAATGATGCTGTGTAAAATGTTCTAACAGAACTATTATGGCGACAAAAGTGATTTTGAAAGAAACTTACTTGACGCATAGCATCAATGGCATGTCTTTCGGCCTTCCGACGCCTAGTTGACTCTTCAAATGCTTCTCTCTTTGAATCCTCCGTCTCGGCCATTGCATGTTGTAGTTGATCATACATTTCTTCAGTAATTCGTCTTTCTACCTGCAAAGTTACATGAACTAATGTAATTGCAGCATTTATTCTCACATTTTACATTAACTGAAAGATTAGAGTGATACTAGGTTGATTCGGATCGAAATGATCTAAAATAGTACATACTGGCTCATTCTGCGGAGAACAATCACTAGAATCCACGTCAGATTCATGCCCTCCTGGCAGTAACAATCCATTTGCATTCCTTGGATATCGCATCAATTGGTTAGAAACTGAAGGTTCGACTTCTTCGCACAAAGACCATATGGTGAACCCTGAAACCTGAGAAGGCTTGCTCCTTGTAGCTTCCCTCCATTCATCTGCAGACGCTGCCGCAATCGTTCTGTTTACGGAAGACGATGTTCTCACAATTGCTCCACGAGTGTCGAAATTGTCAGATTGCACTCTTCGAAATGAATTATGAACAGGGTTAGCGAGCCTCGCAAGTTCCTCCCGACCCTCTGACAGAGATCTCATTCTTGTACCATCTAATTCGGTAGCTCCAGTGGTTTCATTGATTACTACCTCTGGTGAAGTTGCTTGCAACTCCGATTCACCCGTACTAACTTCCCTGTATATAAACATAGGTCTAGTTTTTTAAGTGTTCTTTTACCAAGTATATATCAAAACAACATGTTTTGTTGATGAAATTGGAACCCATGACATAATTCTCATGTCTTTTGTGACTCTTAAACCATACCTCGTTAGGATAAGGCACCCTTTGCAGATGAACCATATATGGCAAGATACTTGAGCTTGTTTACACACAAAGATTGCTTTCTTGGACCTGAGCATTGCCATTTTTCTGCAAATTAATCAAGTACAACGGATCAGAAATGAGGCAGCATGAGGTTGAATGCAGGTTTCATCATTTTTGGCAATAGAATCACATTCATAAATCAATCCCTCCATAAAAATAGAGGTACCAAAATAGGAGTTTAAGGAATTTAGTTCTTAATGAATGGCAATGCAACAAACAACTATCGATGATTGGATATAATAATACCGGTGACAATTAAGGCAGCCATTTTAGTAGTGAACAAGAAGCAAAATCAAACTCATACTTCCAATAGTGTTTGTCTGCAGATGCTCCCATGACAAGCCATTTAATGTCATGCCGAGTGATAAGTTCAACGATTCCTCTCTCAATATTGTCAATTTCAATTTCCATTTTCTCTACCCTCACCTGAAAAAAACCCGAAACAACCGCACACTTAAAATTTAAAGACCATACATATCATGCAAGTGATAGACTACTTCAAAATCACAGAAAATCAAGGTGCAAAACGCAGAAGAATCAACTTTACCCCAACACTAGCACAAAGCAAAACATATTCCTTCAAGCTCTTAACCATCTTCTGTCTTTCGAGATCTCGATAAGCCGTAACTTCCTCATCTTTACATTGAGATGCCGGAAATTTCCCTCCCACTGCATTCAGTAAACAACCAAAACTATTAAAATTCATTTCACACACACACAAAAAAATCCATTGAGAAATATAATCAAACATTTTGAGTTCAATCAAAAATTCCTCAACCCATTACTCCAATTCCATCAAAACCAAACAAAACCCAGACTCTAAAATCCAAAAATAAGCTTAAAGAGTCAAACACAGAAAAGTCAACTGTTTATTATCCTCCACCACTAACAACAATGTCAGAAGAAATTTCAAAACCAGAGAAACAGTAAAACAGAGAGATAAAGAGAGGGAGAAAGAGATTACTGATAGGAATCATTTGAGCAGGAACATGAATATGAAGTAAGCAAATTTTTCTTCCACGAGAATTTTTTAATGCCCATAATAAAGTTGATTTACTTTCTCTAACCTCTTTACCAACTGCTACATATATTTTCTCTTCCATTTCTTGATGATTCTCTGTGGTTTCAATTTCTCTACTACTACTCTGCTCCATTAATCGACTAACATTTGTAGTTATAAGCAAATTTCTTCAAATTTCAATGACCCTTTTCTCTGAAGAATTCAATGCAAGAATTGAAGTTATGAATCCATCTTTTTCAGAAATCTATGAGTTTCACTCTTTTGAGGACTCTTCTTCTTTTCTGGTACAAGTTGGAAGGAAATTAGTTGTCTCTCTCGAGAAAATTTATGAAGAAGAATTTGACGTTGATGGTTGTTATTTACTAACCTAGTTATGTATCGGAGCTATCCTTCATAGAATAGTCCGCCTCATCTTATCCAATGGCATCAAGAGTTCTTTGTTTGTTAAGATGTTAAATAGGTGAAGTGCCTTTGGAAAACAGGTGAAGTGCTTCGGAAGTCGGAAGCAAAAATATTTTGCTTTCCATAAAGTTTGAATTAATTTTTAGGTCTATTTTGCGTTTCCTCCCCTCTCAAGATCGCTAATTAGCGTTTCCTCTCCAAAAAGATTGAAATTAGTGAATCTTCCCTTTGTTAGTTTTTCCATCCATTACTCAGTTAGCTGAGTCAGCGAGAACATACGTGTGGCAGAATGATACACGTGTCGGTTAAAGTTACCAAAATGTCCTCATATATTTCCGTGAATTAAACCAAATGCACCATCGTCAACATCTTAGGTCGCATGTGAGAGAACTGTTCTTCCCGTTTTCTCAGTTCACCCCCATTTCTCTGTGTTGTTGTAAGAATCTAAGATCTTGTTGGTGAAGATTCGGAGGATGGAATCAGTGAAGAAGGCTAAAGAGATACAAAATCGGTGAACAAAATGGGTTTGAATCTGGTGATGTAATCAAGAATCATTGAAGAACATGATTGAACATCAAAATAAAAAACAGAAACTGAATTAAAGAAATCAGAATATGGTGGAAGAAGAGAAAACCATCAACTTTGAACTAAGAGAAAATCATATTAATCGACCATTGTCTGTATGTCATGATGGTTGGTTAATTTTTGAGACTGCTCACGTTTCTAAAAGCAAGCTTATGATTTCCTCATTGAAATTGCTGAGCCAGTTTGCAGGCTTGATTCAAAACACGTATACAAATCAATGCTATGGTGAAAGAAAAAAGATGGGTTTATCCAGAATTTGATGTTACTGTAGTGTATGGGATTGAAGATTTATGAAAAGGAATTAAGGGTTTGCGAGAAGATTTCTGAAATTTAGAGAAATTTTTGTTAAATGGAATCGGTACCTGCATCTCTTCTACATCCTTAGCATGGGTTTTTATCGATGGAGGTGGTGGTGCTTGATTTGAAGATGTTGCTGGTAGATTTTTTGTGTTTGAAGATGTACTGATAGGTTTTGGGTTTCTCAATTTTGGAATTAGGGTTCTTTAAAGAATGTGATTTGAATTGTTGTAGAAATTGAATCTAGGGTTGTCCTCGATTTGCAGAGATATTGAGCAATGATTAAAGAAGATGGAGATGTCGTTAATGTAAGAGATGACGAGTTGCTGCAGTAGTTTTTATATTTTGCTTCATAAAAAGTTGAATTAGTTTTACAAGTCTAAATTAATTTCTAGCTTTTGACTTCTAAAATGGAAAAATTATTCCTAGATATGTATCCAAACATTATGGTATTACCTCAATTATGAGAAATTCTGGTGATCCAAATCTGAACTTTGTCATGTGATTCAAAACTTGTCTTCTGATTATACTTTGATCTACTCCCTCCGTTCTTTTTTAATAATCCAGTTTTGTTTTTAGCGAAATTTAAGGAAATTAAGAGAACTAATCATTGAAAGTGGTCCTCATGACACTTGTCAATAAAAGAAGTGAAGTGAAATGGTCCCCATGACACTTGTTCGCAAAAGAAGTAAAGTGAAGTGGTCCACATGACACTTGTCATCAAAAGAAGTTAAGAGAAAAGTGGTCCCAAAAAATTAAAATAACATTTGACTTTCCCAATTAGGAAACTGGCCTATTTTTTTGAAACTTTTATTTATAGAAACTGGCCTATTAAAAAAGAACGGAGGGAGTAAAACTTACTAGGTGAACTAAATCAATCTCATGACCTCATGTAACTTGAAACTTATATAAATGTCCAAAATTATGTTAGATGCCCCCAAAATTTGCTTTGTGTCCCAGAACTTTCTCTATGACTTAAATTTTTCCTTGTGACCTAATCGAATGTTTATTGTGGTGATCTAAATTTATCTCTAACCTAAAATTATGTTTTCAGATCCCTAATGTTGAATCGTGACTCAAAAAACTGTATTATCCCCTTAATTTCCATGTGCGATTAAAACTTTATTTGTAAGACCAGAGAGTGTTCAACTTGGAAAGATGAGGAAAGCTGGAGCCAATAGTGAAGTCTTAGAGTTCGTTCTTTTTTATCCAATTTTTGAATCCTAATAAAAATACGTAACGGTTTTCGTTTCCTTTTTCTTTTGAATTTTTTATTATTATACCTGGTCACGTTTTTCTGTTTATTTTAGGGTTTTTTATTCTATCCACCACAAAATTAATATGCGGTTCACTCAAAACTTGTGCACAAATTTTACACATTTCTAACAGATACAAGCATTTTCTTCTTGTTCTCTTTTACAGTTGCAAAAGCCAGTTTATTCCGGTATCTAAGGTGACTCCCTTGAAATCTTGCGAATGAAGTCCATAAGACTAGCATATATATCAAATGACATGCACAATATTTCGTCGTCAAAAGCCTAAGCCTCTCAGAACATACACATGATATTAGATCACCCAAAGTATCAAGCTTTTAGAATCTAGTCGACTTAGGCAACCCAAAATATTATGTTTACGTGGAAAAAAAAGATAAATATTGGATCAGTTTTGTAGTTCGAAAATGATTGGTTAACTTGAAAATCGAAAATGATTGGTTAACTTGAAAAATACCGAAAAGAATCCCGTATGAGAGAAAAAATAACTCATTTTACATTGTTCTTATCCTAGTGAGAAAATCGCTGCCCAATTAACCCTTGGATCTCCCTGTGATATTTCCCCCGGATTTTTGAGCGTATGTTTGTAGCTGCTGTCGACTGCAAGCTTAGGATGTGCTATAAAGGAAACAAGAATGGCAAATAGCAACGTTTTTGGTAGTTAACCGTATGAAGACCTAGCACTCACCGGGCAGCTGAGTAGACATTTGGGAATATTGATAAACTGTCCCACTTTCAATTTCGGTTTAATAAATTTCTCCCGTTTTTTTCAACTTTTCAAAACTGCCCCCACTGTTAACTTTTCCATCTAGTTTAATTTTCCATCCAATTTTTTACTTATTTACCCTTTACTTGTCACGTTTATCTTCTACTTCTTTTTTTCAGGTTCGTCGAGCTCGGTTCATGGATTTAGGGTTTGGGGTTCAGGGTTAGGGGTTTAAGGTTCAGGGTTCAAAGTTCATGGTTCTGGGTTCATGGTTCACGATATAGTTCAGAGTTCAGGGTTCAAAGTTCATGGTTCTGGGTTCATAGTTCAGGCTTCGCTGTTCATGGTTCAGGATTCATGGTTCACGATATAGTTCAGGGTTAGGGGTTTAGGGTTCATGGTTAGGGTTCATAGTTCACGACATAGTTCAGGGGTAAATATGACTTTTTAACAGGTGAGATAACTGCCACCTTGTATTTAACGGGATGGAAAGCGTTATTTGAAAAAAACGGGGCAGTTTACAAAAGTGCAAAAAAGTACTAGCAGGGGTACTCTTTTTACCCGAATTCAAAACTGGGTCACTTTATCAAAATTCCCTAGACATTTCTCTTCTGCATTAACTGTTATAGGCCCCCTGCCTGTGGGACCAAGTCCAGAAAGGATGCTTTGGAAATAAAACTTCATCATCAAGGATATCCTGTGGCAAGCTTTTTATCCCCATTTAGATCTTTTAAAGTACCTAGTATTTCTCACCCATTCGGACAAATTAGATTTTGTCAATTTTAAAATGATTTTTCTTTTGAGAAAAATAATTGAAAACACCTGATAATTTTTTTTCTTTTGAAGCACAACAAAAAATCACCTGGTTTTGATCGCTTGTTAACCATGAAAATATTAACCTTGAAGTGACGTTCATGGCTGAGTGTTTGCTGCCAGTTTCAGTCCAATTACCAAAGCAAAATTAATGCTAAATTTTCACGTCAAGAGATAACAAGCTTGTATTAATGACCAGTGACCACAGACTGTGTCGTGCATTTGGAAATACCCTGCAAAATGCCAGTATTAGCTACATGATTTTGATATGCTAACCAATTGGAACATACCATGCGATACATTAAGCATCTGTCAGCTTCAACAATGCAATTACCTTCAATTAGTGATTAAAGATGTCGATTGATGAAATGATGCTAAAGCATATTCTTATTAAAAATACAGTACAGCCATAAACTAATGCAAAAACAATTCTATTTGACTTTGGAGATATAAAGAATATTCAAATTAGTATAGTATCTTGATTAAAATAATTTCAAGTAAAATCTATGAATATTATTGTTGTAGATCAGCGATAACGATAACTTGATCAAGCTTCCCTAAACGCGACAATGACTACAACATAACCAGTCTTCTTACTATTTTATCTTGTCATCAGTAACGTCTCTTTTCTTTTTCGGCCGATTGTCAATGGACTGCATGCTCTATCCGATGGTCCGTCATGGGCTACCAGCACATTGTATTGAAGCTTTCCGGTAACTAATATGTATTTGTGCTAGATATTTAATTTCCCGAAAAGAAAAAGATATACTAATTTCCAGAACGGAAAATGGGTCATTTGTCCAAATATTTTTAAATCACGGTTCAAATGGACGAGTAAAAAATAGTTTGGGTGAAATGGCCAAAAAAATAATAAGGATGAAATTGGTTTCATCCTAGCTTAAATTTAAAAAATAGCAAGGATGAAACTGGATACATCCTGTGTAAATTAAAAATAAGAAAAAATATTTGAAAATTGGCACGATGAAACTGGTTACATCCTGTCTATTTTTACATTTTTGTCCATTTAAACAGTATCAAAATCTAACTGTCCATTTCACCCAGGAATTGTTGATTTTGGTCTTTTTAACCAATTTTGTGTTTCCAGAAAAGAAAACACAAAATTGGTTAAAAAGACCAAAACCAACAATTCATGGGTGAAAAAGACATTTTAACTCGTCCATTTGAACCATGTTTTAAAAATATTTGACAAATTACCCATTTTCCGAAAAGAAAAAGATATACTAAAGAAAAAAATATTTGAAAGATGGTTATACAACCCAGAAAAAGAAAAATCAACGAAAATACAATTTAACTGCTTCCTCCTATTTAGACAGAATACGAAAAATGTTATAATCTTTGAATTAAAATTTTTGTTCTAAGCGGGTTCTGGGTCGGATAGGGATTCAAAAGAGGATATAATTCCTGGCAATTATTGTTCCTTATCAGAATTCTAACAACGACATTATTATCCTTTTGTGACATTGTTTTACCCCATAACATATTTTTCATAATGTTTTTGGTCAAACGAGGACTCATGCAGTCAAGTTGACTGAACTTATCATATTGTTGACCGTTGACTACATACTGTTGACCAGTCAATATGAGTCCAGTTGACTGGTTAACTTATCATATTCTTACTGCATTTATCATGCAGTGGCGTACGACATCGTTTCAGGGACACATGCGATATTTTTTGGGTCATATATGTTGCCCTTTTGGACTTATTTTCCTGTTCGGAATATTTGAGAACTTTGGGAAACGGAGAATTCCACCTTTTCTTAAATTCCTTTACGATAAAATTTTCGTTATAAGAATATCAGCGATTAATGTCATGTTTAACTGCTATCAACATTCTTTGATAGTTCTAGCTCTAGTCCCATGAATACGAGAGTTCTTCTATATTCGCAGTTGCCAACTAATAACAAATGACAAGGCCTTCCATATAGTTAGATTGTTAGCCATAATCTTCCACATCCTCCAACTTTTTAACTTAACTTCAAAAATTTCTGCCAAAATATCTACAAAAGATTAAAAAAAACAGTATCAAAGATTAGTAGCACCATCATAATGTAGTTGTTAGAGCACTGCTCGGTAGAACTAGCAAGTTTTACTATCTCAATCTTGTTGTCAAATTTAGTCGCACAAAACTATATCTTGATTTCTAGTATACATTTAGTCAAGTCTTGAACTAGGATTAAAAGTGTGTGGTTGAGTATCAGACATCACTGAATCACCTATTGAAGACAAAGATCAACCGAAGACATACGGAGAACTTCATCGACAAAAGGTATGTAAAGACTGAACCATTTTCTTTACTCACATGATCACCATTCTATTTTAATGATATTAAGTCGTATGACTACGTGGAATTTAAACATTGCATAGAAGAAGTTTCAAGTCAAATGTCTTGTTGAAATCTCGAAATATAATTCAAGCAATAGTCACTCATATACTTAATGAATTTAGTTAAAAACAATTTATTATTTGTGAACTAAGTTACGGTTCAAGTTGATCATTTGAAAATAACCCGAGCGATAATATTCATCTTGGGAATGTTTCAAATTGATTATAAGAGAGATACAATACTACTGAAAATATGGATACAAGATAGTATACGTACCGACGCAACTGTAATGGTTCCATATCAGTGGTATGCATACCCAGTACGCATACCAAAATAGCCTTAGTTCGTGAATTGGCTCATGGTACAGTACCATGTACGCATACCAAAATAGCATGAGTTCAGAATCTGCCTTACAGTACACGTACCCAGCATGCGTACCAAAATAGTCTGTCCGAAAAATTACCTAAGGGTACATGTACTTTGGTAGTCTGAGTTCACGAATGTGGTTGGTACACATACCTGTTATGCATACCATCCCTGCTAGATATTTTTCAGAAGCATTCAAACTATTTTATACGATATATTTGGCATTTGATTAACTCTCGAAAACACCTCTAAGACATATTTGATCACTTAATCACTTGTGATTGTGTATCAAGATTAAAGTCAAAAGTGTTAAATGAATATGGCTAAGCTTATGGTTCAAATTGTTAACCGACCATGAATTATCATTATACACAATTCGGTTATGGCTGACCATACTGTATATTCTACTATGTGATTTCAAGTCGAATTTCTCACATGCTTACGTGAAACCCTAACCAGTATTTCATATAAACAGAGAATTTTTATTTTATTTTTATTCCCAAGATATCTTAGCTTGAATCTTTAGCGACCTTCGATCTTGAAAGGATTTAAACATAGAGACTCAAACAACTGGAAATTCAATCCCTGGTACTTTCCCCTGTTCTAGTTGTATACTAGAGTCGTCCTCTATTAACATAGACTTATTCTAAGAAACATAATAAGGTTAACGACTTAAAGACTTCACTTAGGGATTCGTGAAGCCAGGTCCAACTATCTTTTACCTTGGTAGTTCGTGTATCCAGATCTTACTTTTCTTTTACCGAGGTTTTCGTAATCTCTTTCAGGCTGGACAGATAAAATTCAGTTTTCTTCGTCTCAAATTTTGTGATTCCAAAAGATAGATATATTATAACTATTCCTAATTTAATTCGTTTAAGATTGTTCTTATGAGGTCGTTAATAATCTAGGCTTCTCTTTGGGAATCATAACTACCGGATTTATGAGGTTTGCTAGCTTTGCTATTGCAAACAGATTTTCCCACCTTGATCTTACGATCTAAACGGAAGGCTTATATGTTAGAGGTAGATTGGTATCATAAGTCTTCACTTAGGTTGAAGAAACTTTTAGGATGTAAAGGACGTCAGCTAAGGGAATCAATTTCATAGAACCAATGTTTTGAAAACCGGACCGGGCATCGAACCGATAGACTTAATTACTGGGTCAAGGGTCATTGGTTTAACATCGGTTCACTGAATCAATTCATATATAAATAAATAATTACTAACATGTTGGTTAATCTCGTGTGGGCTAAAAAGAAGGTTCATCTGGTGCGGAAATGATTACCCTACCGAGTTTTTGTCCTGACACTAAATCCCGACTGAGACAAATTCTTGGTGGGCCCAAACCCACCCATTATTGTCTCTCGTGGGCCCTGGGGCAGTGAGTTTCGGGACACAGTTCGGGATAGAAAATCGGTGGGTGTATCATCATTGCATCTGGTGTGGGGTTAAAATGAAAACAGCTGGTAATTGATCAGCTTATGATCCCCACATGTTTGCAAGGGGTTTATGGATATCTCAATTTAATATTTTTTTTTTTAAAAAAACCCTAAATATGAAGCATCTGCCACTTTCTTTTACCTTTTGAGTTCTGAACAACAAACATCAATTTTTTGTCCGCCTCCATAGTTCTCTAGCTCTCAATCTTTTTGTTTATTTCCTATTTAATCTTTTATTTCTCAACATAATTTTTTCCAAATACCAAATAATAACGTATCAATCTTTCCATCAATATATTTCTTTTTCTCCTATTCTCCTATTCCATCGACACTAATTTAATTGATGATGGAAACACCATTGCATGCATTTAAGAAGAACCCCAATGTTTCAGCCTCACTATAACATTTTTTCTTTCTCCTTTATAAAATTGATATATTTCAATTTGAAAAATCACGTTTAATGAAAATTCATCTGATCAAGTTATGTATCATCTCCCCTGAGCTTTTTCTTCAATTTTGTGGACAGAAAGAAAACCTGGGTGAAGCGCTAAAAATCAAGCTGTGTTACTTGGTTCATTGGTTGAACCGCCCGAGTCAGCCGGTCTACTGGGTTTTTCAACATATTTGTGGATCATAGATGAACCGTATCGGTTTTCTTGCTGGTTCACTGGTTTATCGGTCTATCCATACGGTCCGGTCCGGTTCTTAAAACATTATTAATTGCGTAGAACCTTATGAGGTTCAAGAAACGTAAGGAGCGCGAATGTAACTGAATCGTTTGGAGAGCGGATTCGGTTTCAACTACATTCCAGTCTAAAGTTCTAATAGTAGGCTAGTGTTTATAGCATCTTAATACAGTTCGGTGTTCAAATATAGATGAGGTCCTGGGGTTTTCTGTAGTTGCAGTTTTCCTCGTTAACAAAATTCTGGTGTCTTATGTCTTTTCCTTTTCCGCATATTTTTTATTGGAATGGCAAAACAATATGTGAACTTGGATATTGATCTTTGAAATCGTCCAAGTACTCTTACTATTATATCAGGTTCATGGACTCCTTTGTTTAGAACTTTCTGATTGTAAGAGAAAGAGATAGAAAATATTTATACGATTTTGTTCAAGGATAATAAGTTGGTCTACTTGGAATTTTATCAAGGTTTTGTCCATATATGTTGCCAAACTAAAAAATTGGTGGTGTACTTGGTACCTCCTCGTTTTTCAGTAGTAACAGATGGTTGATGGCCTCTTCTTCTTTATTTATTATTATAGAGCATAGACGGAGTTTTGTTGACATCAACGCCTTTATATATTGTGACATTGTGATGAACCGAAATATTCCCCCCCCCCCGAATAGCATGTTGCACAGGCTGAGACTCCTCAATGCGCAATTAGCTGTAGTGATTGGGTCGTAAAGCTTCAAAGAGTACCAGGAAAATGTATGTTGATTTTTTTTCCAGACATTCTTAACAATTATGATGCTAGAAATGTAGTTTTCTTACGTAGATCCACATTGTTCCAACTCACCATTGTTCTACGAATGGTGGAAGGACATAAAGGTCAATGGTGACACATTTTGCATGCAACACATATTTCCGAGTACCCTCCAAGTATTAGTCATGCCTTGGGCTAGCATATAGGCCATTGCAAGTCTATTTCCGAGTCCTTACCTAGCTCCAACAATGATCTGGATGCATGCACTGGTATATATTGCTCGTGCCAAGGGTGAATCATATAGGATTATTCCATTTTTTTCGTGCATTGTACTTGTTATGCAAGATGCTTATGAAATCTCCCTTAACTTAAAATCTTATTAGCTTCTTTTCCTCGCCATGCACAATTCCAATTGGTGTACGCTAATAATGAATTGCCTGAAAAGAAATATGAGCATCCAGTGAATGGATTATATCCACCTCATCAAGTATGTTGGAGTCATTTATTACTCGCACGTCGAGATTAGATGGTATGAGAAAGGTGTTGGGCTTCGAAGGCCTTGCACTATGAAAGTCTAAGTACCTAACATGTGTCATAAAGGGAACAAGCACCTACCGTAGTTTATCACATCGGGTCTAGTAACTAAAGCCAACTCGTATTTCAAAGATAAATCCAAGCAACGCCTGATCCATATAGGACAAGGGTATTTCACAAGGGATGCACAAGATTGTGCATCATTGGGGCACTTAGTTTGCAAGTATTTGTTGATCGGGCCATGTAAATTATTGTAATTTTTGCAGCTTAGATTCCACCTCTAAAAACCTAGGTTTCCTAGAAAATTAAACTGTATAAAGTTACGAATTTTGAAGTTTTCATTAAGGGATTGGCAAAGCCCAATCAGATTTTTTTAAAGCCAAATATAATAAATAGAAGGGGACATAAATACATGATCTCCAAAAGAAGAAACATAAAAATAAAAGTAAAAAGATAAGAAAAGTGAAAAATTACTTCAATAAGCTCATCCACAACGTTTCAACCGAAAATTATCTTCAGGAGCTTTTAAGTAAATTTCATGTTTTTGTTTAGATCTTCGCCTCTTAAAAGTACGTGAAACACATCTGATGTGGGAGAATGAGTGTCTTTTACCACTGTGTTCTCCAATATCGGTGATTATAAAAGTATTGGATAGTTATCATAATCAATATACATTATATGTACACCCGGGGAATTCTACTAAATTATATTAGCATCTAAATTAGTTGATATGGAAAATTTATGAGAAGATATATATTATCTATTTCTTTGTTTTTGTGAATAAATTTTACCTTCTTCCTCAAATAAGTCCGGCGAACTAGCTTCCTTTAAAGAATCAGGACTTTCAACAAAAATAATACTTTCGCTGGTTGCAGCTTTACTTTTCGGGGAGTGTACTAGGAAAATCACATTGTTTACTAAGTCACAAGGAACAAGAGAAATGGAGCCAACTGCATGCATGTCTTTCTTATCCTTTTGGGAGAGCTTAGGACCCATCTTTAACATGTTGTCTTCGTTTGTATTTGTTAGAGAATAGCTCGGTTTGAACTCACCAAGTGTTGGTATGTCAGTTTGATTGTCATATTTTAGTATCAAAACTCATCTAGAGTCGCTTGATTAAATACTAGAGTCAACTTCGTTTAGGTTAGACTAGAAAATCTAGGAATATTGAGACATACAAGTATTACTATGAAGACTTGAAGAATGTGAAGAAGTAGCGAACTACAACGACGACATCATCCTTCCACTTGAGGATAGTAATATTGACTTGGACTGTTTCATTCCCAACGTATCTTTCAAGTCGTGCTATATTGAAAAGATAACTGCGAAGCTGTATATATTGTACATATTGTATAATACTCTAGTAATGTGACATGATCATAATAATATGATCATAGTATTAGGGAATTAGACTATGAAGTATAACCCTTATCTTTTGAACTTCGTAGATATGACATCGACATAATCTTGTATACATTGTTATGATTATGTGAAAGGGTTATGGTGAAGACTTCATCCTAGGAAACAATGTTTTACATTTTTTTAAAGGAAGTACATTCATGAACTTGTTTCGTGAATCGAAATGGAAATCATTACGCTTATTGGTCCGGCTATTCATTGTAAATCTTTGGATGACCAATATCTGTGATATGGTAGAACCGATCTTAACTTAGGTTATATATCTTAGTATAACTAATCACAATGCCTGACTTATGATTTGGTGTGACTAGTTTTTATTAATTGGTGTAACCGATCCTAAGTAATCACCATGCAATGGTATGATCGATCCTTGTAACTGGTGTGACCGATCCTAGTAATTAGTGTGACCGATCACGAATGTTGTGTGACCGATCACGAATGTTGTGCGACCGATCCTTGTAATTGGTAACCGATCCTGGTAACTGGTGTAATCGGTCCTGGTAACTGTTATGACCGATAACAAGTAATACCATGCACAGATGGAACCGATCGTTGTAACAGGTGTAACTGATTCTAGTGACTGGTGTGACCGATCACAAGTGTTTCCATATGTAGGTATAACCGATCATAGTGATTGGTAGAACCCATATATGTGATTTGGTATTTGATCAATCACATAATAGTCTTGGAATACATGTGAACCAATTCTATACTTGTTTGGAAGTGTGGTATAACCGATTCTAAGAATACAAATCCATGTAAATATGAAATAAGGATTTGCAGTGAAAATATGTCAACATACTTTGAACACCAGCAGTAACTCTTAACATTTATTGTCCAAAGATATTACTTAGTACTCAAGGTGATCCTGTGCCGAAATAAATTAAGAATCTTTTGATTAAGATTTTTGATTTTATATATATTAATTACCAGCAATTTAATGTGTAGCTCTAGAAAATAAAAGTTAGTAATGTGCATTACTAGTTGGAGATTTTCTATTGAGAGATTTCGGAAATATTGGACAAGCATTTGTTGGAATTATGAAAAACCGAATTTTTCCATTTATTGCATATCTTGAAAATATTTTCGGTTTTGGAAATTACTTGGTGTCCAAACATCCCTGGTCTATAAATACCTAAGATTGCATTTCTAGCAACTATCCTAAGATCCAGGCAAACTTCAATTCTTGTTGCTTCTGGTGGAGCCGTCTATTCGGAGAGGAAAGTATCCTAATTAGGTGAAATCTCTTAGATCGCTTGTTTAAAGACTTATGTGGGATTAAGAAGCTCTACGAGTACCGTTGGTGGGAAACTAGATAATTGCAGTGTTATTAGTTTTCGATTGATTTGATTGACTAACGATTGTTGAAACTTTGATTGAACCTAGTTTGTTTATTCTTTAGAATCTTCTCTTCTGATATAAGATTCACTCAAACTAGATCGAAGTATCGACGGTATCTTTAGAACTGTTTGTAGATCTAAAGACATCTTGTGATAATCCATTGTTAACAGACTCCATTATGTGCGTGATTGATCACAAGAGATTCAAGTGGTGTTAAAGATGATTTGAAGATGAAGAAGATTCTTATTAGTTTTCGTATATTATGAATTTGTGTGCACAAACCTTGATCGGATGGGATCCAACTAGAATCAGATTTATTCGATTGATTAGTTGCGTGAGATCGGCATTCTCAATATATCTCTTTGAGATTTATTTTGATTGAGTGCGAATCTAAACTTGACTACATTGATAGTTATTGGATAGATTGACATAACCAGACAAAGGAGTTTATTAGATTAAACGGAAGAGCCTTTGTCAAAAACTCAACTATATCTTGTAGAAAAGATTGATTAGAGTGGTTACGAAAAAGATTCTTCCTTTGCTGTTTGGAATACGATCCAAAGGACTTGCTATTCACGTGCGTAATTCTAGAAGTCGAAGGCGCAGGGATACTGAGGGAACTAAGTAGATAGGGGTAGTCTGCTTGGTCTCAACTATACGAAGTTGGTTTGGATTTTTTATAGTGGCTTAATTCTGAGACTATTCAAAACTGGACTAGGTCTCGAGGTTTTTCTTCATTTGCGGTTTCCTCGTTAACAAAACCTATTATTAATTAACATACTTCGTTGTTGTATTGTCTCGATCTTGTATCCATAGTCAATCACACAAGTTATCTTGTTGTTGTATTGTCTTGATCTTGTATCCCTAGACGATCACACGAAGTGTGAACCGAATTATCGTATTATATCGACTCCATCCATAGATGATCATATTCGGTAGAGGACTTATAGGATGAAAGAAAAAGATTGTGTTGTATTTGGGTACCCTCGTCTTTTCAGTATTTAATTCAATCATTCCATTAACATATGATGATTCAGTATTAATGTTATCACATTAGCATTTGTATCACTAGTAAAAGGGAAAAATTGACACTTTCCTTACATACACCACAATGTGAGGTCTTGGCTAGTTTTCTCACTAGCTGCTTTAGATGTCTGCAGATCCTTGTGAACTTATTTCATCGACTTCTTTTGTTTGAAACCAGCACCATTGGGATCTTTATCACTAACAAAAGTATGGATGTTAGCAATACCACTCTTACTGTAAGGGCCCAAAGTTTTTCTCCGGTTTAATTCAACCCACTAGAGTTAGAAATCATAAATATTTCACTTAGAATAACTCAAGAAGCCTAAGTTGGAGTGTTTTTAACACTCTGAGTCTGCCCAAGTTACAAAATATGTGTTTTATATGACTACTTATAGCCTCAACCATATGTAAGGGTGCCAAAATAGATGGGCATGCAGCCTTCCACGTCACTATACATGTGTTAAATTATTTTGAATGAGGGTAAACTGGTCATTCGTCTAACCAAATGTTAGAAAATAGCAAACCCTTGTTTTATTCTTCATTTTTCTCCCGGGAGACTGTTAATCCTTTCTCTTACAATGAAGAGAAACATTAGAACTAGAGAAGAGGATAGCTTGGAATGATTATGATATTATAGCATGAAGAGTTGTATGAATATGAAATTTCTCCTTTCCTCTATTCTTTTTTTCTCTCGAATGGTTTTTTATTCATCTTTCTCAAACCAAAATCATGGATAAACCTTTCGGGAGATTGGTGAGACTAGGGGTTATTTGGAGAATCGTGAAAGGAGCTGATGTTATTGGTTTTCAAGCAAAGGACAATAGGTAATGCTTTGATTTTCATAAGGAACATCACATGTATAAATGCTTTGATTTGAAAATTTTGAAATTTTAGGGTTTTTCATGAATTTTTGGGTTTTCAATACAAACCATTTTTTTAATGAAAATATGGATTGGGTATTTTGATTTCTTGCTTAATTTGAGTTTATCAAGCTCTTGGTAATAAATTGCATGATTTGATTATAATTCAACTTTGTGAACCCTAAAATCTCTGTTTTTAGTTTTAATGATATCTTTAATTTAATTAGATGAACTACGGTCGTGCTTGATCCCTTCGTGGTACGTAGGCAGCTTCTCTGGGTTCAGCACAAGGTTGTTCATATCGTCTAAAAGGGGTGGTTGTTGCTTGGCAGGTCATACCATCAGAGATGATTGCAACCCTCTCGAGGTAGTTGTAGCTAGTTTACTGGTTATTCATACTACCTAGTAAGAGATGATTACTACCATCCTAGGTAATTCATATCATCTGTCTGATCAACACGTGCGATAAGGATGATTGTTACCTAGGTAACTCCTACCATGAGATAAGAGATGATTATTACCAATCGAGGTAATTCATATCATTTATCTCAGTACTAGAGAAGGGATGGTTACTGTCTATAGTGGAAGTTCATACTATCCATTTGGAAATGATTACTAACTCTTTTGAGGACTTCATATCATCTGAGGAAGAAAGTCTGTTGAGATTGACTGAGTACTGTGAGTTTTCCAGGCCCACTGGGGCCCCCCACCTGCGGGTGGAAACCCGGAAGACCGTTAGATGTAACGGTATGTGGTATCTGACTATCCTGACATTGGAAACTGGCCATCTGTCAGGCCTTAATTGGCCCCCCACCTACGGGTGGTAACTCGGAAGACTGTTAGATGTAGCGGTGGTTGGTATCCAACTACTCTGGCAAGAGATACAATCTATCCTCATAGTAGAAAGATGAAAATTATTTATCCGATTCGGTGACCTTTGTGAAGTTGGAAAATCTCTTGGGATTTCTGAGTACTATGGTATGAGACATATGCTCAGAGAATCCGAAAATTTTGAAAGTCGTATTTATCGGGTGATGTATAAGGAATTAGAGATTGCCAAGCGGTCGTAACCCGTCTGGAGCACAAATTTTATGGTCCGTGACACTTACGTTCACTAATTTTTTTTTACGTCCAATAACCTTACAATCCTTGCAAAAAGCAGGATGTCTCTCATGCATCAAAGACATAAGAAAATTATATCCTTCACGTTCCACCAAAATTTTCTTTGGAAGATTCAGCCAAGTCCACTTCCACCAATGCCCTTGAAAAGTATCAATTTTTTTTTTGTCAATGTAACATCATAAATTCGTATAGGAGCACTAGTAACATTTTTAATTTCAAGAAGGGTCTTCTTCCTCCAATACTTATGAGCTAAATCACAGATACACTACAATTGCTATTTTGAAAATCTATTTTTGCAACATATTAGAATAACTTTAAACGTAAATTATTGCATGAGTATTAATTAGATTGAATCACTTTAATTGGTTAATAGTGGAATCTTGAGTCTCGCTGCTTTTTACAATCTTGATATCAAACAATTTGTTTTGAATTATCTAGTTTTCTAATTAGAGTTTGTGAAAAACCGGGGGTCTAACAACCACACCCAATATTTTGTTTAGGCAATCTGTATGGACTAACTCCAATATATTTCCAAGAGAATCAACTAGACATTCAGACTCAATCAAGGAAAATACATCCAAGAGTTATATCTCAATTTCTCAAATCAATCTGCAATCGGACAGATAGAAATATGTGAGCTGGATTAATATGAGAAATAACTTGGATGGTACCAAAGAACAATATGCAAGTGTCAATCAATTTATATCAACAAAAAAGGTTGGATTATCTAATTGATTGAACTACGCACAACCTGTGATATTTCAATTATATAAAAATATAATGTGGAAAAGAAATAACATACACACCAGAAATTTTGTTAACGAGGAAACCGCAAATGCAGAAAAACCCCGGGACCTAGTCCAGATTTGAACACCACACTGTATTAAGACGCTACAGACTCTATCCTACTACCAATTAACTTTAGACTGGAATGTAGTTGATCCCTAACCCATCTCACACTGATTAAGGTACAGTCGCGTTCCTTACGCCTCTTGAACCACGCCGGATTCTGCGCACTTGATTCCCTTAGATGATCTCACCCACAACTAAGAGTTGCTACAACTCAAAGTCGAAGACTTGATAAACAAATCTGTATCACACAGAAAAGTCTGTTGAATAAATAAATCTGTCTCCCACAGAGATACCTACGAGTTTTGTTCCGTCTTTTGATAAATCAAGGTGAACAGGAACCAATTGATACACCGTTCTTATATTCCCGGAGAACAACCTAGTAATATCAATCAACTCACAATAATCTTAATCGTATGGAAGCAAAACAAGATATTTTGGAATCACAAACGATGAGACGAAGATGTTTGTGACTACTTTTTATCTTACATATCGGAGATTAAATCTCGAGCAAATCTTAGAGAAGATAGTACTCAATACGATAGAGTAAAGTAAGATCAGAACACACAAATATAGAGAAAATAGTTGGGTCTGGCTTAATCAGAATCCCAATGAAGTATTTAAGTCGTTAACCTATAATGGTTTTAGGAAAAACCTAGGTTAAAGGAGAATCGACTCTAGCCGCAACTAGTATCACACATGAGATATGGGGATTAGGTTACCCAGTTGCTAGAGTTCTCCCCTACATAGTCTTGAAATCAGGGCTCGCAATCAATGTTTCCTTGGTAACAAAGCATTCAATATTCACCATTACCTGATTAGAGTAAAGCTAATATCTTTCAACCGTTAGATCGAATTTATCTTGTTATACACAAATGAAATGTGACTTCATTTAGGTATGAGTAACCGTACCCAAATGTATGCACATAGTTGTCTCAATAATAGTTAACCAAACTTAGCCATATGAACACTTTCATATCAACCTTATTCATCTTAATCACAACTAGTTCAAATGACTCAAATGAAACTAATTATGGAGTTGTTCAATTGTTTATATTCTCATAGAAGTATACAAGACACAATTGAAGAAAATCGATTTTGATTCACTTGAATCAATTCACGAACATTATAGCCATAGTTTGCAAAAGATTTCATTCCTTAATATATAAATGTATTTGTTCATGAACAAACCGATTTTAGAACTTAACCCACTCAAGTATGCAAACGGGTACGCATACTTAAGTGACCGGACATAGTTTGGGTTCGTCAGTATGAGAACGGGTACGCATACCTTTAAACTCAGTTGAATTTCCGGACTTGAACTTTACGCCGGTACGCATACGGGTACGCATACTAAGTTCCCGGACTTTCAACTAACCAACCAGTACGTATACGGGTATGCATACTATGGTTCCCGGACTATGAATAACTTGCAACAGTTAGCATACAAGTACGCATATTGTGCTATATTCAATCAATGGTTAATCGTTCTAAACTTCATCTTAATCATTGAAACATTCTTGGAAGACGGGAATAGTTGTCTCACACAAACTATTAGCTTCAAAGAAATTTTCAAGTGATCAATAGATCAATACAAAACATTCTCAGTCTACATCAAATGACTGTCTCACACAAATCATGTAAGATGTTACCAGGAGATTTTCACATGATCATATTTTGACTTTCGTCAAGAATATAAGATGAACTTGGTTAAAGCGAAAGCTTACCAACACATATTTCTAGAAATATGTAAGCGAGTTAAACTCAGCTCGAAATATCAAATGTGTATAATATAAAGTCTATATAGCTATACGACTTTTGTATCAATAGGAGATAGAGTAGAAATAGACTTCTGAGTGATAGATGAGTTCAAGTCTCCACATACCTTTTGTTGATGAAGTTCCACAAGCTCCCCTTAGTAGTTCTTCGTCTTCAATCGATGAACACCATGAAGTCTAAAGCTCAACTATTCATTATATCCTAATCCTAGGCATAACTATAAGTAGACTAGAAATCAAGACTTATAGTTTTGGCAACTAAACTTGACAATAAGCTTGAGATAGCAACACTTTCGAGTTCGACCGAGCAGTGCTCTAACAGTTTGAATCTAAAAATCATCCTTCACAATTCTGAGAAACGAATATTTTTACCACTATAAAAACTACATCATACTGTTAAGGTTGAAGTTAGGTACCCATGGCCATAGATGAATCATTCCAGGTTTTAAATGCAAAGCGCCAGCAGCGCGGATACGAAGAACATCATCATTATTATAAAACTTAAACCAAAAGAATCTTTTACCTATAGGTGACATGCTCCATTGCATTTGAATATGCCATATAAACTTAGTCTTGTTATGAGTTTCGAAGATTTTCAATGGCACAGTTCCTTTTGGTAGAGTTAATTTACCAATTAAGCATTTTTAACATATTGAACACCCTTTTTATATTAATCCTTTGAGATACGAATGGAGATACAATTAACTTTAATACAATTCTTAAGAAGTAGAGTAAGTTCTACTTCAGAAACTTGTAATGTTGTGAGAAGTGCAACAAAACTAGGTTTAGGTTTTGCAACAACTTGTGTAAAGATAACAAAACCAAAAGAATGGTATGCAGTTTCCAAGTCAGGATCATTAAATCAGCGTGAAATCTTTAGAAATTAATGTCAAAACCTTAGCGTCGCTTAAGAATCTCCCTAAAAGTTTGGAGCATATTTTTACCCCCTTTTCCCCGTCATACTCTAGTCCAATCCGACCAACTTTTACCTAATAGTTCTTGATATATGGAATCCTATGTTCATCATCGTAGTTCTTGTATATTATAAGGTCTATCTCTTATGTTGTATTACCATTCAATAACTATAGATCAGGGAATGATATTTATAGAAATTACAAAGTTCTCTTCGTATCAAACTTTGTAATTCCACAATTTTCATATTTTTTGTTAGATTGATCTTGTGCGATAGAATTGATTAGACATCTCTATAAACTTTTAAAGAGAGTAAGTTATCATGATTGTTGAGGTTTGCTTGATATCTTCTTTATCCTTGAAAACAAAAAGACAAAACAAAAAACTTCTTATAGTCAATGGAATTTACTCATCCTAACAATAAATAAAACTTGTAACCGCTTTCCAGTCAATGGAAAGAATCACATTTTGAGAATAAGTAAATACTCCCAAAACACATATATTAGTTGTTTCTAAATAAATAAAACTTGTAAGAATAAATAAAACTTGTAACCGCTTTTATGCTAACAATAAATAAAGGGCGCGGATCCCCTAACTTAAAATTTTGACTTAACTTTATGGTCGTAAATTAAATCATATTTCACCGTTGGATATATGAGCCATAAGATACCTTAATTTTTAATTTAGCTTGGCTTAAGCCGAGCTGATTATTACCTAACAATCTGTCTATAATCTTTTCAATCCCGTAGAAATATATTACAACATATCTTGGCCTTGGATATGAAGGAAGTAAACATTGCCAACTGGTGCTCGTATTTCCATGGATAAAATTTTAGAATCAACTGTTTTACAATATTAACTCAATAAGCTAGAACTGCAAGTTGTTTCTGTACAAGGAAGCAACTGTGTTGTACTTGTTATCGCAAACTTCAACAGGGTCATGATTTGAAAATTCATATTTCAAGGCTTGATTTGGATAACATGGGTTTTGTTCTTAGTATTCTGATATATAGCCGGATCATAAAACCAAGTCCTTTTTTGTTGTAGCAATACACTGCTCTCTAGCAGATCTAGGAACTATTACCCACCAGACTATCACTTCAATTATGTTTTCCAAGCTGAACTGCGACGCTAACTTATTGGCTCCAAAAATTTTTTTTGATTCGATCGGGTGTCCGACCTAAAGATGTACTTTTACGATTCCTATACGGCAACATAAGAAGAAGAATATAACCTCCAACAGTTGACAATCTTACAGGAAGGTAGTCTTCCTTCTCAGCAAGACAAAATTTTGTTTCTGAAATCCATATATATCCCTTCTGTCGGAGTAGACAATACTTTATTCCTGAAATTCTTCTTTATTGGAACACCATGATCGATTGATCTTCATCCAAAAAATCCATGTTTTGAAACGATCCAAAGAAGACGAAGAATATTTAATAGATAAATATTTGGGAGATAACAATATTTGGAAAGTAAGTCTTGGCTTGGCTTGAGCCGAGCGACATCAAAAACTTTTTATTATTAGGGCTTGTAAATTGTACGGTGAGATTTCAAAAGATCAGTGGCCATAAACTTAAGTTAAAACTTAAGTCAAAAACTTGAGTTAGGGGATCCGTTCCCATAAATAAAACTTGTAACCGCTTCCGGTCAATGGAAAGAATAACATTTTGAAAATAAGTAAATGAAAATAATAAATAAAACTTGTAACTTCTTTCCATTCAATGGAAAGAATCACATTTTGAAAATAAGTAAATACTCCCAAAACACAGATATAGTTGTTTCATGCTAACAATAAATAAAACTTGTAACCGCTTTCATTTACTTATTCTCAAAATGAAAATAATAAATAAATACTCCCTTTCATGCTAAAAATAAATACAACTTGTAGCCGCTTTCCAGTCAATGGAAAGAATCGCATTTTTAAAATAAGCAAATACTCCCAAACCACATATATTAGTTGTTTCTAAAGATCCATTCTCATTCCAAAATGTAAAATAAAACTAGTTTGTATTACACTAGAAAGAGCCCGTCCTGTAACGGCACGACATGAGGTTAACAGAGAGTTTTAATAAGTATCTAGAGATATCTCGTGCCTTCACGGCACTGGTTTAATATGATATCTGATTGGTGTAATTTTTCTTTTTTTTTCCGGATTTTAAGTCGTGTTCCTTTACAAAATAGTTTTCTATTTTGTTTTATGCGAAAATAATGTATATACATTGTAAAAATATTCATATACATTATACAAAAACGAACACAAAATCATTTAAGTAATAGTGTGTATGCATATCTCACTTATGAGTTATGAAACAAATAAATCTCATTTCCCATTAGATTCATCATGCCACCACTAAATCCAATTAATGCATGTGTGATATATTATGATTTCATTTAATGTTTCTTTGAATATCTTGAGTTAAGAGTTTATGCAATAATTAAAGATTAATAAATTTTGATTTATAATGAGAGGGGTTACAGAAACGACGACCGTCAGATGTCTTTCGCTGGGATGAGACTGGGATGGTCGGATGCAACGTTTGTCTCTCAAAATGTTATCTGACCGTCCAAGCTCAAAAACCCATTCTGTTTTGTATTATAGATGCATATAATACACGCATACACATATCATATACTAACAAAGATATGCATCAATTTCACAAAAGATAGATTCGTAAAAGAATAATGAATACAAGAGAGTTCGTTATCGATTCTCATCTCATTTGATGACAAGTCTCGCCTACCTCGAGATCCACAATCTATTGGTTCGTCCTTTTTAATCGATCATTGTTAATAATAACTAACTTTTAATCACACAAGCACTCTAAAGATTAGCCAAAAGGCTCATACAAGGCTCATAACATAATATCATACAATTCTCTAATTATAGGCTAAGTGAACTATCTAATGGTTCTAACCCCATTTATGGTTCTACACCTTTTCGTTATCTATCTTTAGTATATATAAATGTTACTAACTCAATTAGTTGGTTCTCTAGTCCGTTTGATAGGTCTTATGAATATCTACAACTTTGTAGAAGGAACCAAAGGTCAATTCGGACCATAAGGGTCAAATTCATGTTCAATGGAAAAAACTAGCTCTAAGTCCAAGCTCAACAACCCGGACCGTTAAGCTAAGGTCTATTCCATATGAGTCAACTAATGGTCACAGGTCAACTAACAATCAACGTCTAAATCTAGATCAAAGATTAGGGTCAAAGTCAAAGGATCAAGGTCAACTGGTCAACGTTCTGAGTCAATAAGGGAATCGATCAACTGAGTCAAGAAATTCAGCTAGACTGACTGGGATGACTAATGTTATAGTTTTGGAAGTGGTAGTAAAAGTTCGTTGCTCGGACTTGTAAAGATTTAAAAATAAAAATATATACACAATATTTGTCACAATGGGCGAGAGGTACTGAGACTAATGATTCGGCCAATTTTCATAACATAGGGCTCAATGATTTATTCTCAACAATAATCGCTCAAAACATAAATTATATGGACTCTTATTTTGCCAAAGTAGATTTTCAAAACATTGATTGTAAGTCCTAAGCATGATGTATCAAAACACCTAAGCCAAGCATACATCATCAAATTAAATAACAACCAATTAATTCAAATCATATTTCAATTTTAAATTAATGCAAAAGTCTTAAAAAGAATTAATGAAATTACCCCAAGTATGAAGTTTGGCCTCCTCCGTCGTCCCAGTGTTGGGTTTTAGCTCATCATAGTAAAAATGCTCTCAAAATAATTATTTATTGCTCAAAAAGTGGTTTACAAATGATGAAAAGGTGTAAAACAATTGAACAGAAAAATCGCAACAGAAATAACTGTTGCAAAGGCGCTGTTCAGCTGTTACAAGAAGAACGATAAATGATAACTACTGTTGTACGACGAACTACGACCCACGAGTGTGCGTCTTAGACACCGTTGATAAACGACTGCTGCTGCGAGTCCGTTCTTCGTGTTCTTCATCTTCATCAGCAGCATAAAACAGCAGCAGGAAGCTTGCTGTTTATGGTGATTTCTTGCTCCTCAGTTCTCCTCAAGCCCCCAAACTCTCGACAACCCTTCTAGGCAACCATAGAAACATATTTATAGCCAACAGACCCATCGAATCTCGCTCATTCACTCCATATAATTCCCTTTAACTCGGAAGTAAAGAAAAATATTCTTGGGAATATTTTCTTTCCATTCTTGCTCTGGTACGCATAGATTTCCATCCTGGTCACTCTAGAAGTGTTTACACACGACCCACAACGTTGCTAGAGCCCTCATGCATGATCAGAACACGCTCAAATCTTCTCCAATCCCGTGTCCAACCCGTGTTTCCCTGTTTTGCTTCCGTGAATTGTCCAGCTAATTGTGGCCAAATTTGATCGAACCAAAAGCCCAAAACGTGTTTGATAGGACATAACACAACTTCCTACCAAAAATAATCCGTTGAATCGCCCTAGAACACGTTCAAAAATTCCAACAAACATCTGCCAGTTGATATATTTTTTTCCCGCCAATTTTTGGTTTTTGAATTTGGGAAGAAGATGTCCTTCCCCTAACCAGAACTGGGGTGTGAATAGCAGCTGCCTTGGGGGTGACCTGGGGGGTGCCCCTTAGTAATTAGGTTACCCCTTATCCAAAAGTGAGAGTCCGAATAACACTTGTCCTCCGGGTGACAAAATCAACTTTTCGAGCCGAATTTTCCAAAAATATTTATTTCCAAAAAAATACCTACAAATACATAAAATAACAAAATTAGTACAAAATCGAGTGCCAACAATATATAATATTGAGATCAAATTAGACACAAAAATGTGTCTATCAACTAACATGCAATAATTCAATAAACAGGAATTCATACAATTCTTTATCCTTGAAGACCCCTCATAAGAAAACAAAATTCCATTAGCTTGATTAAATATATTTATGAAGGAAATCAATAGGCTATCTATTAGAGGAAAAATATTTAAAATATTTTTATTACGACTGAAGAAACTCCTAAGGCTGTAAAGGACGTCGGCTAGGAATCAAGTGTTTAGGGTCTTACGAGATACAAGAGATATAAAGGGCATGACTAAAGCTGAATTGCTCGGAGGGTCGATTCGGACCCAACTACATTCCACTATGAAGTTTGATAGTAAGATAGTGTTTTTAATGGTTTAATACAACATTGTGTTCAAGATGGACAACATTTCAGGTTTTTTTTTACAAGATAATAATTTACTCTTATATCATTTATCTTTATAACTGAAATATCTCAAGTAGTACGCTAATCATCCTAAATAGTTCTTAGATCAACTGTATAGAACTTACTAAACTTGTTCTTGTGAATTCGTGTCCTGAAATATAGATTACAAGACTTGTTCTCGTTGCAATTCAGTTTGTGTATATTTCAGGTACATATTAGGTTGACCTTGTTTGGATTTTTTTTGTTGATTTATATTTATTAATTATATAAGAAATTTCCTTTACAATTTCACTAATGAAAAAGTTGGTGGTGTACTAGGTAACCTCTCCTTTTACGCTTGTTAGTGCATGACGGTTTACTTCCTTGCGATTCCATCATTAAAATCTTTAACTTTGCTATGACATATAAATAAATATAATTAAAAAGAGTATGAAACAAAAGTCTTTCTCCGTTACTAACCTTTGATGATGGTCTTCAAATGATATTTTCGTGTGATATTTAATCTTCTTTCTTCAAGGAATCAAGGGTAACTTGGATGGATCATTGGACTCTACTATATATAATCTAGTCAAAAGTTGACTTTAGTAAATTATAAATCAAGAAATAGTTTTGGAAACTAAATTATGACAACAAACTTGACATATCATTGTATGTGGGTTCCAACCCAAATACTCTATTACTTTAGATTGGTTGCGAGTGAAGACGTGTTTTTCTATAGGGAGGAAGAAGATATCTTATGGGAGGAAAAACCAGTTAATTCAATGGTCCAGATTAGTTAATACAAGAAAAGCATTCTCCCTAAGATGTTTCTTCTCCCCTAAGCAAATTTCGGTAAAGACTAACACAGGAGAAAGAAAAAAAATGAGCATAGTGCAAAAGGAATCACAATCAGCATCTTTTGATAACATTTTTAGTAGACAACCATATGATGTTTTTTATTAGACTAAGTATAGTGGCACAGGTTCCAAAGATACCAAGTTTGTGCCACATCAAACTTTGGAAGGAACTACTAAATCTAGCAGATTTATACTAAACTATGCTACACGAGTAATGACTTTTGTTAGATAGAACAAAAAATCAAATATTAAGGAAAAGTGAGACCAAAACCTAAAATGTAACCAAAAATCAAAGAAAAGTGTAAGGGAAAATGCAGAGAAAGATTTCTGATGGTAATGATTTCCTGTTATGCTTACTTTAATTTCAAAGCTCACTTCACTAAAGGGAAAATGAACTTGGGAATTAAGCTTTTGGTCATGGTTTTTGGATCTGGAATCTATGGAGTCCGTGCTACTAAACCTCGTCTTAAACATGAAAATGTTTTTCTCGATCTGATGAAATTGAAGCATGGATAATAATGAACATGAATCATTTTTGTGTAGAACGAATGCTTGATAAATTTCAAATTTTCAAGGCCCAAATAAACTTTAAATTGTGAAAACTACAAGTAGATCCATTCTACAGATTTTCTACACCGTGAAACCCACGGGGGGAAAAGTTCATGGCGCACCCAATTTTCGTGAGAAAATTTATATCCAACCCACAATTTATAAAATTTGGTTTCTTCGTATCTTTTCTTCTTCTTCTTCTTCTTCACGAGAATTTCTTCTTCAATTATTTTTCTTCTTCTTGAAAGTTAGGGTTTGAGGTGATGTTCTGAGATGAATCGAGATCTTGCTGTTTGTTATTTCCGAAAGATGTATGGATGGTTTTTTTTAATTAGGTATTATGATTGAGAAGATGGATCTGAGATGTGTTCTGAGATGGAGATAGGGTTTGTAATTGTTTCAATCAAGTAGAACAGGAAGAAAAGTTGATTTGAGATTTAGAAAATACAAGGAATAATAATAAAGCTTATTTGAGCTGGGATGATGAACAACGAAAAAGAAGAAGATGATGCTGTTATGAGTGCATAACATGTCATGCAGTCGAAAAAATGGATGCGTAACACATTATCCGGCATCTTTGTTATTTTGTGTGAAATTGAAAATTGATGCATAATGCATCATGCAGTCGAGAAAATGGATGCATAACCTGATATGCATCCAAAATACGGAAAAATTGTTGCATAATGTTTTATGCATCGAGAAAATGGATGCATAACCTGATATGCATCCTTAAATATGGCTGCATAACCAATTATGCATCATTTTTTTTATGTACGCACTAAAATCAACCAAAACAATGGTTACATAACTCGTTATAAATGCATAACTTTGTTAAAATGGTTGCATAATTCGTTATGCGTCTGCATAATGTGTTATGCATCTTTTTTGGAGGCTGCATAATGAATATGTAGTCAGTTTTCGAAAATTTTCCCTAAAACGATGATCACCTCCGATTTTTTCGTGAAAAACAAAAAATTGATATTGTTGTTTGTACTCGTTGCTAGATCTCTTAAAAATATTTCCAATGATATAAAATTTGTAAAATTTCAAGGCGCGGATTTTTAGATATATGTTATATCCAAGTTGCGTTGCCAATTATACCCCTAATGCATAACCCGTCATGCGGATGCATAATCCATCATGCTGACATTTTTAATAATTTCATATAATTATAGGTGTCACGGAACTAAAAATTAATTGTGGGCATGACAATGAAAATATTATTTTTTTTGGGCCTGCGCCTAATTTTTCCTTTTAAATTTCTTGTCAAATAAAATAGAACCATTTTTAGGGACCATAGATTTTTTGGAACGCGCGATTGGGGGATATAAAAAACAATTGGGGGATAGAGGAAAAAGACAAAAACTGGATCCAAATATCAAATCAGGGTCACCCCTTATCTAAGTATTTAATATAATTCCTAATCTACCCCTCACTAATCAGGTTTAGTGGTTAATTAAAATTAGGAAAAATCTTAAGTATTTGTTAAATGATTAGTGTGTATTTTTATTTGAATTTGGGTGAGTGAGGTGAGAGTAGAAGGAGGGAAAAAATATTTAAGAGGGAACTTTTTTTTGGTGAAAATGGAAGATGATTGTGAAGAGAGAATTGTTGCTGCTGAATCTTTAGCTCAACTACAACAAGGAGCTTATCTTGAATCTTCAGCCAATGACAACAACTTACAATTGCAATTTTTTGTGGAACCAACACCTTTGGAACATGAATTTTATGAGCATGAAGTGTTTCGTGAAGAACCAACCCAAAAGAGTAAACTAGCTCAACATATAAGCACTCCCAATACTCAGGTAAAGCTGCAAATAGGTTGCAAAATATTTTTTTTCTTTGAATCCACCATTGCTGCTGCTGTAAAAGCTCAGTACCGACATGGTCAAAGTATGAATACCATGTCGGAACCACAAATACCGCATAGTATTCATACTACGGCCATGCCGGAACCTTGATATCCCCCATTTTGAAAATAAAACCGGAATAGTACGCTACCAAAGTACTATGCCGGCACAAAAGTTAATTTTTACCTACCAAAGAATATTCTACGGAATATCCTACCGGCATGGTTGAATTCTAAGGTTGCCATGCCGGTACTGCATGAAAAACATACAGGAAGCAGTGTCTTCCGAAGCTAAATACCGTTTTGTAAAATTATCTATAGTTTGAAGCCGGAACTTTGTACCGGCGTGAAACCATAGATAACAAGAATGCCGGAACACATGACGGCGCAGTTAAAATTTAACGTACCATGCCGGTACCTACAAAAAAACATACATGACTGAGTGTTTTCCAAAGCCAAATACCGGCATGGTATAGTAAGTATGTGCCACACCGGAACCTCCTATCGGCGTGGTCACTTAGATTACGAGCATGCCGGAACCATTATTTCCGGTGTTGTTTTTAAATATATTGAGAATGTCGGAAGCATCTCAAAATTGCTCTTCAGTTCCGGTGCAGTTAGACTCTGCCGGGACTGTGATCGAGCATGCCGGAACTGCATACCGGCATAGTATTAAATTTTTCTTTTTTGGAACTAATACATTTTATTTTCGTTCGATCCTTAGGTTGTGACATATATTGATCCAACAAATGCAAAACCGCTCGGTCGGGATACATCGGAATACTATAAAATGCCCCCGGTATGTTACCAAAGATTTCTTTTCACCTAGTATCTTGAATATTACCAATGGATTGCTTGTAATGAACCTTATAATCTCCCATTGTTGTCCTTATGTAGGGAATAAAAGATCCAAAGGAAGCAATTGCTTGGGCTAAAGAGACTGCTCTTAAGAACATGTGTGTGTTGGTGAGGAATACCCAAGGTTCAAAAAGCCGTTTTGAGATGGTTTGCGAGAGAAGTGGGAAATACAAGGAGAAGAATATCCACAAGAGAAAGTATTATGTATATCCAAAGAAGACTAATAGGGTATACATGACTCGTACGAGGAAGGATAATTGCCCCTTTAAGCTTGTATTCCATTTAAATGACAAGAACAATGAATGAGATTGTGAGGTTTCGTTCGGCCGTCATAACCACCGAGGTCCGAAAGATTTTGTTGGTCACTCCCTAGTTGCGAAGCTAAAACCTCATGAAATTGAGGATGTAAAGAGATTGACCAAAGCATTTATCAAACCGAGACAAATTCTCAGAGGCTTCAAGGAAAAGGATAAGACGGACGTGTCTTCTCTAAGTACAATTTATAGCGCACAAGCAAGTATTAGAAGGGTGGAATGGGAAGGGAGGAGCATTATGCAAGAATTTGAGAAGATAGTTTGGGATCACAACTACACGTGTATCATTAAAAGAGGGACGAACAACAAGCCCCTTCAAATATTCATTTCACATCCTTTGCTTTCACAATTGGCTCATACATGTTGTGGTGTTCTTATGATATATTGCACCTACAAGACAAACAAATACAACATGTCGTTGTTCAACATCGTGGGGCACACATCAGACAAGGTAACATTCACATTGGCTTGGTGTTTGATGGGAAACGAGAGGGACTATAATTATCATTGGGCATTACGACAATTGAAAAGGTTCTTCCGGGAAAATCAACTTCCGAGGGTCATCATAATCGATCAAGATGGCGCATTAATGAATGAAATATTCGAAGTCTTCCCGGATGCACAAAATTTCCTATGTACATACCATATACGTCAAAATGTGATAAAAACTTGTCATGCCTTGTTTGAACCCACAAAGGAGGATATTAAGAAGAGAATGATTGTTCAACTAGAGGAAGATGTTCGCAAGAACAAACTATCACCTGAAGAAGGTCATCTCCCCAAAAGGGAAGTGCATGGTATCAGTTTCACCATGATACCTTTCGACGGATAAATTGACAGTCACAGAATCAGGCTTCACATAATTTTGAACCAAAGCATATAGACCAGAATCCCTTACTATTGTTTGGACCTCTTCACATTCCTCGGACAAATTTCAACCATCCGCGGCTTGGTTTCGGCAAACACGCACAGCCTTCTTATGATTCTACAATTAGGAGACAATACAATTAAGAGATTTTACATAAATACACAACAATACCAATGCACAAGATAAAAAATGCTTACATAGGTTTGATAGATAGTACGAGCCCACGAGTCCTTGTATCCAAATAACATTTTCGGTTCCGAAACTTCACCCCAAATTCTACCAAGTTGAAATTCAGGTATCATGTCATCATTGTAAGGAAGGTGAGAACCTTTAACTTTTACTTTGACTATGCCCTTGCCCATCTTTCCCTTTCCTTGTGTTGGTTGTTGACTTGGCCCACCAACTTCGCTTTGGATTGCTAATTGACTTGGATGAACCTCATCATCTTCCTCCTCGCTTTCCTCTTCATCATGCTCATCGTCCTCAACAGTTCCAGTAGGTTCACGGATTACAAGTCGACTATGGTCACCACCACTCTCCCAAATTATCCCTCTTGTATCAGACCCCAGACGCATCTTGCAACCTTGATCTTTTCCTCGAGGAGGTAGAGACTGAGGAGTATCAAGACCGTCCTTCATTCTTCTCTTAGTGACAACATCTTTAGTTTTTCTTTTATTAGATTCCTTGGCTTTTGACCTATATCATAAGCACACGAAATGAACATAAGACAAGTCACTTTCAGTTTTAGTCCCGACACAGAATCACTTAAACAAACCACGCCGGTACATTTCTCCCGGCATAGAAACTTAGCAAATAACTCTTGCCGGTACACTATTCCGGCAATGAACATTAACTATCGACAATACCGTTAGTCCTATGTAATTCTCCTGGATACCAAAAGATCACTACCGGCACTCTCTAAATCAATTCCATGCCGTAACTGGGAACCGGCATACAATGCAACCTAAAACCTTTGCCGGTATTGGTGAAAAATTCATAAGTGTTCCTGTAAGTTTTAAGTCAACTACCGGCATACTCGAATTATTATTAAGGAATGCCGTACCCTAAAACCGGCATAGTATTCAACCCAATCTCTATGCCGGTACATAACATTCAGTTTCAGGGTTTCAAAACGGCATTGTATTCATGCTAACATCTAAGCCGTAACTTAATACCGGCACTGTATTCATTCTAGATTGAATGTCATAACTCAGTACCGGCATTGTATTCATACATATTTCAGTGCTGATACTCTCCGTAACTCAACTGTTTGGGTTAGGGTTCGCGATTCTAATCTAAACCCGTATTTATAAATCGATTTAAACACTCATAAAGTAGTTCAAAATCACTTATATTCTCACAGATGCCATGTTTACAAGAGGTTGATTGTCCGAGTTAGCTTCTTCTTCTTCTTCTTGCTCTTGAGCAATCTTAGCAAGTCTTTGTTTTAATTTCTGTTCACCAACCGATTTTAAGTTTGATTGGGCATTTGGTTTCTTTCGTGGAGGCATTGTTATGATTCGGGTAGGTTAATCGACGAAGAAATTTTTGAATCGATGATTAATCCTCGATGAAGAACGGATGAACAAGAAGAGATGGAAGAAAAATTCAAAACCCTAAACCCTGAGAGTGCCGGTACTGATTTGAGAGAATGGGGGATATTTGATTTGGTTTTTAGATTTTAAGTTTTAGGGGAAAGGGTAGTATAGTCTTTTCATAATGTTTTTTAATTAACCAAAGGGTATTTTAGTATTTTCATACCCAAAAATCACCCCTTAACAGACACTACTGGTTGGGGGAAGTAATGCATATCCCCCAATTGTTTTTTTTATCCACCAATCGCGCGTTCATTTTTTTAGGGGAACATGGTCTTATTAGGCCAACCTCCCTATGCTTATAATGGGTGTCCTAAAGTTAGGTAAATACACATTTAACCTTTACTTTAATTTAAATTAAAACTAGCTTAATAACTATATAAATCTAATCATATACATCTAATTTAAATGAATTTATTAAACAAAATCAAAATCAAAAACAAAAACAGGAAGGGAAGCGAAATTTTTTAGTTTTGAAAAAAAAAAATTATTCTCTCCTTCTTCTTCTTCTTCTTCTTCTTCTTCTTCTTCTTCTCTCTTTCCTTGACGTTCCTCGTTCGATTGTAAAACCCATCAATCTTTTTAATTCGTTTTTTGATTGGGAAAATTGAGTAGAAATCATCAAAATATGGTTTAAATGGAAGTTAAAGTTTTATGTTCGGTTAGGAATGTTTTAAAAAAACTAGTTTTGTAACCGAACATTCTGAAACCAAGAACACGAAGAACACTTTGGTTATCACGAATTTAATTTTTAGTAACCGAACTCGGAGTTCGGTTGGTTCGCAAAAAATAATTTTAACCGAACTCCTCATTGAAAACCAATATATTGTGTTCGGTTGGTCCCCAAAAAATTCTAAAACTAGTTAGTACCGAACTCTACCCATAATAGAAAAAAAAACCAATATAATCGAACTGTGTTATTTTTCCCACTATGTTGAGTTATGATTTAACCGAACTTTTCCTACTTTGTTCGGTTGGTTCGCAAAAATTTCTAAAACTATCTAGTAACCGAACTCTACCCATATTACAAAAAGAAAAAAATTTTCCAATGTAACCGAACTGTGCTATTTTTCCTACTATGTTGAGTTTCAATTTAACCGATCTTGTCCCACTACGTTCGGTTTGTTCGCAAAAAATCTTGACAAACCGAACTCTTCACTAATTGCATACATGCGGAGTCCGGTTAGATATGCTGTTGGGTTAAAGTTTGCGAACCAACCGAACATTACTCTGTAAATCCTATAAACAAAGTTCGGTAACATGTCTGTTTACCGAACGACTAAAAACCTCCATTAAAGAGCGAGTTCGGTAACCTGCGTGTTTGGAAAAAGTAACCGAACTACACTTTCAGATGAGTTCGCTAACCTGTTCTTCACATAAGGTAACCGAACAAGCCCAAATCTATTCTAAAAATTTACAGTTTTTTGAAAATTTGGAACAATTCAACCAACATTATCTAAGTTTGAAGCATACCTGGGTACCCAAATACCCTTCCTCCGATTGTGGTTGGTAAAATCCATCGTTTTTCATATTTTCCTTGTTCATCTTCTCTAACTTTACTCTCTCAATAATTTCACTTCTTTTAAAAAAAATCTCATCTGATTTTTTAATCTCACTAATTATCTTTAATTTAATCATCTCATTAATCATTACACTAACTATTATTAACACTAACTAATCATAACCCAAAATTAATCAGGAGAGTAATTTAGGTATTAATATAAATATCTAGATAAGGGGTGACCTAGATTTACTTCTAATGTCTTACCCAAAATAAAACCATTGTCGCAAAAAAAAAAATCATGGTCCCCAAAAAACGGTTCATAAAATACTAGTAAGTCACGTATTAATCATAATTTATCAAAATAGGTATAATTTTATTATACAGTTCCTCTTAAAAAGTTCCGCATTCATATCAAAATGAGCACAATCCGAAAAATATGACACCGTCATCTACTACTTTGAAAATCCACCATAGTAAATTAATGGTTAAAATTAGAATTAGTGAATGATACAGTATAGTATCTCAGTGCGCTCATTTTTGGTATAAATGTAGAGATTTCTAAGACGAGCATATCATAAAAACAACTAGCTTCTTCTCGTTCGTCGTCATTTGGGTTTTATATGAAAATTGTAGCTGAAATTGTAAGATAACTTGAAAATAACCATGTCAACAGATCCTCCCCGTTAACCATTGCATTAGGTTTACAAAATTATGACAAAAGAAAAGGAATCAAAGATAATGTTGGTGTTGTAAGTTCGGAATTAGGTAATATAATTGGCTTATAGTTTTGGACTTAGTACAAGATCATGTTTCTGGGATGGGCATAACCTTTTTACCACTCCATGTTTCCTGCATAGAGGTTTTTCAATTTCTGGGAGTATTAATAAGCCAAATTAGGCAAAAGCTTTACAAAAGGCACTCAGAAACAGGGCACAACCCAAGGCAGTATAAAACCAAAATCAACAAAAAGGCAACCCCACCCCAGAGGCACCCCAACTATCACCATCCCCTTGTACATTGAGCAAAAACTAAAAACTAACCACAAAACTCAACAAAACATGTGATACTTTTGATACTTATTGATGTTTTACCAGGCCAGACTCTGTACAGTTGCACCTTGGCATACCCTTTGGGCCGAGCCTGGCTCCACGCACGCTAACTACCTAAGATAAAAGAGTTAAGGCTTCCAATCTCTTCCCCGTAAAAAATCAGTGACTCTCTGGCAACCTGCATAATCACAATGAATCAAGAATCAAGGGAGAGTGTTGTATTTTATCTTGCATAGAGATTTTACAAGAGAGAGAGAGAGAGGGATGTGATAGACCAAGTGATAGACCAACTGTAGCGTCTGCAACTAAATCTTGCATGTTTCTAATACCGAAGAGATCATTCCAGACCAAACAGAACATTGGGGGACAATACTGAGATACACAAATCAAACTCCTTCCCAGGGAGATGTGAAGAATCATTTGCTACCCTATAACTGAAGTTTGAAGGAAATAAAAGGTAAGTGAATTACCGCCATGGGAACTCGCTAGTGTCTATTCCAGCTTGGTGAAGCTCGTCGACATACTGCAGTGCTTCTCGGCATTCTTCTCTATCATCAAAAAATTCTTTCTTTTCACCCTCAATCTGAAATGATTCATGACCTTTCCCCGCAACCACCTGCAGCCAAAATATGGGCAGTAACGTTAGTGAAAAGGGCTTACAGCTTTGTGCAAATAAAAACTAAGACAACAAACTGGGAGTTAAACACTTTCATACTCCACAGGTAATATGTATCGGTTAAAAACAAAATACTAAAAACATAAGGTGCAACTGCAGTTTACATTGCTGATTTGCTGTTTGCGACATGAATGGAGAAAAAGTATTAAGGGAATTTTAATACTTACAACCATATCCCCTTCCTCGCCCATGGCCACAGCGGCCCGTACAGCTACACGCCTGATGTCATGTAAGAATAGCCTATGCCCATTTGGAAGAGGTGGGTAATAATCGTTCTCACCATATTTCAAATACTCCTGCATTGACCATCCTACACCGGACAACATGTCATCCAAGATATCCACTGGTGTAGGCACAACAGTATAAGTTAGTCTAACACCATCCAAATTTGACCCAACATCACTTAAGCCTTATATTCTGTTCATCATTAAGTAAAAAAAAATGGAATTGACGGTCTATTACCAAAACACCCGACCAGAGCAAAATACACATGTTATCTCATCATTATTTACAAGGGATGGAGATATGAAGCTAGAGGTAGATGTCAGTTCAGAACTTAAATTTGGGCAGTCTAATCTGTATATTCAACGATACTTAGGTACTTACATGGATCTTCCGTCCTTGGGTTGTCAGAAGTCAACAGAGTAACATCACTTTTTTCTGTAGCTATCTTCGCCATCATCGGTCTCTTCCCTCTGTCCCTCTCACCACCACATCCAATAACTTCATTTAAAGAATGATTATGCAGTCAGATAAGTTCAAGATAAAATGTGATTTAAATTTTGACTGCAAAGAAGAGTGGGAACACCAACATGTATTGTGAAAAAAAAAGCTCCACGATAATGAGGTGTTCTTATTTCCAACTCCCAGACCAGAAGAGAGAACCAACTAACCTAAAAAGCAATAGACTCTTACTAAAAGTTTAGTATAATTTATTGATTTAATTCTTCATCCAAAAGTTGCAATTTCTTTATCCAGATGCTGTAACTGATGAAGAATGAAGAGTAACATATGACTTATTCATCTAATAGAACACATGAGTTCTTTTTTTTTTTGTTTTAAGAGGAAGAATCTCAAGTTAATGCAATATAAATATAAATTAATCAGCAAAAAGGAAGGGACCACACCTGTGATAATTCTTCGTGGCCCAAGCTCCCTTACAGAATCCAAGAGTCTAGATAGGGCATCAGGTGTATGGGCATAGTCTACAATCACTCCAAATGCCTGTTCTTCATCTATTAATTCGCACCTGCCTGGTACGCCATCAACTTCTTCAATCCCTCTAACAATGTCTTCCAAAGGTGCTCCCACAGCTATGCCAACTGACACAGCTGCAAGAATGTTGTAGATATTGTGCCTCCCAAGCAACCCTGAAGATATCTCTAATATCCCTTGAGGAGTATTAACCAAAACCTGAGTCTCAAAAAGAGAGAGCTCAAATTTCAATACATGCACATCTGCACTCTTATTCTCCATCGCAAATGTGATGACAGGTACTTCCGGGTTCCCTTGTGCAATGAAGAAAGGAGCATTTGGATCATCAATGTTCACAATCTTCCTATGCCGATCTGGGTCCACCATTTTTGCAAAAAGCTTAGCCTTTGCATCTCTATATTCCTCCTCTGTTTGATGGAAATCCATATGGTCCCTAGTCAAGTTTGTGAACACTGCGATATCAAAATCAACCTCATCACACCTTCCAAGCGACAGTCCATGTGATGAAGCCTCCATAACAACTGTCTCAGCCCCATTATGAAGCATCTTAGCCATCATTTTCTGGACCAAAACTGCATCAGGAGTCGTATTCGGAGACTCCAATTTGTTATCCCCGTGAACATAATATGCTACAGTACTCAACATACCCGTTCTCAAACCCATTGCTTCATACACGCCTTTTACCAAGTAAGCCGTAGTTGTTTTCCCATTCGTACCCGTAACACCAATCACAGACATTCTCTTCGACGGGCTTCCATAGAAAGAACCTGCCAATGCAGCAAGAACTGCATTCGTGTCTTCAACAATAACCAAAGCCTTACACCCCAAAGTCTCATCTATATCAATCTCTTTACTAGCAACAACTGCAACGGCTCCTCTTTTATCAGCCTCACTCAGAAACAAATGCCCATCCGTTTTCATCCCAACACAACACACAAACAAATCACCCGAACACACCTCTCTAGAATCATGTGCAACACCAGTAATCTCAATCTCTAAATTCCCGTAAACCGAAATCGGTACAACCCTACTCTCATCAAGTAATTCAGCTAAAGTCATCTTAAAGTTAGGTTCTAATATCCTAGGTTTAGTTTTACCATAATTATCAAAATCAAGATCAAATCTATCTATAGTAGAATGAGTCCCATTTACCTCATCAAGTTCCGCATTTTCGTCCTCGGGGCTCTCTGAAACCACAGTTAGTCCTTGAAGCTCCTGTATCTCATCCAAATCTACAACTTCCTCAGCTGTCAATTCATCAATCACTTCATCTCCATTAACACTCCCCCCCTCTTTCTTCTTTGGATTAGGCTTCAATAACCCTTGTTTGACAAACTCTTTTCTTTTCAAAGACATAGCTTTGTCAATCTCACTGAATATATCATCACCACCACCACTCTCCTTCTCTGGAGTATCTGGTGCATCTTCAACATCTTCGATAGCTGATAAGAATGTAGCTTGATCTTTCAAAAACTGTTCTTCTTGTAATTTTCTAGCTTTAGCTGCTTGACGATGAATCTGTTGGAATTTGGAAACACCATGACCATCATCTTCAGGTGCTTCAGGTGGATCATCTTCAGATGGCATTGGATACCCATTGTTTGCTCTAATTGATGTGATGAATTTTTGATGGTTTTTAAATTGGAGAAAAGTTGGGGGTTTAAAATTGAATTTTGGGTACTGGGTTTTGGACAGGAAGGACGAAATGGAGGTTTGAGGGGAGAAATTTGGAAGGGAAAGTGAAGAAATCGCCATTGGAGAGTATGGAAATGAGTGAGGGTTTTGGAGGGGGTTTGGAATTTGGAAAGTAGATAGGGGTGCACTGTAAACTGTAAGAGGAGGATACAAAATAATTGTGCTCCTTAACTCTGGTCGGAAGAACCCAAGATAAATGAACCGGAATGAAGTAAGGTTTAATAAGAGTGCGTTTGTGTTTTGCTGACTTAGCGTCTATATTTGATTCAGTCCCTGACTCGGCTTGAGTCAGATGTTATACTGTTTGTTTTTGATTTAGAATCAGATTTAACTCGCGATCTGACTCAGATCTTATCCTGATTCGGACACATTTGAGTCAGAGAATAAAACGTTCTGATTCATGGGACCAAGCCACTGACTCACATATTTTTAAGTTATTTCCGATTCAAAAAACAAAGATATTGAAGATCCAGATGAGTCAGGTGATGTCCGTCAAATCCAGACAAGTCAGTTTCAGACAACTTAGATAAATCAGGAAAAAATAAACAAGATGTAAGTGTGGTATCCATGGATCGATTGGGCCTTAGGATGGTTCCTGTTGGGGGTGGCTAATGTACACATTTGCCATACCAGGTGGCCTAGCAATCAGACCACGACATTACGGTAATATTATTGAACGACGGGAGTCTTTGTCGAACGGTAGCGTCGATTCATTTCCTTTACTGCCTCTAACTTTCCCAATAAAGTATAGTTTTTTAAACGACCAGATAAGCAGTTGTATCCTTGCAAAATTGTTTAGAATGGTTGACAATGGAAAAAATTGGGACATGTTTTTTGAGGTGTTTTTCGTAAAGAAATTTTATCTGTCTTGTGTAAGAGATTTTTCAGACTGCCTCTTAAGGTATTTTTTTTATTTTAACTTGGTGTGTGGGGGGCTTCGCCCAGTCTCGTGACGATGCATTTTTGATTTGGTGTTGCAGGGCGAATACGTTAAATAGATGGAGAAAAGATATGAAATATATGCGGATTTTATTTATTTTTTTACTTTTATTTTAGCAGAAAATATGTGCGAAATATGTGGTTTCATTTTTTTGTTATATAAATTAATTTGGAAAAAAGAGTCCTAATATGGTAGGTAATCGACTTCCGTATTGAATTTGAACTTCCATAAAATCCAAACACAGTGAGTTAAGTTTTCCTTTTAATTTTATAATTTTTAAACCAATCATACATTGCCAAGTGTCTTCACTAAATTATCATTTCACAAAAGCCACAAAAGGCTTATTTCGACCAATAAGAAGCGAGGGTTTCCTCACCATTGAAAGTGAGAATTTTATTTGTCTAGGCCTTTAAATCTTTAAATGACTGAACCTATTATCTCTCCATCTTTCTGATTGAGTCTACATCATGTGTTCAGGAAGTAAACCTTTGACTTGAATCCAGAATTATGGAAATCCCCATTCACTGTTGGTTTATATCTTTTGAGGAATGTAATATCCTGGATAACTAACAAGTTCACACATCTTGGAATTTCTTCAAAGACTGGAACGGGGACAATTCAATTGTTAAACTTGAAAACAATTATATTAGGATCTATCTCGACATCCTTCAAGCCTTCAGGGGATATGAATGGACAAGTGATTTGACGAACTTCTCCACAACTTTATGACTAATTATTCCTCCAATAATCACTTTTCCCATCAAACATGCTTCCAATTATATTTCTTGTTTTTCTTAGTTCTTATTATCACTTTGATAAATAAATACTTCAGAAATGCATCCTTAAGGAAATAAGTGGATTTCTTGTTTGGGCATCTCCCATATTGATATGGGTTTCCTGTTATTGGTTTGTTTCCGAATGAAGGTGCGGGATTCCTAATTTAGGTGGTATATGGTTTAGTTTCTCAATAGGATACTAATACTTGGTGACCAAGTTTTTGTTCTATAACAAAGGACTGGAATTGTATGTTTGTATACATCCAACCCAGAGGAATGATAAAACCTTGTGTTTAGGTTTTTGATCTCTTTGTTAGGGAGGGTCGAATGCTACCGTGAAAGTCAATGTCATGTGAGAAAACTTGTAGAAAGAGGATTTTAGTGTTCTATTATTTAGGATACCAATTTTTTTAGTGTTTCCATGTTTTTCCTATGTTACTAGCTGTGAAAAAAATGTAGAAGAGAAAACACTAGGATGGTTTGAAGAATGGTTTAGAGAGTTGGATTCTACGGTTTCTTCAATGATATTCCCGGATATGTGTTGTTAACTCTTGTGTTTAAATTTTATTTTGTGGGTTGAGGAAAGATCATGTAACTAATGATTTTTGATTATAGTAGAAGTTTTTCTGGTGGTGTTGGCTATGAATATACATGTGTCGTATTCATGTGGTTGTTTATCTTATGTCTCTCTTATTATTTCTTCCATGTTTGGTATAGATCACTGTTTGAGGGTGAAAACAGTTTCTGCTGGTTTCGGTAATTTCGTGTGATGTGGGTGAGAAACAAGTCAAAACCCTAAACAAGGTACTGCAAGGGAGTACTTTAGGTTCGAGAGATCAACCTGTACAAGTCCGGCCTAAACTAAGAAATGGTCGTTCCAGACTTTCTTCGGTCACAAAATGGAGGAGAAGGGTTGGTTTTGTGGAGGGAAGCGAAGAGAGTGTTGAGACCAGAATAGTTGATTCTGGAAGAGTAGTTGTTTTGACTTGTATCAGAAAGCGTAAGCTAACAGATGAGAAAGCTAACAGGTGATTTCTGAGTGTTGTATGCTCCTGACCAAAAACTTGTTTTCGGTGGAAATAGGTAATGACTATTTATACAAGTCGAAGTGAAACGTACTCTGGTCTCATTCAGAAATGGAAAACGGGTGAGTAAATGAGAGGAGGTGGTAACCGGTAACTCCTGGAATTGATGTTCCATAAAAGAAAACGTTTCACCATTACTCCCTGTATTTACTAACATCGTCATTTTTATGACACTTTCTTATAACGGACGTAGTGTACGCTGCACGATGTAAACCGCCAAACCAATACCCAATGAGCATCCCCCAGTTTGTGACATGCGTTGATGTCTCGAGTGTTTTCGTGGAAAACATGTAGCACGTTGTTGTTGTCCGGCAAGTTGAGCTTGGGAGACTTGTCGGCTCGGTGGTGACCTTCGACGGTCGAGATTTTGCATCTTAAGAGAAAAGGTAGCCATTCATTATTGCAACTCTTAGTTTGGTAGCCATTGGCATGAAAGCATGATCAGTATGGATTTAATATGGCCTAGTTTAGGCGCGACCAAAAGTTAGGGCTTTGGCTTTGTTTAGGCGCGACCAAACTAGGGCCAAAGGTTGCCATGCGTTAGCTGGTAACCTTGGACGGCTAAGATCTGCACCTTAGATGAAAAAGTGTCCGTTGATTGTTGCATGCCTTCGTTTTGGTAGCCACATAGGGAAGGCCGGTATGGCATGGCCAAAACTAGGGTTTTGAGCCAAAGGTTACCATGCGTTGTTTGGCAACCTTGGACGGATAGGATTCGCATCTAGGATGGAAGGGTGGCCGTTGATCGTCGCACGCCTTCGTTTTGGTAGCCGCATAGGGAAGGCCGGCATGGTAGGGCGCGGAAAGGTGGTTGGCATGCCATTGGCACATGTGGCATGGCATGCCTTGGCGCGGTTTGGCGTGGCCAAAACTAGATTTTTGGGCCAAAGGTTACCATGCGTGGTTTGGAGACCTTGGACGGCTAGGATTTGAATCAAGGATGGAAGGGTGGCCTTTGATCGTCGCACGCCTTCGTTTTGGTAGCTGCGTAGGGAAGACCGACATGGTATGGGGCGGAAAGGTGGTTAGCATGCCATTGGCACATGTGGCATGGCATGCCTGGCGTGGCCAAAACTAGAGTTTTGGAACAAAGGTTACCATGCATGGTTTGGCGACCTTGGACGGCTAGGATTTGCATCTGGGATGGAAGGGTGGCCGTTGATCGTCGCACGCCTTCATTTTGGTAGCCGCGTAGGGAAGGCCGCCATGGTATGGCGCGACAAGGTGGATAGCATGCCATTGGCACATGTGGCATGGCATCTTGGCGCGGTTTGGCGTGGCCAAAACTAGGGTTTTGGGACAAAGGTTACTGATGTTTTTTTCAAAAGTTGTTGTAGATTGTGGTAAAAGGGGTTCTTTTCGAACTTGTGAAGGTAACTCTTTTTTTTTCTAGATTTAATAAAAATAAAGCAAATTAATTTTCAAAGAGTGATGTCAAGATTTAAAATGGACTAAGGCTCCGGATTCACTATTACTTCAAGTTGATTGGTTACAAAAATATTTCATAATTATTATCTAGCTCTTTTTCCATTAAATCACTTATTATTCTATAAGGTGTCCAAATATTAAATTGTAATCCTTAAGCATGATTTATCAAAGAATTAATTCTAAGCATAAAACATCAAACTGATTCACAACTAATTAAGAAAACCATTTTTATCTTTTTTTTTATTGATCCAAGTGAATTAAATAAAATAAATAATTAAGAAATTATAAAAAGAATTTACCAATCAAACATGAGTGAATAGCTACTCCGTCGCCTCAGTCACCAGGTATTTTAGCCGCTCATCATGTTGGAAAACCTCTCAAAATATTTCATTGATGCTCAAAAGTGTTTTACAATGAAGAGAAAGACAAGAAAATGATATAAAACAGGATTCTGCGACCCACAGAAGGCGTCCAGAGTCAACGACAAAGCTGAAGTGCTGTTGTCGTTAGGAAACTACGACCCACAGTGGACAGTCGATGTCACTGTTGATAAACAACTGTCCCTGTGGATATTATGTTCTTCGTGTTCTTCCTTGCACCAGCAGCAAACTTCTCTTCTCTGCGTGATTTTCTTTTGATTCTCTCGACTCCTAAACTTTCCCCAAGACTCTCCAACCTCTTTTCGACGAATTAGGCTAGTATTTATAGTGTTTTGGAGCCCAAAAATACTAACATCAATGCGTATAATTTCCCATTAATCCTCTAATTGCTCGCTGCCCAGAAATAGGAATAATTACCAAATTTAGATTCTCCACACGTTAACTCACTCCCTGTACGCTCCTAATCAGCTTCTCCACGCCTCAGAAGCTTTCCCGCGCCTCCACATCACTCCATGCATAGCAGAAACACAATTGAGATCGTGTTCAGTTCACGTTGCTCTGTTTTGAGCTCGTGAATTAAAACGAGCTTTCCAGCCAATGTCGATCAAATTCGATGCCCAAAATGTCTTCCCTATGTCATATCGCATCTTTATGCCAATTTTCAGAGATTGAATCGCATTCCAACTTCTTCATTTTCTCGATCAAACATCATGCAGAACTGTTCTTCGTTTCCCGCCAATTTTCAGTTTTCAAACGAAGAAGAAAGGGTGTCCCCCTATCCTGAACTGGGGTGCGAATAGAAGCTGCCTTGGGGTGACCTGGGGGTGCCCCTTAGTAATTAGGTTACCCCTTATCCAAAAGCGAGAGTCCGAATAACACTTGTCCTCCGGGTGCCAAAATCAACTTTTCGAGCCGAATTTTCCAAAAATATTTATTTCCAAAAAAATACCTACAAATACATAAAATAAAAAAATTAGTACAAAATCGAGTGCCAACAATATATAGTATTGAGATCAAATTAGACACAAAAATGTGTCTATCAGTTACCATGCGTTGTTTGGCGACCTTGGACGGCTAGGATTTGCATCTAGGATGGAAGGGTGGCCGTTGATCGTCGCACTCCTTCGTTTTGGTAACCGCGTAGGGAAGGACAGATGGTATGGCCAAGGAAAATGGCGCGGATGGCTTGGCATAGCGGGGCCAAGGGTTTGGCACGGACGGCTTGGCATGGTGGGGCCAAGGCAAGGTGCGGTTGGCTTGGCATGGTGGGGCCAAGAGTTTGGCATGCCATTGGCGCATCGTGCGGCTAGCATGGTTGGGGCCAAGGTAAGGTGCGGTTGGCTTGGCATGGTGGGGCCAAGGGTTTGGCATGCCATTGGCGCATCATGGTGCGGCTAGCATGGTTTTCCATTGGCACAGTGGTGCGGCTGCCATGGTTGGCATGCCTTGGCGCTGAGATGTGGCTGGCATGGTTTGCCATTGTCACAGTGGTGCGGCTGGCATGGTTGGCATGCCTTGGCGCGGAGATGTGGCTGGCATGGTTGACATGCCTTTGCACGGAGATGTGGCTGGCATGGCTTTTCCATTGGCACAGTGGTGCGGCTGGCATGGTTGGCATGCCTTGGCGCGGAGATGTGGCTGTCATGGTTGGCATGCCTTGGCACGATAGCATGAGAATTAGGGTTTGGCATAGATGAAGTCGGTCAATGTTAAGGGTTCTGCCGTGGAACATGACACATAAAAAAGAAGGTACCCTGGTAATTCATACGTAAGCATGCTGATCGATTCAATAAATTTGCTAATAGTCATAGTGACGTCATGTCAGACGTGCGGTTTTACGATTTTAATCCTAAGCTAAAAACCACCATCAACAAGTTGTTATTTATTTTTAAAATTATCTTACTACCCCACACTATTATACAAAGTATACGTGAATTACTTCAAAATGATAAAGTTACTTTCTGGTGTTACTTAATTTATTTTCCATTACGTGGGAATTAAAGGGCGCCGACACATTCCCAACTTTTACATATCTGTACAGGCAGAACCAAAATCGGTTATGTTTTCCGACTCTCTTTAATATGTTGAGAATTTAAATATGGCCAACCTATTCTGGATGGAAATTTTAGTAGTAGAAGAAGATCAGCTAAATATTTAAGAATACGTTACCGATTTTGATACTTAAACGATCATTATAGAAATTTGAAGAACCAGAATCAATTAGGTTTTATTTTTGACCTAGTTGATTCCGGTACTTCAAAAGTGAAATTAGTTTTAAATGGAATCAAAAACATAGCTAAACATCATATGTAATAGGTTTATAATCGAAATCTATCTGATGTGGTTTTAAAAAAATTTGTCATATTTGTCTGTATAATTATCTAGGTTATCATCTCTAAAATAGATATTATCGTGACTTCATTTTATCTCATTAGAGCAAGTCTTATTGTAGAGTTCAAGCTTAAAAAAAGTACGAAATGTCAAGTGTGATGGGTTCCAAGTTAGGGTCTTCCAAACTGTTTCCAAGGCATGTTCTAAGATTTCATGGAAGATAACTTGAAATCCAAACGAGAGAGGCAATCTGAATGGGCTCCGCCAAGATCGAAATACGGCTCATTCTATCACAAAAATGCTATTCGAATTCTCACAAAACTTTAGTCGAACTGCCTCTCATTATGAACTGTTTATTGTAAAAGTATTCAAAATCGATCCAAAGCTTAAAGTAATTGCAATCCGATTGGTTTTACACCAACCTCAAGGAATATCTATCCAATTGACCCCTACCGTTATTTGCTTTTTCGTCTTTGGAAGTTTCGTCTTTAGACTCTTGCTTCCATGATCTATTTTAAATTGTGAGGTGGCATGGAATTTAGAAAATGGAATTTTTCCATAAATCCCTGGAAATTTTGAGCAACCTCTAGACCACCTCATTTATTTACAAATATCCACATGGGCCCAGCAGATGTTACTCACTGAAGACATTTGAATGTAAATAAGGCCGACTATAATGTACGTATATGATGTTTGGATCGTTAATCATGCAGTCATGCTTGATCCAATTCGATAGAATTTTTCTTTTTTAAGATCGATCCAATAAAACCGTTATTCAAAGTTTAGTTTGTAGAATGTTGACTTCATTTATCTGAGGTAAAATCATTTTGAGAAGGTTGCCTGAACGTGAAATGGACTTCATTCATTGACCAAGACTATTTTACTTACAAAATTTGGAACATATCGAGAGACAAGATCAAGTCCATGTCATGTACAATATTTTATTGAACAAATCAGGCTGCAAGCAACAAAAGGATTCCTTCAAACCATGGCACAGAAATTGATTGGAAGTTTCATTTCATCAATTGTCAACTTTCTGTGTCTCCTCTATATCAAGAGTGAAACTCTTGAAGCTAGTGAAGAAATTAACTAAGAAAAGTCATGTATGTTACTAGGCCACTTTGGTTGTGCAAACAAAAAGCTAGTACTCTTTCAAACACTTCAACACAAGAAAATCCGAATTCGGGTTGTCTTGTGGTTTCATCAAATCATGAAGAATTAGAGAAAGTTATTGAAATATGTCCGGGGAATACCCGCAAGGCTAACCAACACGACAAGCTTCCTTTTATTCAAAATTATTTGACGGATATCGTTTATTCTGGGGGAGATTATGATGATTTTGGTGGTCCAGTCAAAAGCCATATTCTTGTTTGGTTCACACCTGTTGTTGATCAACCTCCGTTTTCGAATCGATATTATGCCATAGTTCCTTCCGGAAAATACAAAGGGTAAGCATGATTTCATTCACCATACTGATATCTTTCGTTTTTACATGATTAAATTTGGATTTATGTTTTGCTCGCTATGATGAAATATTTGGAGCATGCATTTCTAGTACGTAGTTGGAATTGATTTTGGTGTACAGGCAAGCATGGACATGTGCTAGAAAGGAGGAAATGGCCACTACTTGGTTCGGTAAGCGTAAGAGCCCTATCGTGCCTAGTGTTTTCGATCACAGAAATATATACCAACAAATGAAAATCGAATACAAAAATGGTGGTTTTGTTGCAAAATCCGTTGCGCCTGATGGGTTCCCCCTTCATTTCTAAGAAAACCAGTATGGAATGTCTTCTACAACAATTCCGATAATTTGAACTTTTATGGCGAAGCTTCGGGTCTTAATACGTGTCAACGTCTGCACTTGCCGAAGAAATTCGAATGATCATAGTGTTCTTCCCTCCTCGTTCTATGATATGAGTTTGGAACAATACTGGGAAGAAATTTATCAATCTGAATACAATAAGGACGCTTCACAAGGCCATGGGAATAAGAATACTGTGGTTGTGAGTCAAGTTGTCGGAAAACAATCCTTTATGTTGTTTGGGGAGAAAGCCACGAAAGACGAAACAAATGGTGGAGTTGGAAGTGCTGATGATGCTGATAAGTTTGTTTGGTTTGGAAATGCTGAAGGAAAAAGTGTCGGATTAAGTGTGGAGGTGATTGCAAAAATGAAACGCATTCAAGAATTAGGAGGATGGAGTGGAGAAGGAGATAGCGCAAGAGTTACGAAAGTGGAGAAGTTCGACGGTGGAGAAGGCAACCATGGCTGGAAAAGATTTGTTTGTTTTGTGTTGGTGGAAAGGTTTGCATTGCGAAGAATGGATGGAACACTGGTTTTAACTTGCGATTATAAACACCTTCATCGAGTTCAGTGCAAATGGGAATTGAATGAATGAATTTGCTCCATAAATTAAGAGCGCATGCACTGACCACCGTTCAGGCGTCTTCCTCTTGGATCTCGACTTGCTAATGTTGTTGGAACCAAAAATTTGTGCAACTTCTTTAATAAATTGTTTGCATGTTTAAGTAAGAGTGCATTTATTTTTGATTTGTTTGGGGATGTTATTGCTTCATAAGATTAATATTTTTTTTTTTTTGTTGCTAAGATTATTGAGGTTCAAACTATCAAATGAACTCTAATCATGTAAAATTGTGTAGATGGATGACACGAACATCAATTCACCTACAACTTGATCAAATTTCCCTACAAACTTGATCAAAGTACCAAATGCAGTACCCTACACTTTTGACTCACCAACCGCACCTCTCACTAGACCCAACCACTAACAAATACATTATGCATTTTTATACTTCAGATTTTGAAGCCACTACATTTCTTTCAAATTTTTTTTTGCCAAATTAGGTAATGGTTTCATATCATACTTTGGTGTCTTTGCAGGATAAAGACCAAATGTACAAAACACGTACTTGAGTAGCTTCAAAGCACTAGTTATCCAGATCATTATACCTTATAATAATGTCTGTATACTACTATTTATAGCGCTGTAGCTCCATGCATCACTCATATCAAACCCCAATACTTCTAACTTCTCTAGCTAGCTCTTTCATATCCATCTTTACCGTTCAGCTTCATTACTCATTGAGCATCAAGAAGGATGGGTTATTCATCTACAACAGCTGTTTTTCTTTTGTTGATCGTGATTCCGTTATCGACTGCAGTTCTCGATAGTCATTACTATGACCAAACATGCCCACAAGCTGAACATATCATATCAGAAACAATTCGTAACGCATCATTGTATGATTCTAAGGTTCCTGCTCGGCTTCTTCGTATGTTCTTCCATGACTGTTTCGTTAGGGTATGTATATATGAACACCTTCGTTAGGTTTCGCGTATATCTTTTTTGTTTGCCATTTTGAATTTGTGAAATGAGTTTTGATTGGGTTTCGTCTCCATGATATGTTGCCTTATGTGTACTAGGGATGTGACGCATCAATTCTTTTGGATTCGACCCCTGGAAATAAAGCTGAGAAAGATGGTCCACCAAACATCTCTATACGATCATTGTACGTAATTGAGCAGGCCAAAGCTAAGTTAGAAAAAGCTTGTCCAAGAACTGTTTCTTGTGCTGATATCATTGCCATTGCAGCACGAGATGTAGTAACTCAGGTATATATAAATCTCTTAAATCTCCAAACTTCTCTTTTCTTTGTTCATTCGTCTTTACTGCTCGTATTCTCGATGGCGCTTCAATGGAAATGGCCAAGTGCCACCTTCTTCTTTTTTTTTTTTTTTTTTTTTTTTTTTTTATCTTTGTCTAACTAACATGTATATGTATTGGTCAATTGAAGTCTGGAGGTCCACGATGGGATGTTCTAAAAGGAAGAAAAGATGGAAAAATTTCCAAGGCATCGGAAACTACGGCAAATTTACCAGCTCCATCTTTCAACATAACGCAACTCATTCAAAGCTTTGCCAAAAGAGGACTAGAAATCAAAGACTTGGTTGCTTTATCAGGTGGACATACTTTGGGTTTCTCGCATTGCTCTTCATTTCAATCACGGCTACGTAGTTTCACTTCCACGCTCGACGTTGATCCAACAATAAACGCCATATTTGCTGAGAGCCTAAGGCAAAAATGTCCACAACATAATAGGAGTCCAAGTGCAGGAACATTTTTGGACACTACTTCATCGAAATTTGATAATGATTATTACAAGCAAATTGTGTCCGGAAAGGGAGTGTTTGGATCGGATCAAGCGTTGCTTAACGATTATAGGACAAAGTGGATTGTTGAATCTTTTGCTAGAGATGAATGGTTCTTCTTTAAAGAATTTGCTGGTTCAATGGTCAAACTTGGTAATGTTGGTGTTAAGAGTCTTGGTGATGGACAAGTTAGGTTGAAATGCAGTATTGTTAACTCCTCGTAATTGAGTGATTTAGTTCTTGTGATGTTTTTGTTTCCCAAAATAAGTGAAATGTGTAATAATTGTATTATTTTGATTTGATTTCAAATTTTCAATAATAAAGATTGAGAGAATTCTTTTCATTCGTCTCCTTTCCCTTGACAAAAAGATCCCCACTCGATACTAAGCATCCATAACTACTAAATCTTTGTGGCTTGGGCTGCAGGGCATACCAGGAAATGTTTGTTTCGTGTTGAGTGAAGCCCATTTTGTCTTCGCCAAAGCCATCTTCTTCTTATACGAGACCTTTTTTTTCTTTTTTTCTTTTTTTGTTTTTGTTTTTTGGGCTGCTCGCATTTTAGGAGGACTGCTCTGAAATTAGGCCATGTTGGGCGATGGATTCTGTGTTTATTTACCTTACGGTAGGTCAAAAATGATATCGAAGTCGTTCTATAACATTATTGTTTGTACCATGAGTAGAAATGCTATATATCAGGCCAGATTGCTACTTAAACCACCATTTGGGTCTCGTTTAAGTCTGCTATTCAGCCAACCAACTAAGTATACAGGATAACCGAATCTGTTAGCCGATCAATGGTCAAAGTCAACAACCGGTCAATGGTCAAAGTTAACAACCGGTCAACCGTCAAAGTCAATTACCGATCAATCGTCGATTCAACTTCCGAAGCCATGTTGCCAGTCGCGCTTTCAGCCATGTTGCCAGCGATGCTGTGAACCAGTTGCCATCCATGTTGCCAGCGGTGCTGCCAACCAGTTTCCAGCTAAGTACTCTGCCGCGCGCCAGCCAGCCTCCATCCATGTTGTCAGTTGTGCTGTCAGCCAGCCTCCATCCAGTCTCCATCCATGTCACCAGTCAAGGAGGTTTTCCAGACAAATATCGATAATCGCAGTCAACAACAAAAGTCAACCCTGTCAGTCAAAGTCAACGACGTTGATGGTCAAACCCGCAAGCCTATGTCAATATAATTAGACCGTTTCCATCGATCCAGTGCCAGAATCTTGGAAGAAGATTTTGGAAGTTTCTGGATGACTTGCTGACCAAGTTGCTGGAGGGAAGTTCTGGAATGCTCCAGATAACTTGCTGACCAAGTTACTTGCAGAGGAAGTTTATCTCAAAATTAGGGTTTAACCAATGTATTCAACTGTATAAATAGAGGGGAATCTCAACCTTAAACGCATAAACCCTGATAGACGAAAATACACCAACAAACTCTATAAGGGATCAAAAATCATTGTAATCCATACATCAATAAAATATCTCTCCCTACGGAGATTCATCCACGGATGTAGCCAAAACTTGCCGAACCACGTTAAATTCGTGTCTTTCTATTTATGCCTGTTCTGTGTAAAATCCTAGTTCAGATCATCATCACCAAATCGATTGTGTTTTGTGACTGGAAATATGATTTTGAATGAAAGAAAATTAAAAAATTTCTTTCTCCAGCTGGACCAGGAAGTATCCAGTAAGGACCATCATTTAACCAACTAAAACAAACCAATTGGGATCTTGCAAACTTAGCTTGAGAGCCATCTATATGGTTTTCGTTTATGTGCACATAAATACATCTCCGAAAATCTAAAGAACTAAGAACAATAAGAGTATCATTTATCATATTAGAAGTAGTCCATTTCTCAGCAGTTTGCTTTCCGTTTAGAGCTTTAATGACTTTCATGCAGTCTCCCTCCAGATGAATTTTTGTCTGATCTTTATTTTTTTTCCCATATTGCTTCTTTTAGAAATGATTGAGCTTCAAGTTATTCTGGATTAATGCCAGATAATGTGCCTCCTCGCAATCCATTATAGTCTCTTGCAAAATTCCTATAGATAAATCCTCATTCTGAGGATTATTATCATCCATATGAGAAACATCAAAATTTATTTTTTCCACATCATTAGAAGGCGGTGACCGCTGATGTTGTATTTGCCTCATAGGATTATTTAGCTGTCTTGGAGCATGAAGCACTCTTTTGCATTCGTTCATCTGCATAACAATAGAATTAGCCACAACATCTACATTAACAGTTGTATTAAAAAAGGGTTTTGCACATCTGGTTTTCCAGATATGCCACATCAAAGACTGGCAATTTTGTACAACTTGAAGTCAAGCCTTAAATGCCATTTCCTTAACAAAGAAGTTGCAAACCAACTAAAATAAATCTTATTTTGCAACTGGTCCGCAAGCCTAACATTTACCTTATTCCATATCCTTCTAACAAAAGAACAATTAAGGAAAAAATGCTGAGGAGATTCTATATCATTATCACACGAAGAGCAAGTGGAACTTTGATGCATACAAGATCTATCCAATTTAGTTTGGGAAGGTAGACAATTATGGAGATACTTCCACATGAAGTGTTGGATTGTAGGTGGAATTTTATGCTTCCACAAGGATTTCCAAAAAAATGTCAGGTTAAGGCTTCTTCCAAATAACTTTCTATGCTGATTTGACAGTAAAAGGATAGTTCCCATCTGATGTTATCATGACCTGTAAAAGGAATTCCAAGCTTAGTAACTTTAATAAAAACATTACTATTAAAAAGAGAATTAAGAGTATTAATATCCCAAGTCTTCAAGCCATTATCAATTAATTGACTGATGTGAGTCATATTGGACGAGACAAATTGGGATGTAGGAGGTTTATGCATATTTAGAATCTAGTTATCTTTCGAGATGTGCACAAATGCACAGACTTCCCATCACCATTTTACTATGCATAAAACTTCTTAATGATCTCCAAACCTGAGAAAATTACATTCCATATCCATGATCCATGTTTAATGACACTATCAATCAGGGGGTTAGAATTTTCAAAGCATTTAACTCTAAGAATAATAACCCATTTATCATCAGGATTTTCAATCATTCTCCATGCAAGTTTAGCAATGAGAGCAAGATTTATGATATCAGTCTTCTTACAATAAGTCAACATAATTCTTTAGGAAAACCTATATCTTTCCACCCTTTGAGATAACAACCTCTTTCATTTTTTTTCTTGCCCCACCAGAATCTCATTTGGATACCATCCATCTTATCATTTAACTAACCCTTTTGGCATTACGAAAACAATTAAATAGTGACTAGCTAAACTCCTTATGACGGATTGGTTCATGATAGTTTTTCCTAGTGGTTCTAGGTTGATTTATTCCAAACTTTTCTAGCATTTCTTTCATATTATGTAACAAGTGGGCAAAGGATCCTTTTCCGGAAAAGAAGTGGAACTCTTAATTATTTCTCATAAAGGGGCATTTTCTTAATCCTTAGGATATTAAAGATCTTATTCTTCACATTATTGAAAGTTTTTGTACTAAAAGCTAGAGAAGATTTTTCAAAGTTCACAGTGTGGCCTGAAACTTTACTGAACTGATATATTAATGTAGCTAAGTTCCTAACATCTTTAGTTCTACCCTTAATGAATATCAAGAAATCGTCGGCAAAATATAAGTGATAAATTAGAAAGGAAGTTATTATTTGCTTTAAAGACATGAATGAGGTTATAATTTTTATATTCCATGCATAATATGAAAAAAAATAAGAAGACATGGGATCACCCTATCTCAAGCTTCTTTGGGGATAATAGACATTGCCTGGAGCACCATTAAGCAAGACTGACGTAGACACATACGTTGATTAATCATATTACACCATTCTTTAAAAAACCAAGTTTCCTAAGACTAGTAATGAGAAAACCACATTATATCCTTTCAAATTCTTTTAACATGTAAAGATTAATAGCAACACGACCATCTTTAGCTTTAGTCTTTTTTATGGAATCATTCATTTCATGAGGAATGATAGTATTATCATGAATAAGTCTACTAGACATAAAAGTAGTTTGTGCAGGTGAAATAATTTTATGAAGCACATATTTTCGTATAGATGAAATTAATTTAGATATGATATTGTAGGACGCATTACAAAGAATAATAGGTCTAAAATCTGCAACACCTTTTGGACACTTATTTTTAGGAATAATTAAGGGTGGTAAATTATGATTAAGCTGTTTTGACATATGGTATGAGTGGAATAAGGATTGGAACATAGACCTTATAACACTCCTCCTTGTGCGGTCCAATAATAGTTTAACGAGGATTCCATTCAGAGGAGTTTTCAGACAGTTCCCTTTGTCATATGCTTTTAGAAAGTGAATATGAAGGAAATGAGTTAGCAAATAAGTCAACAACTTTTGGATTGCACTTTAATTAACAACATGATAAGAAAAAATCATGTCAATGGTTCCTTTCAAATATATGATTATATTCATCACACTATTCCAAAGATGTTGCATCAGCACTGAGGTATATCAAGTTGACAAATTCACCGAGGATAAAAATTTTGGTACAGTACAATGCTAAGTACAATAATGCGTCTATTGCACCTATATATGGGAATTCAACATCTAACACATCTTCGTCATCTTCCTTTAGACAAAATAGTCATTTACTTATATTTGAACCTCAAATAATCATGAGGCTACTAGCAGGAAAGCATGTCCTTGTTAAATTGCTTGACAAATTTGAACATATAGAAAACTAACGGAATAATATACCACAAACTCGGTGTTCCATCGAACTTTCCCTAGATTTTCATCTCAAATTCGAATTTCAAGCAACTTACTAGAATTATTTCAATAAGAGTACATAGCATGTTCATACCATTATCGTAGATAAATATAATTTCAGTTCAGGTACTTTGTTTGTGAGTACGTATGGCACAATACCTTTTCTTGTTTATTTTTTCCCTGTCAAACTGTCACTGGACTGCACCAAATCCGCGTGATTGTTTTAATCCATAAGTGGCAATTCCAATATAATTACAAATGCACTTAGTAGTTTGGAATCATTTGATTTGAACGAAAAAGGCTATCCGACACTCTCATAAATACATTTATTCCTAAATATTTACAAAGATAAGTAATAACCATATACATATGTTGCATTTCAAGTCCATTTGAGACCAAGCTAATAAAGTAGCATAACGCTATAACGTACATTCAAATAAAGTAAACAATTCCCAGACTTTATAAGAAATCTCGCGCCGCAAATCAAGTATTGATACTTTAAGACATCATATTTCTCACCCTGCTTTGTAACAAACTAGGTCTTATGGCACGGGCGTTATACAAAATTCTAGATAATTATGTTAGATTATTTACCGGTAATAATGGAATTCTAGTTAAATCCTCCTGAATTTTTACACGAAGCCCGAAAAAAGGAGCATTCTGACGCTTGAACCAATAATGCTTAACCGAAACCAAGTTTAAGCCATTTATGTTATGTCGAAAAAGTAACTCAATTTACCTATGAATTTCCATATTAGGCCACAAAACTTTCTCACCATATAACTGAAAGATGGTAGAACTTGGCTGTGAAATTCACTTGTAAACCCTAACGTCTAAATAGGACAGTCCATTGAAACAGGAATTCAAATGCAAGTGAATGCAATTTAAAATCCTAACATTTTTTCACTATGCATTCTACAATGGAAGCTATCGTGATTAATTAATGATTGATTAGTATTACATATTTATACTAATTGTCAAATGCAATTCAAAAGTATAAAAATCTAATACACTATAAGGATCAATAACTGATCAATACGCGCGCCTAACCCCAAGTAACATCTCTTTGACACAAATTGTTTAATGTATATAATTTCTCGTATGGGAAATATTGGTTTTGGAAACTGAAATTCACAATTATATGCTCAAAAAAATGGAAAGTTTTACGTAGAAGTAACTTTCTTATTCTGGATATCAGTTTTTACGCTGTAATCAAATCTTTGTGATGCTACTATTGAATATATTTATACTGGAGAACATAGACACTTCATCATGATACTTCGCAAAGTATAAAATTGGGAAAGAAAATCAAAGTATTTTACAACGGTTTTACGCTAAATCGAAATATCAGTACTGCGTATAAGTTCCCCTTTTTAGTTATAATGTTACTGAACCCAATCAATGTGGTGCTCATGGTTCTTATCTCTCACAAAAAAAAATTCTCTATTCTTAAAGGTCGATTGCTAAACTGACCTATCCCTTTCGCATTTCAGATATTGCTTCTCTCATCCAACACAAAATATATAACATTATTGAGTATGAAGTTGTTATCTATGCTTACTCATGGTTCCTGGATTAGAGTTATTCCTTTTGGCAAAACCATCTCTCCAACAAATAGTATGATCATCTTCAATATAATGTAGGATAAATATGTGTAATAAATATTGTGTTTCTTAAGAATCGTACAAAAACCTCAAGTAACTGAAATATATACCGTGCATGAAAGGATTGTGATGGATTCGTGCTAAAGATCAAGAAATATTTTAATGGTATTGATGGTAATCAATTATGTCATACATCATTTTTTGCTTTAATTTTCATTCTTGTTTTTTATGTTTTCCTAGGTGGACATAATTCAAAAGTCATTTCAAAATTGTGGAAAAGCCAATACGACACATATTGATTTCCTAAACAAAAGGTAACAATAATGATGGGTTGATCATGATAAATTCATTAGGTTATTAAGAAGACCAATAAAATTATTACCATTTAGAGCCACATTAAATCTATTCGAGTCTTCCCAATCTCTTGTAGAACCAATAAAATTGATATATTTGGAAGAGTCAATTTAGCTTTTAATCTATAAAAAAATCCTAGAGCACCAAATACTGAAATATAGCATATAGATATGCAAATAGAGAATTCAATATCGAAAACAAAAAATTGCAGCGCTTAAAACGCTTAAGCAACCAAATTGAAAAGTGAAAAAAGAAAATGCAGTGAAGTTTATCTTATTACATATGCAACACCGACCTACTTTAAGTTAATTCCTATTCAGTGATATCAGATACCATATCTAGATATTCGTGCGTGTCTGTACACGCGCGATCATTTTGTAAACACCAACCAATTTCCAAATTATAGTGTGTAACCAGAATAATCTTTTAAGTCTTTCTCTACATCTCTACCAAGATAAAACTAAAATGATATTTCCACTAAAGTTTAAGCATGATAGAAAGGAAACATTGTTACTTAATAAATTCTCACCATTCTAGACCAAAAAGTTCTAAATATATTGCAAGCCAAAATCCAGCGTCCTTCAATAGCCAAATTTTCATAATATGGCAAATCAAAAATTACAAACACCCCTTAAATTTTTACAATGACATTATTCTAATCAATTAGCCTATCTTAAAATTTTGATCTCAGAGTAGGGGTGTAAATTCGGGCAGGCCGGGCTGCCTGGCCTGTTTTGTATATCAGGCCGGGCTGGATAGGCTATGAGTTAAGTTACCCAAAAGGCCTGACAGGCCGGGCAGGGCGGGAAGTAACAATAGTTTCCAAGCCCAAAGCCTGCCCAAAGCCCAAATATTAAACATGCCAGGCCAGGCAGGCCGGGCAGGCCACCTTTTTCTTGTCTGTCATATGACTCATATTCATGTTTGAATTACAATATAACTAGAGAAGCAACTTTAGAATGTCTAAACAATGTAATGAACAAATACTTATAGTCTTGGAGGATGCAGAAAAAAATAAAAATAAAATTCCTATCAAAAGAATAACTAAACTCTAAGAAAATTGTTTGTTCATAATTAAAATAGACTATCCATGAGCTCCCAGGCGCTTCTCTAAGTCTTGAAGAACTTGTTTATTCATGCAGTCTAACAACTTGGAACTCTATGCTCCTTTACCTACACATATTAAAAAGAGAGCAACATTAAAGAGTTATACACTATATTATACAATATACAGTGAAATCTTATCACCAGAAAAGAAAAACATATTTTGGTTGCCTACTGACTAGTTACTTTTGTTATCTTTTTATAAAATTATCAACTATCAACTGAACTAATGTTATGTACTAGACTACCTACACATTTTTATAAAACTATCAACTGAGTTAGAAAATCTGCCAGAATTAATGATAACATAGAAATCATATATGTTTTGACTGTCAATAGTAACATACCTTAAAGATAAACTGAATCAAGTGGACACTTGATCGTCTTCATCTTCCATGGAGATATCATCGTTCAATGGATCCATGGTTTGAAGGTAGTCTTTAAACTTAGCTTTCCACCAATCTTTCAAACACACACAAGACTCCAACATTTTTGGCGTTAAACAACTCCGATAATCACCTACAACACGCTTTCCGAGAGAAAAGGCTGATTCAGATGCCACCGTGGACACCTGAACTGCTAAGACATCACGCGAAATGCAAGAAAGGACTGGATACCTCTTTTCATTTTGTCTCCACCAAGCCAATACATCAAAACTTTTCATCTCCTCTAAACTTGGTGGTGGCTCAGCATAATACCTTGTAAGTTCTTGTGATGCTGTATCAAGCGGGTCACTTCTATGCCTACTTCGAGATTCCCAAAAAATGTCTTCAACTGAGGAGGAGGAGCTAGCATCCCATGAATTTCCCTGTAAAGTTGGATGTGTACTAGTGAGAGTTTCAGAAGTATTAGAAACGGTATTCACTTGTCCGCCCACTTCCATGGCAGTTACGTACACAGCAAAAAGACTTTTCAGCTTTTGGTATATTAAACTTCTTTGCTCCTTATGACATCGAATTGTATATGCAGAAGTACCGAAGCATTCCTCAATGTCAGACAAAGTAGTTTCCATACCTTTGAAGTTAAGTCGAGGGTCCAATATGCAAGCTATCGCAAACAAATGAGGAGTCTCACCCCAATATTTTACGAATTTTTCTTCCATGGTAGCAATAATGACCTTCAAACTAGGAATATTTCTGTGAGCTGAAAAAACTTTTCCGATAACAAACAAAAATCTAAGAACAGAGTTACTTGTTGCATAATCAACGCCAGAAAAGTAGTTAGTTGCTTCATAAAAAGGCTGCAAAAAATTGCACAACAGTTCAGCATATTCCCAATCAGAATTAGTTACACTGTAACGACATGCCATATCTGTGAGACACCTTTGAATTGTGTTACGATAGGGAAGTACATCTTTTAACATCATATAAGTGGAGTTCCACCTGTGCTCACAATCAGTTTAGAGCTTTTTAGGACGCATACCCACTGACCGACATGCATTTCTGAACTGTCCATATCTCACAGAAGAAGCAAATATAAAAGCTATAGTATCCTTAATATTTTCAAGCATCTCCTTAAATTCCTTAACTTTTAATCCGTCTTGAACAACTAAATTTAGTATGTGGCAGCAACAACGCACGTGAAATAAATCCCCTTTCGATGGAAGGTTAGGCATTAACACTTTCAAATGTTTGATTGACAATGTATTTGCACTAGCGTTATCCATCGAAAGAGAAAATACTTTTTGAGAAATTTCCCAATCATTAACTAACATTTGATTAATCATCTCAGCAATTTGTTCTCCGGTGTGTGACACATCGATTAATAAATAAGACAAGATTCTTTTTCTTAGCACCCAATCCTTATCAATAAAATGCCCAGTGAGTGAAATATAGCTTAATTTCTGACGTTTTGATAACCAAATATCTGAAGTCAAAGAAAATTTACCTGAATTTTCCATAAGAACTTTTTTCAAATTTTCTTTCCCTTCTCTAAAAAACTTCAAGATATCATTTCGAGCAGTAGTTCGACTAAAACTAACAAAACTAGGATGAAAGCTGTCGTTGATACACCATGCAAAAAATTTATCTTCAACGAATTGGAAAGGGAGTTCACGCAAGATAATAAGTTTAATGATATTCTTTCTTGATCTAGCTTGACTAAACTGAAAAGAAATAATATTACCTTCCCCATCCCTGGCTATTAAGGTCTGCTCGGAATCAGTTTTTTGCTTTTTTTGACAGCTTATGATATGTCTACTGAGATGTGATGTTCCTGCACCAGGATCCCCAGAAAAATCAATGCTGCATAGTTTGCAACGTGCTCTCTTTAAGACTTTGGTAGGGTTTTCTGGATCTGCCATTGTAAAGCGTTCGTAATCACCCCACACCTTTGATCTCAGCCTAGATTCTTTTTGCTTCCCTTCATCTGTGGTTATAGTTGATGGATTTGTGGAGGCAGCAACATCACCGTTCAAGTTAGTCTCATTATCTCCTTCAGAATTCATTTGAACTTCAGTAGTATCCATGTTGTATGTTCCTGCTAACAACATAACATAGATAGTTAAGTAAATGTAAAAAACTTGTACTTTTGAGATCTAACTAATTAGTTACTGTGTGCATCTGAAAAAGCTTGTGCTTTTGAGATATAACTTATTAAAAGAAGCTGTGAATACAACTATTGATTACTATATATTAAACCATATAGATCTAACTGTATTTCTCAGAATCTAGAGGACAGTATAACATGCAATTATATTAAACCATACAGATCTAACTGTATTCCTCAGAATCTAGAGGACAGTATATTACTTGTTTTAGACAACTCTACAAACAGTTGATAAGCATGAAATTCATTTCTCAGAATCTCAATAATCATACTTCAAACTTATTACTAGAAATTACTAGAAATTAAAAAATTAAATTGATAACATAACTTCGATAGATATAAATTAAGTTTTAAGAAAATACTTACAGCCACAGACACCTCCGATTCACTGATCAATTTTTTTTTTTTTTTGATTTTTGACTGATGAAAATTCTTCTCTTGTTGAAACCCGTCATAGATAAAGAGAAAATCATACTGGCTTATAAAGAAATCTAACTTCCTAAAATTCTGGGTAGAATTGTCGCAAGTTTGGGTAGAATTTCTGCAGATTGATAAGATGAAATCTTTTCTGATTTTCTCCAAAGATATGGAAAGAAAGATAAACTTGTTTCCTTCTTTTGTTTAGGCTAGTTTTAGGGAAGAATGGAATTATGGAAGATTCAATTGAAGATATTCTTGGGTATATCGAAATAATGACCAGGCACTTGGGTCGGGCGGATAGAACGGGTAATGGGTCAAGTAGTTTGGGCGGGCAGATAGAACGGGTAATGGGTCAAGTAGTTTGGGCGGGCACCAGGCCGGGTAGAAAAAATTTGAAGAAAGCCTGAGCCCGCCCGTTCACACTAACCAGGCCGGGCCGGGTAGCCCACAACGGGTCATAACAGGCTTTGGGCAATTTCAGGTACATGCGGGCTTGGGCGGGTACGGGCAGGCTGAGTTTTTTCGGGTAATATTTACACCCCTATCTCAGAGTAGTTTGATTGGTCAGAGATATATGTTTAGGTGGAAGAAGATTGAAAGAACATGGATAGAAGATTAAGCAGAAATATGTTTTTGGAGTTTTCCTCTCTCTCCTTCCCAATTTTATTTCTGATTTTTGTTTATTCAAAACTGGGGAATTAGATTTTGTATGCGAGAGAGAGGAATCAATTGTTCAGTTTTATGGGAAGATAGGTTTGTTATTTTCAGTCCATCAAATTTTCTCCGTTTTGATATTGACTTTTGAGGTGGGAAGAGGAAAATATTTGATGTATTATTTGTCAATTAAACCGTTTATTCATCGAATCGACCACAAGACCGCTCTTTATCTTGCCTAACTTAGTCAAGCTTCATTTTGTAATACATAACAAAGAAATATGGAGAAAAGATGAACCTAGCTAAGGTATTAATTATGCCATAACAATATAACTTAATAATAAGTAATATTTTGTGACTTAATTGTGTCGCTCATCTGTAGCTATTATATAACGTGATATTCCGGTATTCTTTTTTTAATGTTCATGTATTTTAACCAAGTTTATTTTATTATTAGGACGATCAACCATGTTTTTAACTTTACAAAGTTACCCATTTTGTGGCAAAACGTAAGTAACATAATCTACTACCACAAACCACATGATACCACTCATTTCTCCACCACCAGCTTCGCCCACCTCTCGTAGGCTGTTGGGCTTACTTTTAATTTTAATCACCAACATCATGTATAAAATTTAGACCGAACAAACTTAAATTGTCGATTAATTTATCCCATTATATATTTTCTTGTTATATTCTCTTTTATATTGTAATCAACTTTATTTTAACAGTAAAAACAAAGATTTATACGATCAAGTACTAAAGATAGCAAGGGTACTATTTGGGTGATCCAACTGTCATGATTATTGTTTATTTTATGATCTGTTAATATCCTTGAATTTTTTGGTATCTGTCTTAGTCAATCGTGCTAAAAACAAACGATTACATCTTTCACAATACAATGTTATCCATGTTATAAAAACACGTAAGTAATATCGTCGACTATCATTCGCCCACATTCACCACCAAAAAAACCACCCATTGCCGCCATTTCTTCCACCAACACAAATGTTACCTCCAACACCACTTGACCGCATCCATCACTCACTAATACCCGCCACCGTTTCTACCACCTCTACTTATTCCACTACCACATATAATTTTTATTGTATATATTATTTATTAATGAAATATGTATTTATTATATTAATTAAGGAAAATAAAAAATTAATAAACCAATCATTATGAACAATTAATGAGACAACACCAATTAATAAAACAATATTCTCTTTTATATTATAATCAACTTTATTTTAACAGTAAAAACAAAGATTTATATGATCACGTACTAAAGATAGCAAGGATACTATTTGGGTGATCCAACTGTCATGATTATTGTTTATTATATGATCTGTTAATATCCTTGAATTTTTTGGTATCTGTCTTAGTCAATCGTGCTAAAAACAAATGATTACATCTTTCACAATACAATGTTGTCCATGTTGTAAAAACATGTAAGTAATATCGTCGACTATCATTCACCCACATCCACCACCATAAAAACCACCCATTGCCACCATTTCTTCCACCAACACAAATGTTACCTCCAACACCACTTGACCGCATCCATCACTCACTAATACCCGCCACTGTTTCTACCACCTCCACTTATTCCACTACCACATATAATTTTTATTGTATATATTATTTATTAATGAAATATGTATTTATTAGATTAATTAAGGAAAATAAAAAATTAATAAACCAATCATTATGAACAATTAATGAGACAACACCAATTAATAAAACAATATTCTCTTTTGTATATATTATAATCAACTTTATTTTAACAGTAAAAACAAAGATTTATATGATCAAGTACTAAAGATAGAAAGGGTACTATTTGGGTGATCCAACTGTCATGATTATTGTTTATTATATGATCTGTTAATATCCTTGAATTTTTTGGTATCTGTCTTAGTCAATCGTGCTAAAAACAAACGATTACATCTTTCACAATACAATGTTATCCATGTTGTAAAAACACGTAAGTAATATCGTCGACTATCATTCACCCACATCCACCACCATAAAAACCACCCATTGCCATCATTTCTTCCACCAACACAAATGTTACCTCCAACATCACTCGACTGCATCCATCACTCACTAATACCCGCCACCGTTTCTACCACCCCTACTTATTCCACTACCGCATGTAATTTTTATTGTATATATTATTTATTAATGAAATATGTTTTTATTAGATTAATTAAGGGAAATAAAAAAATTAATAAACCAATCATTAAGAACAATTAATGAGACAACACCAATTAATAAAACAATATGTATTTATTAAATTAATTAAAGGAAATAAAAATAATAATAAACCACTCATTATGAGCAATTAATGAGACAACACCAATTAATGAAACATTATAATCTTAAAGTTGGACAAACCACGGCCGTTGATTTATCTTTTCCCTAGAAAAATCTGGACCACCACTTACACAGGCTAAGTTATCCAAACTGTGCGTTGTATTCTTAATAATTATGTATGTCCCACAAGATTTACACTTTGTTGGTTAGCACTACTAAACAAAATACCTACATATTTTTCAAAGAACCAAGTTCTACATGGATTGTGTAGGCAAAATATGTTCTTTATTAACATTAAACAACATAGAGCATGATTTGATTTCATCGTTGTCTACTTTATTGAGCAACTGTATATGTAACTAATCATTAATATACTCGTACGATCTTTGAATTGAACCATGGTGCATTCATATAAACCATTGGGATCTTATTTTGCTATGGAATTATTAAACTTCGGAACGTCCTCCGGTTTGATTCATGGACATAATTAGAGAAATTAATGATATGATTTCATTGATGATGTGATTTAATTTGTGCCTTACTCTTACTCAACTACTTTCTTTTTAGGTCAGCATTGACCAAACCTGGTGGTCTCTCCATCTTCCTTTATGGAGCCACGACCTTAACCACACTTCCAGCAAGTGTAGTTGCGACACCTTGGTCTATACTCTATGGTGGACCCCTTAATGGAGATTTCTGACCCCACAAGCATATTTGCATCTCGTATGTTGATCTTGTCACTTTACTGATGCATATCAGTTCACATTCTGAAAATCGATAATTTTTTTTCACGTCACAATTACATGTGGAGTACACAAATCAATATGAGACAAAGTGGGGACAAACAACGATAATTCCCTTCTTTTTTTTGGAAAATTCTTTTCCAAATCTCCCTCCAACTACGGTAAGACTGTCTCATCAAAGTGACAGCGCAAATCTAGCAGTTAAGCGATCTCTTTCCAAATGTTTAATGGGGAAATTATCATTTGGTCCTATTTTAGGTAGTCCCAAGTTTATTTGGTCCACCAACAAAAGGGGAGTTTTGTTTGGTCCTTATTTATTCAAAAATATTAGAGTATCTAAAGTATCATTTTTGTCTCTTATTTTTTCTCTTCCTCTCGTGTTTTTTTTCCTCTCTTCTTTATTTTCTCTCTCTTTTTAACAATAATAAATAAATAAAAATAAAAATGAATATCTCTCAACATATAAGTCTAAAATTAAAAATTGTATATTCGAAAAGGTCTCGTCGAGATCTACACAACGATCACCCATTATACTATGTTTCGAAATTTTAATTTTTTCGGTGTAATAGTAGTTCATATCCGAGAATGAACACTATTTTATAACATGGTAGTTCATTCTACTTATAGAAGTTCATTTCGTAGAATGAACTCGTATACGCTAGCAATTTGTTTTGCAGAATGAACTCATAAAAGTAGTTCATTATTATGAATGAAGTCGCAATAATAATTCATAGTGTAGAATGAACTCGTGATAGATGTTTTATTGTCAAATGAACTCATAATGGTTGTTCATATTATAGAATTGATAATTCATGTTGTAAAATGAACTCGTAATGATAAGCAAGTATGGTAGTTCATATTGTAGAATGAACTCGTAATAGGTATTCATTATGGTAGTTCATATTATAAAATGAACTTGTAAATGGTAGTCCATACTGTAGAACAAACTCGTGATAGGTGTTCATATTGTAGAATGAACTCCTAATAATATTTCATATGGTAGAATGAACTCGTAATTGTAGTTCATTATACCAGTTCATTTTGTAGAATGAATTCGTATGTTACTAATTAATCATGAAAGTTCATTCGGTAGAATGAACCAGCTAGTATGGTAGTTTATTAAAGTAGTTCAATTTTTATAATGAATTATCATTGATGACGTCATTCCGCGTGAGTATTGTCCACTCTAGGATCAAACAGTAATATTTTCAACCAAACAATAATATATATTTAAAAGATTATGACATCATTGATGATGTCATTCCACGTGGGTATTGTCCACTTTAGGACCAAACATTAATAGTTAGGACCAAACAATAATATATATTTAAAAAAGGACCAAACACATAGTTGACTTGGTCACATGAGCAAACTAACTCAATTATATTTTTTCTAAGACTATACGGTAGTTTCTAAATGTTTAAAAATGCGGATAGTTGTCAGGATTTCATATCTAAAATAATTATTTAATTGTTTTTAATGTGGGAAATCTCCTCGGCTTAGCTAAAGAGTGGAACAAATATATTCCACTTTTAATCTAAGCGATGCTTCACAGAAATTGAGTTTTTGTTTGAAAACTTCTTTCCAGAGATTGAGTTTCGGATCAATCTTTCTAAGTAGGATCTCTGAATCCGTATCAGTTGTTTATGTGGTGGTGAAGTTGTTGCTTGGGGATCTTGTTAGGTCTTTTATTGTTAATCTTTCGTGAAGCAATTCCATGGACCTATGAGGAAGAGAAAAGGGGTTTGAATTGGATTGTTTCTTTTCAGACAACATGAATCAACGAATTCTGATGAAGGAAGGATATCTTGTGACCCTGATGAATCATCCCGATACTATTCTCCCAAAGTTATTTGTAACTAAATTACTAAGAGATATCTGGTCTAGCTAGGGGTTCAGTGATAATGGCATTGGAAACGTGATTAGTGGAACATCAATAGATTTTAGGCGAAGGAATCGGTGAACAAAGCTTCATCTGCTGTGAGCTTGGAAAGGAATTTTTGCGATTAGTCATTGGCAATTTGGTCATTTACTAATTATCTTTGTATTTGACCTTGACCGTGCAATGACCAAAATTTGGCTTTAATTTTTCCCTCCTCAGACCCATTTCCTCCCTCCTAATAACATGATTCATCTCTTTTAGCTCTTTTATTTAGTAAAATTTACAGTTACTATATGTCTTATCTCCTAAATATTTTTTTTACCTATAATAAACATTTATTGAATCCAATTAATAAAATTGAAAAAATAATGAAAAATTAACTTTTTTTACAACACTGTTTGGACGCATTAGGCTAAGCGCTATATAACTTCCACAGTGAGATGTAACTGACCCTTCGGTTGGCTACATCTAAACTATAGCGAAGTGAACCGACCAACCATAGTGCTGCTTAATACTAATGGGTTTTAGCATAATTTCGGAAGAAGAAGGAGATAGTCTCACAGTTACGGTGGCCATTTCAGGGTCATCCCGACAACCAGTGCATTTATCTAGTTTCCGAGTTATGTTACACTTCGATGGCCATCTAGTTAGTTTTGGTTTTGGTGGGTAACATTGTCACTTGTGATCCGTGAAAGAAGTAGACAACACAATTAACAACGACTTTTCAGCAAATCCGAAAAAGTACCAAGTTTAGTTTCAAAAAACACACACCCGCTCCAAATTTTACCTCATTCATTCAAAGAAGATAGATTTAGTTTACAGTTCAGTTAGTTTTTCCGTTTGTTTCTGTATCCATGGATTCTGACATTTTATGACAAATCTCACTGCTGGTCAAAGTAATAATGTTAAAATAATACGGACATGTTGTAACAGTAGTACCAAACAGTGTCGAGGGTCAAAGCCTATTCATTTTGTTGTATATTTATCAATATTGTTGAACGCCATCCATCCAAAAAATTAAATGAATGCAACGGTTTCATCTGGTCCCGCTCGTAATTGTTGTTTCAAAGAGAATGCTACGGTCTTGCAGAATTGCTGGGTACACCATATCCTCTGACTGTTCTACAGCATTTTACCGGGGAGAGCTCCTGTTCCTACTTCCTGGTAACTTGCACAGACAAGCTAAAGTTCAACCACTAACTTCACCGTTGGCAAAATATTTTTGTTCCCTGATGCATATAAGTCCACAGTAAATGACTTTAATCATTGTATATCCACCAAATAGTAATCACATGCAGAGATAAGAATAATGAATTTGGGTCAACGACAAATCCGATGAGTGTCGTCTATCTTTGGCTTTAGCTTTGGCTATATTTATTGTCGGCGGTGCCTGAAGACCCACCACCATAATATGCACTTGGGGCGAACTCGTATTTACTATCTTTTAGCGGTCTCTTGTTATTTGCAATTTTCCACCTATCTGTCGAACAGGCATCCCAACTCAGTAAACTGTTAAGCCAGTTGGAAATGGTTCGGTTAGCCATTTTAGTGCTAAGTGCTAACCATCGTGTATACTTAGGTCAATAGCCTGAGATACCGCTCCGAGTACTGTTTCAAAAAAAAAAAGTTATTTATCCACAAAATGTAAAACATTATAACTTACTAACATTAACATATATGGTAATACAAACTTTGCCGGAATCCATTTCTTGTGTTGTCCATGCCGAGTTATTTCGTGCACAGTTGTCAACGCTGCTTTCCGACGCACGGGAAGTTTGCCACTATGCAAGCATCATCCACACCTAGTCTCCTAGCGCCAGAGATGGGAGCTGCTATGGCTTGTGATGTTGCGTAATGCCATCAGGGTGTAGAAACTAGAACAAAAGAATTTAGTCAGTTTCAAGTTTGTCAACATCTGACAGTAAAATGATTAAGCAACTACGTACTCTAGGCTTGAGAGACAGTCTGATAGATCTCCAATTTCAAAGAAGCTAGTTGTAGTAGTGATGATATATTTCCGGATCAAAAAAAAAAGTGATGATATATTGATGATATTGGCGGTGGGTTGATAAATTCCAGATGGACCATGTGTTACACCTAATAGTTACAGACATATACAGATTAAAAAAAAATGAAAAGAATCTTAGAGAAACTGTAATGTTAGTTGGTTGGTCTCAAAAATGTTTATTTGTTTAGAAACATCAAGCTGGATGATTTTGATCGGGTAAATCTGTTTAGAGAGTAGTCCTTTTAATTAAGTTGACTGACTTTAGCGCTCTTTTCGGCTCTTCTGTATCTTTGAAGGGTGCTGTCTCAACACTTTCTCTTTTAATTCCATCTTCCAGAAGGATAAAAAATCTTAGAGAAACATGCAAACTCTAATCACAGACGAGTTTCCTGCCATAGGACGGCAGTAGGCACTAAACTGAAAAACCTACCTTTTCCAACATTATGAGATATTTTTCAGTTTTGGTTGTATTACTAACAAGACAACGTATAGATTTTTCATAGCAGAAAGCAATATCATGACGTTAACATATAACAGAAATGAATATGATTTGTATTTCATAAATATTATACGATAAATTCTGTAAAAATAACTTTATTAATTAAATACGATAAATGATAAAAGCAAATAAATGAAACGAACTTGTTGCGATCGATGAGAGTGAAGTGAAAATGAAATTTGGAAAAAGGAATTAAATGGTTTTATGCATCGATGGATATATATGTCTAAAATATCTAGTACTGTAGTGTTTTTGTTTTCTTTGAGCAAGTAGTTTCTAGAAAACAACATCAACCACTGCAACTTGTAATTGTAATGCAAAAAATTGAAAACATATGATGGGTGTTGCATGGCTTCGACGTGGTTTGATTTTATCTTCATTTTTTTCTTGTTTGAAAACATTCCAGGAATATCAGTCGCAGGTTGGAACCTTCAACTTCCCCTATGGGAAGATAGGAATCAGTCAAACTGAAGTATGATTGTTTTTTTTTTCTTCGTTAAATTTATCCTTTATCACACCATCACTAGAAAATACGTTGAATGTCAAAGAAAATTAGCATTCTCGACTAACCACCACCACCAATACGAAAGATTTGATCGCTACTAACGTATGCCCCGGACGGTGACTGGGGAAGAAGACGTGGATATGGAAATGACCTTTTGTCAGGATTTGTTTATGAAATCACTGACAACCGCGGGATAACGAATTTTGAGATATCATGATGAATAATAAGTAAACCAAGCACAAGCAACTATAATAATACGAGAAATATAAATTAACTCACAAGACACAAGATTTATAGTGGTTCGACCAATACATACAACTTGTATATATTGTCTACGTCCACTTTGAGCCGCACCAACTCAAATCCACTATGAAGAAAAACGATTACAACGTCGTGTGAATCCCAGCAAACTCTTGGTTACACCGCAACAATTACCCGAGACGATAACCTTGTCTCTTGTTCCTCACCAATATACTCTCATAACGAAACCCTAGCTTTACCCCTAAAAACTATACAAGAAATCTCTCACCGATCTCTTAATCGTTTTCTACACAATAGAATTCTACAAGGCCTAATTACCTATTTATATAGGTTACAAACTTGGCCACCAAGAATTCTAGCCGTTTTAGGAAACCCCTTCCCTAAATAACCACGACTAACTTTAGGAAATAATAATTAGTCTTCAATAACTAACAATCTCCCACTTTGAAGACTCATTTATTGTCTTCAATTCTCCTTTTCTTCAACTTTGGATTGACGGTGCTAAAACATTTTCATGTCAGTGCGGCTGCCCTCCCAGATCCTCATTCTGAAAGACTAACTAAAGCCTTGCAGAGCTTTAGCTTGTCTGATGTAACTCCCTTGGTAAACATATCCGCCGGATTCTTCGAACCAAGAATCTTCTCGAGCTTCAACTCCCCTTCTTCTAAGAGATCCCAAATGAAATGATAACGAATATATATATGCTTCGTCCTAGCATGATAGGCTGAGTTCTCGGCTAAATGCATAGCGCTTTGACTGTCGGTAAACAAAACACTATCTCGTTGTTCCTTTCCCAACTCATCTAATAAACCTCGTAACAAAATCATCTCCTTGCGCTTTGACTGTCGCTTCTGTTACTGCTATGTACTCCGCTTCCGTAGTAGACAATGTTACCAACTTCTGTAACCGTGAGTTCCAACTCACTGCAGATGACCCCATAGTATAAACATAACCGGTCGTACTTCGCCTTTTATCTACATCACCTGCGAAGTATGCATCCACATAACCACTCAAGATAGAACCACCTCTTCCATAACACAATGGTGCGTTTGTGTTACCTCTCAAATACCTGAGAATCCACTTCACAACTTTTCAATGTTGTTTTCCTGGGTTTCTTGCATATCTACTCACTACCTCCACTGCATGTGCAATATCCGGTTTCATGCACACTATAGCATACATTAGACTCCCAATCGCCGAAGAATATGGTACGTTAGCCATGTACTCCTTTTCTTCATTTGTCTTCACACACTGCATACTTGAAAGACGAATTTGACTTCCAAGTGGAGAACTAACTGGTTTAGTTCTCCATATTGAACCTTTTCAACACTCGTTCATTATATTCAGCCTGACTAAGCATAAGTACACCCTTAGCTCTGTCTCTTATGATCCTCATACCAAGAATCTGTTTTGCTTCACCAAGATCTCTCACAGAAAACTCACTTGTTAATTGTTTCTTCAAATTCTCAACTTCTTGTAGAGATGTTCCGGCAACCAACATATCATCCACATACAGTAATAATATGATGTAGTCAGAATTTGAAGTAACAACAATGATCTGCATTACACCGTGAGTAACCACCTCTATGCATGAAGTTATCAAACTTCTTGTACCACTTCCTCGGGGCTTGTTTTAAACCATAAAAACTCTTCTTTAGCTTGCACACCGTATCTTCCTTGCCTTTTACTATGAATCCTTCTGGATGCTTCATGTAAATTTCTTCATCTAGGTCACCGTGAAGAAAAGTTGTCTTTACATCCAACTGTTCAAGGTAGAGATCTTCAGAAGCCACTAGACTTAACACTACTCGTATAGTAGTCATTTTCACAACTGGAGAAAATATCTCGTTGTAATCAACACCAGGCTTTTGCTGGAAACCTTTCACAACCAACGTCGCCTTGTAGCAAATTTCTCCATTTGCTTCAGATTTCATCCGATAAACCCACTTGTTATGAAACTCCTTCTTACCTCTTGGTAATTTTACTAACACCCAAGTGTCATTCTCCTCAAGTGAATTCATCTCATCTTCCATAGCAAGTTGCTACTTGCCTGAATCATCAGCCGCTAGTGCTTCTTTAATATCTTCAGGTTCACCTCCATCCGTAAGTAATAGATAATTCAGAGAATACCTTGGGTTTGGTTTTGGAGTTCTTGATGATCTTCGTACTTCTTGTGGAACTATAGGAGTAACTCCCACTGCAGTAGAAGTCTCTTCACCTTGTACTTCTCCGCCATCAGCAACACCGTGCCCTTCTTGTACCACATTTTTTCCAGAAACATCAATATCGATATACAACTCCTTATCGACGTTGCTTGATCCGACATCTTCAACTTGTGTTTTATTCCTGTCCTTGTACAGCTCATTCTCATTAAAAGTGACATCTCTATTTCTAATAACTTTGTGACCCTCGTAGTCCCAAAGTTTATACCCAAAAGCGTCATTTCCGTAACCAAGAAATATACACTTCTTTGCTTGAGTACCTATCTTAGACCTCTCACCGGGACTAAGATGAACATAACCAACACAACCAAAAACTTTCAAATATGAAAGATTTACCTTTTTGCCGGTCCAAACCTCCTCTGGCATCTTCATATCTAATGTACTACTAGGTGTCCTATTGATTAGATAAGCAGCCGTCTCTGTTGCATGTGCCCAGAAGGTCTCGGGAAAACCAGACTGCAACCTTATGCACCTAGCACATGCATTCAACGTCCAATTCATAGGTTCTGCTACTCCATTCTCCTGTGGCGTCCTTGGAACTTTCCTCTCCAAACGAATTCCATTTGTAGCACATAACTGTAAGAATTCTGGTTTTTCATACTCACCACCGTTGTCTGACCTTAGACACTTCAACTTCAAACCAGTTTCTGTTTCAACCAAAGCTTTCCACTTCTTAAACACTTCATACAACTCGAACTTATTCTTCATGAAGTAAAGCCACACCTTCCTTGAGTGATCATCAATAAAGGTGACACAATATTGGAACCCGCTGTGAAATGCAACATCAATTGGTCCCCACACATCAGTATGAACCAAATCAAGTTTCTCACTTTTCAAGGCTCTGATGTCTCTGCTGAAACTAACCCGTTTTTTCTTTCCAAGAACACAGTCTTCACAAAAACTCATATCAACAGGATTCACCTTAGGTAGATATCCTCCCAAACATTGAATCTTCATGTTCTTCTCACTCATGTGACCTACTCTTCTATGCCATAAGTTAGTGTCTTCATCACTACTAGCTACTGCTAAAGTAGTTCCATCTGAAGTCCGGTATAGAGTACCGACTCTAACTCCACGAGCTAATACCATAGCTCCTTTCTTCACTTTCCAATTGTGTTTCGTAAGCATAACTTCACAGTCATCATCACAAACTTAGCCCATAGACACCAAGTTCTTCTTCAAATTTGGAACGTGTCGTACATCCTTCATTTTCCATGTCGAACCATTGATTTTCAAGATCACATCACCCAAACCGATGATGTCGCATGCTTCACCGTCACCTAAGAATACTTTGCCATAGTATCCTTCTTTATAAGAGATCATAATACTCTTATCACCTGTCGCATGGAAAGAATCTTCCGAGTCTATAATCCAAGACTCATCTTGCTTGTCCTCAGAGAGTAGTAGAAAACCTTCCGTAATCACCTTATTGTTATCAACAAGAACCTTCACCGGTTCTGCAGCTGCAACTACGCTGACCGCTTCTTGATTACCTTTGTTTCCACCATTATTAGCACCTTTGTTTTCCTGACAATCGCGCTTGAAGTGTCCTAATTTATTACATGCCAAACACTAAACAACACCTCTAGTACGGGATTGAGATCATCCCCTAGACTTTCCTCTAGACTTCCATCTAGATTTGTTGTTGTTGTTCCGATTTGAACTCCTACCTCTATCTTCTTGTTGCAAACTTAAGGCCGAACTTGAAGAACTAGAAACATAACCTTGTTCTATTATTCTCTCCTCTTCAATAATTAACCTTTGTTGCACATCATCAAGCTTCAACTTCTCGTTACCTGCGGAATTACTAATGGTTGTTCGTTCGGCTTCCCAACTCTTTGGTAATGACGACAACAACCTTAAAGCTTGAACTTCATCATCAAAAGTAATACTAACTTTTGAAAGCTGAGAAATAATTGATTTAAACTTCCAAGATGTGCTGAAATCGCTCCGCCTTCTTGCATCTTCAGATTAAATAATTGTTCACACAACATAATCTTCCCCGAGGATGATAACTTTTGATACAACTTTTCAAGTTTATCCATAAGATCTTTCGTACTAGTTTCCTCTTGTACGTTATTGTATACTTCCTCCGTTAGACATCTACGGATTACGGCTAGACACTTGCGATCAAGAGTTATCCATTCATCGTCTTTGCGTGCTCCCTTTTTCGCTCCACCCAATGGATCATCAAGGTCTTTCTCATATAGGTAGTCTTCCATCTGAGACTTCCAAAACGCAAAGTTCTTCCCATTAAAAACTTTAACCCTATCTACCGTACTTTCGATATTATCACCCATAACTCCAACTCCAATCGTACTACGATAAACCCAAAAGCTCTAACCCGACCTCTGATACCAGTTGTCAGGATTTGCTTATGGAATCACTGACAACCGCGGAATAACGGATCTTGAGATATTATGATGAATAATAAGTAAACCAAGCACAAACAACTATAATAATACGAGAAAGATAAATCAACTCACAAGACACAAGATTTATAGCGGTTCGACCAATACATACAACTTGTATATATTGTCTACGTCCACTTTGAGCCGCACCAACTCAAATCCACTATGAAGAAAAACGATTACAACGTCGTGTGAATCCCACCAACCCTTGGTTACACCGCAACAATTACCCGAGACGATAACCTTGTCTCTTGTTCCTCACCAATATGCTCTCACAACGAAACCCTAGCTTTAGCCCTAAAAACTATACAAGAAATCTCTCACCGATCTCTTAATCGTTTTCTACACAATACAATTCTACAAGGCCTAATTACCTATTTATATAGATTACAAACTTGACCACCAAGAATTCTAGACGTTTTAGAAAATCCCTTTCCTAAATAACCACGGCTAACTTTAGGAAATAATGATTAGTCTTCAATAACTAACACATTCTATATATATATATATAGGTCGAGCACCCACATCTTGACTCGGTTCATAGGTTTTGAAATAATCAGCATAGACTAATCAACGGTCTTAGGACCTAAAGTTATACGGGACAAAAGTTCACTGTAGCTACCCAAAATTTAGGACCCTCTTGCACAGAAGAGAGCTGAAAGCCTGAAATACAGTAGATTCGGAACCACCAGCTGATGCCGACCACATGTCTGAGATCCGATAATGCCGCAGACCATGACTAATCTTATATAGAATTACAACTAATTAATTCTAACACAACTCTAACCCGAGATACTGCAAGATAAAGTATAACAATTATTCTATAAAAACAAACAAAACCGGTGAGTAAACTCGGAACCGGAAGCCTCAAGGCACCATAACATTCAATCTTTAGCCATGAGTGGAGGAACTCCTTTGAGCCTTAATTTAGTGGATAATGACTAGAGGTACCTACCCCCTACTACTATCTACTGCTCTATACCCACGGGGCTTAAAAGTGGGGGTGATGTACGAGTGACCACAATCACAAAACAATAATTATAATTTATAACATTCAATATATAAAGAGGATCCATGAACATTCTTAGATGGACAAAATAGATTTAGGTCATTTTTTTTCGCAAAACTTAAATAACAATAAATTTAAGTGTAATATTTTGATGATATATTCCTCTTATAAGACTCTACATTCCTACAAAAGAAAATGAACGCAATTCGAGATAGCAAACCTCACCATCTACCAATCTTAATTTCAACCGTTAACTTTGGACGACTGATATTCAAAAGGATAGATGACCGTTTATACATCAAGTTGCATTCATTTTTTTTCCAAGAATATAAAATCTTATAAAAAAACGTATCATCAAAAAATTACACTTAAATTCATTGTCATTTGGATTTTACGGAAAAAAAAAATGGTATAAATCTTGTCTGTGTCCATGAATCCTACCTCCAATATAAAATAAATAAAGACATAAAATCTCAGACAGAAAAACAAAAAGAGAAAGAGAAGTGAGTGTGGGGTTACAAGGGGTTGTGTCATGTGTGAGACCAAGACCACCGCTAACGGGCTACAATCAACCTGTCCTTCCCTTTGAACTGTCTTTTTTCTACCTCTTTAATGCAACTCCTTCCTTCATCACCTCCCCTTTGTAGGGTCCGAAAGCTATGTTGATTTTTGTCTAACTCTTGAACACCATATCTCTTCTTTTCTCTTCTACTTCTTCTTCTCTTTTCTTTCCCTAATTTTTCTTCTTTCTTGTATATAGAAGACAGAAATTTACAGACAAAAAAGTTCAATTGTTTGCTTGTTCTGGTATTGCAACTACAAGAGCAACCAGCAACATCCGGTCGAAGGCAAGGATCTCTTAGCTAGTATATGGAAACTGCAACAACGATGATAAAGATGAACACGATCATGACATGGTTATGCCCAGTTTTAAGTTTCACCCTACAGAGGAAGAACTTATCGAATTGTATCTTCATCGTAAAGTTGAAGGGAAGCGATTTAATATATTGAACTAACAACCTTTCTCGATCTGTATCATCATTACCCTTGGGAATTTCCAGGTATATAACCAATAAATACAGAGAAACCTAGAGAATCGTATGTTTCTTTTATTGTTCAGATCATGTATGAGTGTACAATTTTCGGATATACGGAAATCATGGGATTGCTTTCAGTTAGTACCAAAAACAATTATATATAGTTTGGTAAAGTTAATTATATAGTACTTATTTTATCTTCCTGTTTTTACGATTTGACGATATCTTCAATTGTCTTGTTTGTCTCTTTGCAGCACTAGCAGCAATCGGAGAAAAGGAATGTTTTTTCTATGTGCCTAGAGATCGAGAGTATAGGAATGGTGATAGACCGAACCGCGTAACCCCTTCTGGATACTAGAAGGCTACTGGTGCCGATCGAATGATTAGAAATGAAAGTGGTAGGTCTATTGGTTAATTGGTAAGGCACCTAAAGGTATCAGAACAAGTTGGATCATGAACGAGTATCGATTACCACAAGACAAGACTGATCGATACCAAAATAAGGTATACTTCTAGCATGTACATACTCACGTGAAGTTGTACATAAACCATATAAATTAATATGCCCAATTGTCTTATCATCATTTTTTTAAACAATTTGATTACTCACGTGAAGACGAAGTTGTACATAAACCATATAATTTAATATGCCCAATTGTCTTATCATCGTTTTGTAAACAATTTGATGAGCTGATGAGTACTAGTACTAGAGCTTCTTAGTATTTCAATTTCTCAAAGTGAACTTGGCTTGCTACAAATGAACATGAATTAGGGGGTGAAATATGCAGGGATAAGTTTGATTTCTTCTCTCTTCAAGCTTCGTCTATTTGTATATTACCTAGCTAGTTAGAGATTAAGGTTTCAATATGAAGTCCTTATTGCTCTATCTAGAAGATTATGGACATGGTCACATGTATATAGAGCATGATCGATGAATGAGGTACGTACATGAATAAGGAATGGCGTCTATCATGTAATAATACTTCAATTATTGAATTGCTCTGCTTGAGCAAAAATCTTTTTAAGGACAACTAACTTATATATATCATTTGATCACTCCCATCTATTTATCTTTCAATCTTTCGTTCATTCAGAAGATCACATAAGCAATTGTTTTGATTTTAAGCGGAGTTTCACTTTGCCGAGTATACAAAAGAGTCGGAGTAGTCACCCTGTCCTCATCGGAAGGAATCATGCCACGAGAGAAAAAACAACACAACATGGTTAATCATTCCACACCGAACAATAAAGTCCAGCGCTACCACATGCACCAATGGAACTGGAAAATTCACATGAACTTGATGGGAGAGCAGCAATGCCAGCGCCAGTGCCACCACTGATACTTGAACAACTCTAGGATTCGCTAACCATACATTTAGTTACACCAAAATTCTACGGTAACCTCTACCATACTAATGCTATCACCACCACCCGTCAATAATGCTATCACCACCCACGTCAATCGACGATGACCAAACACTTCTGCCTCATCCCAAGCAAACGGGAGGTTCAGCTCTATTGCAACCTAATAATAGTAGTCTCTTTATGGGTTAGTCTTCCATCACCGTAACCCCAGACGATGATCTCCATACAATTTAACTACCAACAAGCTTACCCTTCCTATCATCAACAACAACATTATCAGCATCAACGTGAACAACATCAACATTCAACTTATTTTAATGATTTCGTGTCCAACTATCTAGCTACATGATTGAAATCAAAATTAACGCCTTAAGGTCGGAAGTAATAGACATTATAGATTCTACAAAGGGAAGGCAGTGCAAATTGATCATGAATCACTCAACGAACAACCTAACAACGGGAGATTTTGTTGATTAGCCATCTTTAAGGAAGGTAATGCAAACTACACAACTTTAGAGGTGAGAAAACACAAAACACTTCTATTTATAAATTATAATGTACTATGTATGGCCATACAGATTTGTTAACACAACAAATTAAAAATGAAATGGTCCATAATTTGCTAGGATAAATACTATTTGTGAAACATACATGTGATATAATGTGATATAATGTATTATGTCGTGTTTTACCTCGTGTTGCGAGTTGTGCTTATTCGTGCCGCATGCCGTACCTTGGTATTTGTGTTACGTGTTGTGTCGTGCTAGTGTGTCGATTAGGGACGACGATAATGTTAGAGCATCGCTTGGAAAAACTTACAAGGTTTGGTATGTCAAGCTTGTTGTCAATTTTAGTTTATCAAAACTACACTTGATTTATAATATTCTACAGTTAGTCATCTATTAGGAATAGACAGGATAGTTGAGTATGAGAATTTTCCAATCGTCCTTGGATATTCAAGACTAAAAACGGTATTACGGAAATTTCATCGACATAGGTGTGTGAAGACCTATTTGCTCGTATTATCTACCATTTTATCTACGTCGTAAGACAAGTCTTAAGACTTTAGTATAATAAGGAACATTGTAAAGAAAAATTCAATCTATAAGGAATAGTCAAGCTAGTTCTTAAAGTTCACAAACTGTTTTACCAACTCACAAACTTGAACTTATAGTATAAAGACTTGACATTTAAATTCCAATTAACTCGTGTGCAAGAACTGAATTGCTCAATTCGCGAACAAGGCGGTTTTGAGATAATATTGGATATTATTTCATTCAAAAATACACGAACCAATTCATACAGTTCCAAACTAGATGATTTTATATGTTTCTTGTACACCTTTTGTTTTCAAGTACACAAACTATTTTGACATTTCACGAACTTGTATCAATAGGTTCCTGAGTTAATGACCAATTTGAGTTCACAAACTGTTTTGATATTTCTCCAACTGATTTAGTCTTGTGATATATACCCTACTTATGCTTATCAGTTCCAGAACTACTTAACCGTGGATCTTTGGAAAACCACTTGGTGCCCAAGGTTGCGCACATCTTATTTGTAATTTAAAGAAAACTTTTCATATGCTTTCATGCATTATCTATATGGAGAATTTTAGCTTGCTTAACAACAAATCAATTCGTCAACATGGAAACTAGTTCATGATGAACTTTCTTTGTTTTGCATTGTTCATCAATATAACTAGGGGACTCATTGCACACTAGAATCTTAATCCTAGTACTTCTGTGTCCTAGTTGCGGCTAGAATTGTTCCTTGAAACCAGAGTTTCCTATGGTGAAACTATATTAGGTTACGATTTTCAAAGAATTCACTAAGAATATCGTGAAGCCTGGTCATCCTATATTTTACCTGATAGTTCTTGTTGTCCGGATCTTGTTCTTACTAATCGATCGTTATAGTCAAACTTTATATCGGGACCAAGATAGATAGAGAAATCACAAAGTACTCTTCATCTCAGATTTTGTAATTCCACAAGATAGATATATCCAAATCACTTCTTGTTTGATTTGTTTAGATTTTTCTTATGAGGTAGAATTGATTAGGGATCTCTATAAGATTTGAAGAGAAGTTCATCTTAGTACTGGGTTTTTTAGATATCTTCTTGTCTTGAAGAACCCTCATAAGTATATAGATTTTCAAATATACCTTGATCAAATATCTGTCTGAAGGAAATCAAACAGGCATTTTGTTAAAGGAACAATACTCATAAAAGTTTCCACTTAGGTTAAAACAACTCTTATGCCTGTAAAGGATGTCAGCTAGGAGAATCGTGTTGTGTAAGGTCTTGCGAGATCCAAGAGACGTAAAGGACCACAACTAAAGTTGAATTACTCGTAGGTTCGACTCGTTCTCAACTACATTCCAGTCTGAAGTCTGATGGTACGGTAGTGTCTGTAGCGGCTTAACGTAGTGGGGTGTTCAGGTTCTGTACTGAGTCCCGAGGTTTTGTGCTTTGCCGTTTTCCTCGTTGATAAAATTTCTCGTGCCTTGTGTTATTTCTTTTAAACATTATACTGCTTATTTTGAAAAAGAAAAAAAAATCACAAGTAGTTCTTTAAGTAATCTAGGCAAATTTTATGCCTAAAAGACTATACGAACCTACAAGATTTATTCCTGAGAATTTGTATCTTGAAATAAAGATTACAAGATTTGTTCTTGTTGGAATTTGGTTTTGTAACAGTTCGGGTACATATTAGGTTATTACTTGGATATTGATTTTTGAAATCGTCCATGTTAAACTTGTCTTCATATCACATATCGCATCTTTACTATTGATCCTTGCTACTGATTGAGATAAGTTTGTCCATTCAAGTTTTAGAATTAATCGGTAGCGTACTTTGTACCATCTATTTTTCAAATATGATACTAAATTATCTTGTTGTTCCAGGTGTCATGTTGTACTTTGTTGTGATCAAATTATAACGTGTTGTGTTATGTCGTGCTCATGCTGGAACGACATACTTTACAATCTAGATGCGGGCACATAAACTTTTTCCATCAACAAAAAATGTGATTTTAGTATCTTCCTTACTGAAAAAGATAAATCAGTGATAACTTATAACTAGAAGTATGGGTACTACTGTATCACTAGAAGTATGTCTGTATCACTAAAAGTATGGGTACTGCTGTAAAAAGCATACACTTTCCCAACTTTCTCCCTTGGTATATAGGAATGTTATTATACCTAAATTGGTTCTTCTGTTATGATTTTTTAGATAATAAACAAAAAATTCTACTTCAATGTTTTTCATAAATACCTCTAACTTCCAACAAATATGATGCAGTGTTAATGAGTTTTTAGTCTAACTTCGTAAGACGAAAAAGATAAGTCTCACAATTACCTTGGAACATTTCATGAGTCATCCCGACAATAACCAGTGTATTTTTGTTGTTACAAAATGAGGGACCATCTAGTTCGTAACATTATCACTTGTGATCCGTGAAAACAAGAGAAGTAGACAAACACATTAGCAATGACTTTTCAGCAAACCAAAACAAACAACAAGCATAGTATCAAAAAGAAAAACACACAAACTCCAAAAATTACCTCATTCATTCATTCAATGAAGATAGATTCAGTTTACAGTTTAGTTAGTTTGTCTTTTCTTCTTCTTCTTTTTAATTGTTATCCATGGATTCTGACAAATCTCACTGCGAGTCAAAGTAATAATGTTAAAATAACTACACACATACTGTAATAGTAGTACCAAAAAGTGTCAGAGGGTCAAAGCCTATTTATTTTTGGTATGATTAATCAATTATTGTTGAATGCCATCCATCCATAATTAAATGAATCCAACGGTTCTGTTTGGTCCCACTCTTTATTGTTTTCTCAAAGAGAATGTTACTCTTTCGAAAACTGAAGCAACTATATCCACTGACTCTTCTACAGCATTTTACGGGGGAGAGCTACTGTTCGTACTACTTCATAGAGTTGTCGTGAGACTTGAAGTGGATGAATTGCACAGACAAGCTAAATGAACTTATTGTGGTTGAGCTGATCAACTCTTTTCTCCATAGTGCATACAAATCCATGAAATATAATATTTTGGTTGTGCGAAACCAACAAATAGTAATCACATGCCATTTCTGCGAAAACAGAGAAGATGCCAAAAACGATCTCAAATGGATGCCAAAAACTATCTCAAATGGAATATGTAAGGCCAATTAATGTGCAACGCTTAAGCGGGTGATCTTCAGAATGCAAATGGTACTATTGTCCATAGAGAGAAGAATAATGAATTTGGGTCAACGACAAGTCCAATGAGTGTCATCTGTCTTTGGTTTTAGCTCTGGCTGCATTTATTGTCGGCGGTGCCTGAAGACCCACCACCATGATTTGCACTTGGGGCCAACTCGTATTTATCTTCCAGCGGTTTCTGGCATTGTTATTTGCTTCCTAGCTCAGTAATATAAGATAGGCTAAATGTCTTTTTGAACAAATTACAAGAGGGGCTCAATAATAAGCCTATTAGTTAGTATTACGTATTAGTGTGAAATACCAGATCTGAGACAGCACTCGACAGTTTAAAAAGACAAAAAAGGAATAATCTCCCAAACGTAAAACACCTACATACATATATCGATGCTGCTAATGGTATTCCATATCCCATTTCTATTGTTGTTGGCCATGCTGAGAAGTTCCATGCACTGCTCTCAATAATATTCTCAAATGCCCGTGGAAGAATGCCGGTGTAATCTGCACCTACTCTGTATATAAGCTAGTACACAAAAGAAATATTCTTTGCGTGAAGTTTGTCAACTTGTAACAGTAAAATAATTAAGCAACTATATATATATATAGAGACTTTGAGAGGAACTTTAGATATTGGGAGATAGATCTTCAATTTCAAAGATGCTAGTATTGATATTGGCGGTGGTGGGTTGGTAGCATATAGGTTATTGAGAATGAACCATGTTTGTACACCTATTATTTACCACTTGCATATAAATGAAAACTGAAAAGAATCTTATAGAAACATTTAAACATAGAACAGTGGGCATTGGGCAGTAAACTGCAAAACGTAACTCTTGAACATTATGAGATATTTTGTAACATAGGATTTTGTAGAGATATGTCGACTCCCATACTTAAACATCAAACCCACCACACTTGCGCATGGGAGTAGAATATGCATGGGACCTTTAGGTTAGGTATATTAGTCACGTCGTTTGACATTAGTCTTCTCAACGACAACAACACCTAATCTTATCATCCATCAATCACTCTTATCAGAAGAAGTTCAGAACCAGAAATTTTTTATCCGTCCGTCCATCCACTGGTTTTTCTAAAAGAGAGATCGAGAAGTGACATGATGCAACTGTGGGGATCAAATAGTAGGACTAATTAAAGAGGGTCAAATTGGATGCATTATTCATTTTTGGTTTTATTGTTAACAAGACAAGGTATAGCTTTTTCATGGCAAAAAGATATATCATAACGTTAACGTATAACAAAACTGAAAATGATTTATCATTTCATAAAACTTATACGTAAATTCAAAAAAGATAACTTTAATAATTTAAGACAAGAAATGATAAAAGGAAATAAATGAAACGAACTTGTTGCAACCGGTGAGAGTGAAGTCACTGAACCGAAAAGGAAATCTGGAAAAAAGGAAATAAATGGTGTTATGCATCGATGTATATATATGATTTTATAGATATAGATTTGTTGGGCGGTTTGGAGTCTTCAAACTTCTATTAGTGTGTAGATATATCTAGCAAAGCAAAATTAGTTGCTAGAAAACAACACTACCGCTACAACTTGTAATTGTAATAAATGCAAAAAATGAAAAGATTTGATGGTTGTAGCATGGCTTCTTGGTTTGATTTTATCTTCTTTTTTATTTTTTTTATTTTTGAAAAACAATAATAATTCGGAAAATAGGTCATCTATCCAAATACTTTTAAAACATGGTTCTAATGGACAAGTAAAAATTAGTATGGGTGAAATGGACACACAAAAAAATATCAAGGATGAAACTGGATGCATCCTGATGTAAATTAAAAATAAGAAAAAACATTTGAACATGGGTAGGATGAAACTGTTTCCATCCTGACTATTTTTACATTTTTGTCCATTTAAACGGTATCAAAATCTAGATGTCTTTTTCACCCAGGAATTATTGATTTTGGTCTTTTTAACTGATTTTGTGATAATAATTCACATAATTCATTCTTCTATTTGGTCATTTAATAGGATTTCTCTACTCCCCTCGTTCGAATTTTTGATCTTCTACCGTTTCAAATATACTGCTTTTGTTTTTTCGAAACAGCAAAATTCATTCCATAAGTGATGAGAAAGCACAACAAAAACAACAAATATACTATTCTTGTTACATTTTTCTTGATGCACTTAATATCCATGTAATTTTAATTGACTATTCAAGGACTTATAAGATGTTCTTATATATTAAAAAATATTGCAATAAAGTAAAATTATGCTTTAGAAAAACAAATTAGCAAAATACATATAGAAATTTTGCAAGGGTCATAAATTTTGCTATGAAACAGTATTCAGATCTTAAGTTTATCTGCTAGTAGCTTTGCTTCTCATAACTCAGTCAGGACAGTAATTAGTAGAACAATCAGCACTCAAGTTACGCCACCACCACCTGCATATTTCTTATACATGAATGAGAGATTTTAACTCTACTATTTCATGACCCACGTATTGACTAGGTTCACATATTTTGAAATAATCAAGATATAAAACCATTGATAATTAGTCAACTGACGGGTCTTGGGGGTCGCATACCAAATTTTAGGACCCTTGTACAGTAGAAAGAGCTGAAATACAGTAGATTCGGATGTGAATTAAACCAATACCAGCTGATGCCGACCTAACATGACCGATGTCCGATAATACCGTAAACCATGACCAAACATGACCCTTGTACAGTAGGAAGAGCTGGAATTACAGTAGATTTGGATGTGGATCGGATTAACATCAGGATGACGACGTATCATTGCCATTAATACCGTAAACCATGGTTTTACAGTACTGCCTCGTAATGTGTTTCAAGTGACCTTTTAAAAACAACTGATCGTTCATTTTTAACACTCATCAGTCTTACTTGAGCTATTGCGTGATAAAGTAAAACGATGTAACTAAATAAACTGTATAGAATCCGGTGACCACTCTTATGATATGACAGTTTTTCAAGGTTTGAATTTTGAACGCGTAAGTCCACTCGTCAATAATATTCGAAGTTTAGATTCAAGACCATCCCAAAAGGATTTCGGGAAAGATGTAATTATCCAGTCTACGGAAGAATTCACTTTGCTGTACTGCATGCATTAATCATCTACAGAACTTAGAACATTTTATTTAATTAACACGTACTAGTTTTGGTAGAATTCTTTCTTCTCATCATCTATCAAAAAAAAAAAGATCCTCAAATTCTTCTTACTTGTGTCTTAGTACCTTAGAGCATCCACAGTGGGCGAGTATAACCAAATTTATGGGATGAGATCCTAACACAGTGGGACGGAGTAAAGATCAAATTTGGACCAAAGATCAAATTCCAGACCAAATATGGTCGCGACCAAATCCCAAATTCTAATATAGTCGGGCGTAAATTTAAAGTACGCTTGATGCTGGGCGTAAATTTAAAGTACGCTTGTTAACGGGCGGAGATTTAAATTACGCCCGATGAAATTTTAATTAAATAAAAAAAAAAGGAATGAGGCGGACTTTTAAAGTCCGCCTGTTAAAATTTGCAAAGGATGGGGCAGACTTTTAAAGTCCGCCCGATGGAATTTTAAAAAGTCCGCCTGTTAAAATTTACAAAGGATGGGGCGGACTTTTAAAGTCCGCCTGATGGAATTTTAATGGGGCGGACTTTTAAAGTTCGCCTGACGAAATTTTGATCATGTACCGTTGCGTCACACCACGGACTAAACCCAAATTTTGGTCTTTTTTTTGATCTTTGATCTTTGGTTTTGATCGCACCACTGTAGTTGCTCTTATAATGTTCGGCAACCTTAGACCAAACATATTGTGTTTATATTTTTGTGCATTTTGCATTGGACCACCGAAAACGCATGACCGGAAGCCTCAAGGCACCATTACATTCAAACTCTAGCCATAAGTGGAACTTCTTGGAGGCTTAAAGTGGAATTAGATGATGACTAGAGGTACCTAGCTACTGCTACTGTATACCCACGGGCCATAAAAGTGGGGGTGACGTACCAGTGACCACAATCATACAATAATTATATAAACATTCAATAAAACATGTGATTTGGTTACTTTTATTGTATGGTGAATGAGTTATTCGTTGGATAGAAACTATAAATAAAGAGATAAAATCTTAGATAGAAACAAAAAGAGAAGAAGAGAGGTGAGTGTGGGGTTATACGGGGTGTGTGAGACCAAGGCCACCGCTAACGGGCTACAACCAACCTGTCCTTCCTTCGAACTGTCATTTTCTACCTCCTTAATGCAACCCCTTCCTTCATCACCTCCCCTTTGTAGGGTCTGAAAGCTATGTTGATCTTTGTCTATCTCTTCTTTACTCTTCTACTTCTTCTCTTTTCCTTCCCTAATTTTTTCTTTCTGCAGTACGTAGAAGAAAACAGAGATTAATAGACAAAAAAGGTTTAACTGTTTGCTTGTTTTTTTTAGTAAACGCAAAATGCTTTTCACTGTATGCATATACTCACTTTTATACATGTACTCTAACTCATTTAACTGATATTCATCTTATATATTCTTCCACTACACAAGAATCTTTATATATATATATATAGGAAGATCTAGATATCTATATACAGTACACGACTTAGTATAGGTTTTTAATTATTGATGAAAAAAGTTGTTGTGGTATTGCAACTACAAGAGCAAGCAGCAGTAGCAGCCGAAGGCGGCAAGGATCTCTAGCTAGTTTATGGCAATTTCAGCAACCATGAATCACAACGATGACAAAGATGAACACGATCACGACATGGTTATGCCTGGTTTTAGGTTTCACCCGACTGAGGAAGAACTCATCGAATTCTATCTTCGTCGAAAAGTTGAAGGGAAACGCTTTAATGTCGATCTTATAACCTTTCTGGATCTTTATCATCATGACCCTTGGGAACTTCCAGGTATATATATATGTAACCCATATATAGATAGCTAGAGAACAGTATGTATCTTTTTATTGTTCAGATCAGGTATGTGTAAAATTTTCTAATGATATGGGGAATCATGGGATTGCTTTCAATTAGTGATACAATTAACTTTATATATTGTTTGGCAAATTTATGTTGTACTTCTATTTATCTTTCTGTTTTTAAGATTTGATGATCTCTTCAATTATCTTGTTTGTCTCTTTGCAGCGCTAGCAGCAATTGGTGAAAAGGAATGGTTTTTCTATGTGCCTAGAGATCGAAAGTATCGGAACGGTGATAGACCCAATCGTGTAACCAAATCTGGATACTGGAAAGCTACTGGTGCCGATCGAATGATTAAAACTGAAAGTAATAGATCAATTGGGCTTAAGAAGACATTAGTCTTCTACTCTGGTAAGGCACCTAAAGGTATAAGAACTAGTTGGATCATGAACGAGTATCGGTTGCCACAACACGAGACTGATCGATACCAAAATAAGGTACTTCTAACACACGTGAAGCTGTATATAAACCATATAAATCAATATGCCCAACTTGTCTTATCATCATTTGGAACAACTTGAGGAGTTGATAAGTACTAGTACTAGAGCTTCTTAGTATCATGGGTAAGGATCTCAATTTCTCAAAGTGAACTTCACTTGCTACAAACGAACATGAATTAGGGGGTGAAATATGCAGGGATTAGTTTGATTTCTTCTTACTTCAAGTTTTTTTTTTTTTGTATATTCTTAGCTACTTTAAGATTAGGGTTTCCATGTGAAGTTCTTATATGCTCTATATAGAGGAGTACTACATAAGAAGATTATGGACATGTATATTGAGCATGATGGATGAGGTATATGAATAACAATTGTTATTTCTCTGCTTCGGCAAAAATAATTTTAAGAGATACATAATTAACTAAGTCGTATGTTTCATCTGATCACTCGAACATATTTATCATTCTTTCAGAAGATCACATAAGCAATTGTTTTGATTTCAGGCGGAAATTTCACTTTGTCGAGTATACAAGAGAGCCGGAGTAGATATCACCCCCTCCTCATCAAGAGGAATCATGCCACAAGAGAAAAAACAACGCAACATGATTAATCAATCCACGTCAAACAACAAAGTCCAACGTCCACCACAGGCACCAATGGAGCTAGAAAAACCACATGAACTTGATGCGGGAAGCAGCAGTGGCGCCACCAGTACTGACACTTGGACAGCTTTAGGGTTAGCTAACCATACACCTAATTACACCAAAATATCTCCAGTAACCTCCTCCATATTAATGCCGTCACCACCGGCGTCAACCGAAGAAGACGAAACACTTATGCATCATCCCAAGCAAACGGGTGGTTCAGCTCTGTTCCAACATGATAGTACTAGTCTCTTTATGGGTTCTTCTTCATTGCCGGTAAATCCAGTCGATGATCTCCATAGGATAGTAAACTACCAACAAGCTTACACATCCTATCACCATCAACATCAACATGAGCAGCATGAGCAACATCAACATTCGACTTCATTTCTGCAGCCGTTACCACAATCTCATGAACAACCACAGTCAACACTAGGACTCGGCATAATATCGAATTCAGTGCCGACATTCCAGGACAAGCTTTGGGAATGGAGTCTAATCCCAGAGGCAAATAGAGACTACAGTAGTAGTAGTACTAGTCATTTCCAGTAATAAATGGAGTAATCCCTATTTTCTTCGCACATACAATATTGATAAGTACTATTAGCACCTCTTATATATTTTCTTTTTATATTACTGACTTTTTTCTTTATGAAAGAATGTACATGTACAACTTCCAAACTAGTTGTTCATGTAGGAGTTGATATATTTAAGATTCTAAGGTAATTTAATAATCATGGCATTTATTTTTATTTTTCTGCGTTTTTTCTGCTTTCTGATTCATATATAAATGTTTAATTATCAGAAGCAATTTAGGTCAGATTTAATGTGGTTGCAGTACTAACTATGCTGTAGTTGTACTGACAGAAAGATCAACAACAACTAGTGCACCTCATGCAGAATCCGTGATTCTATTAAATATGCTTTTATTTCTTGTCTTGAATTCATTTTTGTTGTAGTTTCATTATCTTCAAAGGTACCACATATATATTTTGTATAATTTATTTATAGCAGCAATGTGCCAGTGTCAGTAATTGATCTATACCTGCAAAGTAAATGTGGATTTTTCCAAAGTGTTGTTTATGATAGATTTTTTTTTTAGTTGTTTGTCTTTGTTAGACACAATTCACCAAGTTGATTTTCATTCAACTCAAAAAACAAAAATAAAAATAAAAAATTACTATTTTTTCATTTTGGAGGTCTGTAAGTTATTGTTTAAGGTAATGAAGTTCAGAATTTCCCTAAGCTTAAGGTTAAGTCATGATCAGCTCGTCAGATTCTTAATGTGGTTAAATATTTGATGTTCTATTGGCCTTTCCTGTTTACGGATAGTTTTTCTTATCGAGATGTAATGATGAACTGGAAAAGTTATACCTCCAACTGCCTTACTTTGTTTGTTGTATTCTATTTTTCACTAGATCTTGTTATCGAGTTACCCTCTATTGTGTTCTTTGGAGGTATAAGCCCTTCTGTACCCCTGGTTTGATCAGTATATATCATTTCTTTATCGATGGAAAAAAGTGGGGGCAAAGGAGCTTCAGAGTGAAGAATCTTGCATCCCATGAATCCACGGAAAATGGGTCATTTATCCAAATATTTTTAAAACATGGTTCAGATGGACGAGTAAAAATTAATATGGGTGAAATGGACAAAAAAAATTTAGCAAGGATGAAACTGGATTCATCCTGGCTTAAACTTAAAATATAGCGATGATGAAACTGGATGCATCCTGTGTAAATTAAAAAATAAGAAAAAGTATTTGAAAATTGGCAGGATGAAACTGTTTAAATCCTGGCTATTTTTACATTTTTATCCATTTAAACAGTATCAAAATCTAAGTGTCCTTTTCACCCAGGAATTATTGGTTTTGGTCTTTTTAACCAATTTTGTGATAAATCTAAGCAATATTAGTTGAACGCATGAGAATGGGAAGAAGGGAAAATAGCAACATACATATGTTGGTATCTGGGGTTAATTACATGAGGTGTTCAATGTGGTTGTGTGCAAGGTAGCAGTTAGTTTGTTATCTTTTCTACTCCCTCCGTTTCTAGAAAAGTGATACTATCACTTTTTTATTATTAGGCTAAAATGAAAAAGCGATAGTACTTTTTTTTCAGAAACACATGCAGTAGTATTTAGTTGTTACTGAGTTCACGATCAAAGCTTGTCTGAACTGACTTGGATAAAACACCATACGCTCTTCTAGTAGATTGTTAATCATGATGCATTAAAAAACATACTTCATGTACCTTGACTTCTCTTTCTTGACTTTGATTTAGAATCTGTTCTTTCAAACTGACTTTGTGTAGATTGTAGACACCATATGCCGTCATATCTTCCCGAGCAGATTTTAGGGTGTAGGTGACTGATGGAGAAGGTCCAAAGTCTAACCAAGCACAACAAGCACTTGGGGTAACTAAAGCCAAAACAAAATTGGTTAAAAAGACCAAAATCAATAATTCCTGGGTGGAATGGATAATTAGATTTTGATACTGTTTAAATGGACAAAAATGTAAAAATAGGCAGGATGTAATCAGTTTCATCGTGCCCACTTTCAAATATGTTTTCTTATTTTTAATTTACACAGGATGTATCCAATTTCATCCTTGTTATTTTTTAAATTTAAGCTAGGATGAAACCAGTTTCATCCTTACTATTTTTTTTTTGACCATTTCACCTAAACTATTTTTTACTCGTCCATTTGAACCGTGATTTAAAAATATTTGGAAAAATGACCCATTTTCCGTAAAGTCAAATATAAAGCTTGCTTAGTCTTTTTAGCTTTACTCCCATAATTCAGACTAATGTGGAAGGTCCCGGATCCTTTGAGGTGAATGGAGGCCATTCTATGACAACGTCAAACCTCTGACTAATCACAGGGGACCATGAAAGCGAGAGATACAAAGATGATCTTTCAATTCTGCATGACTTTCAGTGATCTATCTATGGCTTTTCGAATAATACAAATCTGTCTTCTTGTTATTATTTCCTTAAGGTGAAAACATTAAAATGACATTTCCAAACTTAGTTCGTGTGTATTTGATACTGTCTTATGGAGTCCTTGAACTGACCTCTTGTTGTGCCCGAAACGGTGCTGCAATTGGTGATATCTTGGCACCGAGATGATCAAAATGAGGAACATGATCCCTAAATAATTTAGAAGACAGTGTATTTGTTTTCACAACTGTGAAGTACTTGTTATTTCATTCAATGCTATATATAGTTACAATTACAGTAGGGTTTACAATGAATCAGGATAATCAAAGACTAAGTAAGCTAACTAAGTAAACTATAAATCTGGAAGACTAAGACTTATTGTTGCAGTGCTACAGAATAGGAAGACCAGAAGATATTGTTACATAGTTGGTGGTACGAATATATGACACATATATCGTTAATACCCCCTCAAGTTGGAACAGGAGAGATAGAACGAATGTCAAACTTGCCAACCAGATGCTGGAAATGACGCACTCCTAATGGCTTGGTGAATATGTCGGCAAGCTGACCTGCTGATGGAAGATGTTTGGGAAAAATCAAACCACTGAGCAATTTCTCACGGATAAAATATCAGTCTATTTCAATGTGTTTAGTTCTTTCATGAAAGACATGATTTTGAGCAATATGAATTGCCGCCTGATTGTCACAGGAGACAATAATAGGGAGTGTACATGGAATTTTCAAGTCCCTGAAAATATATTTTAGCCATTGTAGTTCAGCTGTTAAATTCGCAAGAGCACGATACTCGGCCTCAGCTGATGACCGAGAAACTGTTGGCTGCTTCTTGGATTTCCATGAAATAGGACTATCACCTATTGTAACGAAATAACCAGTAGTGGAAAGTCGAGTCATAGGACACCCTTCCCAATCAGAGTAGGTGTATCCTCTGAGAAGCAGAGGACTGGAAGAAGACACGAATATGCCATGGCCAATTGTGCCTTTTAAGTATATTAGCACATGATGAGCAGCATCAAGATGTGTTGTATGAGGATGTTGCATAAATTGACTCAGATAATTCACATCATATGTGATATCTGGTCGTGTTACTGTAAGGTACGGTAGACGTCCAATTAATCGACGGTAAATAGAAGCATCAGGCAAAGCTTTGCCTTCTTCAGCACGTAATTTCAAATGTGCATCCATAGGAAATGATGAAACTCTTGAACCTGTGAGACCAGAGTCTTTTACTATATCCAATGTATACTTTCGTTGACATAGAAAAATCCCCTTTAGAGATCTAGAAACTTCTATGCCTAAAAAATACTGCAATTTACCCCAGTCTTTGATGGAGAAATAGGATGCAAGTCGTGATTTAAGAGAGGTAATGAAATCATTATCCATACCAGTTATGATGGTATCATCCACATATACAAGAAAAAAATTGAAATATTGCCTTGATGATATGTGAAGAGAGAATTATCACATAGAGATTTATGAAAACCCTCAGATAATAAGACAGGAGAAAGCTTTGCAAACCATTGTCTTGAGGCTTGCTTAAGGGCATATAAAGATTTGTTGAGCTTAAGAACTTTAGGCTCACTTGTTTTTCCTAGACCATGAGGAAGCTTCATGTAGATTTCTTCTTCAAGGTCACCCTGAAGGAATGCGTTATTGACATCAAGTTGATGTAAGGCCCAACCTTTGATAGCTGCAACAGATAACAATAATCGCATGGTGACTAATTTCGCAACAGGTGCAAAAGTATCATAAAAATCAATTCCTTCTTGCTGAGTATAACCCTTAGCAACAAGACGAACTTTGTATCGCTCTACAGTTCCATCTGTATTGAATTTGATTTTAAAAACCCACTTACAACCTATAGTTTTCTTTCCTGGTGGTAAATCAACCAAAATCCAAGTATTATTGGCTTCAAGAGCGAGGATTTCTTTGGCCATAGCTTCTCTCCATTTGGGACATAGTTTAGCTTGAGAGTAAGATTTTGGTTCTTCAGAAAGAACAAGCAGCTAAAAAAGCTTTATGAGCTGGTGTAAATTTGTCAAAGGACAAATAATCAGTCATAGGATAGGCTGAAGTTGTGTTACATTTGGGAAGCGTGCATTGATAATCTTTCAGATATGATGGTTGATTTCTAGTTCGAGTGGGTCGTGAGTTTTGCACGGCTAGAGCCAAAACTGTCTCATGAGAAGGAGATGACTCAGAAACAGTTTTATGAGATGAAACTGTGGGAGATCGAGATGGATCAGACTCAGTAGATGAAGCCGTAGTATCGGATATATGATGTTGTGTAGAGTTTACAGATTTAGCAGGGTTAGATGTGGATTGAGAAATAAGTGAAAGATTAGCGGGACTAGAGCTTTCAGTTGGTGTCGCAGAACAAGATGTGTGTTGTTGCAGTGTCACATCAATAGGCTCAGGACTAGAGCTATCTTGTGGTGCAGTGTCACATGGTGTAGACATAGGGCAAGCAGGTGACTATGCATAGTTATCAGTCTGATAAGGAGTTAAAATTGAATCATAATAAGCATATTCAGATGATGAAATAGACTTAGGAGATGACAGAATGGAAAAATGATTCTCATTAGAAAAAGGAAACATTGTTTCATAGAAAAAAACATCCCTAGAAGTATACATGATTTTCGTTTCAAGATAGGATACCCAACAAAAACACCTGGTTTAGCACGCATATCAAATTTGTGAGATGGACGTGTGTTTCGGCCAAAACATAGGCAACCAAAAACTAGCAAATTAGAATAGTTCGGTACTGTGGATAGTAGCATCTCATGAGGAGTTTTATGAGACAAAACAGGAGTAGGCATTTTGTTTATCAAATATGTTGCAGTTAGGATACACTCACCCCAAAAACATAATGAGAGATTTGATTGAAAACGGACAGCTCTAGCAACATTCAGTAAATGCCTGTGTTTACGTTCAACAACGTTGTTCTGTTGTGGCGTGTAGACACAACTCGTCTGATGAAGTATTCCGTTGTGATGAAACCAGGATTGAAGTTCATTAGACTTGAACTATAAACCATTATCAGAACGAAATGTTTGGAGTTGTGGAATGAGCATGGGGCTTATGCCGGATGATATGGTTGCAATTTGATGACCATATTATTTGATTGCAAAGTTAAAAAAATATTGTAAGCATTTGAGAGTCTCAGATTTTGTGTGCATCAAGTAAACCCAAGTACAACGAGAATAATCATCCACTAGTGGGAGAAAATATTTCGCACCAGTGCGAGAGGCAATTCAGAAAGGCCCCCAAATATCAGCATGAACAAGTTGAAAAGCATGTGATGATAAGGATGTACTTTTATTAAATTTCAATCTGGTTTGTTTAGCCAGGAGACAAATAGTACATGAATGATTCAGTTTTGAATCAATATAAGCAAAATTTCGAGCTAAAAAACGAAAAAAATCCTCATTGGGATGGCCTAAACGGCAATGCCAAATATACATTGGCTGTTTATTTGCATTTAAAGAAAAAACAGAAGGGTGTAAGCTAAAATGGTAGAGTCCAACAATCCTTCTACTCCATCCAATCTCCTTGTTCGTTTGTAGGTCCTGAAAAATACAAGACTCTCGTGAGAATTTGATACAACACTGTGTTGTATTGGTTAATTGGCTAACTGATATTAAGTTAAACTTAAAACTTGGAATATGAAAAACATCAAGTAATTTAATGGTAGGTGATAAATCAACCTGTCCAATGTGGGTCACAGATGTATATGAACCATCTGGTAATTTGATGAGTGCTAAAAAGTGCATATTTCTATATATTTTTCTTGGCATTTAACTCATCTTTTGTGCATTAATTCTACATTTTATCCCATATTCTGTATTTTCTTTGTTTTCAAGAATAAATATTTTTATTAATTAATTTTGCGTTTTTAGGTAATAAATAAAGTTTGGATGAATAGCGGAGCGGAAAAGAGCAGAAAAGCGGTGAAAAGCCGTGAGGAATTACACAAGGAAGCCGCGAAGAATGTTGTGCACAAGACCAAAAGGCTAGAAGTGGGTTTGAAGAGGAAGAATTGTTCTTAAAGAAGATATGGGCTTGGAATACCCAAGGCCCAAAACCCTCACCCAAACCCATTTCCAATATCCATACCCGCCTTCATCTTCAGCCGTCAGATTGGATCATCTCAGCATCCTACGGTCGCTTCATCGTCGTGCATCGAAGTCTGAAGATCCTGTCAAACACTACAACACCTAACTCCATCTTGAGCCGTCAGTTTCGTTGTACTTCCGCATCCAACGGTCGCTTTAAGATTCCTTCCATCTCGCTGTTAGATCGATCCATCACCTTCGCATCCAACGTCGCATCCTCGCTGTTCATCAACAATTGCTAAAATCGCCAAACACACGAGCACCTAACACCTTCCCGTACCAAACCAAACGCACCCTTCCTTCTTTCCCATCGAACCCATCTTCCCCCACCTCACCTCTGCAGAACCACTACTCCACTGTCACCACCTTCTCCATCATCGCCACCACTCCCTGACGCCACCAAACCACTCTACCTTTTCCATAAAAGCAAAACCCATCATTTTCCCCATCTTTCTAGCCTCCTACTTCATCAATCTCGCACCTTCCCTATCCCTGAAACCCTAGGTTAGAGATTGATGAATTAGGTGAAGCTAAAGAAGAAATTGAGGCGTGGGAATGAAGCAGTGAAGTCAGAGGAAGATTGGGTCGACATTGTGGGTAAGATTTGACCCATCAAAGTAGGTAAATTTCATAGCCCTAATTCACTGTTAAATTTGGGGATTTTTGGGAATTGTGTGTATGAACTAGAATTGTGTAAATTGGGTATAAATAGGATGATATGGTGTGTGTTGTAACTATGCCTGGACTAGCCAGAGCACCACCAAGAGGACTGGAATAGCCAGTTCCTCAATTGTTCATGTTCTGTTGTTGTTTCACTTTCAATTTCAATTGCTCTTTATGTTCATCATGTTTTAATTTATCACTTGCTAAGGCTCAGATGAAGCCTAGTGCACTGTTGAATGATGTACTGTTAGGATAGTTATCTTGATGCCTGTTTTGCTTGAGCAATGGGAAGTAATCAGTGCTCTGGTATGCCTGTGATTGACTGTGCTGTCAAAAGACAGTCAATACTAGGGGCATATCAGTGAGCAAGCTGATTTTCCTCCCATTCTAATATATGCTCAAGGTCTTCAACTCAACCTAGAATTGCATTGCTTGATTAGGTCACAAGGTGGATTCTAAGCCTTGGCTTAGCCACTAATCTTTTTACAGTCACTTATAATTTCAAGCCTGTTTTGATTCCCTGCTCAGTTAAATTTCTTAGCCATCTTGTTCAGTTTTTCTTGCAAATTGTAGCTGTTGTGCATTGAAATCAGTGCACAAACTCCTCCCTTCCTTGGCTTACATCCTTGGTTCTTAATTGCTTTGCCTTTGCCACTGTCACCTTTAATTCACCTTGTATAGGCCCTGTTTTGCTCTCTTTGCTTCATTGTGTCATTGTCACTCATTGCATTTAGATTAACTAGCTTAGGAATGCTTCAATACACCCCAAGTCCCTGTGGAATGACCCTGTCTTGCACACATTACTACAATTGGACCCTGTGCACTTGCAGGTAACACTGTAGGCATTCTTTTACTCTTATTTTCTCACACCTTTAAAAGCCTACCAAGTTTTTGGCGCCGCTGCCGGGGATTGTAATAATTTTAGTTTTATTTTTTTTTTTTTTTTTTTGTGGGTTTGTAATGATTAGTTTTATTTTTATTTCTTTCTTTATTTGGGCTTGTAATTTAGTTGTTTGTTAGGCTTGTAGTTTCTTTTAAACTAAAATTTGGGCTTCCAAACCCAACACACAAAAAAAAAAAAAAAAAAAAAAATTGCTCCTACTTTTGAAAACCAAATTTTTAATCCCATAAAAACCAAAGTTTTCAAAACCCATAAAAAACAAAATTTTCCCATAAAAAACCAAATTTTTGAAAACCCTTTAAAATCAAATAGTGGGCTTTGTGTCTTTTCAATATGGGCCAACCTAGTGCTCTCCATGAATACATGTATCCCACAATAAAAATTCCATTATCATGTATTGTCTTACCTCAAACCAATAACCCTTTTAAAATAAATGCAAGCATGATACAAATACTTCCTTTATTTCGAGGGTTCGATTCTGAGAACCCCTATACTCATGTAAGAGAGTTTGAACAAATTTGTCGGAATATGCAACCTGATCATATGTCCGAAGACTCTCTGAAATTGCGTTTGTTTACATTTTCTCTAAAGGAAAGGGCCAAAACATGGTTTTACGGTTTGAGACCACAATCAATCAACACTTGGGACCAACTCACAGATCTATTTTTTAAAAAATTCTTTCCACATCATAGGACCATCGCTATTCGTCAAAGTATCAATTGTTTTGTCCAATTGGATGAGGAAACTGTTTTTGACTATTTTGAACGTTTTAATGATTTGTTGAGCGAATGTCCACACCATGGATTTGAGAAGTGGAGACTTGTCGCTATCCTCTATGAGGGACTAGACTTTAAATCTCGAGCCATGGTAGTGTATGTGTAATGGTGAATTTCTTGATAAAACTGTGGATGATGCATGGAAATTTTTAGCTGAGATTGCGGAGAAAACCCGTCAATGGGAATCCATTAGGGAAACTGAGACACTATCACATGATATAGGTGTAATGAATTGAACTTGAAAATAGCATGCTAGTCCTTCTCATGTGTATGATATTGAATATGAACCTAATCTAGAGGAACATGAGTTGACTAATGACACCACAACTGCTAATAGGGACAAGTATGCATATTACTATGATGATGATAATGATAATCTTATGTTAGAAGAACATGTCTATGCTGAAAATGTTGTGGAACCTTTGGTTTCAAATACAATAGGCTTTTCTGCCCCGACCTTCATGAATGATATTTCTTCTAATATTCCATATGCATGTGATGTTGATACTGATTTATATTGTGCAATTATCCTGTGAAGAGCATGACTTAGGTAAATCTTCTGTTGACACTAATGATCCTATGCATGAAAACATAGTTGATGTGTCTGATTCCATACTTAAGCCACAATATATTGCTTCTGTTGATAATTTGAATATATCGGATAACCATGATTCTGAATTAGGACTTGTGCAAATTTTTGTGATGATGAGCATGCTACACATCTTGAGTGTGACTTAGATAATGCTGATGTGACTGATAATATTGATACTGTTGATCTCATGCATGTGAGACACTTAGATGTCACTTTCTTGCCTAAGTCACAATCTGATAGCCTTCCACCCAACCTAGAGTTGGTTTGTACCCATATTGTCAAACCAATTTTTCTGAGAGTCCCTAATCTAGGTTTGGAACTGTGTGCTTCCCAAGTCCTTTTGGACTATTTTGCATCTAAGTATAATATCTTTGAGGAACCACAGTTGGAATTAGCATGTGTACCCGTCCCTAGCAAAGTTCATTTCGAATTAGACCTTGTGCATGATGAACCCCAAAAACTGCGGGATTTTGTATCCAAAATTTTATCTGTTGAAAAATCCAGGTTTGGGGGTAGCTCGTTTTGTTTCACAGCTTCACTTGCATGCCTATCATATTATTATTGTGTGAGCTGTTGAAACCTATACACTTTGTCTTTTGGGTTGATCCTCAACTCTTTAGATTGTTAGTGTACGGTGAATTTTTTGTATATAATCCAGTAGATAAAAAATTTAAAAATCCTTTTGTTCCTTTTGTATATATTTTGCTAATCCAATATGATCTCAGCTGACATATGTTGGATTCTTGCCTTGAATAACGGAGTTCTAATCTTGCTTTCGCCGAAATCGGGTATTCTCTTTCCTTTTTCTCTACTCAACATGATCCTCTTCATATGTTGTATTATAATTTTGTTCATATTTTGAAACATTGAGGACAATGTTTAGTTTAGGTTTGGGGGTATAGAGTAGATACCACGAAAATATGCCATAATTGAAAACAAGAACTCCTTCTTTTTGAAAAAAAAAAAAAATTAAAAAATGATAAAAAAAACATAAAAATGGAGCTCATTTACCTTGAAATGTTGACTCTTGTGCAAATATGTAATTATTAGGAGTCTTAGTCTAGATATTTAGGCACCCTGATTCTAGCACAATTCACATAGTGATAACAAACTTGCACACGCACGATCTACCAATACATGTATAGCCTCGATCTTCAAGGTGTTTGATAGGAAGTTAGATTGCCAATCACTTTAGAATACTGAATGAGACTTGACTAGCTTGTTCTTTGGTTGGCTGGGATAGAAGTTGGAGGATACGTTAAGAAAAGCAACCATAGAATTTGACCGGATGCATTCGATAAGGGCCACCTCTTGCTAAGAGTCATGTAATTATGTTTTTCTTTTTGTTCATGTACAAAAGTGTCACTATGTTGTAAAGATCAAAGTTATTCTTACAAAAAAAAAAATCAATATTATTTATTCCATGTTTTGTCATGTTAAAGACAATATTCTCTCTTGTTCCAAAAATAAAAGAGAGTAATCAATGTAAATAAGAGTCATGTAAAGAGTCATATTTTTGTTGTAAATAGTCTTGTAATAAGCAAGGAGGGTGCAGCCATCGATGTATAACGCGGGTAAACTGAAATATCACCAACTCATTGGGTGAACATTCACAATTCTCGTAAAGCCGGACAGCTAGCTTGGCTTAGAATTCGGTTCTTAGCCTAAAAACTATCTCTTGGTGAGTAGTCATAACTTCAGGTCATTCTAGACATGTGTAGATACACTTTACACTCTTATCACATGTCTTTTTTGTTATCAGTGTAGGATTGTGCCTTTGATAGCTAGATTGACATCTCCATTTTGCTGTGAGCTTAAACTGACTTGCACATGTCACATTTGATGGAATCTGAGCTTATATTTTGACCTAGAACTTTGTAGGTACGTTCTAAGCAAACCTTCACGAGACTTCACTCGTCCACTAGGGACACTTAGTGGTTTAAAAGGCTTAGTGCATACGCTAAATGCATTCGAGAGACCAGCGACAGTGGTATAGGTAGGATTTCCTTAGTTTTGTTTTACTTGAGGACAAGTAAAATTCAGGTTTGGGGGTATTTGATGAGTGCTAAAAAGTGCATATTTCTATATATTTTTCTTGGCATTTAACTCATCTTTTGTGCATTAATTCTACATTTTATCCCATATTCTGTATTTTCTTTGTTTTCAAGAATAAATATTTTTATTAATTAATTTTGCGTTTTTAGGTAATAAATAAAGTTTGGATGAATAGCGGAGCGGAAAAGAGCAGAAAAGCGGTGAAAAGCCGTGAGGAATTACACAAGGAAGCCGCGAAGAATGTTGTGCACAAGACCAAAAGGCTAGAAGTGGGTTTGAAGAGGAAGAATTGTTCTTAAAGAAGATATGGGCTTGGCATACCCAAGGCCCAAAACCCTCACCCAAACCCATTTCCAATATCCATACCCGCCTTCATCTTCAGCCGTCAGATTGGATCATCTCAGCATCCTACGGTCGCTTCATCGTCGTGCATCGAAGTCTGAAGATCCTGTCAAACACTACAACACCTAACTCCATCTTGAGCCGTCAGTTTCGTTGTACTTCCGCATCCAACGGTCGCTTTAAGATTCCTTCCATCTCGTCGTTAGATCGATCCATCACCTTCGCATCCAACGTCGCATCCTCGCTGTTCATCAACAATTGCTAAACTCTCCAAACACACGAGCACCTAACACCTTCCCCTACCAAACCAAACGCACCCTTCCTTCTTTCCCATCGAACCCATCTTCCCCCACCTCACCTCTGCAGAACCACTACTCCACTGTCACCACCTTCTCCATCATCGCCACCACTCCCTGACGCCACCAAACCACTCTACCTTTTCCATAAAAGCAAAACCCATCATTTTCCCCATCTTTCTAGCCTCCTACTTCATCAATCTCGCACCTTCCCTATCCCTGAAACCCTAGGTTAGAGATTGATGAATTAGGTGAAGCTAAAGAAGAAATTGAGGCGTGGGAATGAAGCAGTGAAGTCAGAGGAAGATTGGGTCGACATTGTGGGTAAGATTTGACCCATCAAAGTAGGTAAATTTCATAGCCCTAATTCACTGTTAAATTTGGGGATTTTTGGGAATTGTGTGTATGAACTAGAATTGTGTAAATTGGGTATAAATAGGATGATATGGTGTGTGTTGTAACTATGCCTGGACTAGCCAGAGCACCACCAAGAGGACTGGAATAGCCAGTTCCTCAATTGTTCATGTTCTGTTGTTGTTTCACTTTCAATTTTAATTGCTCTTTATGTTCATCATGTTTTAATTTATCACTTGCTAAGGCTCAGATGAAGCCTAGTGCACTGTTGAATGATGTACTGTTAGGATAGTTATCTTGATGCCTGTTTTGCTTGAGCAATGGGAAGTAATCAGTGCTCTGGTATGCCTGTGATTGACTGTGCTGTCAAAAGACAGTCAATACTAGGGGCATATCAGTGAGCAAGCTGATTTTCCTCCCATTCTAATATATGCTCAAGGTCTTCAACTCAACCTAGAATTGCATTGCTTGATTAGGTCACAAGGTGGATTCTAAGCCTTGGCTTAGCCACTAATCTTTTTACAGTCACTTATAATTTCAAGCCTGTTTTGATTCCCTGCTCAGTTAAATTTCTTAGCCATCTTGTTCAGTTTTTCTTGCAAATTGTAGCTGTTGTGCATTGAAATCAGTGCACAAACTCCTCCCTGCCCTTGGCTTACATCCTTGGTTCTTAATTGCTTTGCCTTTGCCACTGTCACCTTTAATTCACCTTGTATAGGCCCTGTTTTGCTCTCTTTGCTTCATTGTGTCATTGTCACTCATTGCATTTAGATTAACTAGCTTAGGAATGCTTCAATACACCCCAAGTCCCTGTGGAATGACCCTGTCTTGCACACATTACTACAATTGGACCCTGTGCACTTGCAGGTAACATTGTAGGCATTCTTTTACTCTTATTTTCTCACACCTTTAAAAGCCTACCATAATTGTACCTCAATTGGTTTATCAACCACTGCATAAGTGGTGAAAGATGATAAAGAAGAGCATATGTGGTGAGTAGCACCACTATCGATAATCCAAATAAGTGTAGAAGAATTAGAATTAGAGGACAAAGTAATACCTGCGAAATTGGCAGATGGTGCTATGTCTCCATTGGTTGGATCAAGCAAAGCAAGTATGCGAGCATATTGTTCAGCAGTGATGGATGGTGCAACAGGAGCAGGCATAGCAACAGAAGCCAAAGAACGAGAATCTGACCTGGACGTATCCTTTGGATAACCAACCAATTTCCAACATATTAGCCGTGTATGACCATGCCTGTTGCAGTGGTCACAAAATGGTCCCTGGCGTTTGTTATTGCTGCTGCTGCTGGCACCATTGTTGGTGCTTGGAAATGATCGATTGCTTCTAAGGTCATGGCGGCTTATATTCAAAGCTTCAGAGTCCACATTGTGCACCAGCAAGGAATTGAGTCCCTGTTTTTCTTCTTCCTGAAGAACAAGATTGTATAACTTCGCAGAAGATACTCCTAGTTGAGATTTTTGCCAATACCAAACAGCAGAAATTCTCGGTTCGAGAACTGCTTCCAGTATGCGTACGGGTAGCATACTTAACCTGTCTCCTTCACCAATTTCGTATACACACATATGCATACTCTTGTCTTCCGGTTTATGGACTTATACACTAATGTGCGAACACACTATATATGCTTAAATCCAAAGATGGTTACATTATCAACTCTTTATTTCAATCATTGAAACATTCTTCTATAATGACAATAGTCGTTTTGACACACTATTAGCATCAAAACAATTTTCAAGATCTTGAAATAATCATTATTGAAACCTTCCAAGTCTTACACCAAATGATTATATCATACAAACCATGTAAGATGTTGCTCGGAAATTTTCTCATGATATAAGATGAACTTGGTCGAAGCGAAAGTTTACCAACACATATTTCGAGAAATATGTAAGCGAGATATACTCAGCTCAAAATCTCAAATGTGTATAGAGAAAACTATATCTTAATTCGACTTATGTCTCAATACAGGAGATAGTAGAAATAGACTTTTAAGTGATAGATAAGTTCAAGTCTCCACATACCTTTTGTCTAAGAAGTTCCACAAGCTCCCTTAGTGGTTCTTCGTTTTCAAGAGATGAACGTCGAGAGATTTAAGCTCAACTACACTATCTATGTCCTAGTCTGAGACATCTACAAATAGGCTAGAAATCAAGACTTATAGTTTTGATCACTAACATTGAAAAACATGCTTGAGATAGGAACGCATGTGAGTTTGACCGAGAAATGCGCTAACATACCTAACTTACAAGAAGTACACAAGTGATTAGATAGAGAAACCATCTAAAGAAGCCACCTTATGTAGTATTTTTGAAGAAGTATGTCCCAAACTTCTATGCCAGAGATCAGAAGTATGTAATGTATCTGAATTGCAACAAGTTGCGAAGTTTGTACAAGTGTCAGGGGATACAAGATATCTTGCACAAAACCTTGAGCTAAAACCTCTTTGGTCCTTGATTTTTTATCCCCAAAGGAAAAAAAAAGAGACAGAAGTATCTTTTGTAAATTTGGAAACAGAAATCATATTTTATTGCTTATATCTCATAGAAGTATATAAGACACAATCGAAACAAAAACGATTTTGAATCACTCGAATCGATTCATGAACATTATAGCCGCGGTTTGCAAATATGCATTCCTTAGTTTATATAAGCCTTAGTTCATGAATAAACCGTTTTCAGAAAATAACCCACCCAAGTATGCATATCGGTATGCATACTTAAGTACCCTGATTGAGTTTGTTTTCAGTTCACAAACTCCAGCAGAAATTCACGGGATGTGAACTTCCGGCAGTACGCGTACGGGTATGCGGACTTAGTTTCCATACATTCTGAACGGTAAAGTACGCATACTTTAGTTCAAGAATTTTGGACTTAAACAAGTACTGTATGAGTTCACATACAATGTTTATATCCATTCAAGGTTATATATTCTAAACTCTCATTTCAATCATTGAAACATTCTTAGAGGATGTTAAATAGAGGTTATTCACGTACTATTTTTCACCAAATCCTTTTTCAAGATATTGAAATAATCAACATGACTTTCGTCATTTGTAAAGATGAACTTGGCCAAAGCGAAAGATTACCAACACATATTTCGAGAAATTGATAAGTGAGATAAATTCGGCTCAAAATAGAAAATGTGTATAATCGAAGTCTATATAGTAATACGACTTTTGTCTCAAGATAGGAGATAGGGTAGATAGACTTTTGAGTGATAGATAAGTTCAAGTCTCCACATACCTTTTAGTCGATGAAGTTTCACCAGTTCCTTGAGTAGTTCTTCGTCTTTGCATGATGAACTCCGTGGAGTCTAGAGCTCAACTACACTTTCTATCCTAATCCGAGACTTAGCTATAAGTAGACTAGAAATCAATACTTATAGTTTTGGCAACAAAACTTGACAAACAAGCTTGAGATAGCAACGCTTGCGAGTTCGACCGAGCAGTGCTCTAACAGTTCTCCTTTATATAGTCTTCAAAATCAGGGTTTGCAATCAATGCTACCTTGGTAACAAAGGATTCAATATTCACTGTTAGATGAAAACCTAATTAGACTCAAGCTAATAACTTTCAACTGTTAGATCGAACTTAGCTTGTTGCACACAAATGAAAAATGACTTCATTTAGATATGTGTAACCGTACCTAAATTTATGCACCTTGTTGGCTCAACAATTCTTAACCTAAGTTAGCCATATGAATACTTTCATATCAACCTTATTCATTCATCTTAACCACAACTAGTTCAAATGACTCAAATGAAACTAGTTATAGAGTTGTACAATTGTTTATATTCACATAGAAGTATACAAGACTAAATTGAAGCAAAATCGATTTTTATTCACTCGAATGAAGTCATGAACATTATAGCCACGGTTTGCGAAAGATTCCATTCCTTATTATATAAATGTATTAGTTCATGAACAAATTGATTCTAGAACTTAACCCACTCAAGTATGCAAACGGGTACGCATAATTATGTAGCCGGACTTGGACTGTGTCCGACAGTATGCGAATGGGTACTGATGTGATTTCAAGTTGTTTTGTAGTAGTAGGTTCGTTGAGACTTGTGAAAGCAATAGATTTTAGACTTAAATTTAAAGCAAAAAAAATAAAGCAAATAAATGTTGATATGTTGTGAAAATTATGGAGAGGCTGGAGCTAGGATTTCACCATTCATCAATACTTATGTGGTTCTAAATTAATTTATATCATACAATTTAAAAAATTGATTCGATTCTAAAGTATCGTCAAAATCAGATTCCCAAAATATCAAATGTTAGTCGCAAGTATAACGCATCAAGAGTCTAAAACTAAGCATGCATCATCAAGAGAAAACACATTTGATTAATAAGAATCATTTAATTTATTTTTTATCAATGCAATTAATCATATAAAAATATTGCATAAATTTATAAAATAAATATTACCACATAATTCTTGAGAGAATGGCTTCCTCCATCGCCCCAAGGATTGGGTTTAGCTCATCATTAGGAAAACAAACTCAAAATTCATTTTTTATTGCTCAAAGGTGGTGTACAAATGATGAAATGGGAGAAACACTGATAAAACCGGGTTTGTAACAGTTATATGTGTTACAAACTGAAAAGAACGATAGAACAGTACTGTCGTTGATTCTGTAGCTCTCGGCCCACGCATGTGTGTTGTTTCCATTGTTGAAAAACGATTGTCTTGGATGGTCTGTTCTTCACGTTCTTCAGATGAGCAGCAACAGAAAAGTATTTCTGGTGGTTCTGATTATCTCCTCTGTCTTCTCCAAAACTCTCACAAACTCTTAGTAACCCCTCTCTGACTCCTCAACAGTATATAAATACTCGAAAGGGCCTCCAATAACTCCGTAATATCTCCATTAATTGCTCTTATTCTTTGCTGCCAAAAACAGAAATAATTCCCATTTTTATCTTCACCACGTGTTAAACTTCTTCCAGCACGCTCCAAATTGTCATGTACACGCCTCGGATGTATTTATACAAACTCCATCTCACGTCATGCATAGAAAAACACGCACAATCCTGTGAATATCTTCTCCTGGTGTACGTGTTGCTTTGTTTACTTCTACGCGAGAATCCAACCAATTTTAATCGATCAAATCACTCATGATAGTTTTGTTGGGACATATCACAACTACCCAACAAATTTCAGCCCTTGAATCAACCCAGAACTCCTTCAAACTTCGATCGAAAATTACATAGTTCTGTTTTTTTATTTTCCCGCCAAAATGAAATTCAAAAGAAGAAGATGGGTGCTAAGGATGAATTTGGGTGCTGAGGATGAATTTTGGATACGCATAACCTTGGGTGCCCCTTAGCCAAATCTGGGGTATGTATAGCAAATGTCCTCCGGGGTCCAAATAGCACTTTTTGAGCAACTTTTTCCACGCAAGTGTATTTCTCCAAAAACACCTACACAAACATAAAAACACCATAATAAGTAAAAAATCAAGCACTAGCAATAGAGACACTGAGGATAATTCATACACAAAAATGTGTCTATCAAATACCCCCAAACTTATTATTTGCTAGTCCTCGAGAAAATCTAATATAAATGACTACACTTAGCACGTGCAGCAAGCCCTTAAACCGCTAGGTGGCCCTAGCGGCGGAGTATTGTCTCCGGAGGGTTTACCAGAGGTGTACCCACAAAACTTTTACTACAGACCCTATCTATCTACGCAGAACCTTGGAAGGCACTAAAGAATATCCTTGGTTGACATACAATTATTGACTACAGGAGGAAGTACCCTGATGCGAAATTCCAATTGTTGTACACGAGTTTGCACTCAGCATACTAAAATTCATATATAAGTGACAGAGATCTACTCAGATAGTTTCTAGACATCATAACCGGAGTCAACCAATCACATGGAAAGATTAAGAAGATAGATAAAGAGAAAAATAGATGGTTAAAGTGAACGGTGTTTCCCATATCTGTCTGAAGGCCTTTTCCAAGATGAACCTATCCTAATGGACTGACATACCGGTCTGACTAATATCAACACAACTGGCAAATACAAGGGAACCAGTGGTCGATAAACCTAACTCTAGGTCAACACAAATGGCATATACAAGGGCAGCAGTGGTCGACTTTATTGAATTTATTCCAGTTCGTCTGATGGTCTGGTTTCAAACTTTTTTTTTTCTATTTTTTTTTTTGGTAACAACTTGAGTCGTGTGCCCCACCAAATCACTTAAGAAATAAAAACAGAAGGGATTAGGATCCAACGAGTTATGGAGAAACTACCATGTGTTTTTTTCAATTCTAACACCTGAGCTCTGTGCTTTTATGAATAGACTCTTTAGATGTTTCCATCTAATCAGATTGGTTCCTCAACTCCTACAACCAACATGTTCCCATCCACTTAGATTGGTTAGTACCAACCTTAATAAACATAAATTTCTAGGCTCTGGAGTTTATTTATTGCAACTAAAAGGTAACAAAAAAGTTTCTTTCCCACCCCCAAACTTAAATCTAACATTGTCCTCAATGTTTCTAATGAAAGAGGACTCGTGCGAACAATAAAAAGGACTCGTCCACCGAGAACGTAACTTCCCAGGGAAAAGATGCAAGAGGGTATCATACAGAAGAACTTTTTGACCTGGAGAAAATGACTTTCTTAAAATATTGTTATCATGCACAAGTTTCATTTTGTTCTTATACTCCTTCGCACTATCGCAAGCATCTATAAGAATCTCTCATTGAGCTGGAATTTCCTATGGGCTCCTGCCTTGTCAAGTGAAAAATTTAGCTGCTTAACAGCCCAATAAGCTCTATGTTATAACTCAACAGGTAAATGACATGCCTTTCCATACACAAGCCGATAAGGCGACATTCCAATGGGGGTCTTAAATGTAGTACGGTAAGCCCATAAGGCATCAGTAAGCCTAGACGACCAGTCTTTCCGATTAGGATTAACTTTTTTCTCTAATATACGTTTTATCTCCCTATTAGAAACCTCTACTTGACCACTAGTCTGCGGATGATACGGGGTAGCTACCTTATGTGTAATACCATATTTCTTCATCAAAAGCCTAAAAGGTCCAATACAAAAGTGCGACCCTCCATCACTAATTATAGCACGCGATGTACCAAAACGTGTAAGTATATTATTTTTCAAGAACTCAATCACAATCCTATGGTCATTGGTTTTACAAGAAACCGCCTCAATCCACTTAGAGACATAGTCTACAGCGACAAGGATGTAAAGGTTACCAAAACAATTAGGAAACAGACCCATAAAGTCAATACCCCACACATCAAAGACCTCAACAACTAAAATAGCATTCAAGGGCATCATGTTCTTACGGGAAATGGTTCATAATTTCTGGCAACGCTCACAAGTAACACAGTGACTATGGGAGTCTTTAAACAACGAAGGCCAATAAAATCCACACTGCAATATCTTAGCAGCAGTCTTCTTAGCACTAAAGTGACCCCCACAAGCATGATCATGACAAAAGGAAATAGTACTGGACTGGTCACTCTCAGGTATACATCTCCTAATAATCTGGTATGGAAAATACTTAAACAAATAAGGATCATCCCAAAAGAAATGCTTCACTTCGGATAAAAACCTAGAACGATCTTGTTTACCCCAATGTTGGGGCATTAGACCAGTAACAAGATAATTCACTATATTCGCATACCAAGGTGCTTGGGTAACAAAGAACAGTTGTTCATCAGGAAAACTATCCCTAACAGGAGGAGAATCATTAAGGGTATCCAAAACAAGCCTAGACAAGTGGTCTGCTACTACATTTTCTGCACCTTTTTTATCTCTAATGTCTAAGGAAAATTCCTGCAACAATAGGATCCATCTAATCAGTCTAGGTTTAGTATCCTTCTTGGAAAGAAGATACTTCAAAGCATCATGATCAGTTAATATTATGACCTTAGAACCTAAGAGGTAGGATTTAAACTTGTCTAAGGCAAACACAATAGCTAATAGTTCCTTCTTCGTAGTGGTATAGTTCAACTGGGCATCATTCAGAGTTCTGCTAGCATAGTAAATCACATGAAGTAACTTATTTTCTCGCTGACCTAGCACAACACCAATAGCATAATCTGAAGCATCACACATGATCTCAAAGAGTAGGTTCCAGTTGGGTGCCTGGACTATGGGGGCGGTAGTGAGTAAATTCTTAAGCTTCTCAAAAGCCTCTAAACAAGCATCATCAAAGACAAACTTAACGCCTTTTCCAAGCAAATTGCAAAGAGGTCTAGAAATCAAGCTAAAATCCTTAATGAATCGACGATAAAAACCTGCATGTCCTAAGAATGACCTAATATCTCTAATGGTTTTTGGTACCTGTAAAGTTTTAATAAGGTCAACTTTGGCTTTATCTACCTCTATACCCTTCGAAGATACGATATGCCCTAGAACAATTCCTGAAGGAACCATGAAGTGACATTTCTCCCAATTAAGCACTAAATTCTTTTCCTTACACCTAGTCAAAAATAATGACAAATGATGCAAGCACTCATCGATAGACGAAACAAACACTGAAAAATCATCCATAAAGACCTCTAAGAACCGTTCTACCATGTCAGAAAATATGCTCAGCATACAACGCTGAAAGGTCACAGGGGCACTACTAGCCCGAAAGGCATGCGTCTATACGCAAAGGTACCAAAGGAACAGGTAAAAGTGGTTTTCTCTTGGTCTTCTGGGATTATGAGAATCTGATTATAACCGCAGTATCCATCTAAAAAGCAATAATGGTTACGTCCAGCTAATCTCTCTAGCATTTGGTCGATGAAGGGAAGGGAAAAGTGGTCCTTCCTAGTGACCTTGTTCAATTTCTTATAGTCAATACAGACACGCCAACCCGCGGTCACCCGGGTTGGGATTAACTCATTGTTATCATTCTGGACTACAGTAACACCGGATTTCTTGGGAACAACCTGAACGGGGCTGACACACTTACTGTCTGAAATGGGGTAGATAATGCCTGCATCTAACAGCTTAAGAACCTCGGTTCGAACTACTTCTTTCATATTAGGGTTCAGTCGACGTTGCATCTCCCTAGAAGGTTTGGTGTCACTCTCTAAATATATATGATGCATACAATCAGTAGGACTTATACCCTTAATGTTTGTTATGGTCCACCCTAAAGCTTCCTTGTTATTCTGAAGGACGGTCGGATGCTATAATCACAGGTAAAGTTTCAGATGGGCCTAAAAACACATACTTCAGGGAATCTGGTAATGGTTTAAGGTCCAACTTAGGAGGCTTTTCTAACGAAGGAACTAGGGTAGACTTAGAAAAGGGTAGAGGTTCGAACTTAGGTTTCCAGCCATTACTAGTGTCTATCAAAGGGGTTGAATCTAACAAAGCATTCACCTCATTAATCACATCGTCATCATCAAAATAAATCCCAAAGTGGGCTAGGCATTTCTCTAATGGATCTTCTAACAAAGTGTTTGGTAATGACTCCTCGACTAATGTTCCTATCATGTTCACCTCTTTTATGCTTGAGTTATCTAGTTCAGAGAGTAGCTTACTAATATTAAAAATGTTCAGCTCAATAGTCATATTACCAAAAGACAAATTCATAATACCATTTCGACAGTTAATGATCGCATTGGATGTAGCTAAAAACGGGCGACCTAAAATCACTGGTATTTGGTTCTCTGGGTCAGGGACAGGTTGAATATCTAGGATAACGAAATCCACTGGATAAATAAACTTGTCGAACTCAATAAGAACGTCCTCGATCACACCACGAGGAATTTTAATGGACCTATCAGCTAACTGAAGTGTCATCTGGGTAGGTTTCATCTCACCAAGTCCTAGCTTAAGGTACACATGGTATGGCAGTAAGTTCACACTGGCTCCTAAGTCAAGCAAAGCTTTCTCGACACAGTATTTACCTATTGTGAAAGAAATAGTAGGATACCCTGGGTCTTTATACTTAGGATTAGTGGTATTCTGGTTAATAGAACTCACATGGCTAGCTAGGAAGGATTTCTTCTGGACACTAAGTTTTCGCTTTCGCATACACATATCCTTAAGAAACTTGGCATAAGCGGGAATCTGCTTAATCGCATCTAACAATGAGAGGTTGATAGTAACCTTCTTAAAAAACTCCAATATATCATTAAAGTTGGACTCCCTCTTAGTTGGAACTATCATATGGGGGAACGGGGCTCTGGGAACAAAGCCGGGCTCAGCAGGACCCTCATTGGTCTCTTTGGATACTCTATCAGTCTCTTCATTTTCTGGCTCAGAAGGGTGAACTACAACATGTTCACTATCAGGCATGGAAACCTTATTGTCAACTTACTTTCCACTCCTAAGGGTTGTTATAGAATTCACATGATTGTACGATTTCTCTCCTTTAGGGTTAGGATCAGTTTGACTAGGGAACCTTCCATCTTCTCTTTCACTAAGAAACTTAGCTATTTGGCCGCTTGAAGTTCTAAGTTATCAAGAGACTGGGAATTATTCTTAAAATTATGCCTGGTATCTTATTGAAAACCATAGTGGTTCTTTGATAACATCCCATGGTTCTTTTCTAACCTAGTAAGGGTTTCTTCTAAGGTGGAGATATTTTTATCATTATGAAACTAGGATTGACCTGAGGAGTTCTTAGCATAACCAAAACCTGGGGGAGGCTGAGAATTACTAGACCGTCCTTGATTCTGACCCTTAGACCAAGAAAAATTAGGATGGTTTCTCCAACCAGGGTTGTAAGTCTTTGAGTATGGGTAAAACTTTTGACGGTTCTCAAACCTAGCATTGTTATAGACAGCATGGGCTTACTCTTCACTAACCTGACCCTCCCAAAACGAGTTATTGGGTTCTACTCTACAACTAGACACTTGAGAGGCTCTAAACCTATCGCCAGGTTCAACAAGAGACTTATGTTTAGGATGATGCAATTCCAAAGCTTCTAACCTTCTAGACAAAGCAACAAACTTAGCATCAGACTCGAAGCTTGTATCTACCACATTTGTGCTACTTCTATTGACCAAGAGTCTTTTGGGGGGTTCAACACAAGACTCCCACTGTTGGGATTTTTCAGCGACAGCTCCTAAGAAGGTAAAAGCATCATCAGCAGTTTTACTAGTGAACTCACCAGCGCACATAGACTCAACCATGGATTTGGTTGAATAGTCTAAACCATCATAAATAATCTCTACGAGTTTCATATTATCAAATCCATGGTGAAGACACTAAGATAGGAGATCATTGAATCTCTCTAAAAACCTATAAGAGACTCTCCCTCTTGTTGCACACTAGCACTAATTTTCTGCCTAACATACGCAGTTTTATGCTTAGGGTAGAATTTCATATAGAAAGCAGCAATAAGTTCCTGCCATGTTTCAATGGATTCAGATGGTAGGTTGTTCAGCCAGGTCTTGACTTTATCTCTCAAGGAAAAGGGAAACAACTTAAGTTTCAAGACTTTATCAGTAAGGTCTTTTATTCTAATTGTCCCACAAATTTCCTCAAAGTCCCTAATATGAAAATAAGGATTTTCATCATATTTCCCTAAGAATATAGGGATCATCTGAATAATACTAGGTTTTATATCGAAATTAGCCGTAGTGGTTGGCAATTTAATACACGAAGCTCGGGTGGACCTAGTTGGGAACATGTAATCTTTCAAAGTTGCCATCGCTGGCACAGCTGAAGTACTAGGGGTATTTTCCTCACGAAGAGACAAATTCTCAAAACTGATGTTTCCAAAAACAGGGATCTCAAAAGAAGAGTCTTCGAGCTCCCCGCTCTCACAAGAAGAACTACTAGGTTTTTCACTAATCAATCGACCTAGATTATCTCTTTTCCATGCCCGTTTTCTAATGACCTCGGGCATACACTAGAAATACAAAAGAAAAAGGAAGGGAAGTTCTAAGAAAACACAAAGCAGGCTGACTCCACCAAAGCAAACCTAAAAATTTCTAGAAAACAAAAAGCATGATGGGTCCACTTAGATTGTTTCTAGACCAGCTTCTAATCCTTCGAAATGGAATTCGTTACAATTTAAGCAAACCCCTATGGAATCAATCCGAGTTCAAGTAAGTTGAATCGAGACGAGGGAAGATCAATGGATCTTTGATACCCAAGGCCTCACCGGCGTTACAAGTCGGCGTATTCAACTCACAGAAACTATCATGAACTTTGAAGCATGCTTAAAAGCGTAACCAATATTTTTCGAATGACTTTCCTGTTAAACTCGTTACCCTATAGGACTCGTTCTAGTAAAATTTTAGGCTTAGGTTCGCGTTTGGGTTCGTTTTCCTAAGGAGGGAAAGAAGGGAACGGTGATGAAATCCGAACCCTTATCTTGTATGGCCAGTCCTTGCCCTTTACTAGGAAATTAAAGCAGTCGTTTTCAAATCCTCAGCATATATGCAAACGAAGGAATACAGTAACTCGCTGACAGGGAATTCGCGAGTGTTTCAACAAACTTACCTCGCGTACCTGACGGGGGATGAACCGCTGAAGTCGACTCGGGCCACGACTCCCATGTCATGTACGAACCCGAGGGGCCGAGGGGATATCGTAATCGCCGTCCTTCTCTGCAAACAGTTTATATTTAGACCACCCTTCCATAGGGTTTTGAAAAAAAATAAAGTCCCAAAGTCCACAGTCCAAAGTCCAAAAAATAAAGTGCAAAAGAAAAAGATAATCTAAAAAAAAAAAATTGTCACTCTCTTACTCTTTTTTTTTATTAATTTTTATTCTCCTTTTCTTTCACTCCTTTCGCTTTGCTTTTACTCCAAATCTTTAAGTATTCACCAAAAGCTTTGGCAAATTTTTCTTTTGCTCCAAATTCCAAAATCTGTAAGGAAAAGACAAAAACCCAAAAACGTAAAGAAGAACGAATAAAATAAAAATGAAAAACAAAAAAAATCTAAAAACTCTAGCCTAAAGATAAGTCCGCTTCGATTCTAAAGTATTGCCAAAATCAGACTCCCAAAATATCAAATGTTAGTCGCAAGTATAACGCATCAAGAGTCTAAAACTAAGAATGCATCATCAAGAGAAAACACATTTGATTAATAAGAATCATTTAATTTATTTTTTATCAATGCAATTAATCATATAAAAATATTGCATAAATTTATAAAATAAATATTACCACATAATTCTTGAGAGAATGGCTTCCTCCGTCGCCCCAAGGATTGGGTTTAGATCATCATTAGGAAAACACGCTCAAAATTCATTTTTTATTGCTCAAAAGTGGTGTACAAATGATGAAATGGGAGAAACAATGATAAAACCGGGTTTGTAACAGTTATATGTGTTACAAACTGAAAAGAACGATAGAAAAGTACTGTCGTTGATTCTGTAGCTCTCGGCCCACGCATGTGTGTTGTTTCCATTGTTGAAAAACGACTGTCTTGGATGGTCTATTCTTCACGTTCTTCAGATGAGCAGCAACAGAAAAGTATTTCTGGTGGTTCTGATTATCGCCTCTGTCTTCTCCAAAACTCTCCCAAACTCTCAGTAACCCCTCTCTGACTCCTCAACGGTGTATAAACACTCGAAAGGGCCTCCAATAACTCCGTAATATCTCTGATAGACGCATTTATGTGTCTATTTTGTTCTCAATATTCTGTATTGTTAGACTCGATTAAGTACTTATTGTGTTATTTTGTGTTTTTGTAGATGTTTTTAGAGAAATAAGCCTTTGCGGCGAAATGAGCTCAAAAAAGTGATGATTTACACCCCGGAGAAAAGTACTAAAGGCACCCCAGAAATGCACCGGAAGCGTCCCAGAAATGTACCGGAGGAACCCTGAAAAATTACTATTTCCACCCCAAAATTACTATTTCCACCCCAATTGCTAAAGGGACACCCGTACAGGATTAGGGGGAGGACACTTTTCTTCTCATAATTCAAATTTCATTTTTGGCGGGAAAATATATTCTCTCTCTGGCAGATTTTCAATCAACAAAATGAAGGTGTTGTGGTGCGATTCAATGGCTAAAAATTGGTAGGAAGATGTGATATAGCTTAAGGAATACAGTATGTGTGTCAGAATCGATCGAATTTGGCTAGAATCGGCTAAACAAGTCATCATCAGAGAACATGGCAGTCACGGGTTTGAGAGGATTTTTTGAGGGATTCGGACGTGTTATGATGATGCATGGAGGACTCTAGCACACTTTTGGACCGTGTAGAAGCTAAATAAGGGAGTATCAGAGGCTGTTTACGCGTGGAGAATCATTTCAGGGAAGAAAATATTCGGAAAATATTTTCTTTAAACACCGAGTAATGAAGATTATATGGAGTAATTGAGGGAGATTCAACGAGCTGTAGGTGTATAAATATGTTCCCTGGGAGTACTAGAGAGGCTGTCGAGAGTTGGGAGAAGAGAGGAGAGCCACAGACGCAGAAATCAAGAGTTGATCAAACTCTGCTGCTGCTGATGAAGAACACCAAGAACACGAAGAACGGACTCGCAGAAGCAGTCGTTTATCAACAGTGAAAATGACTCACAACCGTGGGTCGTAGGTGTGGGTCTTAGCATTTCAGCGACAACAGCACCTCAGCTTTGTCGTTAAATTTGGACGCCTTCTGTGGGTCGCAGAATCCTGTTTTAGAACATTTACTTATCTTTCTCTTTATTGTAAACATCAATTGAGCTTAATAAAATATTTTGAGAGGTTTTCCAACATGATGAGTTAATTCCCTCGTAACCAAGGCAATGGAGGAAGCTATTCACGCAACATAAATGGGTAACTATTTCATTTAATTATATAATTCACCTAATCGCTGCTTTTGCAGAGTTTTAAATTGTTTGAATGATTGTCTTAATTATTTTTTATTCAGTTTGATAGGTTATTCTTGGTTTAATCTCTTGATAATCTATGCTTAAGGTTTACAAATAATGTTTGAGAATTTGTATGATTGATAGTGAATTAAAGATAAAAGAGGACTTAAGAATTGAATAGAATTTTGAAATATTTATCATTCAATCTTGCGTAGTAGTGGAATCTAGTGTCTTGGTTACCTCTCGCCCAAAATTGTTAATATTTTGTATATATATTTTTATAAGTCTAAAAAAATCCTTTACCTTCACAAGTCTTATAGTTCGAACCTTTATTACTACAACCCCCATTAAATCTTTAATCATTTTGGCGCCGCCGACGCGGATTTGTGCTTAGGTAGAATTTTTTTTTTTAGGTTTACTATTTTTTTTTAGAATTATTTGTTCCTTTTTACTTTGTCTTTTTGTCTTTGATTTACAGGTTCGAAGTGGAGCACTAAGGACTTGGAGAGGAAAAAGCTTAAAGCGAAAAGCGAAAAGAGAAGAAAAAAGGACAATTTTAGGATTTAATTTTTAATTTTTTTTTTTAGAGTGTGTGAGGAAAACTGTAATTTTTTTTATTTTGGACTTTCTTTTTTATTTGGACTTTATTCTGGACTTTGGACATTATTTTTAAAACCCTACGGAAGGGTTATAAATTAAAAAAAAAAAATTAAATACAAACTGTTTGCAGGGAAGGACGACGATTACTATATCGTCTCGGCCCCTCGGGTTCGCACACGACATAGGAGTCGTGGCCCGAGTCGACGACAACGGTTCATCGCCCGTCTGGTACGGGAGGTAAGTCCAATCGAAACACCCGCGAATCTCCTGCAAGCGGGTTACTGTCTGCCTTAAGGTGATAATTGTTTGAGGACGAACCGGACTGTCTTTATTTTCCTAGTAAAGGGCAAGGCCTGGCCTAAACAAGATAAGGGTTCGGATTTCATCACCGTTCTCTTCTTGCCCGCCTTAGGAAAACGAAACCGAACGCGAACCTAAGCTTTAAAATTTGGAATAGAACGAGACCGATAGGGTAACGAGCTTAATAGGAAACTCGTTCGAAAAATATTGGTTGCTCTTTAAGCAAACTCCAAAGTTCATGATGGTTTCTGTGAGTTGAATGCGTGACTGCGCCGCCTTGTGATAGCGGTGAGGCCTTGGGTATCAAAGCTCCACTGAGCTTCCCTCGCCTCAATTCAACTTACTTTGACTCGGATTGATTCCAGAGGGGTTTGCTCAAATTGCAACGAATTCCCTTTCGAAAGATAGAAGCTGGTCTAGAAACAATCTAAGTGGAGCCATCATGCTTTTTGTTTGCTAGAAATCTTTAGGTTTGTTTTGGTGGAGTCGAGTCGGCTTTGTTTGTGGTTGTGTAGAATTCCCTTGCAATTAAGAATGTCGAACTGGTATGATAGAAGCCAATACAATGAGTATCGACCTGAATTTGAATATGGACATCATCAGTTTTATGACCATGGTGGGAATAGTAGTTGGGAACGCCAACCTTTTCAAGGTTATGGTTCATACCATAGTGAGCCCAATTACTATCCACACACGAATTGGTCTTACGAGCAAGAAAATCAGGAATATTATAGTACTAGTCATGCGTTTTTGGAAAATTACTTAAAAACTAGTCCTGATTATGACATTTATAAACCTGTTCAATCTCTAGAAGAAACCTACCAACAAATTCGAAGGGAGTATGAACGTGCAGATAGTTCAAGAGAAGAGAGTACACAACGGTCTAAGATATTCAATGAGACTTGTGAACATATAAGTGTTATGCTCAGTGAAATTCAAGCACGTTTAGAGGCAGAAAATGAACAGTTAGCTAATGCTGCTCGAAATAATCTAAATTTCCAAAATAGGGTTTCTAATTCTACCCTTGATATCAATAGTGAATATTTGCCTAATTTAGAGGACGAGGTTAGAATTGGTAACACTACTTGTTTTGATAAGGTTCGATCATTTTCATGCTATTATAATGATGATGATGATGAGAATAGTAGTAATGAAGAATCTGAAATATGTAGGCATAGTGATCAGGAATCTATTAATCCAATTGAGCTTTATAGTGATTATATTATTTCTAGTTCAAATCCAAATAATTTTTATGATTATTCACCTATTCAAAAGGACGAGGATTTGATTAGGGATACCACCTTTTTAGACGATGTAGTTCATGATCCTTTAGCCTACATAGTATTGGACAATCCATTATTTGATGAACTTATTAGTGGATCGGAGGAAGTAACTATGATTAACACCTTAGTTAATGAGCCTTTACTAGAAACTTTTTCTCATAATCCTTTATATGATGGTGGTTTAGAGGAACCGGTTTATCCTGAGAATCACCCACAAGATTACAACTTAGAAAAATCAATTGCCCATTTTCAAGAATCTGATGACATAGAAATTAGGGAAGTTGTGACCAGTCTATCTAGAGACACTGAAGACTCTAAGTTTGGGGGTAATCATCATTCTCCGTGTACTTTAACTCTTAGAAAGATCCCTTACTTGGGACTTGACATCAATGCCTCAACCATCTTACAAGATTATCTTCATACTCGTTTTCCCGAACCTCATGATGTCCAGGAAGAATTTCAGTCGTTAGAAACCCATCCTCTGGTTGATGTGGTTTGCCCAGGATATGATACCCAGATTGACTTTGTTTTCCCACCAAATACTTTTCTACCAATTGTGGGAACATATAAATTTCAGATGTGTCAATTATTAAGTTTTGAGACTAAACCTAATTACTTTAGGAGATTAGGGTCGACACATCTGTTTAAGGAAGACCACCACTCTCTTTGTGGTCAACTGTGTAAGTCAAATCTGATTGACTTTAAGGATCCCCATTTATTCAGGTTGTTATTATTTTTAATTGAGTTTTTCCAGACTTTTAAACCTGAACTGTTGGATCTTAGCTATGAGGAAGTGCATCCAATGAAAATTTTCTATCAAGATCCTTTCATAGAACCTGAACCTGAACCACAATGGGACATAGGTATCTTAATCAGGAAACTAGATAAGGGTATGCAGTACATGTTCATTTTCTTGGCTTGTTGCAGATTCCTTTTACTTGTGATAGCTCTATTTGGTTTCGATAACCCACAATTATTTCGGCTATTGCTATATGATTCGAGGAGATTAAACCTTTCTTAGTCTGGCTGAAGACTTTAAACTTAGCACTTCTTGGGAGGTAACCCAATCTCACGCAACACGGTAATATCCTTCAATAAATCTTTTACTTCAAATAGTAACCGTTTCTCCTTGTTCATGTTTTTAATTTTATCTTTAGAACATTGAGGACAATGTTAGATTTAAGTTTGGGGGTATGGGGAGAAACTTTTTAGTTGCGTAATAAATAAACTCCAGAGCCTAGAAATTTACGCCTATTAAGGATAGCACTAACCAATCTAAGTGGATGGAAACATTTTTGTTTTAGGAGTTGAGGGACCAATCTGACTAGATGGAAACATCTATAGAGTCTATTCATAAAAGCACAGAGCTCAGGTGTTAGAAATAACATGATAGTTTCGCCATATCTCGTCGAGTCCTTTTCACTTTCTATTTTTAGTTTTCTTTTATTTCAAGTGATTTGGTGGGGCACACGATTCAAGTTGTTACCTTTGCTAGGGTGAAATAGAGTGACTGAGTTACCTTTTCAAAAAAAAAAAAAAAAAAAAAAATTAGACCGGACCAGTTAGACCAATCGGAATAAGTATTAACACTTGGATAGCAATATGCGTGTGTTCTCCCTGTTTCCGTCGCCTAAGCAAGCGTGGAATGCAGGACCCGTGGGAACTATCGTGTAATCTGCTGACAAGAAGCATGCGCTTGGATCCAAAAGATCTATTCATGCCGTTAAGTTAAAAAAAAAAAAATGGTTATTGTTATGTGTAGTCAACTGCTGGTTCCCTTGTATTTGCCAGTTTGTTGATCTAAATTTAAGTTATTGACCACTGGTTCCCTTGTATATGCCAGTGTGTTAATATTAGTCAGACCGGTATCTCAGTCATTTAGGTTAGGTTCATCTTGGCAGAGGCCTTCAGACAGATATGGGAAACACCGTTCACTTTTCAACCATCTACATTTTTCTTTTTCCATCTTCTTAATCTTTTCATGTGATTAGTCTGACTCCGAGTATGATGTCCATCGTGAAACTATCTTAGTAGAGCTCTGTCACTTATATGAATTTTAGTATGCTTGAGTGCAAACTCGTGTACACCAATTGGAATTTCGCATCAGGGTTCTTCCTCTTAGAGTCAATAATTGTATGCCAACCAAGGAGGTTCTTTAGTGCTTTCCAAGGTTCTGCGTAGATAGCTAGGGTCTGGAGTATTGGTTTTTGTGGGTACACCTCTGATAAACCCACCCGAGATTAACTCGGTCACTTTTCAAGAATAAATTTTGCTCGAGGACTAGCAAATAATAAGTTTGGGGGTATTTGATAGACGCATTTATGTGTCTATTTTGTTCTCAATATTCTGTATTGTTAGACTCGATTAAGTACTTATTGTGTTATTTTGTGTTTTTGTAGATGTTTTTAGAGAAATAAGCCTTTGCGGCGAAATGAGCTCAAAAAAGTGATGATTTACACCCCGGAGAAAAGTACTAAAGGCACCCCAGAAATGCACCGGAAGCGTCCCAGAAATGTACCGGAGGAACCCAAAAAATTACTATTTCCACCCCAAAATTACTATTTCCACCCCAATTGCTAAAGGGACACCCGTACAGGATTAGGGGGAGGACACTTTTCTTCTCATAATTCAAATTTCATTTTTGGCGGGAAAATATATTCTCTCTCTGGCAGATTTTCAATCAACAAAATGAAGGTGTTGTGGTGCGATTCAATGGCTAAAAATTGGTAGGAAGATGTGATATAGCTTAAGGAATACAGTATGTGTGTCAGAATCGATCGAATTTGGCTAGAATCGGCTAAACAAGTCATCATCAGAGAACATGGCAGTCACGGGTTTGAGAGGATTTTTTGAGGGATTCGGACGTGTTATGATGATGCATGGAGGACTCTAGCACACTTTTGGACCGTGTAGAAGCTAAATAAGGGAGTATCAGAGGCTGTTTACGCGTGGAGAATCATTTCAGGGAAGAAAATATTCGGAAAATATTTTCTTTAAACACCGAGTAATGAAGATTATATGGAGTAATTGAGGGAGATTCAACGAGCTGTAGGTGTATAAATATGTTCCCTGGGAGTACTAGAGAGGCTGTCGAGAGTTGGGAGAAGAGAGGAGAGCCACAGACGCAGAAATCAAGAGTTGATCAAACTCTGCTGCTGCTGATGAAGAACACCAAGAACACGAAGAACGGACTCGCAGCAGCAGTCGTTTATCAACAGTGAAAATGACTCACACGTGGGTCGTAGGTGTGGGTCTTAGCATTTCAGCGACAACAGCACCTCAGCTTTGTCGTTAATTTGGACGCCTTCTGTGGGTCGCAGAATCCTGTTTTAGAACATTTACTTATCTTTCTCTTTATTGTAAACATCAATTGAGCTTAATAAAATATTTTGAGAGGTTTTCCAACATGATGAGTTAATTCCCTCGTAACCAAGGCAATGGAGGAAGCTATTCACGCAACATAAATGGGTAACTATTTCATTTAATTATATAATTCACCTAATCGCTGCTTTTGCAGAGTTTTAAATTGTTTGAATGATTGTCTTAATTATTTTTTATTCAGTTTGATAGGTTATTCTTGGTTTAATCTCTTGATAATCTATGCTTAAGGTTTACAAATAATGTTTGAGAATTTGTATGATTGATAGTGAATTAAAGATAAAAGAGGACTTAAGAATTGAATAGAGTTTTGAAATATTTATCATTCAATCTTGCGTAGTAGTGGAATCTAGTGTCTTGGTTACCTCTCGCCCAAAATTGTTAATATTTTGTATATATATTTTTATAAGTCTAAAAAAATCCTTTACCTTCACAAGTCTTATAGTTCGAACCTTTATTACTACAACCCCCATTAAATCTTTAATCAATCTCCATTAATTGCTCTTATTCTTCGCTTCCAAAAATATAAATAATTCCCATTTTTATCTTCACCACGCGTTAAACTTCTTCCAACGCGCTCCAAATCGTCATGTACATGCCTCAGATGTATATATACAAACTCCATCTCACGCCATGCATAGAAAAACACGCACAATCCCGTGAATATCTTCTAGCGGTTTATGTGTTTCTCTGTTTACTTCTACGCGAAAATCAAGCCAATTTTAATCGATCAAATCACTCATGATAGTTATGTTGGGACATATCACAACTACCCATCAAATTTCATCCCTTTAATCAACCCAGAACTCCTTCAAACTTCGATAAAAAATTACACAGTTCTGTTTTTTTATTTTCCCGCCAAAATGGGTGCTAAGGATGAATTTGGGTGCTGAGGAAGAATTTTGGCTACGCATAACCTTGGGTGCCCCTTATCCAAATCTGGGGTCCGTATAGCAAATGTCCTCCCGGGGTCCAAATAGCACTTTTTGAGAAACTTTTTCCACACAAGTGTATTTCTCCAAAAACACCTACACAAACATAAAAGCATCATAATAAGTACAAAATCAAGCACTAGCAATAGAGACACTGAGGACAATTCAGACACAAAAATGGGTCTATCAGGAACGCATACTATCACACATCCAAAACAACAGTTGAATTAGTACGCGTACGGGTACGCATACAAAAGTTCCCGGACTTCAACTGAGTTCACCAGTACACGTACAAGTATGCATACCAAGGCTCCCGGACTTTACCTGACCTTCCCAGTACGCATACGGGTATGCATACTATACCGGTCTTGGATCAACATATATGCGAGTACGCATACTATGTCTATAATCAAATTATGGTTAAGTGTTTTAAAATCTATTTCAATCATTGAAACTTTCTTAGAGGATGACAATAGTTGTTTTCACTAACTATTAACATCAAAGCGATTTTCAAGATACTGAAATAATCAATACGAAATATTCCGAGTCTATATCAAATGATTGTATCACACAAATCATGTAAGATGTTACCAGGAAATTTTCACATGATCATATTTTGACTTTTGTCAAGAATATAAGATGAACTTGGTTAAATCGAAAGCTTACCAACACATATTTCGAGAAATATGTAAGCGAGTTAAACTCAGCTCGAAATATCAAATGTGTATAATCGAATATTATATAGTAATACGACTTTTGTCTCAAGAAGGGAGATAGAGTATAAATAGACTTTCAGAGTGATAGATGAGTTTCAGTCTCCACATACATTTTGTTGATGAAGTTCCACAAGCTCTCCTTAATAGTTTTTTTGTCTTCAATCGGTGAACGCCATGAAGTCTAAAGCTCAACTACACAATCTATCCTAGTCCGAGACATTACTATAAGTATGAAAAGACGAGGGTCCCCAAATATACCTCAATCTAAAACTTTTCCTACCTATAAGTCCGTTCTCCGAAAGTGATTGTCTATGGACTGAGTCGAAACAATACAACTAATCGGTTAACACTTCGTGTGATCGTCTATGGATACGAGATCGAGACAATACAACAATGAAGTATGTTTAGTTGATAAAAAGGTTCGGACTTTGTTATAATGCGGAAAATAAAAGTAAATGACATAGCAGGATTTTGTTAACAAGGAAAACCGCAAATACAGAAAAACTTCGGGACCTAGTCCAGAATTGAATACTCTCAGGATTAAGCCGCTACACAAAATTACACCAACTTCGTATAGTTGAGACCAAGCAACTAAACCTATAGTTCACATAGTTTCGTCTGTATTCCCACACCTCCAACTTATAAATAAGTCACGTACTTGGATCAATTCCTTTGGTTCGTATTCCAAACAGTAAAGGAACAAAAAATCTGTTTGGTATCAACTCATTTCAACCAAGTGATATGAGTCGGACAAAGGCTCTTCTGTTTATCTTAACATAAACTCCTTCGTCAGGTCCTTAGATCTATCTTATTTTCAATTACCAAAGTACTCATTAAGATTTTTCAATCAACACTCTTAATCCAAAGAATTGTGTTGATGCATCTTTACTCAATTAATCAATCAAATTCTATCACAAAGATAAAACCGAATATTAATTGGATCCTCTTTTTACCGAAACAAGTATTGTGCACACCAAAGCTTATGAACTCACAAATCAGAAATATTCAATATCTTCGTCTTCAAATAAACACCTGCACACAATCTCTTGAATCTCTTGTGATCAATCACACACAGAACGGAGTCTGTTAACAATAGATTATCACAAGATCGTCTTTAGAACTACGAACAATCTAAAGATCCCTGTCTAAACTCTGAACTAGTTTGAGTGAATCTTATATCAGAAGAGAAGATTCTCAAGCATAAACAAACTAGGTGCAATCAAAGTTCAACCACCATTAGTCAATCAAATCAATGAAAACAAAAGATAAACCGCAATTATCTAGTTTCCCACCAATGGTACTGACTAGAGCTTCTCAATCTCAAAGAAGACTTTAAACCGAGCGGTCGTAAGAGATTTCGCCTAATTAGGTTACTCTCCTTTCCGAATAGGCGGCTTCATCAGTAGCAGCACAACGAGAGGTAGTTTGCTGTTACGAAGGATTAGTTTGCTAGAAATGCAAACTTCAGTATTTATAGACTAGGAAGTTTGGACACCAAGGAATTTCCAAAATCGAAAATATTCTCAAGATATTCATTAAAGCACAAATTCGGTTTCCATAATTCCTGGAAATGCTCTGTCCAAAATAATGATCGAAATCTCTCGGAAAATCTCTAATTAGTAAATGCACATTACTAATTATTATTTCCCTACAAAATGAAATTAATAACCTTAATTAAAAGATTCTTAACTTATTTATGTTTCGATCCTGGGATTCTCTTCCCTTAGCTATTAAGGAATAACTTTGAACAATTAAATAATAAACCACAGCACGTGTTCAAAGTATGTCGACATCCTAACTTTGTAAGTTCTCTTTCATACTTACAACCTTGAAACCGACTTTCCACACTTCCAAACAAGTTTAGAATTGGTTCATATGACTTTCAAGAACTATGCGATTGATCAAATAACATTCAATCACAAATCATGGGTTTAACGGTTCTACCAAAACAAGTTTCGGTTCTACCTCCATGTGAGTACTATGCATAGTCACACTAGCTTTCCAAAATTCGGTTGACTAGGTACTAGGATCGGTTCCCAACATATATATGGTATCTAACTTGAATTTGTTGCACATGTCCATAGGAGCGTTCCTTTTTTCCTAAAAACGTGTTGCACATGTCCATAAGATCGGTTCCCCTTTCTGCTATAAACCTTGTTGCACCTCATACAAGGATCGGTTCCCCTTTGTGATGTACTTCACCTCTTACTAGGATCGGTTCCCCTTTTCCCAGTTTTGGTCAGACATAAAATCACAAACCCGGTCATACCATGGTGATTACTTAAGATCGGTTTCACTAATAAAAGGCATACTAATACATAAGTCAGGCCTTTGTGAATAGTTCTACCAAGAACACAAACAAGTTTTGAGTTGTTATACTCAATCACACATATTGGTTGTTCATAATATAATCAATGAATAACAAAACCAATAACACCTGGAAATTTCCTTTTCGGTTCACAAACAAGTTTATGAACTTACTTCCTCAGAACACATGTAAACATTGTTCCCTAGGATGAAATCCTCACCTCATACCCATACATAATCACAATAGCATTCAAATAATTATGGCGTTGTCTTATCTACAAAGTTTAATGGTTAAGCAATAAGCCTCGTATTGCATTCCTTAATATTATGTATATCTAGAGTTCAAATATGCTTCACAGTTTTGTTTTCAATATGCACGACTTGAAAGATACGTTAGGGAATGAAACAATTCAAGTCAAATATCAATAACCTCAAGTGGAAGGATGATTGTTGTCGTTGTAGCTCCTTGCTTCTTCACATCTTCAAGTCTTCGAAATACTTGTAATGTCTCATATCCTAATACTTTCAAGCTAACCTATACGAAGTTGACTCTAGTACATAATCAAGCGAATCTTAACATGAGTTTTGATTCACTAAAATATGAAAATCAAACTTGACATACCAACGCTTGGTGGGTTCAACTGAGCTATGCTCTAACAGAGTATACTAGAAATCAAGACTTATAGTTTTGATCACCAAAATTGACAAACAATCTTGAGATAGTAATGCTTGCGAGTTCGACCGAGCAGTGCTCTAACAATCTCTCCCTTTGTCAATTTTATTGACAAAAATATCAATACATATGGATTATAAAATAAATAGACTTTGTAGATTCTCATCCAAATGCTTGATCTCCTTGGTTCTTCAACATTACTCGAAATCTCCGCCACTTCCAAGTACTCCATGATTCTAAAGGTGTTCAACTCAGTATCATAGTTATTGAAGATTTGTAGCTATAATAATGAGAAAACAGTTTCTCTCAATCATTGTTATACAATGTCATAGTATTATTACAAAACATCAAAGTCCAATTGTATCACAACTTTGACAACAATACTATGGTGATATGTATCACTCCCCCTTAGTCAATACTTCATCTCACATGAAAAACACTCCCCCTTACATAATGATTCGTAAACCATATGTATTTGTAGTGTGAACTACACATTAATTCTCCCCCCCCTTTTGTCAATAAAATTGGCAAAGGTACGAAAACTAGTGGGATCCTAATGAAATTTCCATAGAGATACTTCATGACCAAAAGAGAACAACACATCAACTTTGTTTAGATGCAATCATATAGCCGAAACTAAATGCATTAATCAAGGAGTTTATAAAGATACAAGATAACTCCTACAATATTCCACAGCTGCACTCCCCACAAAGATTTGGCAATAAAGCACAAGTTCAAATAAGGATTTCATTGGACATTAACAAAATACATGAGACATGAATTTGTATCCAAAATTCTCAATTAAATTAACTACAAGAGAACCCATGATTAATTTTATTGGAAATGCTCACATAAGAAGACTTACAGAGCCGCACAGTATTTACACAAAGATGTGGATCAGGGAAAGACCAATACTGCGGAATATTCAAAGATTCATTCTATTTTTTATCAATATTTGCATAGAGACATATAATAAACTTAATCTTCGTAAACAAAAGTTCATCCTATCTTCCATCAATATTTGCATAATAACATAATAGGCTTAACTTTTGTTTGTCAAAAGTTCATTCAATCTTTTATCAATATTTGCATAATGACATATGAAATACTTAACTTTCGACATGTATGGGACAATCATAGTTCACGGATGCAAACATACATATCCCATAACAAATTGCAATATTTGAAACCATAAAGATTAATACTACAAAATCATCTTCCAAATAAACTTTAGAATTTAAATAAATAAATCTAAAAACATTGCAAGATGAAAATCGTGGGAAATGGCTATGTGTATTCACAATAATGTCTATTCCAAACCCTAGTTATCCTTCTTAAAACACAAGAATAAATTCTCATAAGAAGTTTTCTAGACATTACGGCCTCTAAAAAATTCTTTATCGTCCCCGAACTCCTTTTCGTCAACAGTCATGGAAACAAAAGGTTCATGAAGAAATGAGTCAATTACGACAAACCTTCTAGACTGATGCCGAACCAGGGCCTTCTGAATTTCGAGAGTCGTAAAAACAATAGACCTTATTTCCTGAATCTCGTTTCTTGTTTCCTTAAACTCTTCAAGAACTCCAGATAACTTTTGTTGATTAGACGGAACAGCTCTTGGTCTTCTCACATTCCTCATTTTTCTTTTCAAAGTTGAAGGTACGGGAGATTTATCTTTTTCCTTCATGATTGGTGGCTTAACAATCATATTAATATATTTTTCATCGGAAGACATAATGCTTGGATTCTCCATACCAGTATGAGACTGTGAGAGGAATTCACAAATCAGACTCAACAAGCAATCTTGTGATAGAAAAAAGTTTTCAGAGAAGGAAAAAGGAATGTAGGGTTACGGAAAACTTTATACACTCAAAAGGATTCACATATGCACAACTCACAACCCTAAAAAAGGCAGAAATGTCGATATTAACCCTTTTTATTGAATAAAAAGAGTAAACCCCTTTCAATATCAATTTAGATATGGAAAGATGGAAGAATTCCAAACCGGAAAAAGCAAGACCAAAAAAGAAGAAAGCAAAACAAAGAAAACGTTTTCTCTTTTTTCTAAAGCCTGAAGTGTGCCTCTTGTCTCTTGAACCAGGCACATGAGACAAGAAGCAAAACCAACACAATTAAGTTGTGCTGGGGTGAACAATAATATGTCCACCACAACCTTCTTGAACGGAATTCTTAGAACCATGTTTCTCAGACAGTTTAGACCGTACTATTTTCTCTAGAGGTCTAATTGTTTCTTTGGAAATTAACTTCTTTGGGGAAGAGAAGAGATTACATACCTCAGACGACTTCTGAACAAGTTTGAGCTTGTTTGCTAATCGATTTGCTTTTCGTTGAAGTTTATTGACATATCTTATCTTATGTTTGTACTTGAAACATTTGGAGAGTTCATGACCCTTGAAAGTATAATAAGAACATGTCATTATGGAGGATGGTTCAGACATCATAGCTGTGCATGCTGCTAGAAAAACGGTAGATCCTGAAAAATTAGAAATACATTTCCATTGGACAAAGAGAAATCCATTTTATCCTCCAAAATGGTTGAAGTTTCTTCCGGAAGAATATCGAGGTTCATGAACGTATTGCTACAATTATGAAAATCAATATTTTCACATAGAAGTGCAACACTTGATTTTTCATCTTCATTAGAATCATAGTGATCGGACGTTTCATCAAGAGTTACAGCAAGACCTTTGTTTCCAATGTATTTTCTACGATTTTGACACTCATTTGCAAAATTACCAAAACCTTTACACTTGAAGCACTATGGCATATCCTCATCATCAGTATCGTCAGCATCCATGCTTTTATGAGGAACACGATTGTGAGGTTTAACTGATGACTTAGGTTTATCTCTAGTGAACCGTTTACTTCTCTTCAAAAGAAGATCTCTAAACTGTCTTGTGATGAAAGAGACTGACTTGTCGAGATCTTCATCTGATGAATCAGTCTCGGAAAGATCATCTTCAGTGATGCCAACACTTTTACTTTTATCAAGTATTTTAGTGTTCTTTTGTTCTTTGAAAACAATATTTTTTCCAGATTTGGATACATGCTCATGATTAAAGATATTTAGCTTCAAAATCAGAGTATTTATGGAACACATCAAGGTTATTTCCTTCAACGATGGAATGTTTCTTATAATCGTATCTAGATGGCAGTGATCTGAGAATTTTCATCACAATGTCCTTTTCAGGATTAGTCTTACCCAACGCAAAAGATGCATTAACAATTTCAGAAACTTTTTAATTAAACTTATCAAATGAATCTTCATCTTCCATACAAAGGTTTTTCCAATCAGAATTAAGGTTTTGAAGTCTAGCTTCCTTTTCACAAGTATTCCCTTCAAGTACGGTTTATAAGATATCCCAAGCATCTTTAGACCAAGTGCACATAGTCACATGGTGCTGAAGATATGGGATAATGGCATGGATGATTGCATTAAATCCGTCAGAATTTTTCTTTGCAGCTAGAATCTCGACAGCATCATAATCACCAATATCCTTTGGAACAGTTATAGTGCCTATTGTAACAATCAGAGATTATATCCATTAACAACGTAAACCCATGATTGAAAATCACGTGCTTGAAGAAAAGCACGCATAAAAATTTTCCACCACAAGTAATTTGAGTCATCGAAGAGTAGCGGTACGTTTATAGAGATAACGCTCTGTCCATATAGTCAAATCGCTACAAACACGGACTTATGAGGTTTTGAACGTGTTTTCCTGCTCTGATATCAATTGAAAAAGCGGGGGTCTAACAACCACACTCAATATTTCGCTTAGCAATCTGTATGGACAACTCCAATATAATTCCAAGATAATTAACTAAACAGTCATACTCAATCAATGAAAATATATCCAAGAGTTTGTATCTCGATTTCTCAATTCAATTCTCAATCAAACAAATAGGAATTAGAGAGACCGATTGAATAAGAAAAATAACTTGGACGGTATCACAAACTAATATCCAAGTGTCAATCAATTCAATCAACAACCCAACGGACGGATTCAAGAACTGATTGAACTTAACGCACAACCTGTGATATTTCAATTATATAACTAAATATAATGCGGAAAATAACTAACATAGAGACCAGAATTTTTGTTAATGAGGAAACCGCAAATGCAGAAAAACCCTGGGACCTAGTCTATATTTGAGTACCACATCGTATTAAGCCGCTACAGACACTAGCCTACTCCAAGTTAACTTCGGACTGGAATGTAGTTGAGCCCTAATCAATCTCACATTGATCAAGCTACAATTGCGTTCCTTACGCCTCAAGAACCACGCCGGATTCTGCGCACTTGATTCCCTTAGCTGATCTCACCCACAACTAAGAGTTACTACGACCCAAAGTCGAAGAATTGATAAACCAATCTGTCTCACACTAGAAAAATCTATAGAATAGATAAATCTGTCTCCCACAGATAAACCTATAAGTTTTGATCTGTTTTTTGATAAATCAAGGTGAACAGGAAACAATTGATATACCGAACTTATATTCCCGAAGAACAGCCTAGAAATATAAATCAACTCAAAATAATCCTAATCGTATAGTAGCGAAACAAGATATTATTTTCTCATAGTTAAATGTCTGCAATAAAAAAGAATCACAAATGATGAGACGAAGATGTTTGTGACTACTTTTTAGCTTGCCTATCGGAGAATCAATCTCGAGCAAATCTTATAGAAGATAGTACTCAATACGATAGAACATGTCAAGATCATAACAGGCAATTACAGAAACAAATACTTGGGTCTGGCTTCACAATCCCAATGAATTCTTCAAGTCGTTAACCTACAGGGTTTCGTGAAAAACCTAAGGTTAAAGGAGAATCGACTCTAGTCGCAACTAGTATGACAAAGGAGGTGTAGGGATTAGGTTTCCCAGTTGCTAGAGTTCTCCTTTATATAGTCTTCAAAATCAGGGTTTGCAATCAATGCTACCTTGGTAACAAAGCATTCAATATTCACTGTTAGATGAAAACCTGATTAGACTCAAGCTAATATCTTTCAACCGTTAGATCGAACTTAGCTAGTTACACACAAATGAAAAGGGACTTCATTTAGATATGTGTAACCGTACATAAACGTGTGCACCTTGTTGGCTCAACAATAGTTAACGGAAATTATCCATATGCACACTTTCATATTAACCTTATTAATATTAACCACAACTAGTTCAAATGACTCAAATGAAACTAGTTATAGAGTTGTTCAATTGTTTATATTCTCATAGAAGTATACAAGACACAATTGAAGCAAAATCGATTTTGATTCACTCGAATCAAGTCATGAACATTATATCCACGGTTTGCAAAAGATTGAATTCCTTACTATATAAATGTATTAGTTCATGAACAAACCGATTCTAGAACATAACCTACTCAAGTATGCTAACGGGTACGCATACTCAAGTAGTCGGACTTGAACTGTGTCTGATAGTATGCGAACGGGTACGCACACTATCACACATCCAAAACAGCAGTGGAATTAGTACGCATACGGGTATGCATACAAAAGTTATCGGACTTCAACTTAGTTCGCCAATACGCGTACTAGTACGCATATCAAGGCCCCCGGACTATACATGACCTTCCCAGTATGCATACGAGTATGCATACTATACCGGTGTTGGACAACATATATGCAAGTACGCATACTATGTCTATAATCCAATTATGGTCAAGTGTGCTAAACTCTATTTCAATCATTGAAACTTTCTTAGGGGATGACAATAGTTGTTTTCAATAACTATTAGCAGCAAAGCGATTTTCAAGATATTGAAATAATCAATACGAAACATTTCGAGTCTACATCACTCAAATCATGTAAGATGTTACCAAGAAATTTTCACATGATCACCTTTTACTTTTGTCAAGAATATAAGATGAACTTGGTTAAAACGAAAGAATACCAACACATATTTCGAGAAATATGTAAGCGAGTTAAACTCAGCTCGAAATATCAAATGTGTATAATCGAATACTATATAGTAATACGACTTTTGTCCCAAAAAGAGAGATAGAGTAGAAATAGTTATACTTTCGGAGTGATAGATGAGTTTCAGTCTCCACATACTTTTTGTTGATGAAGTTCCACAAGATCTCCTTAGTAGTTCTTCGTCTTCAATTGATGAACATCGTGAAGTCTAAAGCTCAACTACACAATCTATCCTAGTCCGAGACATTACTATAAGTAGAGTAGAAATCAAGACTTATAGTTTTAATCACTAAACTTGACAAAGAAGCTTGAGATAGCAACGCTTGTGAGTTTGACCGAGCAGTGCTCTAACAGATATAATAAAAAATTGAATTATTACTGTTGACAATGAAGAAGAGATCTGCGTGCAGATAATTGATGAAGAATCAACTTCTAAAGATATAACCAGATCTCCCTAGGTAGCAGTTTTAGAACCAATAATTTTTCATGAAACTCGATCTGAAAGAGTTGCATTGAGGCGGGACATAACGAATCAATTATATTTGTGCCAAGTATATAATTCCGGATTCAGAGCTTTTTCATCATCAATTTTGATATATGAAGCAGGTTCCTGAATAGAGCCATCAACATAATCAAAGAGATCAGTTGTAATCATAATTGACTCAAACTTATTTTTCCAAAACAAACAGTTAGATCCATCAGCTTCAAGTTTAACGGAAATAAAATTGGTGAGATTTAGAAATACTAAATTGTATGAGATGTAGCATGATTTGATTGTTTTTAATAAGTTGAATGATTCTCAGGAGAATCAAGTATATCGCGAATAGTCATTGATGATTTGTTTCAGACCTCACAAAGATTTAAGTGAAGAAAGCGAAACTGGATCCAAACATGAGATTTGAAATTTGAAAAAATGTAAAAGGTATTATACCATGAAAGAATGGATAATGAGAGAGAAATCTAAAATATTTTATTAATAATGGATCAGGAGTAGCTGTTACAGATAGACGCTATATAAAGACAGACAATGCTATCAAAATAGACTTTAACGAAATACTGCAGAAACAGAAGAACAAACAAAAAACCTTTACACTCCATTTGTACCTTTGCATTCTTACATGGGCCACTAACTAATTCTAGTTTCAATGTGGATTTTGAATTATGATTCTAGTTTCAATATGGGTTTTGAATTAAAATTCTAAATGTTGCCAGTCCCGAATGCTCTTATCTTGATCTCTCATACTTGTTTCTACCCGTAAGAGCATCTCCAATGGTTTTTGGTGTGTGTCCTACGTGGTTGGTGTAGGATTATATTCTCTCAAAGTGTATACTCCAAAATTCCAATATTTTAGAAGTATTAGAAAGATTATCTACAATGGATGCAATTTTAGAATAATGTTATAAACCACTTATATTTATCTAATTAGTTGGACATTTTTTCTTGTTTTCTTCGTTATTTTCGTTTGATTTAACTTTGATTTGATTGGCTAAAATTTATATAGATTTACCATATTCTCTAGCAAGATCTCTAAAACTAGAGGATGAATCAGAGGATGTGCTAATAACTAACTCACCACATCATCCTCACATTGTGCTTCACATTTCCGTTGGAGAATTATTTGGATAAAAGTCGTATGTGGCCTGAAATTTAGGAGTTTGGTATAATGATAACGGTCAACAGAAGTCAACATGAATTCCAAGTACCAAACACCAAGCTTGACAAATGTTATACCAAATTGAAAAGACGAGGGTACCCAAATACACCACAATTATTTATCCACCTATAAGTCCTCTTATCTAAAGTGATCGTCTATGGAGAGATTCGAGACAATGCAATAAATCGGTAATCACACTTTGTGTGATTGTCTATAGATACGAGATCGAGACAGTACGACTACTAAAGTGTGATACTTGATAATAGGTTCGGACTTAACCAAACGATATAGGATCACTATCAAGTATATACAGAGTTAACGTTTGTTTAATTTACTTTAAATTATATAAACAAATATAATTGTGGAAAACAAAGTAAATCACACAGCAAGATTTTGTTAACGAGGAAAACTGCAAATGCAGAAAAACCCCGGGACCTAGTCCAGAATTGAATACTCTCAGAAATAAGCCGTTATACAAAATCTACACCAACTTCGTATAGTTGAGACCAAGCAACTACCCCTAGTTCACTTAGTTTCCTTAGTATCCATGCGCTTCTGACTTCAATGAGTGCGCGCACTGGAACAATTTCTTTGGATCGTATTTCGAACAGTAAAGAAATAACAAATCTGTTTGGTAACAACTCTTCTGATTCTTTCAAGATAAAGATATCTCAAGTCATTAATATAATAAATTCCTTTACCTGGTTAGATCAACCTATCCAATAACTACCAAAGTATTCAAGTTTAGATTCACAATCAATCTATATAGATTCCAACAAGAAACTATAAAGTGTTGCCGATCTCACGCAACTAATCAATCGAATAAATATGATTCTAGTTGGATCCCAGCCGATCAAGGTTTGTGCACACCCGAATATATGAGAACTAAATAAGAAATCTTTTTCGTCTTCAGATCTTCTTTAATCTTCAATAAACACCTGCACAACACTACTTGAATCTCTTGTGATCAATCACACACAGAACGGAGTCTGTTAAGAATGGATTATCACAAGATATCTTTATATCTACAAACAGTTCTAAAGTTCCTGTCGATACTTCGATCTAGTTTGAGTGAACTAATATCAGAAGAAAAGATTCTCAAGAATAAACAAACTAGGTGCAATCAAAGTTTCAACAACTGTTAGTCAATCAAATCAATCGATAACTAATAACACTGCAATTATCTAGTTTCTCACCAATGGTACTCGTATAGCTTCTTAATCCCACATAAGTATTTAAACGAGTGGTCGTAAGAGGTTTTACCTTAGACGACTCCACCAGAAATAACAAGAATGAAGTTTGCCTGGCTCTAACGATAGCTTGCTAGAAATGCAAACTTAGGTATTTATAGACCAAGGATGTTTGGACACTAAGGAATTTCCAAAACTGAAAATATTCTCGAGATATGCAATGAATAGCAAAATTCGGTTTTCCTAATTCCAATAAATGCTTGTCCAAAATTTTCGAAATCTCTCAATAGAAAATCTCCAATTAGTAAATACATTACTAATTTTTATTCTCTAGAGATATGCATTTAATTGCTGGTAATTAAAGCATATAAAACGAAAAACCTTAATTAAAAGATTCTCAATTTATTTCGGTACAGGATCTCCTTGAGTATTAAGGAATATCTTTGAACAATAAATGATAAGAGTTACTGTACATGTTCAAAGTATGTTGACAACTTTTCACTGTAAATCCTTATTCATATTTACATGGATTTACATTCTTGGAATCGGTTATACCACTCTCCAAAACAAGTTTAGAATTGGTTCACTTATATTCCAAGATTACTATGTGATTGATCAAATCACATACATGGGTTCAATCGGTTATACCAATCACTAGGATCAGTTATACCTTAATATGGAAATACTTGTGTTCGGTCATACAAGTTACCAGGACCGGTTACATCAATTACCAGGACCGGTTACCATATACTCATGGTATTTCTTGTGATCGGTCATACCAGTTACCATGATCGGTTACACCAATTACAAGGACTGGTTACCAATTACAAAGATCGATTACACAACACTCTGTGATCGGTCACACCAATTACTAGGATCGGTCACACCGATCATACCATCTCATGGTGATTACTTAGGATCGGTTACACCAATTAGTAAAAACTAGTCATACCAAATCATAAGTCAGGCATTCTGATTAGTTGTACCAAGATACATAACAAAGTTAGAATCGGTTCTACCATCTCACACATATTGGTAATCCAAAGATTTGCAATGAATAGCCGTACCAATAAGCCTAACGATTTCCCTTTCGATTCATAAAACAAGTTCATGAATGTACTTCTTTAAACAAATGTAAAACATTGTTTCCTATGATGAAATCTTCACCATAGCCCATTCACATAATCATAACATTATATACAAGATTATGTCGATGTCATGTCTACGAAGTTCAAAAGATAAGCATTATACTTCGTAGTCTAATTCCCTAATACTATGATCATACATATATGACCATGTCACATCACTAGAGTATTATACAATATGTACAGTATATACAGCTTCGCAGTTATGTTTTTAGTATAGCACGACTTGAAAGATACGTTAGGAATGAAACAGTTCAAGTCAATATTACTAACCTCAAGAGGAAGAATGATGTTGTTGTTGTTGTAGTTCGCTTCTTCTTCACATTTTTCAGGTCTTCGGAGTAACACTTGTATGTCTCAACATTCCTAGACTTTCTAGTCTAACCTAAACGAAGTTGACTCTAGTATATAATCAAGCAACTTTATATGAGTTTCGACACACTAAAATATGACAACCAAACTAGACATACCAACGCTTGGTGAGTTCACCGAGCTATGCTTTAACACAAATTCAAAAGTTGGACAAAACTTGAGTACCAAAAACAAAATAACCCATAATGATGACTAGGTTTTATACATCTTCTAAGGGAATCTCTCAAACAAGAGAATGGGCCAGAGGATGTGAATCTAACCGCTTGCCACGCAACCCTCGCATCATCTCTTAAAGTTCTCACCGGAGATGAATTTTTAGGAAAAGTAACATAAATTCTATGCGGCCTTAAAATAGGAAGTTCACAATCACTGGAGATTCTCTAAGCTTTTGGGTTTGGAGGCTGTTGATGAATTTTTCTTTTATTATTTTTTTCTTCGCCCCACTCACTTTGAATCTTGCCTTCGCCCTGGTAGCATTCACTGTACTTTTGCTATCGTGTGCCCTAAACCTTTCGGTTGAATGCATTTACTCTGAAACAAAGGGTTAGCCATCTGGTGCTCAAAGTCCTTAACTTCGATTAAAAAGGAAGAAAAATATGCAAAAAAATAAATAAAAATAAATCTTTTTGATCGATAAAAAAATTGATGCTGGGTTCGGTGTTTACCACTGTACTACAAATGGTATCGGCTAAGAAAAATGTGCAAATTAGTTGCTTGTAATAAATTAATTACTTTGGTGCACGCGAGCAGATTATTCGACGCTTTTGATGGGCCATGACCAAGCATATCAACAGGCACCAAACAGGGGAGTCGAATGTACTCCCGCCCAAATTAACGAAACCTACCTCCCTTCTCTAACAGTCTTCCTCAGTCTTGACTGGTAGATAGATAGGTTTTCGGAAATAAAGATTCTTAAGATGAAATCTCTTGAATTCTTGAATAGGGTTTTACTGATGCATTATTATGGAAATTATTCATGGAGACGGGAATCAAGAAGATTCATTGAACAATCACAATCTATCTGATGATGGATTACACCTACAGAACGAAGCTCTTGGTATCGAACTTGAAGTCCTCCGAGCATCTTACAGTGACATCCGATCAAAATTCATGAACTTGGGGAATGAATTAACAACTCTCCATGAAGAAAAACAAGAACTTGTGGAGCAAAATGTGAACTTAGTAATGAATTTGCAAGAAATATCAAGCGAGAGAGATGATGCTCTGGAAGAAGTTGCAAGAATCGAGATGTCGGCGAGAGAAAAAGAAGATGAATTAGCGGGACAGAGGGAGCAATTTGAGGTTTTCGAAGAAATAATCGGAGAGTTAGTGGAAGAGAAAAGGCAGAGAATGGACGTGTTTTCTCGAGGTTGGGATTCCATACGGTCGGTAAAAGAATTCTTAGACAGAATCATAGAAAGAATGGATGATGAGAAACCGGAGAAGATCGTTGTAGATGAAAATATTATTGATGATTTGAAACTGGATGATGCAACGAAAGGATATTTATCGGAGACAATGTACGTTGATAAGCTAGTGAAAGTCGCGGAATCCAGGTTTACGGAATACGAATCGAAGAAAACAAAAGAGAAGAAGGAACTGGAGAATAGCTTGGCTCAAGAGAACAGAGATGTTCATAGTTTGTTGAGGATTGCTTTAGTCGAAAAAGAATCGGTGTTGAGTAGATTGAGAGGAAACGAGGAGCAAAAAAGAGGTACACTTTTAGGATTTGCACAAAGGGTTCGATTTGGGTTCATGAGGAGCAATAGTACAAATGAAGATTCAGTGGAGAATTCGGGTTCTAAGATGTGCGAAAAATCCGATAGTGAATGTGATGAGGAGACTGTTAGTCTGGTAAAATGTTTCTCAATCTCTTTGTTTAGTTGTGTTTGATTGCGGAATGGGATTTAATTTTTGATGTTTGTGTTTGTGAATAGGCTTCCACTGTGGAGAAAATGATGAAGGAAATATCTCAACTTAAGAAATCCTTGGAGGAGTCCAGGTATGCTTTTTGTTGCTCAATTGCTAAGTGAAACAGATCTTGCAGTTTGGAATCTGTATATAACTTGCATTTTATTTTGAAAAAGTTGAATACTAGTATGAAGGTGTGTTGGCCATGACAATGTATTCGTTACCAGGTCAGAGACCGAGCGGCTTCAGAGCCTTGCAGAAAAAAAAGCTCACGAAATAGCAGAATTGACATTGTACATAAAGGATTTGGAAGAAAAGGAAACTACTCTATCCCAAAATGTAATCATATGCTTTACCTTGCGATATTTTGTGGTAAACTGTAAATTCCCACCCTTGACCTGTTATCTTCATTTCAAGGTTGAACAGCTCGCCGTGGAAATAAATGCTGCCGAAGAAGAGATTTCAAGATGGAAGGAAACTTGTGAGTTGGAAGTGGAAGCAGGGAAAAATGCAACTGAAGAACGCGACAAAGAGGTATGCATATAACTCTCTGGTATCACTTTCTGAAACAATTTGCAACTCCTCAATTGAACTTGTGCAGGCGAAGATTCTCAGAGAGGAACTGAATCGAACGAAAGCTTCATTGGAATTACTAAACAATAAGATAAACTTAAAAGAAGAACTTGCAGCTGCAGCTTTTACTGCCCAAAAAGCCTTTGAGAAATCTCTCCACCTAGCAGACAGCAGGGCTGGAAGATTACGTGAGATTATCGAAGACCTGACAAAGCAGTTAGAAGAGGCTGACAGTAAAGGAGAGCGTGGTAACAATCGACGTAAAGTGAGGCACGTTTGTTGGCCATGGAGAGCACTCCAGCTTAATCCCACTCGTACTGCAAGAAATCTTCGTGTCAGGAGCAGAATGATACCTGAAATGGAAAGCTGGCTACTTTTCAATGTTTGAATACTCATCTTCATAAATATCAATGGTGGAGGCTTGCACAGTCATTCTATTTGAGAAACAAACTCATCCTAGGTAATATTATATGCCATCAAAGAGTACTGTTTGCTTAGCCTTGTTTTATCGAATTTGCAGCTGCAACAAATGAAATGTAAATATATGGTATAGGTTTCATGTTACTGGAATATCATTTGCAGTAATGCGGAGGGTTAGATTTGGATTCATGAGGAGCATCAGTAATATCAAAAAAAAAAAAAAAAATTGGACTTGTAAAAAAATTCTCCCAACACATAATGAAAATTAACCCCATAAATCTTGACAGGAAATGATATCCTCCAATTTCACGAGTAAACCAGAGAAGAGAAACAGACAAATTAAGGGGCCTTCTTAAAAGCTCTTCTATTTAAGCTAAATGGGCTTATAGAGGGCCGTGTATACATGGCCCGCACCAAAAGCTAGCCCAAATACGTTAATTACTGATAAGTGATTTATTACCATATTTAATACCGTAAAATAATCCCACATCGCCCGAATAAAATATAGTAAATCGGTTTAAAAAGGATTTGTACCGGAGAACACAACGCCAATGGCAATGAGTTGGCAACATGGGTCTGAGAAGCTCAGTCCATCGACGAGTTGGGTCTAGCCCGAAATCTCCAGACTCCATGGGATTTGCCATTGGTTGGATCCAAAACTTTTTTGTTTTTGCCATTGAGCCAGATATGCTCATTTCTCGCATCAACAGCTTTCTCTCTATCGGACTCCCCGTGCTTACCATCCCTCTCATTCTCACCAGCAGCCTCAATCCCTTTTCTACTGCTTTCTGCCGATTCTCTATCATGAAATCCACTGCTTAGACCTTACATCTCTTGCATCAAGTCATCTTCATTTCAACTGCCAGCTCTACTCGATCCCCGGCCATTTCCTGCTCCATGTTCTATCTCCAGTATCGTTTCTCTTTACAACAAACATATAGCCTCACACCTTCAGAAACCCCACTACACAGAAAAGGGAAATAGATATAAGTACAAGTACAGCATAAAATAGAAAACAAAGAGGACCAACACATTATCGAGGAAGAAAGAAAAATTGAAACTTTGTCATACAAGGATACTTAGATTCAAGCTTTCTGAAACAAGTAACTTTTAACAATAAATTATAAGAGCTAAAGAGAAGATCCTAATTCCCAAGAAAACGTGTACTTCCTGATAAGTGAATAGCTAAAAAAGATCATGGGAATGTGAGCACATACAACAGTCTTAAGTTGATTGTACCATTCAGTGGTGTTTTAGTCGCAGAGGCTCCTCAAAACAAAGCAAAAGCAAAAGAATCCCTAGTCCATGCAAACATATTAGAACACGGCTCCTTTACATACTTGCCGTGCTGCAATAGTATCAGCTGCTATACCTTCTTTACACATTGGCGGACCTGCTCAAGACCCACACCATCACCAACCCAAAGGAAGATGGAGGAAGGTGTGTCAGCAATTGCCTGAGAATAAATGAGAGCAAGCATAGAGTATAATTTACCAAGTGTAAAACTGAAATATATTATGAATTCCTATAGCACAGTGCAAAGAGCACTACCTTAATCACATTTGTAAACCATGGGAGGTGAAGCCGCCTTCGCCTCAATCTCGTTTTACTTGATGAATTCCTCTCATTCTCATCAGCTTCCGCAAGCCCTTTACTGCCTTAAACATCTCTAAGTACCGAGTAACCCTAATCAAAGATTAACAATGTAAAAACCCCAACAAACCCATTCGTATAATCACTTCAAAAAACATTAAAACAATATTCAAAGCTCAAACACAGTCTAGTAAGAGGGAAAGGTTCAGACCTTTTGGTTTCCCGGCCCTGCAAGACTCAAATTCCATTTCAATCTTAAGTTCAAAGTGAATTTAAATAATCTAATGAAGAGAAAATCAAACTTAACTATATGAAACAAGTTTCCCTGCGGAATTTTTTCCACTAGAAACCAATAACACTCCTAGAGGAACATATTCCTGACAAGGGAAATGCTATTGCTAGTTTCAGTTATATGGGCATACACAGCTTTAGAGATGCTAATGCGCACTTGAACATGTTTTTCTACCCCATGCTATTTTGGAATATTACAGACAATATATTCGTCGAACTCATGCTAGTTCCATTACAATTTGGTAGCCAAGTGATCAGTACAAGTGGGACATATAAAATGTTCTACCATAAACCTCTATGATATTTCGTCCAGTTTATCAGTAAATACTGATGATAGCTAAGGTATTATGTATGTGTTCATCCATTCTAGTACTTGGTTTATTTTAGTCAAATTGAAGGAGCGACTACTCCCTTGTAGTAAAAGAGACAGCTATTGAATTTTGAAACAGAACAGTTCTACGATTAACCAACGAGCTACTCTAAGCCAAATCAAACATATTTATCGCAAAATATGGAAGACGATATGAAAATCTACCAAAACGGTTTCTACTTAGATAGAGTAGGTGCAAACCCATGATTATAACAATTGAAATGATCAAAAAGTGAGTAAGACATATTATTTTACCTCAATTTTTATCACCTAGCTGGACTTCCCCATATTTCAATTTCCAGTTTTTTTCGCCACAGAAGTACCAGATTCGAGCCGGACTAGGCTTTCGCCACATAAGTACCAGATTCTGAAGAAAGAATAAACTCGCCCAGATCGCACTTGTAATACATGGGAGTGAAGCCACATTCCCCACGATCTCTTCTTCTTCTTCTCTTCTGAATAAACTCTTGGAGTCTCAGATAGTCCTCCACAACATTAGTTAGCTCCAGCTCCCTAATGAAATTTTGTGGCTTCTTACCAGTATCAACAAAATTATGATGATAATCATTCTTCTCCCCTCTTGAAGGAGCTTTACCAAGAGGCCCACCAAATACCGGAGGATCGCAGTTTGCATGAGCTTTTTCTTGAGGCATCCTCGTCCCATTGTTCTCATTGCGTTAAAAAAGGAGAGAGTTATATGACAGAGTTCATTCTTTCCTTAGAGACTAGGGACTGGTTGACAGCAAAACAAGCCAGGATCAGGTGGAACATCTAGCATGTTCTTATTAAGGTTCCTATCTAGCATAAAAAAAAAACTATCATCTGTATATCTTTCCAGGTCATCTGTATTCTTGCCCTGTCCTCCTGATGATATGTCCAATCTCCACAATTTGTTACTGAAGCATAAATTTGACTCCTCTATGAACCAGAACCTCTTAGCTTTATCACTACTCAAAGAAACCTTTCTAGTTTCTTCTTCTTGAGCCTCAGACTTCCCTCTGCTCTTACTCCTTTCTCCCTCAACCCAATTCTCAACCTTATTGCTGGATTTAGTTCCTTTATCCACAGCAAAAGAAGTACCTGGATTTAGCTCATTTCTCACGTCAAAAGTTCTCTCTCCCGAACTCTCCGTGCTAACCGTCAGAAGTTTAGCCACTAGAAGGTTTTGAGCTCGTTTTCTCCTTGAGCCATCTCCTTTTCTACTGTTTTTTGATTCTCTATCTTGAAATCCACCGCTTCATTTCTTGACACTCCTCTTTTCTAGGTACTTCTTTTGCTGCTTGGACCTTACATCTCTTGCATCAAACCATCCTCATTTCCACTGCCTGCTCTACTCGATCCCCCAACCTTTTCCTGCTCCATGTTCTATCCCCAGTATCGTTTCTCTTTACACCCAACATATAGCCTCACACCTTCAGAAACCCCACTACACAGAAAAGGGAAATAGATCTAAGTACAAGTATAACATAAAATAGAAAACAAAGAGGACCAACATATCTACCCTGGCATATCATCAGTATTATCCGCAAAAATACCACTTGGAATTTTAGCAGCTTGGTGTGACCGGAAACCCAACATGTACATGCAAATTGTATTTACAGGCAGCATTAGGTGTTTAGTAAACAGCAGGAGATTGAAACCCATGTTCAGCCATAGCAACACGCTTAGCAGATGATGCAAATCTACAATGCTTGAACTCTGTTGGCTTCCTTTCGTAGGCAGAACTATTAAGAGTTTGAAATGGAGGTTCTGAATCCGAATTGGGGGTGGACATAGACAAATCAATCTACCATTACAAGAACCCAGAGTTACAATGTCTTCAGTTTTCTTATTTTCAAAATGGGTAATCCGTTGGAACAACTTTCAATTCTGATGAAGCTGATGATGAAATTGATTTGTAATCCATTACAAGAACCCAGAGCTGGACTAGGCTTTCCACATAACTCCCTATATTCTCAGGTAAATCCTCTTCAGTAGACCATATTGACTTAAAGAAGGTAGACCCTGTAATTGATACTTGGTCATCAGTAATGGTAAAATGTTTAGCCCAAGATTCTCTTACTCCATAATCTTGCATCACCCACACATCAAAGAAGGAACAAATTAAGATAGATTTCACAGGTACCCTTACAAATATCTGCATCAGAACCTTTTCTGGAAAGCTAAACACAGCTGTTTGCTTCGTCTTGTAGTGAGAATCAGGCTTTGCAGCATCATTTCCACCAACACCAAATCTTATGTGCTCCATTGCTAAAAAAAGTTTAGCGAGGAAGGAAGAACCAACCAAGTGTTGGAAACTGAGAAAGAAAACAAAGGGTTTACATAAGACGAGTTTACTAGCATTATGTGGGACCAATCTGGAAGTCACATAGCAAATATATCAGTAAATAGCCTTTCAAAATTTGAAACAAAAGACAAGTGCCATTCCGTTATGGACTTTTTAGTTTCGGTTATAAGGGCACATGAAACTACAATGATGCTACAAGAATCACATTAGCTGATGTTTACTTGGACGATATCCTATTTTGGAGTATTAATTGCACAAAGAGTACGTCCTCCTAACATAAGAAAGTTCTGCATCTAACTCATGTTATTTTGGAGTATTGCACAAAGAGCACGTCCTCCTAATGCAAGAAAGTTCTGCATAATACTTTGTCGCAAGTAGTCAGTGAATGTAGACCATATACAACCACTCTACTGGAAACTTCAGACGGTTAACATCGTTTTATTTACCTAAAAAATGTTCATCCAAGTTCTGAATCATCCTATTTTGAAATATTGTAGACAGTACCACACAGGCTTAAAGTGGACACAAAGGGATGTATGGAGTGTTTAGACTTCAAATGATGACAATGCCTCCCTCTTGTTCAACAGTGTCGGACACCACAATAGGTCGCAAACAGTTATTACCCGCCCACTGTATCGCCCTATGGCTACCAAATATTGATAGTAAAATCAAGAGATGTGAATGGAAGGAATGAAGATGCCATGGAAACAACGCAAAAAAGTAATACATGATCTCAAGACCACTTAGTATATTATGTCATTTCAACTTATGTAACTTTTTTGTTAGTGACTAAGTAATTGCAGACCCGTAACTTAACAATAGAAAAGATAACCTAGTGCGTATGATATGATATTTTTACCTCAATCTCTGTCGCTTAGGTTTCTTCTTATCTCCATTTGTAGTCCTTTGTCCACATAAGTACCCGATTTAATTGCAACCAGGCTTTCCACATAGCTCTCCGGATATATTAAAATACTGTGGTGTACCTTTCTAGTTTCTCCAGTACTTTGATAGCATAAGATCAATTGTTCAAGAGAGAATGTCACCATTTCAAAAGACCATATCAGCTTGAAAGATGGAGCTCTGGTCATTCTTAGCTGGGCAGTGGTAAATACTTTGCATCACCAATACATCCTTTCATCATACATGAAAACTTTGCGCGGTGATGACTCTGTTGATAGGGCGACAAAATGTTCCTCGAGTTGTTGAACCGCGCTGCCTTGCATTGCATCCATCAAAAGAATGCATGGGACCACCTGAAAACTGAAGATCCATCCCAGAGTTGTACTTCATATGAGCCCGAAGAAAGAACCAACTGATCGAGTGTCACCAGATAGAGCTGAATGGACGCGTGATAATGATTAACGATGAACCGTACTACTCTCCAAAAATTCTCACTTTCTGGATCAATATTTTTGAGAAATGGTTTCCTGTAACAATCCAAGAGGAGTAACTAACATAATGGTTTATAAACTCCCACATGGCAGGTGAGATTGTCACATTTGCAAGCAGCTTAATACTTCGTCGTGGTTCTGGGCACATATGTGGCAGGAGAGATGTGTTAAAGCGGTTATAGGAGCTGGGCACTGCCGATGTTGGTGCTTCAGATACTGCACAACTAGAGAGTCTAAGAATCTAATGCCACCCTCTCTGAGTTCCCTGGCCGTGTTACAGCAAATTGTGACCAGAAACCAAACATCTACACGAAAATTGTTTTTACAGGATGCATTGGGTGTTTGGTATACATGAGATTGAAACCCAGGTTCACCCATAGCAGGACGCTTAGCTGATGATGGATAATCCTTGAACTCTGTTCGCTTCCCTTTCTTTGGCAGAACTATTAAGAGTTTCAAATGGAGGTTCTGAATCCGTATTGGGGTTGGGTATAGACAAATCAATCTTCCATTACAAGAACCCAGAGTTATAATGGCTTTAGTTTTCTCATATTCAAAATGGGTAATCCATTGAAACAACCTTCAATTCTGATGAAGCTGAAGTTGATGATGGTGATGAAGTTGATTTGCAGTGATCTATTGAAAGAGCGATAGGGTTCATACCTTTATGATACAGAGAATGATCAAACATGATTCTAGGTTTATTACTTTGAATCCTTGATAAAATTAGGTTTAGAAAGTAGACTACACCAAGGTTTACATACACATCTACATGCTAAGATTGAATTAAACGGTGGTAATATGATGAAAATATCTACCTGAATGTCTTCCGGAAGTCTCCACCAAACTGAAGACATTTCTTCAAATTTCACTTCATCGCCAGAGAAACACCGAGAGAGGTTGACTTGAGAGACTGTTAAAAGGGGGTAATGAACAAGGCATTGCCTGTACATTCGTTTTATAATGCTACGAAATCTTAGTCCCACACTGGTCAAAATTTAAAAGTGGACTTTTTATATAGTTAGGATACTCGGACCACTAGCCATCGACCCACTCGTACAGGCTATGTAGTTTGGTGTTCGTAGGGGGTTAGCCGCGGCTAGCGTGTCCGCCCAGTTGTCCGTCCACATATACGTGTGGACCCTTTTTTTTTTTGAGCTGCCTTTTTATCCGAACCAAGGTTTGAAAAACGGCCGTTTTTTGCGAAAAAACGTCCGTTATAACGCTCACGCCCATATACCGTGTCCGTGAGGCTCACCAACACGCTTACCTAAATAACACCGATAAATAGGAAAAAATGGCGTTATTTAGACCTGTTATAACCGTTTTCACACCTGTGATTACCGTTTTTCTAAAATTAATATTTCAGTTTTTTTCTTCTAAATAACATTTTAACACACGTTTTTTACACCGTTTTCATACCGGTTAAACCCGTTTTTAAGGAAAAAAATTTGAGTTGGAGAAATTCTTATACAATTTTTAATTTCAAACTTACAATTAAAATTTCATAAATAATCATTAAACACTTCAAATTTTATAAACTTACAATAAGTAACCTAGTGACGGTAGTGCTTGAAATTGTAAACTTAGACAAACCAACTTGTACCGGCATTTTTTTTCGACTTATTCAAGTATTTTCTGTTTTCTCGACGATTCTCAGTTGATTCCTCCTCCTCTTCCTCCGCCTCATATTGGTTCGCGTAATGCATTTGGCTGTCGTAGTTAACAGTATCGTCATCTTCATAACCATAGTCTTCTTCCTCATTATCATTACGATTATCTACTTCATTATTGATATTAATATTGGAATTATACTCTTCATTAATTCCTCGGGTATCTTCTTCTGGACGATCTTCAGTGCAATGAGAATTGTATATGGGATTTTCATTTTCATGACCTTGTGTATTGTCTCCAAATGTTAGGTTACCAAAGTCATAAACAAAGTTACTCACTGGCAACCTTTGATATGAGATTTCAACTTCTAGATCATGCCATTCGTATGGTGGAGGGAGAGGCTCTGGATTATTAGCTGCTTCCTCTTCCAATTCATTTAACCAATGTTCTTCCTGAGGTAAAACTGGTGTTTCATCATCCCCTGCTATCCAATCAAGCATATTTTCATCTGTCAGCAGGCTATGAACATCGTGGACATCGATGTTATGTCGCTTTGCTTTACCTTGAACTCTTTGCTGCTCCAATCTTAAATTGTACTGAACATATACCAAATCGTTTATTCTTGACGAAACTAAACGGTTGCGTTGTTTGGTGTGAATTCTTTCAAACACACTCCAATTCCTCTCGGATCCAGACGATGTGTTTGTCTGGCTTAGTATCTTTACCGTGATCCTCTGGAGTGATGGAAACTGAGCACCGTATGACAACCACCAGCTTACAGGATCACCTTGCAGAGCAGCCAATCTTGCTGATGGTGATGCAAATTGGCCTTGCATCATTTGCATTCTTCCCGCCTAAAAATATCAAAAACTGTGAATAGAAATTCATATAATTACGAAATTAATTGTTAATAAAAATTCACACCTCTAGCATGCATGTCGCTTGTTCTTGAGGGCTACTAATCATTTTTGATATAACTTCACTGAGACAAATTTGGGGCTGAGAAATTTCATTGTTGATGAGATTGGCTGCTGGGTTGTAGATATAATATGGATTCAGAAAATGCGCTGCAGCATGAAGAGGAGAACTCAACTGATCTTTCCATCGTCGGTTAATCACACCTACAATAGAATTATTTCGAGTTTTACCCAAACCCCTTTCTATAGTTTCCACACATGTAGCAAGTGCATGAAACAAATAACCCATGGTAGGTTTATCTGAATCCAAGAAACGGATCATTTTCAATAAAGGACCAACCATCATGCATGCATTTTGGCATGTGTGCCAAAACATCTCATTCAAAATAATGTTTTTCACATCTTTAGCCGTACGAGTTTTTCCTTCTGGCGAGTTCACAAATTCTTGGTCTACAAAAAGACTCTCGATTGCATTATGTTGATCAATGATACTTTTGATTGCGATAAAATTTGTCGCAAACCTTGTTAAGCCAGGGCGCAATAGATTGCGTCCCCCAGAATGTTGTCTGAATCTAGCAAGAACCCAACCATGATTATAAATAAATTTACTGATTTTCTAGCTTCTGGAATCACACCTTTAACAAAGGGGAACTTTTCAGTATCTTCCAACATTAAATCCAACACATGAGCTGCACAAGGTACCAAAAAAATGTACCATACTCTATGGCCAATCTCATACCTATTAAAACAAAATGAGAAATGAATTAATAATATATAAAAATAAACAACTGTAATTAAATTAAGTTGTAATAGTTACCTGCGGCTTTGAATTGGGATCCTTGATCAGTTACTATTTGAACAATATTTGTCGGACCAATATCTTCTATAACCGGTCTGAACAAACTCATCAAATACTCTGCTGTCAACCGATTATGCTCGATGTCAACGCTTTTCAAAAATGTTATCCCATGGCCACTGTAAACTAAGAAGTTTACAACCGTATGGTTATTTTTGTTTTTCCAACCATATGACATGAGTGTACACCCATACTCTCTCCAATAATTTCGTTGGACCGACACCACATCCTTCTGAATCCTTTGTTTTTCCTGCCTTAATAATGTGTTCGACAACTTATAGGAAGACGGAGCTCTGTTCGACAACTTCTGAATCCTTTGTTTTTCAACTTCGATAACCCGCCCATTTTCTTTTGTGTTACCGGCGCTTGTTCTTCTTCATCTATATCATGCACAGGGTTCCACGGTTCATTTTCATACATATCTTGAATTTTTGTATCTTCATATTCAGTTTCTGGTACTCGTTGTTGTTTTGCTTTGTTTCTGTCTTGCACCCATACTTTTGCTAAATTTTTAATCTCAGGTGGCACATGCATGCAGGGAGTAATTGTACCTCTTTGTTGTGCCAAATGCATTTTGAAACGCGAAATTCCCGCAGACACTTCTTTTTCACAAAAATTACACTTCAACTTTTTACCATCACTCATTACAGTACAATATGCATGAAAAACATCTCGTTTTGCAGATGTTGATCCTTCCATTATATTCTGTAAGTAGGAAATTTCACATAGCAATAAGTGACATATATCAATTCATCATGCCATTTTTTTTATAAAGAAACAATGATTTTTTACGTGCCAACTGATTCAAGTTGATGGACTATTTAATTATGAATATTAACATTTATTAAAACATTTCTTAAATAAATGATAATAAAATGAACAAAAAATCTATATTTCTTAAAACATTTCTTAGATAAAAATGAAACATTTATTAAGTAAATATACGTTAATAGAATGAAACATTTCTTTACTTAACATTTCTTAAATATTTCTCAAACATCATGAAAGAAAAAAACATCGATATTTCTCAAACATCTATATTCACTACTCTAACATCATGAAAGAAAAAAACGATAATAAATAAATTAATAACGTATTAATAAATTATATCTCTAATTGAATGAAAAATCTACAAAAAATAATTAATATTACCTCTTAAACTTGTATTTGAGAAATTCAAAATGTAAAGCATTCCTTTGAGCAAGATGCAGAGAACCAGAGGTATTGATTTCATTTCAATTCTCTTCTTGTCCTTTTAAAGCATTCCTTTGGGCAAGAAGACATAATAGCTAGAAAATCGAAATATTCTTGAAACATTTGGAATCTCGTTGCATGCGTATATAAGCACAGGCTAGCTATGTCTTTGATCATGAAACCAACTACTCTTTTTACTTTTTTTTTTGTTTTATTTCTTTAACTTTTGAGTCTGAACTCTAAAGTACAGACCACATGTAGCATATACTGTACACACCTCCAAATGCAAAATAAAAAGATAAATCGACTCCCTGACTTCCCTCTCTCCCTCTCTTTTTCTCTAGCTAGTCTCTGACTCTCTTCCTGTTGCATTCCTTGTTGGTTAGTCTTGTACCAAGTAGCTAAGAGCATAGGAGTATTATTTGACAACAAAGTTTTGTCTGCTTTTGAATCCGAATATGCATTATTGAAATATTGGGGAATGCATTGAACTATTCGAGTGACAACTTTAACATATCAAGTGGATAGTGATAGTATGCGTGTATAAATATTGTCGGTAGACGATAACTACAATGCATTGTTATAAGTCATAGACTTAGGGTTGTGAATTTTACTAGATATCCATAAATTTGTATGTTAAAAACCCATAAACAAATAAATAAAAAATCAAATAAATAAATTAAACCAAAAAAAATGAAAAAACGTAGTAACAACGTTATTTAGACCCGTTGTAACCGTTTTCACAGCTGTAATTACCGTTACATAGGAAATTCAGATCACAAATTATTTATTTTTCTTATTTAACCGTTATCACACCCGTTATTTTAAAAAAACGTCAAAAAAACGCGTTTTATTCCTATATAACGCGTTTTTGACCCAAAACGTGCTCACACCCGTCAAAACACGTTATAACGGTCACGCCTAGTACCTGTGACCTGGGCCGTGACCCGTTTTTCGAACCTTGATCCGAACCGTTTTATCATTTCTATAATCAAAGCAATATGATCCGAACTCGTACAAGCAGAATTTATCTCATTTATGAATGGTGCCGAAGCCTATATTGCTCTATTCTCATACACTTGCTGCGAAAACAAAGGACCGAAAAGCTGTTTCAGACTCGAAACAACCAAAGAAGCTTACAGGAAACATATGCCTCTGACAAGATGAAATAAGATAATTATATTATGGATTATTGAAATTTTAGTGAATGGAATTGCTGCAGAAAGATATTCTCAGTTTTTGTGTTTGCCACTTTAACTGATGGACTTTTCAATTCATTTTACGGGTGTTTTCTCGACCACACACCATTTGACACGTCTTTCGAATCGTTCTTTTCTATCCAATCATTCCTTCGCATTAATGAGGTAAATTCCTTGAGAGTAATTTCTATTTTTATCATTATTTACTTCGTCTTCTCCTCTTTTTTACTTCTTTTTTCTTCTTCTGCCGTTACTTCTCTTTTAGCAGATAAAGAAAGCTATGACAAATGTGACCATTTGTTATCTGGGCCAAACTGTCAATGACAAAGAAAACAACGAAAAAAACCTATCTACGACGAACGCAGTAATGCAAATATTACAGAAGCATATTCAAGCATGGTGGATCAATTTTAAGCTGAAATCCCATAGTTTCTTAGCTAATTCTGTATCTTGGGCTTTGGGGTCTGATTTTGAGATGTTGTTGTCTTTAAAATATTCGCCGCTTACACCTTTGACGTTCGGATGTAATGCAATATAGCATGTCGTTGATGCCCCCTACAAAAAAATCAATCATAAACCATGAAAAATCAGACTACCAAATTTGTGATAAATGTATCATTTTTGAAAAGGTAGCGGTAGCACTTTGTCAATTACTACGGTATATCGAAGAAGCGGAATCAGAATATGCAATTCAAATCTATAACCTTTAATTCAATCTTAAAAAATTAACAAATTGTATAATCTTTTGCGCCAAAAAAGTTGTGTAACAATACCAACCTGTTGAACATTTTTAAAAACCAATTTTCCCAGCGTCGAAACAAATCCTGCAATGAACCAGCAACAGAAGAGTATGAATAGATTTTTAGGCCAAAAGATTTATTTCAAAGCAATTTGTGAGGTTTTGAAATAATAACAAAAATTAACTTGAAAATTTTATAAACATGAGGAAATTTTACCACTTAAAAAGGTGTTGCGAAATATATTGGTCGCCACAGCTCCGGGATGAAGAGAATTTGCTGTTACTTGAACCCCATCCTCCTGTTTATCAAACCACCAAAATTAAAATAAACACCCATTCATTGCAGATGGCTTCAATATATTGTTGTTTCCACCTCCCTCAAAACTATACCTTGAGGCGTCTTGCAAGCTCATTAGCGTGCAGTATATTCGCGAGTTTCGATTGTGAGTATGATTTCCAGATATTGTACCTGTTGGTTAGAGAGACAAAAAAAAATGTTGAAAAAGATCCATTAAGGCATTAGCTGAAGTATTAATAGAGATTTTACCAGCATTTAATTGCAAATAGTGAAAATGTGACTGCTCAATCTCACAAGCAGACTTACTCTGACAGCGCACTGTTGACTCAATTATTCACTGATCCTTGTAGCAAAAAATAAAATCTTAGAAAGAAGAGTTTCCATACCCTAATTCATCGTTGAGTTTATCAAAACGAATCCCTTCATCATACGAAAACTTGTGTAAGTCAGATGAGAGGTTGATAATTCTTCCTTCTATGTTACTTTGGCAGGCCGTGTTTTTCATGGTTTCTAGTAAAAGTTCAGTCAAAAGAAAATGACCTGCGAAAGAAAAAATTCAAAATACTAAGATAAAAACAGAAATCATCTCAAGTTTATTTCAAAGAATATCTTTCTTCCTTGAAAAGTTTAAATAGAACAAACTGTTTATTTTCAAGGTGTGGTGACGAACTGCAAAACATAGATTATAAATCGTTTCAAAAACATCAATTTCCCTGCTTGGAATTTGTTGAAGGTAAACAAAGCACTAAAAATGGTGTGAATACCTAGATGATTTGTTGCAAATACCAGCTCTATGTTGTCTTTGGAAAGCTTGAAGGAGGTCCCAACTCCTGCATTGTTACTGCAACAACAAATAATGTCAGAAACCAATACTAATTTAACTCGAGGACACTGAAAATCATCTAATATACTCACATAAGAATGTTAAGTGGAAGATCAAGGGAATTGAATTCAGTCGCAAATTTTCTCACTGACGCCATGGAGCTAAGATCTAACTCCATTACATCAACTTTGGCATTATGGTTTTCTTTAACTATTGCATCTTTGACAGCTCTACCTGCAGTCATATTCCTCACCGCCATGATTACATGAGCTCCACGCAATGCAAGAACACGTGCAGTCTCAACACCAATACCACTTGATGCACCTGCAAATCTAACTCCTAATTTAGAGAAGATACACAAATGCCATAATCGAAGAGCACAATGTCTCAAGTCTATACAACCGACCATAAAGCTCACAATATCAAACACTCCGAAAAGATCATCAAAACCAGGGATTTCCAAATACAACCTACCCTTACATATCATGTCATTTTTGCACATAAGCCACAAAGCCTAAACAGAATTATCATTTATAACTGGCACTAACTGATGAAATTCAACGGGGGCACAGCCTAGGCGACAATTAGGCACGCCTAGACGCCTACCCGCACAAACCATTATATTCACTTCAAAGAGGAAGAAAAAAGAGAAAATCAACAAAGATGAGAACTTTTTGTTACCAGTGACAATGGCAGTAAGAGCAGATGCGTCGATTCCATGAGTTACTTCCTCAGATGTACTAGAAGATGAGAACCCAGATGGACCATTTTTGCTTCTTCTAAACAACCACATAATTGAGTTTTTTCTTTTTCAATCAAATTCTGAATCCCATTAATCTTCAATATGATAAACAAAGAAATTAACCTTTAAGTATATCCAATTAGCTTCCTCAAGCTCCGAATCACTTGATCTTTCTACCTCAAAAAATGAAAAAAATTATCGGAGAAATCTAGGGAATCCTCAGTACCAATAATTTGTAGTATTTTTTTTTTCTTTTTTCCGATCGGCGTGATTTTTGATATGGGTTTTGGAAGAAATTATACTAATATCAAGTCCAAGTCAAGTAAAACGGACTTCAATAAGGATTAAGATTTGGTAGGAGGGTTGTTTCTGGACTATCGTTGTTGTAATGGAGAGGGTTGACAACTTGACATTGGATACCGCCGAATCGTTTATAAGCTGTTACGGTTAACAGATGCAATGTGAGCCCTGTTTTAGGGAGCGATGCCGAAATTACCTTCTCTAAAATGTGCGTAATCGGTAAAAATCAACTCATTTTAAGAACCGTGATTTTGTGCATACCAAAATCTTTCGAGGCATACTGAATGAAGACAAAAAAAAGGTTGTTGAATAGCAAAATCGGATAACACCTTAACTCAAATTTTTTTAATGGCAAATCTGCTCTTTACGTATTAGTGTTAATAATCTTGATTAGTGATTAAATATTTTGTTTAGAGATTAAGATAATTTTCAGAATCATAAGAGTTGTTTAGATGAAAAATATGAGGAAAAAAAATCAAAGTTTTGGTTTGGTTAAGAAGGAGAGAAAGAGAAGGAGAAAGTGAGAAAATTATAATTCTTGATTCAATGGAGGATGAGGAGGGTCATATATCATCTAAAAAACCTAGGAAAATACACATCAACTACACCAATGATTCCCAAATGGCTGATTTCTTAGATTATGAATCATGGTTCGGCGAAACAGGTTGAGGTTCGGCTCACATCTATGAGCCGAATCTACCAATTGATGAACGGTTCGGCTTACTGAATCTGTTTACTGCATGCGCCGAACCTATAATTTCCAATTCCCACCCTTTTGCTAGACACTAGTTCGTCTTATATGAAAGTTTCATAGTAAGCCGAACAACATCCTGAATAGCCCGGAATAGAATCATTACTAATTCGGCTTACATATCCAAATTCGTATGTGCCGAACATAATTTTTTAATTTCTGGGTTGAAATATTGTTACTGGTTCGGCACATATGGAGAATATCGTATCAGCCGAAACCTCTTATGTTCAAGGTTCGGCACATAATATGATTATCGTCTGAGCCGAACATGAATTTGTTAATTTTTGGGTTAAAATATTGTTCGCGGTTCGGCACATATTGAGGATATCGTATAAGCCGAAACCTGTAAATGTTCATAGTTCGGCACATAATGTGATTATCGAATGCGCCGAACCTGAAGGAAAAATGATTCAGCGTGTTACTAACATTAGAGGATAAGCCGAACTCTGTAAATTCGGCACATAACTGTTAAGCTATTCATTAAAACATGAAATTTACGGTGTCCATAACCCAATCCCAGCACCATTAAAAACAAAGTTCAGCACCTTAAAGCAAAGGTGTTTGCAACACCATAAAAGTGTACTTAAAACTTAAGAAAAAGTGTACCATAAAAGTGTACATAAAAGGGCATTTAACCACGACCCCTCTTCTTAGTTCCACGACCACCTCTTCTTCCACCTTGGTCTTCATCTTCCGACGCATCATTACCGGGTTGGACGGTAGCACCAACTTGGCTTGTACCTTCACCAACTTGTCGAGACCTCTTAGTGGTAGGCCTTTGTTCGGGTTCCTCGGGTCCTTGTCCTTTGTTGATGATTGCATCCCACTTGTCGATGAGGTATTTTTGTTCTTCCACGGTCATTGTTGTTTTGCAACCAACTTTGGCCTTCATTTTCTTCAACATCTCCCTACCCGCGGCAACCTATTTTTCATTTGAGAACAACTTATAACCATGAGGTTGAAGATATTTTTACCATAACTAATATATGAAAACAGTATAAAGTGAAGTCATTCTTACCATAACCTTGAAAGCCTTGACTACATCTTCGGAAGTAGACTTGTTGGTGATCTTGATTGGCCTCGCCTTCCCCTTATCAGATATCTTTTTCCTTTTCTTATTGATAATGAAGGGATGAGAAATTTGGTTATACCAATCCATATAGCCCGGATCCTCTTCACATGGATCATCAAGTAAAGGTGTTAACTTGGACGCATCTAATGCGTGATTGTCTAAATTATTCCAAAACTCAACGGTGGGATCAGGATCATACTTTGGTTCCCAAGATGAAGTGGTGCTTTTAGTTCCCTTACCACTCTTTGGTAACAACCTGAATTTCTCGTCAAACAAAGGAACCTTTTGGACACATCCTAATTGACGGATTACTCGCCTAGGATCTATATAACATAACCACCGGGATACCACAATGGCCCATGATACATACCTACCGGCATATCCTCATCTTCAACAACTTCATCTTCATTCTCATATGGTTGAAAAGCGACATCATCAACACCAAGACAGTCCAACGTCTCTCTCAAACTTGCCACCAACTTCTTTTTGTTCCTTTTCTTGGAGTCCTCGTACGCGTACCGTGTTGCAGTTGGCTCAGTATCATCATAATCGACATATTTCTCAAATACTTTGGCCAATTTCAAAATTGGTAAATGGTCATATATCCACACCTGCATCGAAAGAACCACATTAAAAAATCAAAGGAATTGAATTGATAGAAACAAGTTTTACTTGGAAACATCAAAGTAAGACTAAAGTTTGCAAACTCAGAGAACTGTTCGGCTTATATGGATCAAGTATTATAAGCCGAACCAAGTAAGAAAAAACTTCGGCTTAAAAGGTTTTATGGTTATAAGACGAACCATACTCTGAACTCCCAAAAGTTACCTGGAGCAAAGTAAAGTTCCCTCCGATGTTTGTACTTGTCAACCTAGACGTGGTGGCAAGTTGGTCCAGCAGGTAAGCGAGTGTAGTCGTTCCCCAAGCAAACTTATTACAAGTTTCAAGATTCTTTACAAATTGGAGATAATTAGCATTTACCTTGTTTCCGGTAGTGTCGGGAAAGATGTCTCTACCAAGAGTATAAAGCAAGTAGGCAGTTCCGGTTTGCTTCACTTTGACGGGATCCATTATCAACAAACCTTGTGTGACTCTTTCCTTTGTGTTCTCAAACTCCCTTTTCAAGTTAGTCAACTTGATCTTCTTATTCTTCTTATTTCTGCCACCTGGTATGAAAACGGTATCGACATCTTTAACTGATCGACAAAACTCCAACTCAGTTTTCATTGAACCCCAACCAAGGCATTCCAGGTACAAATTGTATAGCTCATCCCAACTCATGTCAAAAAAACCAGCATCCACACTTACACCCCTTGCTTTAAGACCTGTAATCTTACTAGCCTCATCAGGAGTGATTGACATCTCTCCAAAAGGTAATTGAAATGTGTAAGTTTCTGGACAAAAGCGCTCGGTAAATGCAGAGGCCGACACACTATCATATTCCTTGTGTCCATAATTGATAGCAGGCCATAAAGCACTGGCTTGTACGTAAGCAATCACCTCAGGAACCTCTTCATCAAGACTCCATTCCGCTGCCCTCTGGTGTCTCAATACTCGGACTGCACGGTTGTGATCAGGAGTCTCATAAATTCTCTTCGCCCAAGAATCGGCATAACCAATCAACACATTTCCTCCATCTTCCGGAAGACCATGAGGCAAACCATCTGATCGAGGTGTAATTACGTCATCTTCATCAGGAATGTGTAAACCAGTGATCCGTCGATCATCATCGTTCTTCTCTTTATCGGGTTCTGCCACCTTCTTACCTTTCTTGTCTTTCTTGGGTTTTCCTTGGGGTTGTGTTTCTTGATGAAATTCTTGATTATCATAAACTTCTTCATCTTCAGCTATTCCTTCTTCTTGTCTTTCAATTCTTACTTGTCTTTCAATTCTTACTTCTTCTAAAGTTCCTCCTCTACCTCCCGCTCCCAATTTTTTCTTACCTCCTCGTCTAGGATCGGGAGTTTTAGAAGTAGAAGGTGTTACCTCCATCTTCTTCCTCTTTGTAGCTGCATTGGTCCTGACACAAGTATGAAAGTTATAAGACTAATTCGAACAACAAAGAGATTTGGAAATCCAAAAACTTGTAAGAAAATAAGAAGGCTCGGCTTACCCGAAATAACACATATGAGCCGAATCATGTCTTGAAATTTTTATTAGCTTACACAGAGAGTGGATCGGCTCATACCACAAAATAATTATAAGCCGATCCCATATATTCGGCTCACAACCGATACCGTCGAATAAGCCGAATCTATGATTATGAACTCAAACATGTATTCGGCGCAACATGATATAATATAAATAAGCCGATCCTCCACACTTGTAAAATTTATGAAATTTTAACAATAATATTCGGTGCAACACTAATACTATCGAATAAGCCGAATCTAGACTTATGAATCGAAACCTTTATTCGGCGCAAAACTAATACAACCATACAAGCCGATCCTAAGCACATGCAAAAATTCTGAAATTCAAACAACAATTGTTCGGCACAAAACTAATACTACCATACAAGCCGATCCTACGCACATGCAAAATTAGTAGCCGATCCTATATATTCGGCTCACAACCGATACCGTCGAATAAGCCGAATCTATGATTATGAACTCAAACATGTATTCGGCGCAACATGATATCATATAAATAAGCCGATCCTACACACTAGTAAAATTTATGAAATTTTAACAATGATGTTCGGCGCAACCCTAATACTATCGAATAAGCCGAATCTAGACTTATGAATTCAAACATTTATTCGGCACAAAACTAGTACTACCATATGAGCCGATCCTATACACATGCAAAAATTCTGAAATTCAAACAACAATTATTCGGCACAAAACTAATACTACCATACAAGCCGATCCTACGCACATGCAAAATTTCTGAAATTCACAAAACATATTCGGCAGAAAACTAACACCATCGAATAAGCCGATCCTAAATATAAGTCTCTGTGTCACCAAGTTCGGCTCAAAACGGATTTCAGATATACGCCGAGCCGTTCAAATGCACTTTCAGGGTTCAGTTTCAAGAACAGCTCGGCGCACATCTAAGATTTGTTTTGCGCCGAACTATACCCTGTAAACATGATTTTGACGAATTAAATCAATCAAACCAATCAAAAACATCAAATACGAGATGGGTTTGTAAAACTAACCTTCTTATTCTCATTTGTGGAGTTGGTTCTTCTTCAATCTCTTCTTCCGGTTGATTTTGTGGTTGATTTTGAGTTTCTTCTTCACTCTCTAAATCTTCTTCTTCTTCAATGGGTTGTTCAATTGCTCGATTAGAACGAGATACTGGCTTACGGCGAACCATTATATGGATGAGTTTAATCGTCGACTAAATTTTCACGAATCGACGATTAAATTTCCGCGATGATACGATGAAAAAAAAAGGAAGAAGAAGGGTTCGGCTGTTGTGGAGGAGGAAGAAGAAGGGGTTAGGGATATGAAACTGATTTTGGTTTATTGATTATAGGTTTTTGTATTAGGGATAGGGATAGATTAGTAGTAATTTAGAGAATTTAATGGCATATAGGTAATTGAACCACCACATAGGGTACCCCTTATAAGGTCACCCAAGTTAGGACTAGTCCTTTGTATGCCTTGAAAGTTTTAGGCATGCCCAAAATTAGTGTTCCATTTTAAGGCCATGGAATCTAATTCGATTGCATTAACTTTGGGTTGTCAGACTAGATACCTTGGCTTAACTAGTTCGAGGCCTACCCATTTACTTAGGCCGGTTCCTATGGGGTGTGGCTAACCCGTCTATTTGCCATGCAAGGTGGTCTGGCAAACTGGCCGCGTCACTATGGAAAAAAAGATAAGCGATCGAGTCTCCACTGAGCGGTCGAGACTACACCGTTAGCGGTTTAAACTCGACCGTCCACGGTCGGTGCTCTAGCGCCTATAAATACCACCATTTCCTTTAGTTTTCATTCACAAAAAAAAATTCTTCACAAGAGCGATTAAAAATGAGTAGTTCCAAAACAAATAGACAAAGGAAAAGAAACAGGAAAGAAAAGGGAAAAACTGTTGCAGATAGTGATATCGTATGGGTTCAGGATAAACAACAAGATTTCGCTAATGTTAGGCAACTGGTTGGACCTGGTGTAACACCTACCCATTTAAGTAACCATCCCGAGCGAGTTCTGTTACCTAAAGTAAGAGGTGGGTGGACTGAGCTAACCGAAGTGTATGAGTTACTCCCCGAACCTGTTCAAGAATCCTTGGTAGTGTTTATATTTCATGAAAGGCAAAAATCACATGACTCAAATTGTGCGAGTTATTTGTGAATGTTGGTGGAACATTCAAATACGTTCTTTTTCAAGGATTTCGAGTATGGTAAGTTCTATTTCCGTTCAATAGTTTAATTTTTAGTTCAAAAACAAATTTTAATTTTTAGAGATTCAATTATTTAGTTTGATTAAAATTTTAATTCCACATACAAACTTTAATTTTATGACCATGTTGTTTTTAGGGTTCACACCATTAGATTCGTATATTTTGACTGGAATAAAAAGTGAGGGTAAAATAGTACAATTTAACCAATTAAACTAGATATCAGAAGGAAGATGGAAACAATTACTCCCCTTGTACTCAAATGATACTGAAAGAAAACCAGAATCCATACAGTTACACTCATATGGATTAAGAGTATCTGGGTTGAAGGTTTTTTTGAGTCGTTACCATGACAAGGGGATAAACAGAGCTGACGATTATCCCGAGCTTGAACGTATTTTTCTATTATGGATGTTAGGCCAAGTTTTTTTCCCCAATGGTAGATCAGTGTCATTAATTGGTTTTCTGGAATCTTTAGAAGATTTAAATAAAGCGCCAAATTATGATTGGGGTTTTGCAATTTTAGCTGAGCTATACATATGTTCGGTGATTGCTCAACTAAGAAGACATATAGCTTAAATGGATTTTGGGTCGTATTAGAGGTAAGAACTATTTATTAGATTTATTATCGAGTTGCCAAACTAGTGGTGAATATACTAACACATTAATTTTCGTCAATGTTATTTTTCAGTATTGGTGGTATACTTAATTTAAGGTCGGCGAACCTGATCCTCACGATAAACGATTAATTTTTCCAGTCGTGTACAAGTACAAAGCTGATAATTGGATTGGTCAGATTAATGATGGTCAAAATGTTGTTGTTATGCAAAGGATGCAACAAGTGTGCAGAACTAGCATCAACATTACGCCAGAGTCGTATACAATAATTGATAAGTTCCAAGAACCAGCGGCACAAGCCATGCTTCAGTTAAGCCTTAGGCAACTTGATTATTGATTTTTCGTGGGATGTAGTAATTAGGATCCGTTTCAGACTTGTGAAGGAAATGGAATTTTTAGATTTAATAAATATGTACAAAAATTATTAACAATATGGGCAAGAGTACTGGGACTAAATATTCGGCTGTTTTTTCTTCTTCAAATGGTTCAGAAATTAATTCTAGCAATTATAGTTCAAAAGCAAAACAAATATTAACTCTAATTTATTGCCAAGATAGATTTTATAAAATATTACTTGTATTTCTTAAGCTTGGCATATCAAAAATCCCTAGGATTAAGCATACTCCATCAAATGAAATCACAAGTAATTAATTTAAAATCTTAATTCAATTAAAATTAGTGCAAAAAGTAAATAAAAGAATTAATGAAATTACCACATGGATGAAATTCGACCTCCTCCGTCGTCCCAGTGTTGGGTTTAGCTCATCATGATAAAAACACGCTCAAAGTATTTATTTATTGCTCAAAGGGTGTTTACAAGGATGAAAATGGAGATGAAATAATAAAACAGTGAATGTGCGACCCACAGAAAGCGTCCAAAATGAACGACACAGAAGAAGTGATATTGTTACTGTAGCTCTAAGACCCACACCTACGACCCACGTCTGTGAGTCTATTTCACTGTTGAAAAACGACTGCTGATGCAGGTCCGTTCTTCGTGTTCTTCATATTCATCATCATCATCAGCAGCAGAAACCGAGTTTGGGAAAACTCGAATTTCTTCTTCTCTGGCTCTCCTCATCCCCCCAGACTCTCGACCCCCTCTCTAGTAAACCCAAAGAGCCTATTTATACCCAACAACAGCTCCAAATCATGCCAATAACTCCAATATAATTCTTCATTATGCGGGCAGTGAATAACAATATTTTCCGAATATTTTCTTACCAAACTTGGAATTTTTTGCGTAAACTTCCTCCCTCCACGCTCCAAATTGATTCTTCACGACCCAAAGTGATGCTCGAGCCATTCCACATCATCAGAACACGTCCATAACTCTTCATGACGCGTGATTATCATCCTCCAGTGCATGCTTGCCCTGTTTTGAACTCGAGAATCAAAATACGTATTCCAGTCAAATTTGATCGAAACCACCACCCAAACTTTGTTCCTTATGCAAAATCACATCTCTCTGCCAATTTTCAGCGATTGAATCGCACTCTAACCCATTCATTTTGACAATCAAAATTCTGCCAGTTGAAAACTTCATTTCCCGCCAAAAACACAAATTCAAATTGTTGAAGAAGGTGCCCCTTATCCAGAGTGTTGGGGTGCGAATATCAATTGGGGTGGAAATAGTAACTTTTCTGGGTTCCTCCGGGACATTTCTGGGACGCTTCCGGTACATTTCTGGGGTGCCTACGGTACATTTCTCCGGGGTGTAAAACACTGCTTTTTGAGCCCATTTCGCCGCAAGGGCTTATTTCTCTAAAATTTCCTACAAGAACACAAAATAACACAATAAGTACTTAATCGAGTCTAACAATACAGAACATTGAGAACAAAATAGTCACATAAATGCGTCTATCAAATACCCCCAAACTTATTATTTTCTAGTCCTCGAGCAAATTTATTCTAGAAAGGAAAATCATTTGAACCCCTAGGTGGCCCTAGTGGCAGAGTATTGTCTCCGGAGGGTTTACCAGAGGTGTACCCACAAAAACTTTATACTCCAGACCCTAGATATCTACAACGAACCTTGCAAGGCACTAAAAAATCTCCTTGGTTGGCATACTTATTGACTACAAGAGGAAGTACCCTGATGCGAAATTCCAATTGATGTACACGAGTTTGCACTCAAGCATACTAAAATTCATATATAAGTGACAGAGCTCTACTCAGATAGTTGCACTATGGACATCATATTCAGAGTCAAACTAATCACATGGAAATATTAAGAGATAGATATAGAAAAACATAGATGGTTTTGATGTTTACTAAGTGAACGGCGTTTCCCATATCTGTCTGAAGGCCTCCGCCAAAATGAACCTATCCTAATGGATTGAGATACTAGTCTGACTAATATCAACACACTGGCATATACAAGGGAACCAGTGGTCGATAACCTAACTCTAGGGCAACACAACTGGCATATACAAGGGTACCAGTGGTCGACTTTATTGAATTTATTCCTTTTGGTCAAATGGTCTGGTCTCAATTTTTATTTTTATTTTTATTTTTTTTTCAACTTTTTGGTAACTACCATTTTTTTTCATGGTATCTCAATCACTCTAATTCACCCTAGCATTGGTAACAACTTGAATCGTGGGCCCCACCTATCACTTAGAGAAACATCGTTTAAAAACAAAATAAAAATAGAAGTGAAAAGGACTCAACGAGATATGGTGCAACTATCATGTTATTTCTAACACCTGAGCTCTGTGCTTTTATGAATAGACTCTATAGATATTTCCATCTAATCAGATTGGTTCCTCAACTCCTATAACCAAGATGCTTCCATCCACTTAGATTGGTTAGTGCCATCCTAAATACGCATAAATTTCTAGGCTCTGGAGTTTATTTATTGCAACTAAAAAAAGTTTCTCCCATACCCCCAAACTTAAGTCTAACATTGTCCTCAATGTTCTAAAGATGAAACTAAAAGCATGAACAAGTAGAATCTGTTACCATTTGAAGCGGAAGAGTTAAGGAAAGATATTACCGTGTTGCATGAGCATGGGATACCTCCCAAGAAGTGCTAAGTTTAAAGTCTTCATCCAGACTTAGGAAAGGATTAGTCAACTCGAACCATAAAATAACAGTCGAAATAACTGTGGGTCTTCAAAACTAAATAGAGCTGACCAAAGGAAACTGCAATGAACCAAGAAAGTGAACAAGACTAGCATGCCCTTACTTAGTTTCCTGATTAAGAATTTATATCTAATTGTGGTTCAGGTTCAGGTTCTATGAAAGGGTCTAAATAGAAAATTTTCATTGGTTGCGTTTCTTCATAGGTGGGATCTGAATCATCAGGTCCTAGAGTCTGGAAAAACTCAAATATGATCTTAGAAGCGCACAATAATAACCTAAATAACGGAGGATCCTCTAAGTCAATAAGATTTTACTTACACAGCTGACCACAATGAAAGAGGTGGTCTTCCTTAAGAAAATGTGTCGACCCTAATATCCTAAAGTGATTAGGTTTAGTCTCAAAACTTAATAATCGACACATCTTAAAATCAAAAGTTCCCACAATTGGTTGAAAAGTTTTTGGTGGGAAAACAAAGTCAATCTTGGTATCATAGCCTGGGTTAACCACATCAACCAGAGGATGGGTTTCTAACAACTGAGCTTCTTTCTGGACATCATTAGGTTCGGGAAAACATGTATGAAGATAATCTTGTAAGATGGTTGAGGCAAAAATGTCAAGTCCTACAGGAGGGTACTTTCTAAGAGTTAAAGCACACGGAGAATGATAATCACCCCCAAACTTAGAGTTTTTTGTATCTCTAGAAAGACTAGTCACAACTTCCCTAATTTCTAGGTCATCAGATTCCTGGAAATGGTCAATTGATTCTTCTAAGTCAGGTTCATCCTCACTCATCTCTACGAGTTCATCTTCTTCGTCTAAGACTATTGTTTCTAAATCGCTAGACTCTAAAACATTATTCTCAGAATAAACTCGTTCCTCTAAATCATTATCGGCTTTGTAAACAGGAAATACTACATCGTCTAAAACGAGGGTATCTCTAGTCAAATCCTCATCCTTTTGAATAGGTGAATAATTATTAAAATTATTTGGATTTGAACTAGAAATAATATTATCATTGTAAAGCTCAATTGGAGTAACCATTTCCTGATCACTATTCCTACATAAGTATGATTCTCCATCAACACTATCTTCATCATAATAACATGAAAAAGATCGAACCTCATCAAAACAAGTAGTGTTATCAATTCTAACCTCGTCATCTTGATTATGAAAATAATTATCCTCATTTTTAAGGGTATTGTTGGAAACACTATATTGGAAAGTAAGATTATTTCGAGCAAGTCTTTCGTTCGTCTCAGCCATCAGCTTGAGGGATTCCTCTATAGAAAGTTCACTCATTATTGTAGTTCTTTCGTCTATAATTACACTATTCATCTCAGCTAACTTACGCGTCGACTCAGCTAACTCCCTGAGGGACTCTTCTAAAGGAGGAATAGGAACAGAGGGATCATAAAAAGGACTACTTTTCAGTAGATTGATTGTATCCTCTAGAGACGAAGAACTAGTACTATAATCTTCTTGCTCGTAGGACTGATGCATGTATGGATAGTAATTGGGCTCACCAGGGTATGACCCATATCCTTCCAAAGGATGGCGTTCCCAACCACTATTCCCAACATGGTCATAAAAAGGATGATGTCCATATTCAAATTCAGGACGATAATCATTGTATTGGCTTCTATCATACCAGTTCGACATTCTTAATTGCAAGGGAATTCTACACAATCACAAACAAGGCTGACTCGACCAAATCAAACCTATAAAATCTAGCAAAAAACAAGCATGATGGCTCCACTTAGATTGTTTCTAGACTTGCTTCTATCTCTCGAAGGGGAATTCGTTACAATTTAAGAAAACCCCTCTGGAATCAATTCGAGTCAAAGTAAGTTGAATTGAGGCGAGGGAAGCTCAGTGGAGCTTTGATACCCAAGGCCTTACCGCTATCACAAGGCGGCGCAGTCACGCATTCAACTCACAGAAACCATCATGAACTTCGAGGTGTGCTTAAGAAAGTAACCAATATCCTTCGAAATTTTTTCCTGATAAGCGTGATACCCTATCGGTCTCGTTCTAGTCAAGTTTTAAGCTTGGGTTCGCGTTAGGTTTCGTTTTCCTAAGGCGGGCAAGAAGGGACCGGTGATGAAATCCGAACCCTTATCTTGTATTGGCCAGGCCTTGCCCTTTACTAGGAATTTTAAAAACAGTCCAAATTCGTCCTCAATCAATGAATCACCTTAAGGAATACAGTAACTCGCTTACAGGAGATTCGCGAGTGTTTCGATGGACTTACCTCCCGTACCAGACGGGGGATGAACCGTTGAAGTCGACTCTGGCCACGACTCCTATATCACGTACGAACCCGAGGGGCCGAGACGATATAGTAATCGTCGTCCTTCCCTACACACAGTTTATATAATTTATTTTTTTTAATAATAATACCCTTCCGTAGGGTTAAAAAAAGAATAAAGTCCAATTGTCCAGAATAAAGTCCAAATAAAAAGTCCAAAAATTACAAAAATTATGAAAAATAAAGCCTATTTACAAATCCTAAAAAAAAAATTATGTCTTTTTTTTTTTCTTCTCTTTTAGCTTTTAGCTTTAAGCTTTTTGTTCCCAAGTCCTTAGTATTCCACTTCGAACCTGTAAATCAAAGACACAAAAAGAAACGTAAAAAAGAACAAATAATAGTAAAAAAATAATAAAAACCTAAAAATTCTACCTAAGCACAAATCCGCGTCGGCGGCGCCAAAATGATTATTGATTTTTCGTGGGATGTAGTAATTAGGATTCGTTTCAGACTTGTGAAGGAAATGGAATTTTTAGATTTAATAAATATATACAAAAAATATTAATAATATGCTTAACAGTACTGGGACTAAAGATTCGGCCGTTTTTTTTCTTCAAATGGTTCAGAAATTAATTCTAGCAATTATAGTTCAAAAACAAAACAAATATTAACTCTAGTTTATTGCCAAGATAGATTTTATAAAATATTACTTGTATTTCTTAAGCATGGCATATCAAAAATCCCTAGGACTAAGCATACTCCATCAAATGAAATCACAAGTAATTAATTTAAAATCTTAATTCAATTAAAATTAGTGCAAAAAGTAAATAAAAGCATTAATGAAATTACCACATGGATGAAATTCGACCTCCTCCGTCGTCCCAGTGTTGGGTTTAGCTCATCATGATAAAAACACGCTCAAAGTATTTATTTATTGCTCAAAGGGTGTTTACAAGGATGAAAATGGAGATGAAATAATAAAACAGTGAATGTGCGACCCACAGAAAGCGTCCAAAATGAACGACACAGAAGAAGTGCTATTGTTACTGTAGCTCTAAGACGCACACCTACAACCCACGTCTGTGAGTCTATTTCACTGTTGAAAAAAGATTGCTGATGCAGATCCGTTCTTCGTGTCCTTCATATTCATCATCAGCAGCAGCAGAAACCGAGTTTGGGAAAACTCGAATTTCTTCTTCTCTGGCTCTCCTCATCCCCCCAGACTCTCGACCCCCTCTCTAGTAGACCCAAAGAGCCTATTTATACCCAACAACAGCTCCAAATCTCGCCAATAACTCCAATATAATTCTTCATTATGCGGGCAGTGAATAACAATATTTTCTTACCAAACTTGGAATTTCTTGCGTAAACTTCCTCCCTCCACGCTCCAAATCGATCTTCACGACCCAAAGTGATGCTCGAGCCATTCCACATCATCAGAACACGTCCGTAACTCTCCATGACGCGTGATTATCATCCTCCAGTGCATGCTTGCCCTGTTTTGAACTCGAGAATCAAAACACGTATTCCAGCCAAATTTGATCGAAACCACCACCCAAACTTTGTTTCTTATGCCAAATCACATCATTCTGCCAATTTTCAGCGATTGAATCGCATTCTAACCCATTCATTTTGACAATCAAAATTCTGCCAGTTGAAAACTTCATTTCCCGCCAAAAACACAAATTCAAATTGTTGAAGAATGCGCCCCTTATCCAGAGTGCTGGGGTGCGAATATCAATTGGGGTGGAAATAGTAATTTTTATGGGTTCCTCCGGGACATTTCTGGGACGCTTCCGGTGCATTTCTGGGGTGCCTACGGTACATTTCTCCGGGGTGTAAAACACTGCTTTTTGAGCCCATTTCGCCGCAAGGGCTTATTTCTCTAAAATTTCCTACAAGAACACAAAATAACACAATAAGTACTTAATCGAGTCTAACAATACAGAACATTGAGAACAAAATAGACACATAAATGAGTTTATCACAACTTGTGATTTACAGTCCAGTTAGTAGTCAGGGTATTTGGTACTACGGAGAAAGACATCTGTTTCATCTACAAGGAAGAAAGGTAAAAGAAATCAACCCATTTTCAACTTCAATAATTTCACATGATGATTGGATAAAGTTGACAAATAATGACAACCTTGGGAAGAAGCTGATGATTTGATCCAAGAACCAAAAGATGACTGCGATTATTATAGTTGGTTTTAAAAGGTATGCAAGCTAAATATTGTTGTTCATCCACAAAACTTAGGTAGTGTTGACTTTCCAGCAATTGGGAATTTTCCACTTACAGATCTTCCATCTCAACCCCCACCACCGACGAGTGAAGCATATACGTACCCTATCAGTCAAATGGGGTTGTCAAATATGCCTCAATGGGAAGTACAGACTTTATCACCAAGTGGAGATGTTGTTACAGTTCCACTTACTAGTGAAGGTATGCAGTAGAGCTATCCATACTATGGTGTGGTGGCATCACCGGAAGAGTATCAGAACGAGTTGAACAATTTTGCGCTTTTTACCAATCAATTCCGCGATTTTCACTTGAGACAGATGCAGTCTTTGAGGGAGAGTATGAGTTATGAACTGCTTGAGACTCCGTAGGGTCAAGTTCTCAAATTCCCGGTGAGAGCAATGCAAGAAGTCGTGGAAGTGGAAGTCGTGGAGGTCGTAAAAGTCGTCATCACACTCCAACCATGCTGGAAGAGACTATGGTGGAAGAGACTCATCTACCAACAACAACAACAAACGTGGAGACAGATTTCCAGTCTCCTATTGGTTTCAGGCCCCAAGGTCATGTAATTACTCATGGTGGTGGCGTAAATATGGATGCATTTAGGCAATCCGTAGTTTATACCCCAGCAAGTTTAGCATTTCACCTATTTCAAGCACCTCCAATTGGCTCCGGTACCATTTCAAGGCTATGAATCACCTGATGCTACTCAACCACCATCTCAGAGTCCAAATAATGAGTTTTCACAAGATCAAACAGACTTAGGGGATTATATATTTGGTAATCGTTAGTTTGATAGATTGTTAATCGTTGATATGAATCGTTGTTTTTTTAAATCGTTAATGTAATTGCACTTTTGCTTGATAAATAATAATCTTCATTTAAAGTTTTCTACAAAAGTTAAAATTGAGAACTTAAAATTGATAAGCTAGATTAAATTGGGGCAACACATTTGGATTTCATAACAACTTGCATATCAGAATTTCTCTTCGTTGCCACGGAGCCACTTTGCACGATATCTTTGATCAATCTCCAGCAGGGTTTCACCATTTCTCATGTTTCGATCCTCTTCCCTTATCATACTGATGTGATTTTCAGTTGAGTTGTAGTAATATAAGATTCGAACTCTAAGATTTGTGAAGACTAAATTTAAAGGTTTAACGAGAATAATAAAAGAGAGCTACTGGGATTAGGATTCCACCGAATTCATATCATAATGCTCAATTATTCATTCTCAACAATTATCGTTCACTAAAAATAACATCGACTCTTATTTTTCCAAAGTAGATTCTCAAAATATTAGTTATAAATCGTAAGCATGGGACAGCAAACATTTAAGCAAGCATGATCCATCAAATAAAATAATAACTAATTAATTCAAATCATAATTTGATTTTAATTAGTGCAAAAGTCATATAGAAAATAAAATAAATTTACTCATGTATGAAATTCGGCTTCCTCCGTCGTCCCAGTGTTGGGTCTAGCTCCGCATGGTGAGAACACACTCAAAGGTATTTTTCATTGCTCAAAAAGGTGTTTAAAAATGATGGAAAATGTGAGAAATAATTAAAACCGAGTTTGTAACAATTATATTTGTTACAAACCAAACTGTTACAGAGAACGATAAATATGAAGTGTCGTTGGCACTGTAGCAATACGACTGTCTTCTGTGGTCTAGTGTTCTTCGTGTTCTTCTTCACCAGCAGAACTGGTTCATCTCTGCAACTTGATTTTTCTCCATCCTCAACCCTCTGTTCGCTCCCCTCTCACTCCATCCCCTTATCTGACTCCAAACTCAGCTATAAATACACCACAGGACCATCAATCTCTCGAGTAAATACCATAAAATATCGTATCAAAGTTTAGGAGATTTTATTCTCCTTTCCTGTATCATACATGTCTGAGTTGTCTGAAACTTTTCAAACTCTCTCTGGATTGGATAGAAACAAATTTTCAGAGAATATATCCTCTTAAATCCCACGTAATATGCTCTTATAACTCAAGCGTAATACGACAATATCTGTTACCCTGTTTAACGCAACAACCATTCATGGGCATATTTTATTCCTTGTTTTCCTTCCAAAAACACGTCATGCGACTTATTGATTAAGTGACGACATAATCGCAGCATAATATCCATGAAAATCTCCCAGAAATCTTTCCCAAAATCTCGTGCAGTGGTGATGAAATATTTCCCGCCGAAAATGATTTTCAAATGAAGAAGAAGGGGGTCCCCCTATCCATAGTAGGGGCTCCTTTACAACAGGGGGCCAAATGAGGGTGCCTTTAGTACTTTTCCGGGGGTGCCCCGAGCAACTTTTCGAGCCGAATTTTCCAAAAATATTTATTTCCCAAAAATACCTACAAACGCATAAAATACCATAATAAGTACGAAATCGAGTACCAACAATACAGAACATTGAGGACAAATTAGACACAAAAATGTGTCTATCACATACCAATATACTTGTTAACATTCTTGGAAATTATGAAGAACCGAGCACTCAACACCATCGAATTACGATTGTTGAGGTTTGTTGTTTCTTCTTCAAATTTCAGTAAAACGCGTCCCCAAAATGGAATTAGCCATAATGCGCCATCAACGATTGGATGATTAGTGAAGAAAACATAATTCTTGCAGATGCATTCATCTTTTAACTGCTAAAATTGCGCTCCTGTGCAACTCTCCAACTATTTGCTCTTCTTATTTCATTTTGCACACTAGCTCGAACTACAACTCTTTGATTTTCGGCCGCATGTTTCTCTTTTATGAATTAAGCCATAGACATGTTTTGATCCATTGGAAAATATAATAAAATAGGAAGAAGGTGTGAGTTAAAAGGGTAGAGGAGTGTGGTATTTATAGGAGGAACATTATGTCCGTTGGATCATATTCTACTTAGCAGTGTAAACTAGACCGACCGGTCTTATAAGAGCCGCTAGCGGTGTACGTAACACCTAATGGTGTAGTCTTGACCGAGCGGTCGAGACTCAACCGCTCGGTGAAAATTTGACCTGGCCTGGCTTTGCCACTTAGGCAGGGCACTTTGCCAGTTTTTCGGCTCCATAGTGGGTGCAAAAATGGCAAACTCTCAAATTTTCCACACCCATAGGAACCTGCCTTAGGCTTTCCCAAATATTGTTCCCAATCATATGTAGCATAAGGGGTGTCTAAGTTAGATGAAATTATAAAATTACCCTTCATTAAATATGTATTCCTCATGCTTCCTCCATCAACAACCGATTCCTTCTCTGTAATTTTTATTTTTTCTTTCATTTTCGGACTAAAACATCGCCAGTTGTCGACGATTCAAAAAATAATTGATCATTTATTTTTTCTTCTATGTAACGACCGGTACTTTTCTTATCTCAGTAAATAGTTTTCTTTATCTATCCTTCAGATATATCAGAGGTTCCTTATATCTTCGTGCGAAGGAAAACAACTTATGACCCCTAACCTGGAACTGTTATTCTGTATGTAAGTTTCGAGAAAGATCTCGTATAACTCCTTAAAATTTGATCGACTCGAGAGTGAGTAAAACCAGGTCAGAGCTTTACCTTCGAGGCTAGTTGGGAAGAATTTTCACATTAGCACGTCGTATCTCCTCCACTGCAGTAATGTCATTCCATAAGTCTTAATATGCTTTTTTTACATCTTTTGTTTCGAATCGGGACACAAAGGTTGGAAGAGTGCACTTTGGTAGGAATTCGGCCTCTATCAGCTCTCGCGTAAAAAGGGTTCTTTCAGCTTATGTAATCATCTTCATAACTTTTTCATTCCCCTTTCTCGCTTACCTTGCTGACGATATTCTCCAGATTCTTGATTTTATCTCTCATTTTTCTCGCCCACTCATTATCCTCGAGGTATATCCCTTCTCCAGAGCTTACATTTTCTTGACTCTCATATCGTCATTAAGGTGATCTTATAAGGGATAGCTCGTCCGACTGGGGACTGACTTCTTACAACCCTCGGTTCTGGGTAAATTTTTGTTCTGGAATAGCTCTTCATGCTATCCTCTTTGGGAAATGTGTCTTTGCTATAGCCATTATCGCCCGAGGTTTCTCTCTATATTCTTCTTCTATAGGCATTCCTTCTTCGGAGACGGTTGTTTTCTTGTTTTATAGCGAGGTTCCTTTTCTTCCAAAGTTTCTCATTATTTTTCGCGCTTAGTTAGCTTACTAAAATCCGTTTCAGAGAGAAATCGGCACTCTCGCAATTTGATAGATGTTACACTCAGGTCGTAACGTCTCTTTCCAGGGCATGCTTCTTCCCTAGTTAGATCTGGCGTATTTTTTCCATGTCCATTTGGTTTAGCATCTCAACTTTCATTCTTCGCCAATACTCCTGTTCATACGTGATTCGTCGTGCCTCTTCATCAACCGTGTCAGACGCAATCTTACCATTTTATTAGTACTGTTATGCATCATCAATTGGGTTCTCTTCACGTTATAAGGTGTTATATTCTGGCGGATTTGACTCCTAGTTCATTGGTAGCATTCGAAGTCTGGGTCTAGGAACTGCTTTAGGTCGTGCAGGTGGATTACTTTCTTGTCTCGATGTAGTGACTCCCTCTTGCGGACTTTCTCCATTAATTATGGAGATGGCTACATATATTCCATGTCGGGGCAGAAGAACTTTTCATCTGGTTCGTTGCAACGTTCGCGTCTATTTCTTCAAGTTTGAAAAGACCAGGCTACCCAAATACACCACAATCTTTTTGTTTTCAACCTATACGTCCTCTTACCGAAAGTGATCGTCTATTGACATAGACGAGACAATACAACTAATCGGTAATCACACTTTGTGTGATTGTCTATGGATATGAGATCGAGACAATAAGACTACCAAAGTATGATCCTTGATAATAGGTTCGGACTTAACCAAACTCTATAGGATCATTATCAAGTATATCGGAGTTAACGTTTGTGTACTTTACTTTAAACTATATATAAAATATAATCGCGGAAAACAAAAGTAAATCACACGACAAGATTTTATTAATGAAGAAAACTGCAAGTGTAGAAAAACCCCGGGACCTAGTCCAGAATTGAATACTTTCAGAATTAAGCCGCTATACAAAATCTACACCAACTTCATATAGTTGATACCAAGAAACTACCCCTATAGTTCACTTAAATTCTTCAGTATCCCTGCACTTCCGACTTCGAAGGTCATGCACTGGTACAATTCCTTTGGATCGTATTCCAAACAGCAAATGAACAACAAATCTTTCTTTCAAGATAAAGATATCTCAAGTCATATGTAAAGGCTCTTCCGTTTAATCTAATAAACTCTTTTGCATGGTTAGATCAATCTATACAATAACAACAAAAGTAGTTAAGTTTAGATTCGCAATCAATCAATATAGATCTCAACGAGAAGCTATAAAGTGATGTCGATCTCACACAACTAATCAATCGAATAAGAAGAAAAGTAAAACAGTCTCAACATATTAGGGCATCAAACCATAGCACATGTTCCAGACACACATGCACACACAATATTACTAACTACACTCGGGTTGTTTTAATTCATGGGTGCCCTGAACATGATACATGACAATATCTCTTATTTTTATATTAGTAAAGTATAATTTGTATGCTAGCTAATATCAGTTGTTATGCAAGAGAGATTTTGATACATATGTTGGATTACAGTCGAAAGAGAAACCGTAAATAAATATTTATTGAATGTATTTGGTATTTTTTGGATTTGGTAATTCCTTGCAATTGTTCTCCAAACAAGTCTTGGTCATTACACTATAAATAGTAGAACTTGTATTTTTACAAACTCATCCCTTGGACACACTGCTTAATCACTTGTGTGGGAATCCCACTAGTACTATTCTCATAATACTCAATGGAGGGAGTATCCTAATCAGGTGAAATCTCTCACGTCGCCTTCGTTTAAAGTCTTCTATGGGATCAAGAAGCTTTAGTAGTACCGTTAGTGGGAAACTAAATCGTACTGTTATTTTAGTTTTCGATTATTGGATTGAATAACGACGAAGTTGAACCTTGATAGATCTAGTTTTTTTTTGTGATCATTCTCTTCTGATATAAGGTCACTCGAACTAGTTCAAGGATCGACAATTTCAAATTTTTTTTTATTAATTCAAGATCTGAAAATCAGACTATCGATCATTCATTGTTACAAAACTCGTTCAATAAGTGGGAACCAAGTTGTTTGTGTATGAAGATTGAATACTAATTGGTAGTCTGATCTTTCTGATAACTTCTTGCACACTTGATTGACTTGGATCTGACAAGATGTCTATCTCGATTAGGCTTTAAAACTTGTTGTATAAATCAAAAATCTATCTAGTTTTTTTTCTTCTTTGAGATCTACTTTGATTTTTTGTAAACTGAGATTCGTTATTTTGATAGTCTTTATCCTCGTTGATCTGACCTCCAAAGGAGTTTATATTAATTAAACAGAAGAACCTTTGTACTCAACTTATATTTAATTAACTTTTTGATATATTAAATTGATAAAGAGGTTACTAAAACAGGTTAGTCCTTTACTATTTCGGATTACGATCCAATGGAGTTGAATAGTAGTTGTCTTTATAGTAGGTGAAGCGACTTGGGATTAATATGCATTGAACAGATTGGTTGTAGGCATGGGGATACTGAAGGAACTCAGTAAATTGGATATAGTTTATTTACTTGGTCTCAAGTATGAGAAGTTGTTGTAGTCAACTTGTATAGCGGCTTAATTCTAAGAGTGTTCAAAACTGGACTAGGAACCGAGATTTTTTATGCCTTGCAGTTTTCCTCGTTAACAAAATCTTATCGTGCGTCTTTACTTTAGTTTCTGCAGTATAATTATTGTTATATTTATAATTAAAGTAATATCATTACACGTTAATCAACATTACGTTTGACCTCGTAGATTGGCATGGATTCGAACTTACGCTATATACCAAGTATACATCTTGTTTAAGTAATCTCTTTGGCGGTTCGTGTCTACATTAGATTACAAAAGGTGTGTTTTGCATAGGTTCATTGATATCTTAAAGATTCCTTCATTATTTCAGAGCAGTTACAACCATGCAGCTTTTATTTTGTGCAGAGACGTTCATGTGTCAGTGGTGAGACACACTCTCACTCTGTTTTCCTTGAAGTACTTGTACAACTTATCTTTTTCAGCATCATACAAATCCAATACATCCCGTGCGATAGTCACATGAAATGGGATCTTAAATATGAATTCAAGTACCCTACAGTGTTCCTTGAACCTTTTTCCTTCAACAATTCTAAAATGTTGCAGATAAGTTAACTAAGTCGTCATATATTTGAAACATGAGAAACAATAATAATACAATGGTTTTTTTAAAAGGAATAAGAAAGATACTAATGACGAACTAGAACAACTAATAAAATAATAGAGAATGTGCGTCCCGATTTTTAGGAATGCATAAATAGGCGTTGTAACTTGTATTTATTCGAAATTACATTTAACCTAAAATTATTAACTAGTTGTTTGACATGTACATCTACTAGTTTTAGATTAAAAGAGTAACGACTATGGAAAGCGGACTCCTTCTCATTTAATTAGTTTGGCAAAAAATTAGCTAATATGGGAGGAGTGATTGATCCCCAAATACCTGATACTTCTTCAACTTATATGTCAAGTGAAGTAGTCGGTGAAGGAGAATATTATAGGCAAGTTTTTTATTATCTCACTATTTTTTTCTCTCTCCGTTTTTTTTATACGACCTATACGCTAAATCATCACACTGAGTTTCTTTAAATATACTTCCATAGGGACCAAACCACTTCTTCAAGACCTTAAACGACACATTGTTTGCCATCCGATTTTGTGCACACTCTCTAATGAGAGATCGCGTAATGTCAATTATTTATTATTTGATTTTATATGGTAATAAAATAAGGGCATTCTTTTAACACGTGTGACGTCACTACTTAACCGATCAAAAAAAAGTATCACGTTCTTTTGCACGAAGCCTGTTTAGCTAAACAAATTTATGAATTTCAAAACTCTCATTAATTAAAACTTGCAAGACTTATAAGATGACCCAGTGTACGAAAATTGATGCTCCAATTGTAGAGTTGATAAAGTTGAACTTGATTTCAAATATTTAGTTATACAACTAAATTTTATGTCATTGAATAAATTTATGTGGACTCGTCAATTATAGTATGTGATCACATGTGTTATAAGATGATGTCGTGTATTGCAATGTAACTACATGTATAAGAGAGGACATTTGTACCGCGGATGACAAGATGATCTAGTGCGTTTTAGGTGTATGAGATGTCTAAGAAACAGATAATTCGGTGACATGAGAAGTTTTCCCAACAAATATAAATTATTAGATAATCAAGTGCATTACAAAATATAGTTGATGCTCCAATTGTTGAGTTATAACATGATCAAGTGCATTGCAGGTGATGCTCCAAATGTTGAGTTATAAGATGTTCAAGTGCATTGCATGTGATGCTCCAATTGTAACTGATACCTTTTCTTCTTATGTTTCCCAAACCCTAAATCCAAAAGAAATAAATTTAGGATCATGATTGCTAAATAAATCATCATATTAGGGTAATATTTTTAAGTGATGCTCTTTAACGAGTCGTTGCTATCTATAATCATTAAGAGACATCAACTTCTTTTCTCTCTCAATCTTAACCTTAAACATGCATTTTGTACAAAGAGCCACCATCATCACCATCAAACTATATTATCATTGCTTAAACAAATTAAGGTCTTTCAATCTTGTTTATTCTTCCTTGAGGTTATGTTTTTTAATGGTAAAGAGGAAAATGACTATAACATTGGGATTTGTAATGGGATAAAGATGGAAATAATTAGAGGTCTGGATTGATTGTCCCCAGATGTTGGGTTGACTCTAGCGTTTTGAAATCTTCTTATTACCATCAAAATGTTTTCATCTTTCTAATACAAATAAAAATTACTACACTAGAATTTTATATGGACCGAAATCCACGGCGTGTCCCTTGTGTCGGTAGGCTTTGTCAATAATAAATAAAAGCAAACTCCAAATAACAAAATCAAAATCATTTCTTAGTCTCATTCTCTCACCGCCTAGAACTTCTCTAATGGCGGCTCAGCCTAACTACATCCGCATATAAAGACGCAGAAACCTTAGAACATGTTTAATGAGAAAAATTCTGAGCTACACCATGAGCCAAGCTCCCCAATACCATTTCTACGAGTGGGGAGAGTCATGATGAAGTAAGAGTAAGAATTTCTACTGATACATACCTATGTGCAACTTGTCATTCTAGAGAGAATCGAGACACAATGATAGCATTTATTTGAAACTAAGAATTTAACTGATGTTTGAAAAAAAAATACATTTTAATTTGTCATATATTTGAAACATGAGAAAAAAATAATAACACAGTGGTTTGTTTAAAGGAATAAAAAAGATATTAATGATGAACTAAAAAAACTAATAAAATATTAGGGAATGTACATCCCGATTTTAAGGGAATGCATAAATAGTGGTTGTAACTTGTATTTATTCGGAATTACATTTAACCTAAAATTGTTGACTAGTTGTTTGACACGTATCTAATAGTTTTAGATTAAAAGAGCAACGGATATGGAAAGCGGACTCCTTCTCATTTAATTAGTTTGGCAAAAGATTAGCTAATATGGGAAGAGTGATTGATCCCCAAATACCTAATACTTTTTCAACTTATCTGTCAAGTGAATTAGTCGGTGAAGGGGAACATTATAGGCAAACTTTTTATTGTCTCACTAATTTCCTTCTTTTTTTATTTTATAACCTATACGACAAGTCGCTACACGAGGTGTTTCTAAAAATATTACCCATAGAGACCAAACAATTTCTTCAATACCTTAGAAGGCACATTGTTTGCCGTCCGATTTTGTGCACATTCCCTAATAAGAGTGATCACGTAATATCTAAAATTTATCATTTGATTTAATATTAGTGGTAATAAAATAAGGGGCATTTTTTTTAACACGTGTGACGCTACTACTTAACCAATCAAATAAAAATATCACGTTCTTTTGCACGAAGCCGTTTTAGCTAAACAAATTAATGAATTTCAAAACTCTCATTGATTAAAACTTGCAAGACTTATATGATAAGGAATTAATTTTTGATAGGGGCAAAACTTGAAAGGAGCATGGGGGACGCTAAGAACACAACATTGGTTCTCTTAATTTTTCATTTTCTAACTAATTTAAGTTAGGATCTTATACTTCCAAAATACCATTTTCCAAAATAAAAAAAAAACTTGTTAATTATGTAAGAATAATAACTAACCTAAATTAAAGTCAACGCAAACCGAGTGTTAAAGGGAAAGAAAAAAAACGATACAACATTTATAATAAGATTAGTCAACTTTTATTAAAATCTAATCTCTCTTTTCTGTGCTATTTAGGGTTTTTGAAGTGCTAAAGGTAAGTTCTCAATATAAAAGCTCCAAGGATGATTAAACTTTGATAAGAAATCTAATAACTTAGCTTACTCGAGTTCGTAACAGATAAAACTGTTTCATTTTGCTACTTTACCACTCGTGAGACGTGAGTAGTGACGGATGCACTCTACAGAGATGTAGATGTACTTCACCGAATTCTGTTGATATATTATTATGTTATGGATTTTAGTGATATATTATTATTACGCATTATTGATATCCTTGTTTCATAGGGACTCCTATTTGTTGCTTCCATGAATGGTTGATTTGAAAAAAGAAAAAAAACATGAATTCAACATAACTAGCCGCACAAGTGCTATCTTTAGACTATAATATTTGGTATGGATTAACACTCTATTTTTTAATTTTCTAATTAGCATTTTTCCAAGTAAAAATACTTGTTCCATAAGATAAGTAGATACTAGGAATAAAGAAGAACATTGTTCCAACTTTGATCAGTAATCAAAGAGGAAAGTTAACATAAATATAATCAAACATATATCATAAGCGCTAGACAGTACTACTCTAAATACATTACCAGGTAATTAATATTTTTCCCTTTTTATCGGTATTTTAAAATATTTCATCGTGTTTCAAGGTGTTTAAGATACCATTAATATAGGAGAACAAAAATAACATATTACCAAAATTTAGAAAAGGGTAATTTGAGAGTATAATATCTTAACTTAAATTAGTTAAAAACTGTCAAAATTAGAAGAAAAAAAATGTCGTGTTCTTATTGGTCCCCTATGCCTCCTTCGAATTTTGCCATCATCAAAAATTTATCCTAAAGATGATTCAGTGTATGACACTCGATGCTGCAATTGTAGAGTTGATGAAGTTGAACTTGATTTCAATATTTAATTATATAACCGATTTTGATGTCATTGAATAAATTTATGCGTGCTCGTGAATTAATTATAGTATGTGATAACGTGTGTTATAAGATGATGTCGGGTATTTCAATGTAATTATATGTATAAGGGATGATATTTGTATCGCGGATGATAAGATGATCTAGTGTATTTTAGATGTATGAGATGTCTAAAAAACGGATAAGTCGGTGACATGAGAAGTCTTCCTGACCAATATCATGGTGACGTGGATCCAATGAATTATTAGATAATCAAGTGCATTACAAAATATAGGTGTTGCTCCAATTGTTGAGTTATTAGATGATCACACGCATTGCAGGTGATGCTCCAATTGTTGGGTTATAAGATGTTCAAGTGCATTGCATGTGATGCTCCAATTGTTAAATTTGGGAAGTCAAGTTTGATTTTAATTGTTTGGCTAAATATTTAAACTTAATTTGAATTATTTGGCTGGATGGGTGCTTTTTTTACATAATGATTTTGTGCATACTATAAGGTGACTTGTAAACTTTGAGGAAGTATATGTGTACCTATGAATTATAAGATAATATCGTCCATATATATAAGGTGAGAATTTACCATGCGATGAACTTCATGTGCTTCATCCCAAACGCTCGCTTTTCTTTTTCATTTTCCGTCTTCATAAGACGTGGGTGATGAGTGCCAAATATTGTATATATTTTATCCCTTTTTGTTGGCATTTACTCATCTTTTGTGCATTAATTCTACATTTTATCTCATATTCTGTATTTTCATTGTTTTCAAGAATAAATATTTTTCTTACTTAATTTTGCATTTTTAGGTAATAAATAAAGTCTGGAATACTTGCGGAGCGGAAAAGAGCAGAAAAGTAGTGAAAAGCCGGGAGAAATCACGCAAGGAAGCCGCGAAGAATGGTGCGCACAACCACATTTTCTACACACAAAAACGCCTCCGTTCTCAGCCATCAGATCAGTTCTCAGAAGCATCTGATGGTCTCTCCTTCATAGAGCATCAAAATCTGAAGTCTCTGCCAAGCACCACAGCGCTGAAATTCCAAGCCTTCAGATTAGATGGTAGTTGAATCCAACGGTCGCTCCCTTGCTGTTCATCAACGTTTGATATCTCCGCCTTACACTACAACACCTAACCCCATCTAGAGCCGTTAACTTCGTTGTATCAAAAAATCTGACGGTCGCTACCAACCTCTTCAGGAGGAACCATCCGATCCACCTACCAGCTTCACATCCCACGGCCCATCTCACGAAACATCACCTCTTGATGGACCCGCCTCACACCCTAGCGACCGAGCACCTACACCCCAAACAAACAGACCCTTCTCCCATTCTATCGATTCCTCCTCCTTCTTCCCCTTCTTCCCAAAAGTTGCAGAGCTCTGCAACTCCATCACCTCCACCAGCTGCACCTTCTTCTCGAGCCACACCACCACCACAACCACAACCACCCGACAACAGCAGCATCCTATCTCCCTAAGCCTAGCTGTTGTATCTAACCCACAGCTACCATCGCATCTCACTGACCTAGATGTGGGTTTGATGCAACACCTCGATTTAGGGCATCAGAAGAATGGAGAGGAGCATAGGGAACAATTGCAGAGCATGGGTCAGCGTCGAATTGGGTAATTTTTAATTGGGTGAAAACCCTAATTTGTAATTTGGGGGAAAACCCTAATTTTAATGCTTTTGTATAAATAGAAGAGATGGGTATGGTGTAGAAGGTGTTCTTGGATTAACCAAGTAACCAATTAGGGTTGAATTTCAGTTTTAATTTAATTTTAATTTTAATGTTAATTTTCAAGTTCAGTTCAATTTCATTTATTTTCATATCACTGTTAATGTTTATATTTGTTGTTTAAATGTCTGTTAGTATACTGTTTAGGGTAATGAATCATGTTTAGTGCCTGTTTAGGCTTAGTTTTGTGTTTAATCATTGTTTTGTATCTGTTAATCCTCATTGTTGCTCACTGTTGTTGTCATGTTAGTTCACTGTTAATTTGTCATGTTAGTTCACTGTTAATTTGTCATGTTAGTTCACTGTTGTTGCTCACTGTTAGTTAAATGCTCAACTGTTGTTTTTAATTCACTGTTAGTTTGATGGAATGCTAGGCTAGATGCCTTTGAAGCTTTGATTTGATTGTGCAATGGAAGAAATCAGTGCTCATAGCAAGCTGATTATCTTGCCATTCCTTTTTTATGCTTAGGTGCATTGTGTTGATTGAGTAGTTGGGAGAAACTAGTGCTCATAGCAAGCTAGTTTTCTTCCCATTCTATATGTTTGCCTTAGCTTTGCCTTAGCCTTGCTCTGTTAGCTTCACCATCTCCCTTGCCCTTGGCTTAGGCCTTGGTTCACTTGTATTGTCATCTTTCTTTTGTTGTTTAGTTTTTAGTTTGTTTAATCTTTGCTGTTTTTGCTGTTCTTTAGTTTTATGTTTTGCTTCCATCTTTGGCCATTGGCCACTGTTGTGCTTCCCCTACTGATGTTGTTGCTGCAGCTGCCTTTTCCTCCCTTCTCCTGCACTGCTGCTGTTGCTTTTGCCCTGCAGCTGCTGTGCAGCACTTGTGCTGCTGCCTTCCTTTCTCTTGCTGCTGCTGGTGCTCCTAGGCCTGCTACCTGGTGCTGCCACTCCACTTCTCCTGCCAAGCCAAGTTCAGTTCCTCAAAGGCCCAAAGGCCCAGATCCTTGACTGAATCCAAAAGCCCAGAGCACAACTTGGGCTCATCAGAAGACCAAAAGACCAAAAGCCCAGGTTTAATCCCAAGCTCAGTTCACTACACTGAGCCCAAGCCTAAGTTCAAGGCAAAGCCTAGTTCACTGCTAGGACAAAAGGTCAAGCCCAGTCCATTATAACTGTTAGTTCAAAAACTCTGAGTCCAAAGCATCAGTTCACATTACAGAGCCCAATTCATTCAAAGGGCATTCAAACCCATTAGTACTCAAAGCCCAATTTAAGCCAAAAGGCTTCAAAGCCCAACAGCAATTTAGGAACCCAATTAGCTAGAAACTTCCAAAACACACCCGATCTCTGTGGATCGACCCGTACTTGCACGAGCTACAACCGACGACCGTGCACTTGCGGTATTACTGTAGGCCCGCGTTTTTCTGCGCTTAATTTTATACATATCTCCGGGCCCACCAAGTTTTTGGCCGGGGATAATTTTTACACCTCCTTTGAGGCCTGCCAAGTTTTTGGCGCCGCTGCCGGGGACCATTTTGCATTTAAATATAATATCTTCCCGGCCGCTGCCAAGTTTTTGGCGCCGCTGCCGGGGATTGGTGTTGTGTTTTTCTTGTGTTTTTCTTTAGCTATTTTGTATTTCATTTCATAGCATTTGCATCTGCATCTGCTTCACTTCATTTGCTGTTGGACCTGCTGTTCTGAACCTGTTTTTCCTCTGCTGGGACGCCACCAAGGAAAAGAACCAAAACCCAACTGGGTTTTTGCAACAATATCAGAGCAGCTGGGCTGTGCTTAAAAGGTAACCCATTTAAGAGAACCCGAATTGTGGGCTTCCAAATTTCTTTAATTGTGGGCTTGTAATAATTAACCCAATTTTTTTGGGGCTTTTTATTTTTCTATTTTGGGTTTGTAATTAATTATTTTTGGGCTTGTTGTTTAATTTGTGGGCTTGTATTTATTTTGTGTGGGCTTGTTTAAATTCTTCCATTGGACTTGTATTTTGGACTCTGGGTTTAAACCCAGCTGAGCTTGCAACCGATTGTGGGCCGCAGCCTTCCTTCCATTCCATTAGAGGACCAACAGTGGGCTTGCTCCCATTCAAAACCAAATTTTATTTTCTTTTAAAAAAAAAAAAAAAAAAAAAAAAAAAAAAAAAAAAAAACCAAATTTTACTTGCTCCCATTTTAAACCAAATTTTTTCTTCTTTATCCCATTTTAAACCAAAAGTTTTATTTTACTCCCATTTCAAAACCAAATTTTCAAATGTCTCCCACCAAAACCAAAGTTTTCCCGAAAATCCAAACCCTTTAAAAAACCAAATTTTGAGCTTTGTAAACTCTTTACTTAGCTTTTGAGCCAATCATGAATAGATCTTTTTCTACAGTTGGGGAGTACAACAAATCCCTTAGAGAACTTGCATATGGACAAACTTCATGTTATGAACCTTCCACGGACCATGATGTCAATAGTCATAGGAATTATTATGGACATTTTCAAAGTCGCGAGCCGCAATACATGAACCCTAATGACTATTCATACATGCATCATTCATCGCAACGTGAAAATGAACATTTTGCTAGTGCCTCACTCACACAATCATCACTTATGGATCAAATAGAAGCTCGAATCACAGCTTTAGAAATGCAATCACATGAGGAATCTGTCACATCTAATTTTCTTAGGCAACCTGAAATCTATGCATGTCCCGCATGTGGTAGTTTAGACCACCCTGTTGAGAATTGTCATATTTTGCATAATTTTAGGCAATGTAGAGAAAATCCAATGTATGAAATGCCCATAAATTGTGAGAATGGTAGTCATTGGGACCATAATCAATCCTTTGAGGGTTGCGATCAATATTTTGTAAACCCTAATGACCATGCACACATGTACCATTCACCACAATTTGAACATGAAGAATTTTGTACTCCCATGAATTTAGACTCCACCACAGAAGCTTTAAGACTCTGTCAGCAAGACTATGATAGATCTACAGCACGAATTCATGCACATTTAGATCAGATTTTGCTTCACCGACAAAAGGAGGAAATTCATGAGGAAATGTATGTTGTCCCTAATGAAGTGTCTAGTCCCATTCATGTAAATGATGTTGAATATGAACCTAATTTAGTGGAACATGAATCGACTAACGACACCACCACTTTTAATGCGGACCAATATGCATGCTACCATGATGATGATTATGATGATTATGATGATATGTTAGAAGAACATGAAAATATTGTGGAACCTGTTGGTTCAATAACATATGGCTTCTCGCCCTCGACCTTCATGAATGTTGTTCTTTTTAATACTCATTGTAATTCATATGATTTTGATATTGACATGGGATTCGTACAATTATTCTGTGAAGATGAACATGACATAGGAATAGTTGAATCTTCTGTAAACATTAATATGCATGAAAATATATTTGATGTGTCTGATTCTCTACCTATGTCACATTGTGATATTTCTCCTGATTTGCCGATGCATGAGAATAAATTTGTTGATGATGTTGATGATTCTGAGTGTGAACTTGCTAAACTGATTGATGATTGTGAGCATGATGTGACATGTGTAGATGAGTTAGAAGATTTTGATTTGATTGATAATGATATGCCTATTCTTCTACCTAAGTCACAATCTGATGGCCTTCCACCCAACCTAGATTTGGTTTGTACCCATATTGTCAAACCGATTTTTCTGAAAATTCCTAACCTAGGTTTGGAACTGTGTGCCTCCCAAGTCCTCTTGGACTATTTTGCTTCAAAATATAACACTTTTGAGGAACCACAGTTGGAAATTGCATGTTTGCCCGTCCCTAGCACAGTTCATTTCGAGCTAGACCTTTTGCATGATGAACCCCCGAAACTGCGCGATTTTGTTTTCAAAACTATATCTTCTGTAAAATCCAGGTTTGGGGGTAGCTCATTTTGTTTCACAGTTTCACTTGCGTTTCTTTCCTGTTATATATGTGTGAAGCTGTTGAAATGTCTACACTTTGTCTTTTGGGTTGATCCTCAACTCTTTAGATTGTTAGTGTATGGTGAATTTTTTTGTATATAATCCAGTAGATAAAATTTTAAAAAACCTTGTGTTCCTTTTGTATATATTTTGCTAATCCAATATGATCTCGGCTGAAATATGTTGGATTTTTTCCTTGAATAACGGAGTTTTAATTCTGCTTTCGCCGAAATCGGGTATTCTCTCTCCTTTTACTCTACTCAGCATGTCCCTTTCCATATGTTGCTTTTTAATTCTTTCCATATTTTGAAACATTGAGGACAATGTTTAGTTTAGGTTTGGGGGTATAGAGTAGATACCATGATAATTTTCCATAATTGAAAACGAACTCCTTCTTCTTTTTTTGAAAAAATTGAAAAATTCCAAAAAAAAAAATTCAAAAATCAAAATTCAAAAAAAAAAAAAAAAAAAAAAAAATTGAAAAATCATAAAAACGGAGCTCATTTACCTTGAAATGTTGACTCTTGTGCAAATATGTATTTTTATTAGGAGTCTTAGTCTAGATATTTAGGCACCCTGATTCTAGCACAATTCACATAGTGATAAGAAATTTGCACGCGCACGATCTACCAATACATGTATGGCCTCGATCTTCAAGGTGTTTGATAGGAAGTTACGATTGCCAATCACTTTAGAATACTGAACGAAACTTGACTAGCTTGTTCTTTGGTTGGTTGGGATAGAAGGTGGAGGTTACATTAAGAAAGACAACCATCGAATTTAACTGGGTGCATCAAAAAGGGCTACCTCTTGCAAAGTGTCATGTAATTTTTTGTTTCTTTTGTATATGTATCAAAAGTGTTTCCTTGTTCCAAAAAAAAAAAAAAAAAAAAAAAAGAGAAAAATATCAGAAAAAAAAAAAAAAAAAAATTCAAGTATTTATCAATTCCAACATCTCTTGTTCCAAAAATAAAAAGAGAGTAGTCAATGTAAATAAGAGTCATGTAAATAGTCATCTTTTGTTGTTTCATTGTAATAAGCAAGGAGGGTGTATGCCATTGATGTACAACGCGAGTAATTGTGAAATACCTCCAACTCATTCACAATTCTCGTAAAGTCCGGACAGCTAGCTAGATTTCGACCTTGGTTCTTAGCCTGAGAAACTATCTCTTGGTGATTAGTAGTCATAACTTCAGATCTTTCTTTACACATGTGTAGATACACTTTACACTCTTATCACATGTCTTTTAATTGTTATCAGTGCTAGGATTGTGCCTTCGATAGCTAGATTGACATCTCCATTTTGCTGTGAGCTTAACTGTTTTGCACATGTCACATTTGATGGAATCTGAGCTCATATTTTGTCCTTAGGTTTTGTAGGCACACCTCTGGTAAACCTTCACGAGACTTCAACTCGTCCACTAGGGACACTTAGTGGTTTAAAAGGCTTAGTGCATACGCTAAATGCATTCGAGAGACCAGCGACAGTGGTATAGGTAGGATTTCCTTAGTTTTGTTTTACTTGAGGACAAGTAAAATTCAGGTTTGGGGTTATTTGATGAGTGCCAAATATTGTATATATTTTATCCCTTTTTGTTGGCATTTACTCATCTTTTGTGCATTAATTCTACATTTTATCCCATATTCTGTATTTTCATTGTTTTCAAGAATAAATATTTTTCTTACTTAATTTTGCATTTTTAGGTAATAAATAAAGTCTGGAATACTTGCGGAGCGGAAAAGAGCAGAAAAGTAGTGAAAAGCCGGGAGAAATCACGCAAGGAAGCCGCGAAGAATGGTGCGCACAACCACATTTTCTACACACAAAAACGCCTCCGTTCTCAGCCATCAGATCAGTTCTCAGAAGCATCCGATGGTCGCTCCTTCATAGAGCATCAAAATCTGAAGTCTCTGCCAAGCACCACAGCGCTGAAATTCCAAGCCTTCAGATTAGATGGTAGTTGAATCCAACGGTCGCTCCCTTGCTGTTCATCAACGTTTGATATCTCCGCCTTACACTACAACACCTAACCCCATCTAGAGCCGTTAACTTCGTTGTATCAAAAAATCTGACGGTCGCTACCAACCTCTTCAGGAGGAACCATCCGATCCACCTACCAGCTTCACATCCCACGGCCCATCTCACGAAACATCACCTCTTGATGGACCCGCCTCACACCCTAGCGACCGAGCACCTACACCCCAAACAAACAGACCCTTCTCCCATTCTATCGATTCCTCCTCCTTCTTCCCCTTCTTCCCAAAAGTTGCAGAGCTCTGCAACTCCATCACCTCCACCAGCTGCACCTTCTTCTCGAGCCACACCACCACCACAACCACCCGACAACAGCAGCATCCTATCTCCCTAAGCCTAGCTGTTGTATCTAACCCACAGCTACCATCGCATCTCACTGACCTAGATGTGGGTTTGATGCAACACCTCGATTTAGGGCATCAGAAGAATGGAGAGGAGCATAGGGAACAATTGCAGAGCATGGGTCAGCGTCGAATTGGGTAATTTTTAATTGGGTGAAAACCCTAATTTGTAATTTGGGGGAAAACCCTAATTTTAATGCTTTTGTATAAATAGAAGAGATGGGTATGGTGTAGAAGGTGTTCTTGGATTAACCAAGTAACCAATTAGGGTTGAATTTCAGTTTTAATTTAATTTTAATTTTAATGTTAATTTTCAAGTTCAGTTCAATTTCATTTATTTTCATATCACTGTTAATGTTTATATTTGTTGTTTAAATGTCTGTTAGTATGCTGTTTAGGGTAATGAATCATGTTTAGTGCCTGTTTAGGCTTAGTTTTGTGTTTAATCATTGTTTTGTATCTGTTAATCCTCATTGTTGCTCACTGTTGTTGTCATGTTAGTTCACTGTTAATTTGTCATGTTAGTTCACTGTTGTTGCTCACTGTTAGTTAAATGCTCAACTGTTGTTTTTAATTCACTGTTAGTTTGATGGAATGCTAGGCTAGATGCCTTTGAAGCTTTGATTTGATTGTGCAATGGAAGAAATCAGTGCTCATAGCAAGCTGATTATCTTGCCATTCCTTTTTTATGCTTAGGTGCATTGTGTTGATTGAGTAGTTGGGAGAAACTAGTGCTCATAGCAAGCTAGTTTTCTTCCCATTCTATATGTTTGCCTTAGCTTTGCCTTAGCCTTGCTCTGTTAGCTTCACCATCTCCCTTGCCCTTGGCTTAGGCCTTGGTTCACTTGTATTGTCATCTTTCTTTTGCTGTTTAGTTTTTAGTTTGTTTAATCTTTGCTGTTTTTGCTGTTCTTTAGTTTTATGTTTTGCTTCCATCTTTGGCCATTGGCCACTGTTGTGCTTCCCCTACTGCTGCTGTTGCTGCAGCTGCTGTTGCTGCAGCTTCCTTTTCCTCCCTTCTCCTGCACTGCTGCTGTATCTTTTGCCCTGCAGCTGCTGTGCAGCACTTGTGCTGCTGCCTTCCTTTCTCTTGCTGCTGCTGGTGCTCCTAGGCCTGCTACCTGGTGCTGCCACTCCACTTCTCCTGCCAAGCCAAGTTCAGTTCCTCAAAGGCCCAAAGGCCCAGATCCTTGACTGAATCCAAAAGCCCAGAGCACAACTTGGGCTCATCAGAAGACCAAAAGACCAAAAGCCCAGGTTTAATCCCAAGCTCAGTTCACTACACTGAGCCCAAGCCTAAGTTCAAGGCAAAGCCTAGTTCACTGCTAGGACAAAAGGTCAAGCCCAGTTCATTATAACTGTTAGTTCAAAAACTCTGAGTCCAAAGCATCAGTTCACATTACAGAGCCCAATTCATTCAAAGGGCATTCAAACCCATTAGTACTCAAAGCCCAATTTAAGCCAAAAGGCTTCAAAGCCCAACAGCAATTTAGGAACCCAATTAGCTAGAAACTTCCAAAACACACCCGATCTCTGTGGATCGACCCGTACTTGCACGAGCTACAACCGACGACCGTGCACTTGCGGTATTACTGTAGGCCCGCGTTTTTCTGCGCTTAATTTTATACATATCTCCGGGCCCACCAAGTTTTTGGCCGGGGATAATTTTTACACCTCCTTTGAGGCCTGCCAGTGGGGACTTGTTTTTGTTATTTTTATGTTTTTGATTGGTAAAGATTTTTTGTTACCGCAAGTTTCAAATACATTATCATCACCAATAACTTTACCATTGTACTTATTACAATAACATTTACTTGATTGAGGGGTCTTGATCAGAAGATTTCGTAGTGAGTTAAAGATGCAACAACTAATAAGATCCAAAATATTATTTATTTTGATTTTCAACTATTACAAAGTATTGAATATAAAATATGAGTGTTTCTTCTGTATGGTTAAGTAGAGTGTAGATAAAAGCTTCCCTAGCATACCAAAAATATGTAAGGGCTAAAAATCTAGTAATAAGTTACTAACTAATAATTAACTGCTAGATAATAATTTGTTGGAGTATATAAGTCAAGGAAGAAGTAGAGAGAAAATGGGAGAAGCAAATCTTTGTCGCAAACTTCTTGATGTTACTACAAATTAACCAAATATAATCTATGCGACAATAATTTATACTTGGTTCTTAATTATCTTTGTTAGGTCAGAAGCAAGTGCTTAGTTTGCGTGAGAGGTGAAGGTACATGTACATAGCTTGCATGTAACGTATGGACTCAAGTGCCTAACTTGCATGATAGGTGATGTGCCCAATGCCTATCTTACATGATGCTAGTCAAGTGTCTATCTTTCTCTATTGACCACATACAGATACATGATAGTTAGCTATCCATCCATATCATAAAAGTAAGAAATTTTTTGTTGTATGTTGTTAGTTTTTCACCGTACATAAGAGTTTCCTAACCAGTTAAATTTATTTAATCAGATCTTGGATATTATGTTATTCCTTGATTTTTTGGGTTGGTGTTTAAGGATTGGAAACTACTCAAAACGAATTTTAACAGCAGGAAAAAAATTCATATTCAGTAGCGAACATTTTCACTGAAAACACAGAGCTTATCAATAATAAACTTGTACCTGATTAGTTATTTGGTGACTCTGGCAACACAAAAAGTAGCGGTAAACAATCCATTAACGCTTATTCCTTTTCACAATAAACAAGTTATGAATAACATCAATCAACACTTAATGAGTTGTGAGTAAATAAGCTATACCATTGTTCCTTTAATTTGGCTACCTTTTATTACACTCTACAACAAACAAGATCTCTACAAACAACCAAGCGTAGAAACAAAAACCAGGATAATATATTTTATTTTTTCTTTTACGATCAGGAGTCCATTATTCAACTAAAAAAAAACTTACTCTAGTTATCTTATCATTTGTTAGAGCACCGCTCGGTCAAACTCACAAGTTTTGGTACGTCAAGATTGTTGTCAATTTCAGTTGATCAAAACTATATATCTTGATTTATAGTCTGCTAGATTTGGTCTTGGACTAGGATTAAAGCATGGTAGTTGAGTATCATAAATTACCAATCAACCTTGAAGATTAAAGATTAAAGACGGCGTCAACGGAAACTTCATCAGCGAAGGTACGTGAAGACTGATTGTCCTATTTACTCATGTTATCTACTATTCTATCTGCTAAGGAATGTTGTATGACTTTAGTATAATGATGATATTTGCAAAGAAGATTGTAATCTATCAAGAATAATCAAGTTGGTTCTTAACGTTCACAAACTGCTTCACCAGTTCACGAATTTGAACTTATTAATGTAAAGACTTGATTTTTAATATCTCAATTACCTCGCATAAATGAACTGAATTATTCAGTTCACGAACTAGTCGATTTTGAAATAATACCGGACAATATTTTGAGATAATACTGGACAATATTTATCTCAATTAATTCGCATACTTGTTCTTATTGATCTTCTAAGTTCTCGAAACCTTAGGTCAGGAATTTGATTGATAGAAATCACAAAGCACTCTTTGTCTCAGACTTTATGACTCCAAAAGATAAATATCTAAAACACTTCTAATTTGATTTTTTTAGGTCTCTCTTGTGAGGTAGAATTGACTAGGCATCTCTATAACTTTTGAAGAGAATAAGTTCAACCTAATCTTGAGTTTGTTTGATATCTTGTTTTCTTGAAGATCCCTCATAATCATATATAAAAAATTTCCATTATCTTGATTGAATATATTTTTGAAATAAATCAAATAGGCTTTTTGTTAGAGACAAAATAGTCATAAAAGTATTTACTGAGGTTGAAGCAACTCCTAGGCCCATAAAGGACGTCTGCTATGTGAATTTATTTATAGGGGTTTTCCAGATCCAAGAGATGTAACAGAGCGCAACTGAAACTGAATTGCTTGTGGTGTTGATTTAGTCTCAATTATATTCTAGTTCGAAGTCTGATAGTAGGCTAGTGTTTGTAACGGCTTAATTATAGATGGTTCATAAATTATGGAATATGTCCCTGGGTTTTTCCGTTTTGCAGTTTTGCTCGTTAACAAAGTTTTTTGGGTCTTATGTTATTTCTTATATGTATTATATCGTTTGTCTTTATAAATGAAATATCACAAGAAATATGTCAGAATAACCTAGACAGTTTTTAGCCTACAAGATTATTCTTGTACATTCGTATCTTGAAAAATATAAATTATAAGAATTTTTCTTGTTGGAATGCGGTTCTGTAACAGTTCCAGTACATACTAGGTTATTACTTTGATGTAAATTGATTTGTGAGATCGTCCGAGCTAAATTTATCTTGATACAAGATATCATATCTCTTGTTGATTTGTGCTACTGATTGTGCCAAATTTCTCCATACAGTTTCAGAATTTAAATTTGGTAGTGTACTTGGTACCCCCTCTTTTTCATCGTCAATACAAGTCACACTTGATACACTTCAGATTTATACTGGTTCTTCGTTCCTTGATTGGGATAGTCTGTCACTTTGTCTCTGTGATTTGGAACCCGATACCAGTTGTGTTCTCAATCTAGTCAATATACATGACAATTTGTTTCCTCGGATTATAGATGATAGATATACTTATTTTTCAAGCGGATTTAATTGTCTTCCATTATGAAAGAATACATAATTCTTTCGTTATATCATTGATAAGATATAGTTGGACATTTTACATAAAATGAATATACATTCTTGGAAGTTCCCTAGGGTGGACAAATGTTTAAAGGTATGGTTTAATGTATCCGGTTGACAATTTGAACAATTCGAAATAGTTGCAGTTGTGTTTGCTAAGGTAGCTCTTCATTGGATGAAAATGCGAGAACGAGGGATTATAGTGTTCGGTATGACTATAAAGTTGGTAAGTGCATTTATTCAATCACTTATCTTGTCACAAGGCGCTGCATCACACAATCATGTTATAGGGGTTTTAGACGAGACTACATACTATATATGTTGTCCGAGAAAACCAACAAATCAATAAATTTCAAATTTGGTTATTGGAGGGAGGTCACATTGGATTGAGAGTTGAGTTTCTTCTTTGTGAAACTAATCTATTAGTCCTTGCATAGAATAACAATGTTTTATATTTCAGTCATTTGTCTTTTCTCATGTAATAAATAGTAACATATCGTTTTATCCTTTAATCTCAAGTCTTTCTAATTACATGTACTAATATGTTCATTATTTCCATTAAAATATATATATATATATAAGTTGAACCACTTCCTTTCGGCATGCTTCCTGACTAAAAGTCATGGGAACCAATTTTCCTTTCCAGTTTCCTCTCATGTCCTAGAAGATTGAAAATCAAGATATTCTTTTCCTTTTTCCTTTTCAGTCTTCTTCTTACATATCTTCAAAGAAAAGTACTTACAAGTTACAATGAAATGAAAAACATTAACTATCGACTAAGACGTACCAGGTGTACAACCAAAAAGAGATAAAGATTAAGATGTAAGTCCAGTGGTGGTGGTTTTAGATAAGAAGGAGAAGAATAAAATATTAGAAAGAATAGTGTTATGTTTGTCCGGAAAAGGTAATGAAACTATGAACCTAAAATTGACAGCTATAATCAAATATATATATATATATATATATATAAGTATATGAAAAATAGATGTCTGAAATTACATGGACTCTAGTTTTACGCTTTTTTGGTGCGGTCTTGGGTAACAACCAAGTTAAAACTAGATAGTGTCTATTTTCCGAAATTGACACTGTTACTACATAGTTGGTGTTCGTTTTTGGCTCGGTTTAAAGTGCAACTGTGTTGGCTTAGTTCACGGTTCTGGTTTGGCTTTATGCGACCTTATTAGTTACTCCCTCCATTTCATAATTTCAACCGCTTTGATAAAAAGTCAAAATTTAAAGGACTATGTGATTTCATACACTGCTCTTAATTGTTTACCAAATTTATTTTTATAAAAAATCATTACTAAGAATTACCTAAAATTTACTACCTCAGTTTGTGGAAAAGAAGTATTATCAAAATATACCAAAATGAAAAAGTGATAATACCTTTTTCCCGAAAACGGAGATGGTAAATTTTAGTAGGAAAGTTATAAATGCCCTTACTATTCATGGATCCTTCACAAATACCCTTAGAGCAAGGGCTATGGGTAGTGTCCCCTTTCAAATGAAAGATTGCACTACCAATTTGAGCAAATTAGGCTCTCCTATGTGTAGATTTCAACCCACTTTTCCCCCAAACCCTCCCACACACTCGTTCAGACGAACGAGTAGTTCGGAGTTTCACACTAGACGGGGGACTATCTCCTGTCAGAAAAAATAAACTTTTAGTGCAAAACGAGGGACAGTCCCCCATTAGAACCTTTTTTTTTTCGTTTTTTTTTTTGACGGGGGACTATCCCCGTCTATGTAGAATTTTTTTAGGTTTTTTTTGTTGACGGGGGATTGTCCCCCGTCTAAGAAGATTTTTTTTTTAAGACGGGGGACAGTCCCCGTCTGGTCCAAAATCTAATTCTTTTTAAATAAACGAGAGACTGTCTTCCGTGTAGTGTCTTTTTTTTTGTATTTGTCCATAATAGCTTCACTCATTCATCTGGGCGAGTAGTCTTTCATACGAAAGAGTTAGTCTCCATTTGTAGACTACCCATAGGATATGCCCGTATGAAACTTTATAAATACCCTTCGTGGCATATTCGAAATAATTTTAAAAAACATAATAACCATAATTCCTTATTTAACCTCCCTTACTTCGTTCTTCTCCGCTTCTGATTCGTTCTTCTTCGCTTCTTATAACAGAAGAAAAAATATTTCATCCCCACCACCGCCATCATTTCCATCGCCCTCCACCACCGCCAAGATCTATCACCGCCACCAAAACCAGCACCACCATCTCCATTACGTCCGCCACTAGTATCAGCAGATTTATTACGATTTGTGTTCGATTTCAACTAATTTTAAACCAGTTTCAAAGATCAGTTTGATTTTTGGTTTTCGGTTTGGTAATATCAAGGTTGAGATTTAGATTTCAAGTGGATTTTGAGTTAAAGATTCGAATTCAGTGATTTGAGATTTGTTGATTCTGAACGGATAAGGTTCAATTTTATTTTTAGGTTTTGGTTTTGAAATTTGTGAAAACTAAAAAATTGGGTTACATATTGATTAATATCGATAAGAGAGAGATTTAGTTTCCATTTTGTATTTCATTTATCTAAATTAGTTTCTGGTGGTGGTGGTGGTGGTGATTAAATTGATGAAACTATGGTTGGCGGTTTGAAGCTACTGGTGTTATTGTTTGTATATTACTTTTCAGTACATACTGGTGGTGATGTTGGTGTATCAAGATGTAACAGGAGGTGATGGGTATTAGATGGTAGTGGGTGGTGGTGGATAGAATATGCTAAACAGAAGGGACTGAGTATGTTGCTCGTTTGGATCTAATTGGTGAACTGAGGTATATTTTCTTCCCTCTAACTTATAAATCTTTCATATGTGAATTAAATAAATTGTCTTTGTATATTAGTAGCTTAATTTGTGTATGAATTAAATTGGCGTATTGCATCACCTCCACAATAAATTGGCTTTTTTTATCACGGTTCTAACTTTAACGGGATGGTGTTCTTAAGTATTGCATCACCTTGTCTAACAGAGATTTCCCCTTGTATACTCTTAGTTGTTATTGTATGGTAATCAGGTTGTGCAAGATGAGTATGAGTTCTTTACAAAACAACAATTGGTGACCATATTTTTTGCCCCAAATTATTGTGGAGTATTCTGGTGCTATAACGATCGTCGATAACGCACTAAGTTGTTCGTTTCATATCCTTAAACCCAGTGAGAAGAAAGCTGAAGGTTCCGCATCATGTCAGAAACACCACCTCCTAAGGTGATGCAATACTCTTGATTTTAAATTTCATTTATCTGCAATGGTCTTGATGTGACATTCTGGCATCTTCTCGATTCTTTTCTCTTGAGAAGCTTATTCATGTACACTTTTTGTTAGACACAGTTTCTGCTAGTTGCCTCCAAGTTAGAGACAACTTGACCAAGTTGCTTCCACTATTAGAGGCAACGTGTGCTAGTTGCTTCCTTTTTTTTGGAGACAACTTGTATTTATTGTTTTCCTATTGTGTTTCTTTTTAGAACTGCTGTTACTGTGCGACGGGTCGAGATGTATCATACCCAGGCCTAAATGTATCCTACCAGACCTGAAGGAAAGATTTCATGTTAAGGAGTTAGTTTTAGGTTGTTTGTTGGTTAAAATGTTTGGTCTGTATTACTATCTATCTGTTAATTGCACATGATTTTGATATGTTGTTTTGTATTGGCGAATCTGTGATGCAATGGTAGCACAAATGACTATATGTTAGAAGATGTGTGTTCGACTCACACTAGGTTCACTTATTTGTGTATATGTTTTAATTTTTGGAGATAACTTGTGATAGTTGTCTCCATATTTGGAGACAACTTGGGCTAGTTGCTTTCACTTTTGAAAACAACTTTGTATTAGTTGCCTTCACTTTTGAAGACAACTTGAGATAGTTGCCTCAGATTCAGACAACTTGAATTAGTTACCTCCATTTTGTTTTGCAACTTGTTTTTGTACACTATTTGTTGGAGACAACTTGAGCTAGTTGCCTCCACTTTTGGAGACAACTTGATCTAGTTGCATCTGATATGAACACAACTTCAGTAAGTTGACTCCACATGATGGTGGTAGTTGGCGGTGGTGATGGTGGTCGGCGACGGTGGGTGGCGGTACATGGTGGATACGAGGAAAGTGGTGGTGGTATGCGGTGGTGGTGGCTGATGGTCGGTTGTGGTGGTGGCTGATGGTCGGCGGTGGCGGAAAGTGGTGGTGGTCGCGACAGCGGCGGTGACGGTGGTCGGCGGGGGCGGTGGTGTGGTCAGCGAAAGTGGTGGTGGTTGGCTATGACGGTGGTGGTGGTTGATGACGGCGGCGATGGACAGTGGTGGTGGTGGTTGACGTGGTGGACAACAGTGGTTAGCAGTAGAGTGTTTTTTTTTAATAGTGTAGTGGTAGTAGTTTTGTATATAATCATATAAAAATGATATTTTAGTAATGTATTGAGCTTAGAGATATTTGTATAAGTTGATAAGAGTATTTTGGAAGTAGCCCTTTAATAAGGGTATTTAAATAATCTTCCCTTAAATTTAAATAGGAAATAAAAAGAACGAATACAAGATGCCTTTAAAAACCGGAACTTAAGAATTTTATGGGGAAGAAACTTTATAATTCAAGATGTTAACATTGCAGCCAAAAATAAATGAAATTTTAAAACAAAAAAAGAAAGATCAATATTATTTTCCACTTAAGCCATATTTTTCGTAATATTAATTTATTAAAAAAATTAAGGGTAATCAACTGCTTATTGAGAAAATATGACTTATAATTTGAAATAGAACACTATTGTGGCACAGCCAAAAATAGTATAGAGGACGGAAATAAGAGAACAAAGAAGTTATATCTCAATACCTATTCTACAAGTTGAAAAGTTGCAAACTAATTTGGCGACTCAATTCCAAAACCACTTCTAATAATAAAAAAAACTAACTTTTCGTGAAATAAAATCCTTTTGTTTTTGATTTATGGATTGACTCCTACTTACAGAGAAGTGGAATCATTTTTATCATCATGCTTTAAGTGAAACAAAACTAGGGGTGCACATACCCTACCCATACCCGCCAACCCTATCCTACCCGCCAGTTTTTTAACCGTATCCTATCCTATCCTATCCACTATTCGGCGGGTAGGGTGGCGGGTAAAGATTTTCTTAACCGCCAGTAAACGGGTAGGGTGGCGGGTATAATCCATATCCTATCCATCCTACCTAGAAGTGCACATACCCTACTCCTACCCGCCAACCCTACCCTACCCGCCAGTTTTTTAACCGTATCCATTATTTGGCGGGTAGGGTGGCGGGTAAAGATTTTCTTAACCGCCGATAAACGGGTAGGGTGGCGGGTATAGGCCATATCCTACCCACCCTACCCGTTGTGCAGCCCTAAACAAAACATTAAATCATGAACCACCCAGGGAAACCTCGTGCTCGTGGTGACATAGTAGCACATTTTACAGTGTTAAAGCTGGCGTTCCCGAAACTACCGGCAAGCGAAAATGACCATAACTTCCACTCCCTAATCGCGTTTTGTTCACCCACGTTAGCAAAGAATGAAGCAAAACCGAACTCCAGTTCCTTACAAAACCCACTCTGCCGTCGTCTATAAAATCCCTAAATCTGATTTTTCTTCCCGCTTCAGAAACAACTTCCATTCTCACAAACTCATCCCTACACGGCTACACATTCAAATTTCAAATTTCTCTGAAACTTCATTCTTCTAGATCTGAATGATTTATTCTTCTTCTTCATCTCTATTTAGATTTATCGATCTCTAATTAAACGCTTGAAATGAAGTTAAAGATAAACAAAGCCTGTGATTTAAATTCCATTTCAGTTCTTCCTCCTCATTCCAGGTTAGCTAGAACAAAATCGAAAACCTAATTCCTTCGATTTCGTGTTGATTTTGAAGTTTTTTAGCTTAATTTTGTTTGATTCGTGTATGAAATTTGTAGTTTTGTAACTTCATTTTGCATCTGGAAGTGACGATTCTTCGATTTTGTAATGATCTTGTGTTTATTCTGATGATTTTGCTGTTTTTGTGATTTTTCGATGGATGAATTTTGTATAGAAGACCAAATGGAATCACATCTGGAAGTGATTCTTCGATTTTTGGTAGAAGTCAGCTTCGATCTCAACAACCTTCACAAGGAATGTCATCTCAACTTTCTCAATTGATGTCATCTCAGCTCTCTCAAAACTCTATTGATAACATTATTAATAACGAACAGGTACAGATCTTCAATTTTGTTCAAAAAGTTTCTAGGTGTTTGTTGATTCTGAAATGCGATCGTCTCTAACTGTCTCTCTATCTCGCTTCGATTTTATACTTACTTGTGAAGTTTGATTCTTCATAGAGATTTGCTTCTCAAGAAAGAGAGAATTCTGCAAAGAGGATTTCTTGTTTAGCACCGAATTCTCTTGCAAGAGAAGAGACTCAGATGCCGAATTCAAGATCTTCAAACAATTATAAGCCTAGATGGGGATCTGCTCCTCCTCCTGTTACAGATCATCATAGATGTAAGCTTGTTTATAACTATCGACTTAATGGATCATGTTTATTGAGATTTAAATTAGGAAAAATAATCAAAATGTGGAATGTTTTGTGTTGGATTTTACATTCAGAAGAAAAAGTTGTTGTTCACAGGGGATCATACTTAACTTGTTCTTATACTGATTAGCTCATTTGGCAGGATACTTTGTTTGTTTTCATTTCTGGATTTGAGTCAGCTGGCTTAGAAGAAAAATCTCATACTTCGCTTGTTCATATACGTAAGCATGAGACATGAATTATAGCTCATTTGGCAGGATTTTTGGTATTTGGTTCGATTGGAACAGGTCAGGTTAGTGATGAACTGGAACACAGGATTGGACAGATTGAGACTACGCAGAATCGTCATGGGATGATCCTTGAATCTATACAGGGCGACGTCATGCAAGTAAAGAAGCATATGCAAGAGTGCGCATTGGACAGTAAGTAAATGTTTACCTTCGTCTCAGTCAGACAGTCACATTAGGAAAAATTTAGAATGGTTGTTAGACATGTAGTGAATCACATTAAAGAAAATAAGTACTGTATGTTGTTCTCTTTGAAACTGAAAATGTAGTCCATCTTAATGATTTCACTGTTTCAGTTTATTAAATGAGGAAGGTATTTGAGTTTTTGATTGAGGTGTTGTCTTGTTTGTGTAATTCGCTGATTTTCTTGTGTTCTCATTCAGTTGAAGGTATAAAGCAGAAATTGGCAGGCCATGATAACTCATTGCAGCTAGTGGTAACTTTTTTATCCTTTGATTCTTCTTGTTTTCTTGCTTCAAATTCCAAATCAGTAAGTATCCATTAGTGTATAGATTTTCTTACATCTGAACTAAACTCTACTTACTAGCTCAAGGGAGAGGAAGATATCAAAAATACCCTCGATGAAAGCTTCAAATCCTTTCCTGTTCAGCTCAGAAAGGAAGTACACCAAGATATTATCTCTGCAATTTCAACATTTCAGAATCACAACGAAAAACAGATGGTCAAGTTAACAACTGAACTTTCTGGAGCAGTGAAGGTTTGTCTAGAAATTGATAAAGAACAGTACTTACTTGGTCATATTAATCATTGCCGTTGCCTTTCACCAAATATTTTGGTTAGCAACATATTTCTGCCATTCAACTCTATGTAGAATGATATTATCAAGTAAAATTATGTTTATTTCCTTGGATTTTCGAAGACTTGGTGGAAAATGCCGAAGTAAAGTACATAGAATTTTTCAGACATCTAAATTTTATATTGCTAGTTGCATAACGCGGAATAAAGAGATAAAATGATGCTCACCTAATTAAACATATTAGGGATGTACACACATAAAGTGTGAATAGTTTGAACTCAATCTTCTATTGTGTATGCTTATGCTCACAGATCAACTCCTCTCATTGCAGGAAATAACTGGTTTTCTGCAGCCTTTGGACAATAATGAATCGGTTCCCAGTATGCTCAAACTGAAAGTACTTCATCTTTACTAACTCATTTGATGATTTGTCTTATCATTTCATTGTAGTAACCATACTAGTGCAGTTGTTTCTTTTTTGCGCTTATATCTTCCTGCTGTGTAGGAGAGAGAGTGCCACCCTGTTCGATCTCAAAACATGGAACCTCCAATGAATAGGTATGTTTGAGATACACATTTCGTCTTTCTTGGGCTGTTTATGTACTAAATTACCTAATGCTTGCCTCTCGAAGCAAAGATTCGTGAATTGCATATTGTCTGTGCGAAGATAGTTTATTGTATTTGCTTACTGGACGCTCATGTGAGTATGCTAAGTGTTGGTGTTACAGCATGGCGAGTTTAGTTTCCCCCATATCCCATCTGGTGGATTCTAAACATTGTCAAATAGTAGTGTAACTTCAACCTTGGTTAAGTTTGTTGTTCTAGTTCCATTTGAAGTTTTGAACAAGTAAAGAGTAGAAACATATTAATGTTTATTCATATAAAAAGGTGCAATTTCTATATAAAAGTTATTACAGATGATCTGACGATGTTTAGGTTCCCTTTCTTCTGAAACTGATAGCTGTAGTGTGTGCTTGTGTTAAACTGCCGTCATTAGTTTCTCAGTCTCTTAAAAGAATCTATATGGTTTCAGTGCCGTCTTGCCTCAAAGAGTAAATACAAGAAGTAAGCGTAAACCAGAGAAAAAAGCGGAAACTCGGCGATCGTCAAAACTGAAACCAGATTCATTTGCTAATGCACATCGAAGTAAAATTAACGTACCAGAGGAAATTCCTCTTATAAACCTGGTAAATTCAGTATTATGGAATGAATGCTCACATGACATGTATATTTCCTAAGCACCGTCCAACAGTCATTTTTCAAAATGTCCATTTAAAGTTGATAATGGTGTTTCAGGATGAAGAATGGAGGCAGAATAATGAATGGGATGCAGAGCTCGATGGTGGTTTTGCCTGCTTACTTGGAGAAATAGAAACAGGTACTGTATGATAATTCTTATTTCTTAGTGCAGACTGCCAAATGAGGACTTATCCAGAGTTTGTAAAAAGAAACAAGAAATGGATGGTACCAAGTCATATTGAAGGTCCTTTGATTGAGAGTTACCTCTTATTTATAGTTGTTGGGTGCTAACAAAATGTTGCCAATCAACGTAGTTGAGCTCCTGCTGTCACTATATGAACTCTTGGTGAAGAGATAATATCTAAAGATTTTAACAAAAAAGCTGATATTTGGCCACTTTGTATATATACTTATACTTATACTTCTGTTTCGGTTTTTTTTCCCATCTTTAATTGCTTCATATTTTGCCATATTGACTTACATCAAACATATTGCGCATTTGATTTCCTCGCATTCCTGAATTCATCTTGTGACAAAGAACAATGTACTAAACTAATTTAAACTATTTTTTGTTCTTGCTAAAGGTGTTGGAAGCAGGTTCTTTGATGAATCTCAGGTAGAAACTGATCAGATTCTTAAGAAAGCTAGAAGAAGAAGCAGAAAAGTTAGCAGTGTTATAGTTCTAAATTAATGGTAAGGTTTTCACTCTTGGAAATTACTTTTGATACTTTATATCATAAATCTCCAAGTTACTAAGAATATAGTCCCACTTGAGGGAAATTGAAAGTCTTTTTCTGTTCAGATTATATCCCAGAATACACCACACGTGTTGTAAGAGTTTCCAGAAGGCCTATTTAACTGTCAACTGACCCATAATAACCTCAGACAAAAATATGAACCGAATAGAGAATATGATAAAGAGACTTCCATAATGAAATATCTTAACCCCTTGGGTTTATAACTCCATGCAACTCGTTATTCATTAGTCATAACGTTCTAGAAGTATAGAAGCTACTCCATCAGTTCTATTGATAATGGTTAAGGTTTGACCCAAATAGATAACTCTACTAGTTCTGCACTGGTGAAATGATTCAGTGAATAGTTCACACTACGACTCTTTCTTCTTACCCCAGATACTTCTAACTGCAACTATAAGGACATGCTTGTTATATGGGCTATTTCTGCTATCGCTTATGTTGTTAAAAAATTTCTGAAATAGCCCATTCAGCAAGAAATTAAACACCCAATAAGATCCTCGAAAACTTAACACTGAGTACTTATTCTGGAGGTGTCCTGAACATGGTCTTTAAATTTTCTTCATCTGCTTTTCTTTCTTTTATTTTTGTATGTAGAATGGGCATTTTCATGTAGTTTAACTTACTGGAAGTTGCTTGTCAGATACTACATACCATTTTGTGTGCTGCTGCAGGATAGAAAGAGATAGAGAAGCAACACGTAATGGCAAAGATATTTTGGTGCAGATTCATAGTAGTATGTGATTAGACCATGAACTGAACTTCACATCAGGTAAACATGTGCAGCTCTGCAAAAAAGTAACAGAAATGGAGTACTATACCTCCCCATGTCCCTACAGATAAGAACTGAGTGTTATGGTTAGGTGGTTGGTGCCCTAACTCTTTTTTATCATGTTACATTGTTTGTCTCCTTAGTGCAGCAATTAGTAAATAATGGACCCTGTCAGTTTAACTTTTTACCCATTTTGATCAGATACTGAGAAAGTGGGATCTGTACCAAAAACTTATAGTTGGAAATAGAATTCATGAAAGCTTTACAACTACTACTTAGGAACATAACTAGCTCCAGCTTTTTCAAAGTGATTGAGATTTTTTAACCCAGGTTAAAAGCTCTCATTATACATGTGTTAATTTAGTTGAATTCTCTGGATTTGGACAAACTGAAATACAATATCCGTTCTGGTAGAATTGCACTTGCTTGCACACACATCCCTCTTTCCATAAAGGCGGGTAACGAAAGTATTTGTCTCATTTTGACAGATGCAGATACTTAGATATGAAAATTGTGTTAGTATCGCTTTCTTAACTTTCGGTTATTCCTTTTTTTCTTGTTAATTAGAAGATCCCAATTTAGTCTATTATGGAGTTCTTTCTTTTGAAATTATTTTTTCTAAAGAAAAAAAACATTATTAACGAATCTGTATATCACTAAATGGGAAATGGACTTTATTTCCCACTACCAGCGGTGTTCATTGGAAAAGGGGAAGAAAAAAAGATAACCAGTCTTTTACGTTTTTCCAACTAACCCATTATTCACCAGTTAGTGTTGGCATGGGCCTATACTAACATGAAATACATGATCACTGTCTGCACCAGAAAAATTGTTTTACAGTTTTCATTGTCCTTGTTATAATGAGTCTTGAATGTGAGTCATCTGATTCATGATCATTTTTTAATTATGGGACATCAAGACCTACAAATCTATATCTGTATTCGCTACAAATCACTAATCTACAGGGGATCTAATCTAGATGTACTAATCATTTGATTTGTACCAAACTTTAGGTCAAAATACTCAATGTCTTAACGGGCCCTCCACGGTTGTCCCACATGACATCTTTTTTGGCCCGTTGGAGTTATTGGATTTCTGTTTGCCCGTCATCATACTGTTATTTTTTCTTCGTTTCTTTACTTTTTTATATATTTTTTTTAGTGTTTGTAATTATGATGAGTTCATAACTGCTGAGAAGAAAGAGGTATTAGAATACTAGAAACGATCTTTATTTACTTTACCCAATTAATTGGATAATGAATAGTTTCAATGACAATTCTGTCTTCTTATGTAGTTTAAGGACACAAAACAGTTCCCAAATCCTAGAAAAATGTACTACAGTCGTCTACAGCACACTTGTAGTATTTTATTTCTAAAGTGTGAGGCAAGGTTAAGGAATTTAGTATAGTATCATATAAAATTCGGAATTCATATTCTACTACCTTTGTCTTATGTTCTAAGGTCATGGTTTCTGGTTATAGGATATATAGATCAACAAGACCTACTTCCAGATAGAACAAGATTTAGTATATAAAACCAGGATCATAGTTGTAGAAAAATAACCTTATGTTTTTGTCTTACGTATTATTTATTTTAGTTAAACTAGTTTAACCTTAGTGACTCATAATTCCACTCATTTAGTACAAATTGATACTAAAAGTGTAAGACATTTTTCCTTATCTTCCTCCAAGAGAGATGGCTGCATTTTCCTTGCATTCGTTCGGTTTGAGAAAAACTTTTAGTAGGTATTTTGGGCATCACAAAGGATTGAGCTGTGGTTTTTAAAGTAAACGATTCTTTGACAGATATTAGAATTTAGAACCTTCTTTATCTTGGATTCTTTTCGTCATATCTATTGTATCTTAGTTGCAACTGTTCACAGTGAAAAGACCTGTTGATGTGCTTCTTTTATTGCAAACAACTGCTAAAAATAGATTCATCAACGTCTATTAAGTCCAATAAAAATTTACAACGGCTGGTTACATCCTACTGTAAACGAAAGTCTTGCAACTTACTTGCCGACATATAATCATGATTTATCCCTTAAGTCTAAGTTTTATTGCCTTTCGTTGCATTCCCACTAATTGATAGATTACAATTATTATTATATTAAGTTCTTCTTTTTTAAAATTAAGCGACTATTTGATAAGTTAATTACTAACGTTTCTTTCTTTGTGAATTAAAATTCCAATCGTAGCTAACAAGCAAGTACAAGTTGTTGTTTACTTGGACTAGTGAACAATCTACCAGATTAATGGTTGTTGGGCAGGCAAACTGATTTCTTTCTAGATTACATAAACAACAAGGTATGTAAGGTATCAAGGAATCAATGGTAGGGTTTTGGATTTTGTCATAAACCTCCTTTTGATCATTTTCATTTTTGTTAAATAAGCACTTGTTTGACAAAGACAAACCGTTATCTTGTACTATATCTTAGACTAAAATATAAAGATCACAAAGAAATGTCTTGAGTTTTATTCCATTTTCTATTCCATCTTGGTCAATTACAACTATATCATGCTTACATTATATTAATCACAAGAACAAGATTAAACCGTGTGATTCCACCTCTACGTATTTTAATTTCTTATTAATGCGAAATAAAATCCTAAAAAATCTGGGTTTTTTTCTTGCATTATAATGACAGTTTTCTCTGTATCAGTTTTGTACATAACCTTATGTGTTAATCTTTCTTTATCTGGTGTGATTGTGATATCGATTGCAAAAGAGAAAAATTAGAATATAAAAAAGAAGAAGAAAGTGGTTAGCAATTGATAATCACACTATATAATCTGATTTAATTAACTTTGTTTTCTTGTGTTAATATATGTGGTTTATTAGATGTTAATTGGATTAGTTGGTATTGGACAAAGATATGAGGAGGAAATTTTTTTTTTTTTTTTACTCCCAAAAGTATATGGTGACAAAAAATGAGCTGAATCAGGATAGCCTGTAAAGAAAGTGTCGGTCCAGAAATATCAAACCGACGGTCTTCTTCTTAGAAGTGAAAATGATCGACCTTGGTCCCCTAGCTACTACTCCTGCAACAGGTGAGCAAAGGCCGTACCCGAGAAAAAACCTTGTGTTAAGCTTGTAGCAGAAATATATACCAAGTTGGGGTTCATAAATGTCAGTAGTTGAGTCCCCTGTAGTGTCACTTGTGTGATATTCAATTTCTACGAGAGCAATCTTGTCAAAACTTAAGGTTATTACTAACACTAGCCAATGGTTTGGTGGTGTTTGTTTGTGATCATCATACTTCTTACCTAAAAGAGCTTTGACCGTTAACTTTCAAAGCTTCTGAAAAAAATTAATTAATTAAGCAATAAGGCATGACTGTTGAGGTCATTGGTTCAAAGAAAATGATTAACAAACTGCATTTCTTTGTTTGGAGGTTTTAGGTGTGGAGGAAATAACAACCTAGAAAGTAGCTATATAGGCATGGAATGAAAAGGATGGAATATGACATTTTCGGACGGTTCAACATTGTAATCACATTTCAGGCCACCATTGATTCCATAGAAGACTTGGATCTTTATGGGATGGGTTGTTGAACCCGTTTGGAAAATGAAGGTCCTAAAAATATCATGGCTAACCAATGGCAGGGCGACACATAATCAGTAGAAACTCTGTGCAAGCCATTTTATTACACCCTTTGGAGTTCGGAGTTACTGACCGGGGTATATTTGGAGGGAGTGTTTAAATGCTGTTGACGTGAAGAATCTCAACAACTGCATATGCAGTCCGTTTTGGAGGTACCCTTTCGTCTAAAGTTCCGACAAGAACTGATTATCTGACTCATGTTTTTCCATTTATTATATCTTGTGACCAACCATTTATTAAGGGGCAGGACAACTATTTACAAAAAGAACCCAGACGAATAGTGGTCGGAGTTTGAATCTTCTCGGCCGATACAAACACGTGTATTTCTAGAACAGTTTTTAAGTCTCCAAAATTAGGATGGACAGTCGAGAATGGGTATGAATCCGATGATAATGTATTGATCCTCAAAAATCTTGTACTTGTTCTGTCCTAAAATTTTTGTCCTCTATTCTATTTTCATCTATCCTAAAATATTGGTAAATTTCGGTTTATAGTCATATTTTTTAGTCAAACTCTCAAATATATCTTTCAGTTCTTTATAATTATAAAGTTATTCTTAAATATAACGAATCCAAATCTTAAATAATATATACCTCAATGGGAAACAAATCTACTAAATTAATCTATAAAGATTTTTATTTTTATCTTCTCTTTAAATATTTTTATAAATAATAAAATCACCAAATATTTTTTTTTTCTTACACTCCGTAATTCATATATTCATTTTAATTTTGGTAATAACATAACATTTAATAGGGAGTAATTTTTTCCGATTTTGAAAATCGGCTACAATTCTATGTATTGTTTTGAGGTTTTTTCCGATTTTATGAAGAAAAAAAACACGTGTCGGCCGATACGACAGCTGTACTGACACTAGTTCATCAAAATTTAGGTTACTAACCAATTAACTAACAGTTTGGTGGTGTTTGTGATGAATGAGATTAGAGCGTCTAACCTAAATGAGGTTTGACAAATTTTTCAAAACTGCTATAATCATTCCGTAACCAAATTGATGCAGAGAATTGGACATGAGGTCATTGTTTTTGAGAAAAGGATTAACAAACTACATTTTGTTTGAAGATTAGGAAATAACAATTCCTAAAATCCCATCCGAACCTATAATAGATTAGCTAAATAAACACGAAATGAAAAGGATGGATTATGACATAACTACTTATCAAATAAAATAAATAAAATATAAAAAAAAAGGTTTGATGGTTCACCATCATATTTAGGCCAACTGATTCAACAATTCAAACATAACCGATTCCTTGAAAAAGAGAGTAAAAAGAAGCATGAACCTTCTCATCTTGGCATACCAAACATTTTGGGTCTCCTATGCTAGTTGTGTAATAATGGAAGGGTAATTTTGTAGCCAAAAATTCTTCACGTAGCGTGAAAACTAGCACTCTAAAACCGCATCCTTATAAAAGCACAATCACTATAAAATTGCATCCTTACATGATCTAAATTCGTGTGGAAAATCAGAAATAAAAGCACAATCGCTTCTTCAGAAGTAGAACGTCAAATCCATGAATTAGAGGCAAGAAAATTTTATTTCACAAAAAATTATTTTGAATGTGTTCCAACTTGAGTTCTGTTTTTTTTTTTTTCGAAATAGAAAAATGATCTCTTAATAAGGTGCTTGGATGTACACTCAGAAGTTGTTTTTCGACTTCTGGATGTTAAAAACTCAAAAGTCGGTTTGGTAAATAATTTTTCAGAACGACTTTTGGAATTAGAAAAGCCAGTTTTTTGTGAAGCAAAATAGTTTTACTTTGACTTCTGCTTCTGGAAAGCAAAACTATTTTGATAAATAAGCACTTCTGCTTCTAGTATCCAAACACACTGTAATTTACCAGACAAGCTATAAGAGCAGTTCCTATGGCAATGTTCAAATGTATTTGTTTGTTCAGTCACGTGGAAGGTCAAACCTGATTCTCCACTATGGAAAAGAAGTGAGCGACTTATGGTTAAGCGCGCGATATACACCCTGACTCTGGCGCTCGAACTACCAGAGCTGGCACTTTTGTCGATGACGCCATAGTTCGGACTACGGACGCCAGCGTTTGTGGCAAGACCGTCAACGACAACTGCAACTTTTTAACGGTCACCGGAACAACTAGTTTCCACCTCTATAAATACGACTCGAATTTGATCTCACAAATACACAACAATCTTTCATCTGATCAATCTATTCTTAATTTCAATTACTTTCAATTTTCAAACATGAATTCTGATTTTGATTCTTCTGGGGAGGATATGGAGATGGATGACATGTTGTACGAAGCAGATGAAGAAATTTGTGTGGAGTTTTTGCATCAAATGGATGAAGATGAAGATCAATATAGAAGAAGACGAAATTTTATGTTGCAATTACAAACCGGATCATACCAAAGCCATTAGAGCCATATGAAGTTGCGACTAGAAGATGGACGTGGCGGAATCGACATTTTTACCACGAAAAGCTGATGCATGATTATTTTAATTATGACTGCGTGTATTCCGATGAGGATTTTCAGCATCAATTCCCATAGGCCGCAACTTGACGCAAAGGATTATTGCCGAGCTTTGTCAAGTACAACCTTTATTTAATTATCAGTATGATGCACGACATATGCGAGGCCTTAGTCCCGAATAAAAGATCACTACGGCCCTCCGTATACTATGTTACGGGGTACCAGCGGATTCCACGGACGATTATATCCGGACTGGGAAAACAACCGCCTTTAGGTATCTCAAACTGTTTTGCGAAACAATAGTCGAGCATTTTGGTCCAACCTTTTTAAGAAAGCCTACTTAGGAAGATGTTCAAAGAATAACTGCAGAAAACACCGAGAGGGGTTTTACAGGAATGCTAGGTAGTCTTGACTGCATGTACTGGACGTAGCATGCATGTCCGGTAGAATGGGCATGCCAATATAAGGGTCATTATCCAAAACCAACTGTAATTTTGGAAGCTTCATATACTTATGATTGTTGGTTTTGGCATGCCTTTTTTGGACTCCCGGGTTCAAATAAAGATCTCAACGTTTTATATAAGTCATCACTGTTTGAAGATCTTAAGAATGGGGTCGCGCCGCACTGTAATTTCACCATCAACGATCATCACTACACTCAAGGTTATTATCTAGCAGAAGGAATCTTTCCAGAATGGTCAACTATGGTTCAAGCTTATAAACAGGTAGGCTTTGGTCCGACGTCTTCGAAGGATATGCAGTACTTTAACACCCAACAAATGGCATGCAGAAAGGATGTTGAAAGTGGCATATTGAAAAGGAAGTTTGCCATCATAGCTGGGCCGGCGCGCTTTTTTGATATTCAAGAAATGAACAAAATTATGCTAACTTTTATTATTCTGCATAACATGGTCATTGAAGAAACCAGGCGTGACCCAACCTGGACTAGTTTTCCAGATGAAGATTTAACCAAGGATCTTGTGGTAGATCTTGGGCGTCCGACAAGAGAATATAGACTTGCCAATGACAGACTCCACAATCGGAAGATCTATGCACAACTAAGACAAGATTTAGCAAAGCACCTTTGGGCTTTAAAAGGAGCACCAGACGGTGCAAGGGGCGAGGAAGAGGGAGAGGAAGAGCAAGAGAGAGATAATATAATTGAGGCAATTATATTAAAAGTTGTTGTTTATTTTAATTAATATGTTTTTTTATTTTAAAGTTGTTTGTTAAAATTGAGGCAATTATATTAAAAGTAATTTTAAATAAACTTTAAATAAACGTGTACAATTAAATCAAACTAAACTGAATTAAATTAAAACGACTACACTGAATTAAATTAAACTTAACTACACTGAATTAAACTAAACATGTTCATTCATTATCAAGACTGAATTCCTCTTCGTTTTCTTCCGAGGCATCATCTTCGTCTTCCACATTCACATACTGGCCAGTTGATTGAGGGGTGACTTCAGTTTGTTGGTGGGGGACTTGTTCGTCCTGGACTTGATCGGCCTGTACTTGTCGTTGTTCGGCCTCATCCATTTGCTTAGTCCATATAGCATATTGTCGTTCATTCATTTTGTCGGTGTCCAAGGAGAGTAACTTGTTTAGCTTACAATCCCTGTAGTATTGTTCCCTCGAAAGACGACTTTTTGCTTGATTATTTAAAGCAATGGCACGTTCCCTGACTCTATCTGCCTCCATTTGCATCTCCATTGCCTTGTGATCAACATAGTTGAACTCGCTTGAACCTCCTTCTGCTGCTCGTTGGGCTGCGTCTCTCGCTGCTTTTGCAACTTTCACACCACCTTCTCTTCTTCTCTTGCAGTTGGTGCTAACGTCTAGATTACTATTGTGTTGATCCTGACTACCTGAAGTTCCATCAGGTGAGGAAGCAGGACCTCCATTCTGAAAATCCTGCGAGATTGGACCATGTGGTGATTTTCCAGGCACTTGATGACCTTCCAGCAAGTATGGATTAAACTTGTTAAGCACCCTCAAAATGGTGAAACAAGTTTCATGGAATCTTGAACCTTTGTGGGATCTTTACCACTCTTCCCGACATCTTCGTTCCACATCCGGTTCGTCTTCACCACTTCTTCTGTTGTTCCACATTTGAGTGATCAAAGCTATATAATCACTAACGACTGCTGAAATTGTGCAAAAACGATGAGACAACCCATCGACATCACGACTATGAATGTTACCGGTTTCTTCACAAAGTTTTTGTAAAATCTTGCCATAAATTTTTTTTTTCTTGACAAATACCATTTATATCATCTAATGTATATAATACATAATTTATGCAAAGTGACTCGTCTTCATCCATCGTATACTTGGGACCACGAATTCTTGTGTTCCTTTGTTGTGATTGTTGTGTTTCTTGTTATGTTTGTGGTGGTGTTTGTGCTTGTTGTTGTGTTTGCTGTGGTGTTTATGTTTGTTGCGGTGTTTGTTGTTTTGAGGATGCCATATTTGTTAAAAATGAAATTTTTCTAAAAGAGTGAATTGATATGAATAGTTTTGTTTGAAAAGAAAAAGAAAAGTTAGAGACGGTCTGGAAGTTGTGTAATGATGAGGAAGGTGTGAGTCAAAGTCTGTAGACGAAGTGAATTTATAAGGAAAGGAATGGAACAATGGTGCCGGGATGGGAATAGCTGTTGGCGCTCTCAGAAAGAACGCGACGCACTTACCAATGACTCCAGCGTTTTAACCGATGACACGCGCTGGCTGTAGGAACGCTGGCGTTTTTCGTTCTGACACCAGAGTTCGTAGCTATGCCGCCCGTCGTTACCCCAGACGCGCGCTGAATGTTTCGACTCAGTATTCAAAGCAACAAATTTGATGATTTCAACATCCATTTTTCATGTTTGTTCATTCCATAAGAACTGCTCTAAGTGTTTATTTTGGGAGAGACGGCTTCAGGGTTGGTTTCTAGACGGTGGCTCATCACCGTTTTATAAAAGGGTACAACCTGTAACTATCATTAAAGGTCTTACGGCATGGTAAATTAGGTCATCTTTTCAATCCACTTCAGTTGACTAACAAGCCATATACGTTTGACATTCTATGTCTTTTCTCATTTGGAGTATTTCTATATATTTTTTTTATCATCCAGTGGTAAAAAAGGTAATGAGAAGGGACCATGGTCCATGGATCGTGATATTTTGATGTTAACAAGAATTTGACTCATATTTGGTAAACAGTAAAAAATATCATTTATGTCTATCCAAATGAGGTAAAATGAAAAACGGAACAATAGGGGAGGAAAATGGCTTAGAATGTCAAGGAAAGAAACAGTCCATATGTGACCAAAGACTTTTTCATTTCGTTAATTAGGTAAATTAGATAGATGTAACTAAAGTGTAAACCTAAACAGATTAGGTATAAAGTTAGCCAGTAAACAAAGGTTGAGTAAAATTTTGAGTTATCCGGTAAACAAAAATATCTGGCTACATTAATTAGAAAATCTATGGATTTATTTACCAATTTATTATTATTTGTTTCCAAGAATGGAAAAAAAAATCACAAAAATTCTTACTTCCAATTTATTATTTGTTTCTAGGAAAGGAATAAAATCACCAAAATTTCAACTTCATAAAATGATAAAGCTAAATAAAACACAACACCGAGTAAAATATAAGATAATAAAAATCATACCACAAATGAAAATACCAGTTACTACCATTATTTTTTATGACCATTTATAATATTTATTCTGGGTCTTTACTACGGTTTTCATTACTGAAAATCTGACAATATTCGTCGAAGAATTTAGGAAATAATGGTGAGAACCCTTACTTTTTAAAAGAATTCTGAATGGATCGTGTTACTAAAGAATTACTCTAGAGGGCCGCGAATTTAGTGAAGAAAACCGATTCTCGTAATTTTTTCTTCTGCTAATCCTCCTAACTGATCTTTACTTGCACCGGTAATTTATTGTGGGGAACAATATATAGATTAAAGAAGATGCTTATTACTTGCATTGTATCTAGGAGTGTGAATTACAATAGAAGTCATCGACATTCGTACGTAGTACAACATTGTTTGTTGCTTCACTTCCCTATAATAAACCCCCACATTTCCCATTTTACCCTCTTCCATTGTTCTATGCGTACTGTGACTACAAACCAAAAAGTTGTTCTTAAACGTGCAAAAAGCGAACAAAGAAAGAGAAAATAAAAACACATACAGAGACAGTCCTCTTCTCTTCTATAGAGAGGCTCGAGGGAAGAGAAGAGAGATCGAACAAACATATTCACTTTCCTTGAATCTAAAGTCATGGTGTTTTGCAATCCCGTGGGGACCCAACTCACCTCCATGAACAATTCTTCTTCTAAGACTCTCTGTTTTACTCTTTCAAAACAACCATTTTTTAAGCACTTTTTTCCCTCCTCGTTTTCTCTTTCAGATTCTTATCTTCTCTTTTCCTCTTCTTCTTCTTCTTCCAAGGAGGAAACTTCATAGCCCCATTTCTTCCTTTTTCAGCTCTCTCCATTACTTTTTAATCACTAGGTTTTTTGTTTTTAGATTTTCAAAAAGTATCATATACTACTAATACTAGATAAAGGAGAGACCTTTTTTTTTATTGGCTTTTCTTCAAATTTCTTCTGTGGGTTTTGATTGTGGGAGGAGGGAGCTCAATATTTCAAGGAAGAGATTGAATCTGTCTGTACAAGGTACCCCCATTTCTCAAATTCAATCAAATTTTATCATGATTCTGCATAAACCCTTTTCTCTGATGATCCTATTCCAATAGATGAAAACTTTGAGAGTTGAGAAAGATAGATATAAATCTGGGTTTTGCCAAAAATGGACTTAATTGAGATTCTGATTTGTCTAATTTTTCTGCAAAAATTTCTGTATGATCAGTTTAGGTGAAGTCATAATTAGTGTGGATTGAATCAAATTGAGCTGAGCATTTCATGAAGTTGAAATTTTCAGCATTCAATGGTGGCTTGACATGTTCTTGTTTTTGGCACAATTGAAAACAAGAAGAAGAAGGCTTTTTTGTTTGGTTCTATCTGAAAATCGGTGAGTGAGTCAAATGGAATTTGGCACTTTTGACTCGGTTGAACCTGATCTTGGATAGATAGTAAATTTACCAAAAAAAGGTCTATGGGGTGTAATTTGCAGTCTTTGGTTCTTAGGGAAGTCTCTAATTCAGCTGTTGAACGAACCTAGTGTCCCGGTTGGGGTACCTTTAATTGTCAATTACATGTTCCTTAGTTACTATAGGGACTTTAGGTGAAGCACTTATGGAAACTCTTACCTGAGCTCAATTACATGCTTATTTGTATGGTAACAATTGATCAAACATGCCGAAATTGTATGTTCATATCTACGGTATCTTTGTTGTTTTTATTGGCATGGCGACATCTTCTTATGAAAATCTTAGTATTCAATACTGGTTACTATGAAAAATTCGTAGTGTGTTTGGATCTTTGATGTGGACAATCTGCTTTGTCTTCTTCTTTTATGAACAAATTCTCTGCATCCAATTCCGATATGTGCTCAGTTTTGTTGTTTCATTTGTCTTCTTAATGTTTGGTGGTTTATTTTTTTTTCCAGGCCTAATCTCAGCATACTACTGACGTCGGATCACATATACAGAAGTGGTGCATGTTGAACAAAAGACAAAAAAAGATAAATAGAAATTTCAAGAGTTGATCATTCTTCAATATGGGAAAGCGAGTGCAGAAAAATTCTGTTTATCGGGACAAAACTCAGGCAGGTTGCATTTCGGGTTTGATTAGTATCTTTGATTTCCGGTATGGTCGTTCATCTCAAAAGTTGCTCCCTGATAGGAGGCATGGGAGTAACAGGCTTTCTATTGGTAAGCAGTCACTTCCAGAGATCTAGTTACTATTTCATTTGGTGTGACCTTTCCGGTGCTTCTTAGACATTGAAGTATATAACTTTGCAACTTCGTTATATCTTTGGCATTCAAGGGTTAAGTGGTTTGGGAATTCTTAAATCTTAGCACAAGAAATCACAGATGGACTTGTCGTACATTTTAAAGTTTTAATCGATTCTTTTTTGCTGCATTTTGAGTGTGTTAGTCTTTCGCTTGCAGGTAATGGATATTCAAAGAAAAAACTCAAGCTATTGACTGATGCTGAAGGAGCCCGCGAAGGCAGCAATGTATGTTATACTCATTCTCCGGATATAAATCTTGAATTGTATGACTACGAAGATTTGTCGAATTGATATCTCTTTATCTATATCTCTCAAGTGGAATTTCATAATGTTTCAGGACGGTGATGAAAACAGAACATCAAAGATTGATATTTGTAGAAGAAGTGTAAAGAAGCTCATGGAAGAAGAAATGTTCAGTCAGAAGCAACCGAAAAAGAAGACTCGTACTGCTTCAGTGGAGTTTCAAGAGCCAGAATACTCGCACCTGGACCTAGTTTCATTAATGGAAGAATTTTGCAACCATGTACATCAGCGTCTAAACAAGGGGGATTCTTCCGATGGACAGGAATCTACTAGTTCCACAAGTAATGATCATCTTGATGAGCTCGATTTACAGTTGGTTCAAAAACATACTATTCTTGAAGAGAAACTAAGTGAAGCAGCCGAGGCTTTTTTGAGTCAGAAGTTTATTGATTCTGGGCAAATAACAGATGAAGCGAAAATTCAACAGACCAAACAATTCATGGATGCACTGGATATATTGAACTCGAACAAGGAACTACTTTTAAAACTTCTTGAAGATTCTAATTCATTGCTGGTGAAACACATCGAAGACCTCCGGGGTTCTCAATCAGAAAAAGGTGAGCCAAAGAAATCAGTAACGAGAACAAAAGCGTCTGAACAGGAGATTGATAATTCAACCCAATGTCAGGAGCTTGTTGTTCATAAAGAGACTCCTAAACAAAATATGTATAAATTTTTCTGGAGAAAGGTCAAGTCGGAGAATAAAAATGCACCCAAAGAGGTTGATAGCCCACGTGCTTCAAACAGAATAGTAATTCTAAAGCCAAACCCAGCAGCCATTATAAATCCTGCAGCTGCAACTAGCCTAAATAGTCCCCGCTCCTCAACTCAGTTCCTTTATAGTCCGGTGGGAAATCAGGAACAAGGCGGTACATTGCACTCCAAATTTTCACTTAAAGGAATTAAAAACAAGTTGAAGCGCGTCATGGGAGAAAACAGAAAAGAGCAGCACAGAATTTCCATGGATGCTATTTTACACAAAATTCCAAATGACAATTCAGCGGATTGCAGTAGAGAGTTTTCAGGGGAGCTAAGTGGGAGACAACTTCAGAGAAAATCTTCTTACAGGGAAAATTCAGATAAGCCGGTGAACAGTGATTCTTTAGATGACCATGAAGTTACTTCAGAAAAGGATAAAAGTGTAACCATTGAAGACTCTGGATATTCAAAGGAAAGAGAAGCTGACATCTACGCCGAGGCCAAAAAACATCTTGCTGATATGTTGAGTTATAGGGAGGAAGATCGGGATTTGTCAGCATTTAAAGTTTCAAAAAGCTTGGGAAAGACACTGTCGCTTCCTGATTATGTCTCACCACCTATTTGCAGTCCTAGGGACTCTGATCATCCATTCATAACAGCACAGATGAGATTTTCCTTTTCTGACAATTTAAAAGTTGTCGGTGAGAAGGTTTGGCAGCCTTTAAACCCAGAACTTTCAACTACATCTAGCCAAAACTTTGAAACTGAGCTGCATACAGACGATGACTTCCAAACAGACGATGACATCCAAATCCAAGCTCTTGACCTGAATCCAGATACCTCTCGAGAGTGTCCAGAGACTGTAGTTGAAGAAAGCAACTTGGCTTTGGAGGGAGATTCCACAGAAGAAGGTAATATTGCGTTAGTGTCCTCTTACCATACAACTTTACAAATCAGATAATACTAGTTTCCTTTGTAGTTCTACAGAACTTCCATTTATTCTACAGAACTTCCATTTATACATGTGCATATATATAGTATTACTTTCTTGTTAATAGGGTTTCCTAAAATTTGTGCTGGTGCAAAAACTGTAGAAACGATTGCGGCAGTGCATATAGAAGAAAGTAAGTCCTCTGATGATCCCTGTGAATCAAATACTGGTGTGCCCGCCGACGTAAAAATCTCCAGTACTGAGACAGACGGAACTTCAGAGGAAGAAGGATCTTCAGGGAGCTTGATGGTAACTTGTTTATCCCAATTCTGTGTTTGTTGCTTATTTTGCTTGCTTGTTTTTTTATGTGAACCTTTGTGTAGAGAACTTCCGGGTTTCGTAGAAATTGGTTCAGGGAACCTTTGTCCAGTTATTTGTTTTGGCAGAATTTTCTTTTGTGATCTTCATTTTAATCGAAGAAATCCTTCTTCCTATTTGTTACTGTTCAGGAGGAAAACACAAATAATGAACCATCCATGTCTTCGTTGGAGTCGAGTTGTTTACTTGACCTGAAGGTTGAAGCTCTGGAGAGCTCCAGTGATGGCGTTCCAGCATGGGAAAGTCCAGTATCTGTTCTCAAGCCATTCTTTCTAGACGATGCCAGTAGCCCTGCAACTCCCAAATCTGACCGTGGTATGCTTTGAACAACTATAATGGTGCATTTATCTTTCTTCATTAAATTTAGTTTATTCGGTGTACTTAATGTAATCTTATTATTTGTTGTAGCTGAATTGAAAATAAAACCTGTAAGAATCTGCTTCGATGAACGCGATTCCACTGTTGTGGTGGTATCCCCTTCAGACCCTGAGCTACATTCAGCAGCTTGTATTGAGGACAGGAAACCAACGTATGAGTATGTAAGAGCCGTATTGCGTGCCTCAGGCTTGAGCTGGGATGAATTCACAAGTAGCTATGAATCCTCAAGCCATCTTCTTGATGCATCTTTAATTGATGAAGTACAAGTTCCATCAAGTCGACTTTGTGGTGAACCAGAGTTGATCTTTGACTGCATCGATGAAGTTCTTGTGGATTTATACGAACGATACTTTGGGTGCCCACCTTGGTTAAAATTTGTCAAGTCTGATATTCGGCCAGTTCCGGAGGGGAATAGCATCATTCAAGAAGTATGGGATTTTATTGACAGCAATCTCATACCTCAACCTCAGCCATGTACATTGGACCATATTGTTGGAAAAGATTTCAATAAAGAAGGATCATGGGGAAACCTGCGGTTAGACATTGAAGACATTGGTATTGAGATCAGTGAAGCTATTTTGATTGAACTGATACAAGATGCCGTATTCGACATGCGTTCCCTGGTAGAGCTTACAAGCTGAAAAGAGGAAGATCAGATTTTGGGTTCTTTGCAAAAAAGAGTCACTCAGACTCTTGTGTGAGTCTTTGAAGTGAAGGTTGGTTACAGAATAGGACATGGTGAAGGCTGCTTTTCCTTATCTCCTGTTGGATGCTTGGGTTTTGGGCACACCACTAACATAGTTCTTACCAAGTCAAGAAGGCAAGAATGGACGCAGAAACGATTAAAGGATTTTGCAGTGTGAAGATGGAATTGCAAGTCTTGAGAGGTTTTCATAATGAACTTAAAACCGATTGAAGGATGAATTGAAGCCGACTTATTCTTCATTCTCGGTTATGTTAGGTTCATTGCGCGAGTATTTGTCCTTTTTGTTCTTTCTTTGTACAGTTTTTTCATCCTGAAATGCTTTTGTCCTAGTAGGCTTGGTGCAGTATTAGAGTGTTTTATGTAAAATGACAGTAAAAGCAAAATACAAAAAGGAAAGGGTTTTCAGTATAGTTTTGGCAGATAATTGATTGAGCTTTCAGGGCTTACACACTGCAATCTGAACAGTAATAATACACTTTTTGCAGCCATCCCCTGCAACACAAATTTCAGTAAATTACCTGCCATTTTTTTAACCCGAACAAACCAATTGGTATCTGCCAGTTTCAGCAAATTATATCTACTTGTTCCATGTTCCAATTCAAAATTATACTTCGTGTTAGGTTTCAGAAAGATCTCATTCAGTTCCATAATTCGAAAATTGTTCTATACAAAAATTATCAAAATCCTAAAACATTGCATTGTTTCTAGATTACATGAGAAAATAATTATGGCTTGACCAAGATTAGACAACAGCATGTTTCGGTTTTCAGGCAATGCATGTAAAATGCTTCACATTTTCACCCTTATACAATTGTTCTGGCTTTCAGACCTTATCTTCTTCGTTTCTTCTTGCCCTGCGAACTCTGTGGAACAGCAGGCACAACTATCTTTTTGGTAAAAGCATTGGTCCTGCTCTCTGGTTCTTCGTCATCATCATCATCGCTAGGTTGACCGTTGTTAGCATTTGATTCTTCTTCTAATGACTTAGCTGTAGCTCTCTTTTTACTAGCTTCCAACTTGTTGTGCAAACTCTTACCAGCTGGATCAGAGGAAGGTCCAAGTCTAGTTTGTGGTGCAGCTCTTGCCCCTAAGCCCAACCTTCCAGGTAAGCAAAAAATCTTTTAGAAATTCACTACAGTAAGGAATGTGACAGAAGAACAGCAAGAGAGAAAGAGAATCAACCTTGCAGGGCGAGCCTCTGGTTCCTTCTCTTCAATTGATTCGCCGTCTGGTGATCCACTCATATTGTAAACCCATGATTCAGCCTGAAAATAGGTTGTTTTTTCAGGCAAGGTAAAGTACATATAAATACAACAAGCCAAGGTAACAAACACAAACGTTTAGTTATGTACAACCACAACTCAGGTTTGAATATTTAAATAACAAATCAAGATCCCAGATGGTGCAGTTTTTGCCTAAAGAACCCATGATTATGTTTCTTCGATATAACATAAAAGATTATACCGAATCCTTAACCTTCTATATCGCATGGCTAAGATAAGTTTGGCTTAGTTGGACAGATTTTTGAATCATTCAGTCTAAGTAACACAAAAACATTACTACTAGTGTGTAGCGATATAAAGTCACCAGCCACTACCAACTCCTAGAGAAAAATTATGTAATTTCTTCCCTCATTCACTCCCGCATTCAAAGATACAAAGCAGAAACACATGGAAAACTAGTACTCACTAATTTCCGGGCTCTATCCAATTTCACCAATTTAGGTGCAGCTTTCGGTTTTGCTGCTGTTTCTGGCGTCTCAGGTGTCATCGAGAATCACAAAGTACTCTAAAATTTACGATAGAGGAACTCCCTTCAGTCCTTCAATCTCGATTCCAGATGATGTAGTTTTTGCCTCTATATCGTATGACTAAGATAGGTTTGGTTTTATTTGACCAACTCAGTCCAAGTACTGCAAAAACATTACTACTAGCGATATAAAATCACCAACCAATACTAATTCCCAGAAAGATATTACGATTTTCCCACCTCATTTGCTTATGCACTCAAAGATATCAAGCAGAAACACATAAAAATCTAGTACTCACTAATTTTCGGGCTCTATCCAATTTCACCAATTTAGGTGCATCTTTCGCCTTCGAGGCTGTCTCTGGCATCTCAGGCGTCATTGAGAATCACAAAGAACTCCAAAATTTGCAATGCCGGAAGCTCCTTCTGCCGATTACAGAACAAAATTAGTTCATGCTTACAAATACTTAACTAATCTTCAACAAACACACAAAAAAGAAACCCTTTTTCTTAAGCAAGATCAAAACTTCAAATCACAAACAAACAGAATAGTAATCAAAATGTACTAAAACCCTTCTCTATACAAGTAAATATCAATCCGAAGTTAGGGTTTCCCTAAAACCCCACCATGAAATTTACAAAAACTCTGTGAAAAAAACGCATTCAACCCAAATTGAGCTGGATCAATCTAATTATCTAAGCAAGTACAAATTGAGTTTATTTAAGTTGGATTAATCTAATAACAGTTTCATATTTGCCCCAAAACACATCAAATCATGTAATAAGCTTTTTTTTTTTTTTTTTTTGGCAGAAACAGAGAAAGAAGGAGAAGGAAAACCAACCTGGTAGGAAAACAGAGATAGTAGGGAGAGAAACCAGCAATCAAGGAAAGAACAGCAGCAGAGCAGAGAAAAACCTCTTCCAATTTCAGTAGACAAAGAGAGAACAAAGGAATAGGAAGAGTGATGGGAAAATTTCAGTGGTTTTTATAGGAAGACAAAAATACCCCACAGAGGAAGGGGTATAACCCAGATTTTTTCTCAAAAACTGCGATCACCCAGACTCGAACCCTGATCTCATGTAAGAGCCTACCCTTGGTTGTCTGGAAGATATATGAAATAGGGTTTTACAAACAAGCACCAAAATCACTACCAAAGAAAATTCTGCAAGTCCTCTGATCTTTCAGAGGTTGAGTCTTTAGTCAAAATTCTCAATTTTTGGAATTCAATTTGTGATTGTTGGGAAGATTTATTGTGTTAATCTGAGTATAGGGTTTTATACTCTTTTGAAATTTTGGGATTGAAAGTATGGATGGGAAGTTGAGTTCTGGTGGGGGTTCAAAGAAGATTATGTCTCCCTGTGATGTTGAAGCTTTAAAGAAATGTTTAGCAGAAAACAAAGGGGATTACAGAAAATGTCAAGCACAGGTTGATGCATTCAAGGCTTCTTGTTCTATCAAGAAACCTGATGATTCTGCACCACATTCTCAATGAAGCTGCTCAACGACCACTGGACTGGAGGAACATGATAACAATGGTGAACATTTTTCTTACAATTATAACCAAATTGTTTGTCTTGTTTATTAGGGATGTTATTATCATAGTTTTGCGCTTAATTTGGATTCCTTCGGTAGTGTAATGCATCCTATCGAAAATAACCCTTTTTCGGGGAATTGTGTTGTTTCACAATGAATTGAAATGGCCCCTTTTGATTAAGGTTTGATAGTTGAAAGAAAGACAAGTTTCGTATATATAATTGTTGCACCAAACTGTATACTGTGAACGAATGAACATAATCTTGCTTGTATTGTTAACTAGATGTAGAAACTCGAATGAACGGTAGGGGTTCACATTTTGTGTCTGTCATACAGTTACTTGTTAATGTACAATCATAGGATTAATGGGGTTTCCCCGAAATGCTGTCGATCTGACAACTCACAAATACAATCAATTTCAGTATTTTCACATACCATCCCGGTTTCTAACATACTCAGGTAGCTCTCTTCTGAATTACTACTATGTTAAACTGTTCAGGGAATGCCGCAAAGAAAAAATATTGGCTCTAGATGGGAAGTTGGATTTCAACTTCTCTCTAAATACTAAGGACTTTGTTTTTTTGCTGATCATCGACGTATAGAACATCGTCTACCCAAGAAACAACGTTGAATGCTAGACCTTCCAAAACCCTTGAGTAGCTCTCTAGAATTCCTTGCCCAACATCCTGCAATAATGATTTCCATTAGGCCATATGACACCGTACATAAATGAAACAAGTTAATGTATGCATCTGAATGGAGATATACCTTGTTATCTTGAATCTTTGTTGTATCCAAGGTTGTTTGTGATAGTCCAGGGTATCTCTGCTTCAGGCACAATAATAAACTCTCAGCTCTACCCGCTAGGATATGATTCTTGTCGCCCTCTTTATCATTCACTAGATCTTTGAGGTTCCATGTGGATTTCGAATTAGGCATGCTGCTTATGCATACCTTGCGCTTCCATATGTATATTGAAGCCTCAACCTTGTCTGCAAGTTCAAGTGCCTCGTGCTCAGAACCTATGTTCAAGTTATCAAGTAGGTACTCGGGGACAAATTTATCTGCACCAGTTATGTGACGGTAAATTGAATCACCCAGACATGCTTTGCCACTCTGGTAATAAGAAAAAATAGAAATTAGAAAGATGCACATAAATGAGTGACTGTAGAAATACAAGTTTCTTGTTGATTTTATATTGATAGATGCGTGTATTACCTTCGGAAGACTTGACATATATGCCTCTGGAACTTCCATTTCACCGAGAATAGAATTGTTTATGGCCATGGCCGCTTTGTGAATTTGATTCGCGTTGTCACGTTTTTGTTGCAAATGTTTTCTTGCTTTCTCAGAGATCCCACCAGCAGGAACGCAGGGTACTGGTAACCACCATTTTTCCTCCGTCCTTAGACTTACAATTTTCCTGAATGACCCTGATTTAGTATTTGCATCTTTTGACATGCTTCCTTGCTCTGCATACCAAAACTCTGTATCCCTGAAACTGTCCAATATATCCTGCTGACAAGATTTGAGATTTGCATGTGTTCAGCTCTTGTGCTCGGAAAAACTTAGTTATTTACCGACTAATAGATTTGGTTATTGGAATTGACATCTGAGTAAGAAAGTTTACTTACAAGTAGCATGTTGTCAAGCTTTTTTAGTGCAGGAAGGCTCATGTAAATGTCTGATCTAAGTCTGCTTGTCATCACCTGAATGAAAATTATCAATTGTTATCACCTGACACAGGAAACAGAAAACAATTGCAGAATTCTTTGAGTTTTTAGCATATGGGTTTACCTCTAAAGGTGTTCCGTCTTTAAAGGTCTCAGTAGCAGGGACAAACTCTACAATGTAATCACAAACAGATAGAAGCCAGTCCATTTCTCGTTTCCACATCGACTTCTTCTCAGCTGGTAGAGGTGCTAACCTCAAAGTCTGGCCAAAAACAGTTGCTGCAGAAATAAACAAAAGCACCATGAGAATGAGAAAGAGGGTAAAATTAGAGATCCTTTTCTTTTATAATTCGTAGTTCATACGTACCGTAGAGATTCGTTATGGAATTCGAAAGGGCGACCGCGGAGCAGACACCCTTTCCGCCTCCTGACATGTCTTCACCCAGCAATAGCTTTGAATACTTCTCCCTCATCATGTCTAATTCTGCAACTAAATCTCTTCATTCAGAAACACATTTTTCGAATCCAATTCAGGTATAAAAAAAATCTAGTCAAGCAGATGGATGAAAAGCTGAATATAGCTCCTTACCAAGATCAATATCATCTATTTCTGGTTCAGCATCAGGTTCATCTCCGACATGGCTATAATACTGTTTCATTCCTAATCTCGTGGGTGACGCCTGGCACAAGGGCAGCCCTTTACCACCTGATTTCGCCAAAGGAGACGATGGATCATGATACACACTCTCCTCCGTAAACACGGACGACATTTCAGAGTTCGTCCGACAGTACGCAAACGAATCTTGGTCACTCCGAACAGAAAACCCACTCGTATCCGTAGCTGACGGCGTCGATGCCGAAGAAGGCGATGCATGATAAAACTCAAAATTCTCATACGATGCCGAACTTGCCATCTTTCTTACCAAGGCTATCTTAAACGAATCCTGCCGCATCATAAAAAATTCAAGATTGAAACTGCTGAAAACACCATTTAAAGAACATATGTTTCTAAAGTGACATATTCAGATTTACTACTAGTGGTAGTGCGGCCATGAACTTTTCCTTATAAATGGGAAAATCTTTGATGGGTTTGTTTTAAATTTTTCTGCAAATAAAAACTTATAATTTACTCAACACTCAACTTTACACAATAAAGTTGATAAAAAACCCAAATTTGAAATTCAAGTTAAGAAAGAAACTTACCGTTGTTAAAGTTGTGGATATGGTCCCGTTTTCTCTTTTGCTTTCTTCTCACTTTTGAGAGTTTTCAAATGGTGAAAGAAAATGAAATGTATGGTTCGAATTGGTTTCCCTCTCCTTTTTCCTTTTCACTTATTCCTCTCTTTTTGTTCAAAACAGGGTTCATTGAGCAACCTCATTTCATCATCAACTAAGTTTCAATCTTGGATTAGTCTTTAAGTTTTGATGGTAAACTAAGAAAATGTGGTGGGAATGGGAGTTTTGGGCTGCTGTTGAGAATTGATTGTTGTGGTTGGAGAAAGTCTGGACTGGAAGTAGTTGCTTACCTTTATAATCTTCTTCTTCTTCTTACCACGTTCACCAATGATACTCAATATTTTTCTATGAATTAAAAAAGGAAAAAAAGAGAAATTCTAGTGTCCAGGAATATAATTGGAGAATTTTTTTCAGAATATAATTTTGAGAATTTTTTTTGTAGATTGACTTGGAATTTTAAGTAAAATGATAAAATATGTAATGACAGTTCATTGGGTTCACGTTGCCTATATATGCCATGCCACCCTCTCTTAATATGTTGAGATTTTCTTGCACATAAAATCAATCAAAAGACAACACAATGAAAATAAACAAGTGTAGGATAATGTCTAGGGGCTAACTGGTTCTTTGGGTGCTCATTGGGTCGCCATTCTTTTATTATATTAAACCGTTCATGCAGCAGTAGTCGTAAAAGAAGGGCACATTCACCGTAAAAATATTGGATATGAAGTATTTTTGATCTAGTAACATCACGATCAACTATTTTGATCAGATGATCCCAATAGTGCATGGCCACCAAAGTCTTCCTTTGAGCCGTCCATATCTTGTCGAGAGATGAACAACCGCGGCGGCGGCAAGAGAGTATATGTACAAGTGTCGAATGATGTGTGATCACACTTGGCATTCATCGATAAGATTACGAGGATCTTCTATTGAATGCATTTGATTTGATACATTCTTCATCTCAAGTAGTCATGAATAAGGATATAATGTTCATTCATTATGATGGCCGAGTACAAAACATCAACATGAGATGTTTCTATCCCTTTTTATGTTTTTTTTTCCTATAGATTTCATGGTTGTCTTTCTTAATTGTTATCAGCTAATCCATAGCATTTCATCGATTAATTCTTTTTCAACTCTTTCATCAATTATCATTACACTGTCAGTGTTAGCCATAACTCATTTTAGTTGTACCCCAACCCATTCACTTTGTTGGAGGGACCTTATTGGGTGCCCTAGCAAAACTAACTGTCTTTTTTATTTGCTAATGTGATATTGGCATGTGGTTCATCAATGTACTTGATCTGATATTGTGATGAAAGTTATGGAATTTGACAATGAAGGTGTAAGTTTTGTCAAAGAGAACAAAACAAAAACAAAAACAGAAAAAGAAAAAAAATGGAGTAATGCAAGGCTGCTAATGGGGGACTGAAATCTGTGGGTGTACAAAGCCTAAAGTTTCGCGTTATATCATAAATAATATTGTTTTATTTGAATTTTGGTACAACCCCAAATCTTGATCCTCGACACTGTAACCTGGTATCATATACCCTAATATTTGGACATCATTATTGGTGTATTTAATGGTGCCCTTATCCTAATTGAGTTTGTCTGTAATTAAATTGTTATTGTCAGTGGCACATGTGTGTAGAGTCCGTTTGTTCTAGTTTCTTATAACGTCTATAATGTTTACACGTGTATAGTGTAGATTGTCATTGTGTGTCTCACACATGTGCTGTCTATAAGTAGTTGTTGTTTGAAACAACTTTCTGATGTTTTTACTTCGATTGAAAACTCTTTTCATTTCTAATGTCATCATGGTACCTAGATCAGGAAAAAGCTCATTAGCTTAGATCCGTTAATGGTGGATTTTTCTCCATCTTCATCAAATTTTCGAGGTTTTTTCCTTCATTCTGGGTTTTTTAGTTGCTTTTGGTGAAGATTTCTTTGTTTTTATATGTTTCATGATCTTGATCATTTCTTGATTTATTTTCTCTGATCTACTTTTGTTTTCCAGATCGGATTCCTCCTTTCCTACGAATTCTTTTCATCAATTTTGTTTCTTGTTTTCTTGCTTCCTCTTTGATTAATTTCATCCTTACATCATATTTTTCTCACAATCTTGATCTACTTAAATGGATCAAAGAACTCAGATTCGTATTTCTACACTTCCACTGAATACAATTGCTCATATCATTCCTTTAAAGTTAAATGATGACCACTTTCTCACCTGGAAAGCTTTAGTTTACCCTCTTTTCAAGAAATTTCAGGTTAAAAAGTTTATTGATGGATCATATCCTTTTCCAAATCAATTTACCACCAGGACTCAAAAGGATGTTAATCCTCAATATCTAGATTGGATCACTGAAGACAACAGACTAATTCTTTGGATTCATTCAGTCGACTATATATGACTCTGTAATTGGTTATGTTGCTGGTGTTACTACTTCAAGAGGTCTGTGTGGTTAAGCATTGAAGAAAGATTTGCTAAAAAGTATGTAACACATGCTATACAGCTTTGCACTAAGCTTCAGTCTCTTAAGATGAGTACTTCTGTTTCAATTTATCTTAAGAGGTCAAAGGTATACAAGACCATCTTTCTGCAGCTAGATCTCCTATAACTGACAATGAAATGGTGGTAATTTATCTGGCCTATCTGTATATATAACTCTTTTTAACATTTATTAGAATTTGAAATCCACCAGTTACTAGCAAGGAATTGCACAATTTACTAATAAGTGAGGAAGTTGTCATTAGTACACAAAAGAATGACTCAGATGCAAAAGCTTTTACTGCACAACATTCTCAAAATGTTGGACCTTGTTCAGGTTATACTCCTAGGCCATCATTAGTAAATTTTGAGATATTACATGAATAACCAACGACATCATTAAAATTTTGGACCTTATTCAGGTTATACTCCTAGGCCACCATGTATGTGACTTGGTAGGACCGATCACAACTAACCATTGTGACTTGGTATGACCAATCACATAGTAGTCTTGGAATTCTGGTTGAACCAATTCTAAACTTGTTTGAAGTGTGGTCCAACCGATTCCAAGAAGCAAATCCATGTAAATATGAAATAAGGATTTGCAGTGACAACATGTCAACACACTTTGAACACGAGCAGTAACTCTTATCTTTTATTGTTCAAAGATATTCCTTGGTACTCAAGGTGATCATGTGCCGAAATAAATTAAGAATATTTTAATTAAGGTTTTTGGTTTTATATGCTTTAATTACCAGCAATTAATGCTGTTAGAGCACTACTCGGTTGAACTCTCAAGCGTTGTTATCTCAAGCTTGTTTGTCAATTTTAGTTGCCAAAACTATAAGTCTTTTCTAGTCTACTAATAGCTAAGTCTCGGATTAGGATAGAAAGTGTAGTTAAGCATTATACTTCACGTTGTTCATCGATTGAAGACGAAGAACTACTAAGGGGAGCTTGTGGAACTTCATCAACAAAAGGTATATGGAGACTTGAACTCATCTATCACTCAAAAGTCTATCTACTATATCTCATATTTGAGACAAAAGTCGTATAGATATATAGACTTCAATTATGTACATTTGATATTTCGAGCTGAGTTTAACTCACTTACATATTTCTCAAAATATGTGCTAGTAAGATTTCGCTTTAACCAAGTTAATCTTATATTCTTGATGAAAGTCAAAAGGTAATCATGTGAAAATCACCTCGTAACATCTTACATGATTTGTGTGAGACAGTCATTTGATGTAGACTTGGAATGTTTCGTATTGATCATTCGATCTCTTGAAAATTGCTTTGAAGCTAATAGTTTGTGTGAGACAGCTATTGTCGTCTTCCGAGAATGTTTCAATGATTAAAATGAAGTTTAGAACAATTGGATATAAGCATAGTATGCGTACTTGCATATATGTAATCCAAGTATGGGAACCATAGTATGCATACCCGTATGCGTACTGGTTGGTTTAGTTAAAGTCCGGGAACCTTGTACGCATACCGGTATGCGTACTGGCGTGAGGTTCGGGTCCGGGAATTTCTGCTGAGTTTGGAAGGTATGCGTATCCGTTCGCATACTGGCAAACCCAAACTTAGTCCGTGTACTTAGGTATGCGTACCCGTACATACCTGAGTAAGTTAAGTTCTAAAATCGATTTTTTCATGAACTAATACATTTATATAATAAGGAATGCAATCTTTTGAAAACTGTGGCTATAATGTTCATGACTTGATTCGAGTAAATCAAAATCGATTTTGCTTCAATTGTTTCTTGTTTAATTCTATGAGAATATAAAAAATTGAACAACTCTAGAACTAGTTACATTTGAGTCATTTGAACTAGTTATGGTTAAGATGAGCGAGGTTGATATGAAAGTGTTCATATGGCTAACTTCGGTTAACTATCATTGATCCAACAAAGGTGTACACGTTTAAGTACGGTTACTCATATCTAAATGAAGTCACTTTTCATTTGTGTATAACAAGCTAAGTTCGATCTAACGTTTGAAAGATAGTAGCTTGAGTCTAGTCAGGTTTTCATATAACGGTGAATATTGAATGCTTTGTCACCAAGGTAGCACTGGTTACAAACCCTAATTTGAAGACTATATAAAGGAAAACTCTAGAAACTGGGAAACCTAATCCTCACACCTCTTGTGTGATACTAGTTGCGACTAGAGTCGATTCTCCTTCAACCTTAGTTATGTGTTCTGATCTTGCTGTTTTCTAACGTGATTGAGTACTATATTCTTTAAGATTTGCTCGATATTTAATCTCCGATAGGCAAGATAAAAAGTAGTCACAAACATCTTCGTCTCATCGTTTGTGATTCCACAACATCTTGTTTCGCTACCATACGATTAAGATTATTGTGAGGTGATTGATATTTCTAGGATGTTCATGGGGAATATAAGTCCGGAATATCAATTGGTTCATGTTCACCTTGATTTATCAAAACACGGAACAAAACTCATAGGTTTATCTGTGGGAGACATATTTATCTAATCAATAGACTTTTCTGTGTGAGACAGATTGGTTTATCAGGTCTTCGACTTTGGGTCGTAACAACTCTTAGTTGTGGGTGAGATCATCTAAGGGAATCAAGTGCGCAGAATCCGGCGTGGTTCTAGAGGCATAAGGAACATGAATGTACCTTGATCAGTGTGAGATTGGTTAGGGATCAATTACATTCCAGACCGAAGTTAACTTGGAATAGGCTAGTGTCTGTGGCGTCTTAATACAGTGTGGTGTTCAAATCTGGACTAGGTCCCATGGTTTTTCTGTATTTTCGGTTTCCTCGTTAACAAAACTTCTGGTGTCTTTGTTATTTCTTTTCCGCATTATTTTTGTTTATATAATTGAAATATCAAAGGTTGTGCGTAAGTTCAATCAATTGTGAATCCAACCTTTGGTTGTTGATTAAATTAATTGACACTTGGATATTGGTTTTTAATACTGTCCAAGTTATTTCTTATATTCAGTCGGGCTCACAATTTCCTATTTGTTTGATTGCGGATTGAATTGAGAAATAAAGATATAACTCTTTGATATACTTTTCTTAAGATCGAGCCTGACTATCTAGTTGACTCTCTTGAAAGTATATTGGAGTTAGTCCATACAAATCACAAAGTGAAATATTGGGTGTGGTTGTTAGACCCCCCGCTTTTTCAAATGCATATCTTTAGATAATAAAAATTAGTAATGTGCATTTACTAATTGGAGATTTTGTATGAGAGATTTCAGAAATATTGGACCAGCATTTATTGAAATTAGGAAAACTGAATTTGGGCATTCATTGCATATCTTGAGAATATTTTCGGCTTTGGAAATTCCTTGGTATCCAAACATCCTTGGTCTATAAATACCTAAGTTTGCATTTCCAGCAAACTATACTAGGAACCATGTAAACTTTATTTCTTGTTGTTTCTGGTGGAGCCGTCTAATCGGAGTGTAAAATATATCCTAATTAGGTGAAATCTCTCATGACCGCTCGTTTAAAGATTTCTGCAGGATCAAGAAGCTCTACGAGTACCGCTGGTGGGAAACTTGATAATTACAGTGTGATTAATTTTCGATTTGATTTGATTGACTAACGGTTGTTGAAACTTTGATTGCATCTAGCTAGTTTGTTTATTTTTGAGAATCTTCTTTTCTGATATATAAGATTCACTCAGACTAGATCAAAATATCGATGGGATCTTTAGAACTGTTATTTGATCTAAAGACATCTTGTGATAATCCATCATTAACAGACTCTGTTCTGTGCATGATTGATCACATGAGATTCAAGTGGTGTTGTGCAGGTTTTGAAGATAAAAAAATATTTGAAGACGAAGAGGAATTCTTATTAGTTTTCGTATCTTGTGGAATTAGTGCACAAACCTTGATCGGCTGGGATCCAACTAGAATTTTATCTTTGATAGATTTGATTGATTAGTTGCGTGAGATCGACAGTCTCTATATTTCTCTTTGAGATCTATATTGATTAAGTGCGAATCTAAACTTGACTATTTCGGTAGTTATTGTTTAGATTGATCTAACCATACAAAGAAGTTTATTAGATTAAACATAAGAGCCTTTGTCAATAACTCATCATAATATTTTAGCAAGATTTATGAGAGTGGTTACCAAACAGATTCTTCATTTTATATTTGGAATATGATCCAAAGGACTTACTATTCAAGTGTGTGACTCTATAAGTCGAAGGCGCAGGGATACTGGACTAGGTAGCTAGGGGTAGTCTGCTTGGTCTCAACTATACGAAGTTGATATTAGATTTTGGATAGCGACTTAATTCTGAGAGTATTCAAAACTGGACTAGGTCCCAGGGTTTTTCTGCATTTGCTGTTTCCTCGTTAACAGAATATTGTTGTGTATTTTACTTTGTTTTCCGCATTATAGTTGTTATTATAATTAAGTAAAATACACATGTACATTAACTCCGTAATACTTAATTTTGATCATATATAGGTTCGGTAATTACCGAACCTATTATCAAGTACACACTTTGTTGTCGTATCGTCTCGATCTTGTATCCATAGTCAATCACACAAGTGATCTTGTTGTCACATTGTCTCGATCTCGTATCCATATACGATCACGCCAAGTGTGAATTGAATTGTGGTATTGTCTCGACTCTGTCCATAGACGATCACATTCGGAATCAGACTTATAGGTTGATAAATAAATATTGTGGTGTAGTTGGCTACCCTCGTCTTTTCACCTGCATATATTCTAAAATATAAATGTTGTTGTTGACATTTGAATAACAAAATATTTACTTCACCTAAAGGAAATCTAGGTAAATATTCAATCCGAACATCTTTGTTATATCCCTTTTGTAGTATGAAATGCTACACAGCATGATGATATGTTTGTCCCCCTTAGTCTATACTTTACTCTTTCGTTAGATATAACGTTTAAGCACATATATCCTTTCTTAGTGATTAAAAATCATTTGTTTAATACATACATTTCTCTCCCTTTTTATCACAAAAATGACAGAGAAACGAAGAAACAAAAGAGCAAACCGGAAGGTTCTTACAAATCTTTAAGACTTGTACAACCTATAAGAGTTAAGCATGGAGGTTTCACATACCATTTTAGATAACCAATACTAAAACCGAAACTACAAAAGTGATCTTGTCTTAGTATGTTATCAAGGAAACAATTTCCGAAGTAAATTTCCTTAATCCGATAAATCAACTAAGATAACTTAGATATTAATCGAACCGATTGTGTATGTACAATCGCTTGTTCCGACAAGACACAAATAGAGATCAGAATTAACTCCATTTCTCTTATCAAGGTCGAATTATTCCATAAAATAACTTAGTCCTTTCTCTCTAGACAAGACAAACACTAGGTCAGTTAACTAGTTTTTCTTGTCAAGAATTTCAATTAGACTTGAATAACCGAATCCTACATTTGATAAGTCTAACTAAGATCAAAATTAACTTATTTCCCTTATCCGGAATCAAATGGACTAAACAAATGACCCCAAAATTTTGTTAAACAAAAATAATAGATACAAACCAAATCATTGACTTGTCATAGTTTTCTCAACCAGATCAATTGAAACAAAGACAATCCAATGTAAGCACAACAATTGTCCCGAATTGCGTTAAGCAATAACAATTGATACCAAACAATAAAGAAGATACAAATCATTAAGTCAATAGAGTTGACACAGTTTTTCTTAAACGGAAACAATTGAATCACAGTAATCAATCCATACAACATTATAGAGCATATCAATTGTACCAAAATTTTGTTAAACAAAAGAAAAATATTTGCAATAAAATCCAGCTTTTCTTAAACAGGAAAAACGATTAACTAACAAAATAAATCGTTACCTCAATTTCTGCAGCTATTTGTCCCCAGAAATGTATATCATTTAAGTGCAAGTTCAATAAAAACTCGATCTCCCCCTGTATGTTGTCATCCTCTCGCAAGAACAAAAAAAACAACAACAAGAGCAACCTTTACCAGAGAAAGGTTGAATTCGTTTCAACTAATATGCGCCAATAACAAAAGTTTAAACCCAAAACTCATATGTTATGCTAAACACAACTTATGTAAACATAAATTGATATAAACTTCTTGTGACCTTTCACACATGACTTTTAATCGTATCACCTTATGATCCTTTGATAAAGCCTACCTAAAAAGGATAGAACTTAATCCCGATGAATCAAAAAACCACACAAACCATAAGGGACATCACCATATGAGATTGAAAATTAGGTTAATAAAAACCGAAACTAACATCTCATAAACTGAAAGCAATAACATAAAATATAATCATTCAACACAGGCTTATGCAATCGGAACTATCAAACAAAGAAACACAAAACTTATAAAATAAAATTTATTCATTCATAATAATTGATAGTTTATTCGAATATGCCTTATAAAAAATATTGAATTAAATCAACAATTTGAATAATCTATTTCTAAAAATCGTGTGTCTTCAAGAAATATTAAGGACGTCACTTTCGAATTCTAGATTAAAATTCTTCCAAATAATTTCCTTTCCAATTGAACGTTTGTTCATTTCAAACAGTTGAGATTGAAGATCAATAAGTGCTTCCTTTGAATCTTTGATCATAAGTTCATGATGCTTAATACAGCTTTTAACAAAAAGGATCTGTTTTCTTAGAGAATCTTGTCGATCATTAAGTTGTTGATACTTTTGTGTTTCAATCATGACCGATGCACATAGTGCCAGATCATCAAGAGATGAAGTTGCTTTCACAGATTTCTCCATTATTGTTAAGATAATCTTCTTTTGGACATGAAAGATATATAACATGAAATAGGAGAAAATCAAGGAGCAATATATTTTGGTTTATGGAAACCTAATGTAGTCAACGCAAAAACAGTGAAAGATCCTGATCATGCTTTTATTATTACCTTCCAATTGAACAAATTTCCGAATCCTGCCCAAGATTATGCCTCCTCACATATAAAAATTTGGGGAACAAGTGAGGATGCATTTTTCCAACACAATCAGTATGTGTTGGGATGAGAGTTAATCTCACCATAGGTAACATAACATCCTTGGGATGATCTAAAAACACAGTGGATTGTGTTCTTACTTTATGTTGTTCCTTTCTCTTGGATTTATAAGAGTCTGCAGTTTCCCCTTTAGATCTAGTAAATTCATTAAGATCAAACTCCAAATTTCTCATGCCCTTATGGAGTTTTTTGATGAATTTATTATTCTTTTTGGAATCCCAACAGAAGTTTACGGTGTGGTCATTTCTTCCACAAAAGGAACAAATCATAAGGTCAGAAGACTTTGAAAAGGTATTTTTTTTTTTATTTACAAACTTCTACAATGCTGGTTGAGCTGGAACAAACCTATTGTTACTTGTACAAGGTTTCCTACATACCCTATACCGCACAGAATTCCAAAAGATTTTTGTCCAAAAAGCATAACAACAACTTTTCTTTACCTGAGAGACATTGTAGATCCCCTTTTAGGATATCAATCTCTTTATCTTTCAGAACAATTGCGTCAACCAGTTTTTCTTGCTCATATTTTTCCTCTTGAGTTCTATCACACAAAGATTTTCTCAAGTTATCAAGTTCCCCTTTTAACTTTTAATTCTCTTTAGTCACTAACTGAAGTTTTTCTAAACAGTCCTTTAGGAGTTGATTGGGCTCACGAAAATGATCACTGTTAGTTTTGGCAATAAGTCGATCATAATTTTTTATTCCTTCGTAGGCTTTTTCCTCGAGAATATCATCCAGTTGGGTAGTGCGATAAGCTTTATTGCACTTATGATCTCTTTTGCTGGAACAATTTTTGGCCATATGTCCAAAACCACGACACTTGAAACATTGGATTTCCTCATCACCCTTTCTATGGCAGGATGATCCTTAATCCGTTGTGTCTGAAGTACAATTTTGGAATCAAGCTCATCTTTAACAAGTGCATTTTCTTCTTTACAACATTCCTCATCCCAATTTATACTTGCTTCTTTTAAAGATTTTTTAGTATTATTTGTTGCATTCAATCCAACGTTCCTGTTTTGCAGCAAATTTTTTTTTTATCAAAGATATTTAACTTTCCTACAAGAGAGCTTCGATAAAGTATAGAAATACCATTGGCTTGCATTAATAGCATGTTTCTTAGACTATATCTGGATGGTAACAATCTGATAATCTTCCATACTATTTATTTTTCAGATATAGTCTTTCCAAGTGAGAAAGAAGCATTGATAATCTCAGAAAGTTTAGTATTAAACTCATCAAAGGTATCGTTATCATTTATTCTAAGGTGTTCCATTCAGAAGAGATATATTGAAGTCTAGCTTCTCTTCCTGAATTATTACCTTCGAAAATGGTCTCAACAGTATCCCAAGATTCTTTGGAAGTTTCATACGGGGAGACATGATAATGAAGATCTTGACTCACTGCATGTATCATGGCTTTCAAACAATCAGAATTCTTCTTGGAAAGAGCATTTTCTTCATTAGTATAAAACACTAAACGTTTAAACTCAGTTTTTGAATAATCCATTTTCAGTCGTTCATACCCTTTTACGATTAATAACCAAGTATTAAAATCGCGTGATTGAAGAAAAGATTTCAAAGAAGATTTCAACCACAAATAATTTGTGCCATCAAATCTTGGTGGTACGTTAACTTAATCAGTCATAGATAAAAATCTTATAGGTTGGATCGCACAAAACACGGATTGTTATATCTTTCTGTGTTGTCACGCTTTGATACCAATTGAAAATACGAGGATAGCCAAATACACCACAATATTTTAAATATCAACCTATAAGTCCTATACCAAGTGTGATCGTCTATGGACAAAGTCGAGACACCACAATAGTTAAACACGATTGTGGTGTACTTTGTATTCGCAATCAATCAATCCGTTCGTTTAAAGTCTTCCGTGGGATAAATTCTATCAAATATAAACACGATTCTAGTTGGATCCCATCCGACCAAGATGTGTGCAAAAATTCACAAGATACAAAAACTAATAAGACAATCTTCTTCGTTTTCAAATCTTCCATTGCCTTCTGAATAGCCTGGACAACACAAACTTGAATTCTCTTATGATCAATCACACACAGAACGGAGTCTGTTAACAATGGATTATCACAAGATTTCTTTAGATTCACAAATGGTTCTAAAAATCCCGTCGATACTTTGATTTAGTTTGAGTGACCCTTATGTCAGAAGAGAGGGTTCTCAAGAATAATCAAACTACGTGCAATCAAAGTTTCAACAACTGTTAGTCAATAAAATCAATAATGGAAACTAAAATAACAATGCAATTATCTAGTTTCCCACCAAAGGTACTCATAGAGCTTCTTGATCCCACATAAGTCTTTAAACGAGTGGTCGTAAGAGATTTCTCCTAATTAGGGTACTTTCCTTCTGGATGGACGGCTCCACCAAAAACAACATGAATGAAGTTTTCCTGGATCTTAGGATAGTTTGCAAGAAATGCAAACTCAAGTATTTATAGACCAAGGTTGTTTGGACAATAAGGAAATTCCAAAACCGAAAATATTCTCAAGATATTCATTAAAGTACCTAATTTCGGTTTTCCTATTTCCAATTAAATTCCAAACCATGTTTCTGAAATCTCTCTTAGAAAACTTCTATTATTAGCTTTGCACATTTACTAATAACCTTTTCCATAGGATATGCTTTAATTGCTGGTGATTAAAATATATATATTTGAAAATCGTAATTAAATGTTTTTCAATATTTCGGTTTGGGATCACCTTGAGCATCAAGGAATATCTTTGAACAATTAATGATAAGAGATACATACATGTTCAAATAATGTCGACATCTATAAGTTTCTCTCAGCAAACCCTAATACCAAGGTCACACAAAACATAAAGAGATATATGAATATTGGAAACTCGGTTTTGCTTCTTGGGATTGGTTATACCATGAATCACAATATAAGTTGTGACTATTTATACCATGCTTCCCAAAATAGGTTGTGACCGGTTACACCATGCTTCCAAAAGCAGCTTGTGATCGGTTACACCGTACTTCCCAAATTAGCTTGTGATCGGTTACACCTTGCTTTCCAAAGTAGCTTGTGACCGATTGCCACTAACTTCTCAATGTAGCATTTGACCGGTTACACCTTACTTCACAAAGTAGCTTGTGACCGATTACAACATGCTACACATTATAGGTTATGATCGGTTATACCCCAATTCTCAACATAAGTTAAGATAGGTTCTACCTTGGCATCTTGTACTGGTCATTAAAAATATATTCAATGAAGAACCGGACTAACACTCTCATGATTTCCCTTTCGATTATGAATCAAGTTTATACATCTACTTCCTTGAACCAATGTAATAATACATAGTTTTCTAAGATGAAGTCACACCTATATCCTACACATAATCAAGTAACTAAATACATAGATTATGTTGTTTCCAAATTTAAAATTTTCAAAAGATAAGCATTATACTTCATAATTCAATATAATTCCTTGATATTTTGATCATCTAGAGTATTATATATATACAGCTTCACATGTTATGTTTTCAATATAATATGACTTGAAAGATACATTAGGAATGGAAACAAGGCAAGTTAGTATTACTAACCTCAAGTGGAAGGATGATGTCTTCGTTGCAGTCGTTACTTAGTCAAATTCTTTAGGTCTTCAGAGTAATACTTGTACGTCTCAACATTCCTAGACTTTCTAGTCTAACCTAAACTAAGTTGACTCTAGTATTTAATCAAGCGACTCTAGATGAGTTTTCATACTAAAAATGACAACCAAACTTGACATACCAACGTTTGGTGGGTTCAACCGAGCTATGCTCTAACGCTAATCATGTTTATCTTTTGCACAAATCAATTTATGGTCTTAAGAAAGCTCCAAGAGCTTGGCATCATAAGCTTGCTCAATTTCTATTATCTCTTGGTTTTCTTACTTCATCAGCAGATACTTCACTGTCCATTCATAAAAATGGTTCTCATATCACCATAATCCTTGTTTGATGTTGATGACATCTTTCTTAGTGGAAATAATTCTATTTTCATGACTACGTTAGTGCCTCAATTACAAGAACATTTTTCTATCAAGGATTTAGGACGCATTCACTATTTTATGGTTCATGCGGTAAAAAGGAAAAAATCTATTGTGTTCTTATCTTAGTCAAAATATGCACTTCATCTTCTCAAAAATACAAATGTGACTGGAGATAAGTCATGTACCACTCTTAGCTGTGTCTCAAGCTAAGAAAATATGATGGAGTTTTGCTTGAAGATCCTACTGAATACAGATCAATAATGGGAGCTCTATAATATATGGCTTGGTCAAGACCATATTTATGTTTTGCAGTAAATCAAGTGTGCCAGTATATGCAGCATCCTACCACTACTCATATGGTTGTAGTTAATAGAATTCTTAGATATGTTAAAGGAACTATTGAGTTTGGCATCAATTTTAGAAAAGATGCTTCTTTTCTCTTAGGATTCTCTGATGCTGATTAGATGGGCATATATAGATGATAGGCGATCAACTGGGGGTTTCTGCTTTTTGTGGGATGTAATCCAATTTCTTGGCCTTCTAAGAAACAAAGCACAGTCACCATATCCAGTACTGAAGATGTATAAATGACTTTTGCTTATTGTGCTGCACAATGTATGGGCTTGTTATATTCTTAAGGATCTGCATTTTACTCTTCCTATGGTATCCAGATTGGTTGTGATAACCTCAGTTTAATCCTATTGGCTTCAAATCCAATTCAACATAGTAAGATGAAGCAATGTGTTGCTATTGACTATCATCATGTCATAGAAATTGTTCAATCCAAAGCTTTGGATATATTCTGTGTTGCTACTCTTAACCAGGTTGCTGATATATTCACCAAAGCTATGTCTGGACCAAGATTTGTCTTATTTAGAGTCAAACTGAATGTGTATAGTTGTGCTAATCAGTTTGAGGGGGTAATGGTGATCTTATCCTAATTTGAGTCTGTCTGTGATTAAACTGTTGTTGTCAATTGCGCATGTGTGTAGAGTATGTGTGTTCTGGTTTCATGTAACATATGTAATGTCTACACATGTATGGTGTAGATTGTCAATGTGTGTGTCTCAAAATAGATGTTGTCTGTAACAACTTTCTAATGTGTTTACTTTTAATAAAAACTCTTTTAATTTCTTATGTCGTTAGTATTATGACACTAAAAAACGTCACAAACATCTACATGCCAGATTTTTCGCAGCATATGCTAGTTCAGTTTCGCGGCTGTAGTTGTTATTCTAGTTTCACTGAATACCCGTCGGAAAAACATTGAAAAATCACGCCAATCACCAGAAAATCGACGGGAAAAATACGCAGGCCCAACAACAATAATTTGTCGGTCCATTTTTGTCATTCCATTTCGACCTAGTTCCAATATTGTAATACCCCATACAGGAAGGTAGGGTTTTCCGGAGTGGAATATAAGTAATATTTAACCATTAAAAACATCGAGGCCTTTTCAGCATAATTGGATTTGGAGTTAGCAAAAATCTTTGCAGTTAATACAATGGCATTGTAATACCCTGATTCGGAAGGTAGGATTCACTGAATGGATAAAAGTACTGGCTTGACATTACAAACACCGAGGTCTTTTCTGTACAATTGGCTCTAGAGTTGGCAAAAAACTTTATAGTTAAGCATCCTCGAATGGGTATAATCCAGAGATAAGTAACCTCCCGAATATTTTTGCTGGATGACCGCATTGGAGTGTTAACCGCAATGGTGTTGAAACACATACTGCCAGATAACTGCATTTGGGAACAATATCAGCGGAGGATCGGGTCATTGTAAAAATCCTAGAAGAAAGTTCTGGAAAGTTCATGATTACTTGATGAATATGTCAGATATCCCTAGAAGAAGGTTCGGGGAAATTCTTTGGATAATTTATAAATAAGACATTACATTTGAGAATTATATCTGAAATTGAAGCTTATCTCAGAATTATAAATGTATAAATAGGAATAACATGAACCTTCACAAGATATGCAATCAAACCCAAAAAAAACTTATGGGAATAACTTTGTAGTGAACGTTAGAGATTTTTTTGTTGGTATCTCTCCATTTTGTTCATTAAGAAAATAAATAACAAACATCACCATCAAGATTGTTCGAAGTAAGAACTTGTTTTTTTCTTCCTAGTCTTCCAAAAATCCCAGGTTGTCCGAACGTTTAAAACTATACATGTAGAACCGTTGCAAATATACAATCACAACCTTTGCAGTCGGAAAGGAAGAAAATAAGAATCGAAAAGCTCATCCAACGGTGGAGCCATCCCATGGCAAGAGTTGGTAGTTTCCCACCTTGTTGGGGGTGGCTCCCAAGCTAATAAATTCGGAATTTTATGCTCCAAGGCATATTCTTTTTCATTTTATCTTTATTCCTCCTTAAATCTTTTCAGCCTCCCAATACTAGGATTTCTGGCTCCGACTTGAGTTCAGTCTTATGCCGAAAAATCGCTACTCTCTTTTCCTATGCGAAAAATCGTTACCCTCTTTTCCTATACTAATGGATCATTCTTCGTTTAGGGAATGTAAATTTATTTTTAAAAGGTGATTGAAGTTTTTGATTAACAAATTGCAAAACGATAAAAGGGTAAGGATCGATTTCTTCATCCTGTGTTTTTTTTTTCCTTTTTCAAAAACCTCTTTAGAAGAATAGGCATACTATCCAGGGGTGAGCATAAAAACCGGAACCGCGGATTTAACCCGTATCCGTCTGCAAAATTGCGGATTTCACCCAAACCGCAAGACGTATGGGCCGGACACGGGTGGGATTCTCAAATCCGCATGCGGTGCGGATGCGGTTGCGGTTGTCATTTGAAAACCGCGGATTACCGCAACCATAGAAAGAAACGAAGTTTTCTTACCTGAGTATGAACCTAGGCCCAAAGAGAAAGAAGTAAAGTTCTTTGATCACTTAGTTAACTAAATGAATTTAGGCCCAAAGAGAAAGAAGTAAAGTCCTTAAAACACTAATTGAATTTAGGCCCAACAAATAGAATCAAAACTAAGTTAACTAACTGAATACAATCAAAACTAAGTTAAGACACTAACTGAATTTAGGCCCACCAAGTACAATCAAAACTAGGTCAAATCCGCGGTTAATCCGCAACCGGCCCGTACAATCCGCGGATCCGCAAAGGTTAAATCCGCGGGTGATTGGGCCGGTCACGGTTCAATTTTGCAAATCCGCAACTTTGACGGTTCGGTTACGGGTGACCCCTAATCCGCAACCGTCCGTCCGTTACACACCCCTAATACTATCTACAAGCAGGGCGGAGCCAGCCCATTGCAAGGGTGTGCATTTGCATCCCTGCCCAGCTGGCTCCAAAGCCTATTGTAAGCCCAACAATATCTTTTTTACCATTTACAAGCCTAATTTTTCTTATTTGCACCCCTTAAAATTCTATTTGCAATCCAAAGTAAATTTTTTCACCCCATCTTCGAAATCTTGGCCCTTCCTACAAGCTCAAATAGTTAGGGAAAAGAAAAATGAAAAAAAACCCCTACCACCTGGATGACGGAGTATTTCGAATCTAGATGAGTGACATAATCACCTAACAACTTTACCTTTGTACTAAACTATACTACTACAACAACATGTGTTATTCTTTACATGAGTTAGCCAATTGTTTTCTTTTATATTCCATAAAATCCGACATGCCATTCAAAATCTGTCACTTGGCACTTGATCCAAAAATTTGCTAATTAAATAACGCAACGTGTATTTATAGACCTAGAAGTTCACGGTTGTTTAAGGCGTGTATTAACTTTGCTAGGGCTGATATCAATACAGAAATCCAAAGGGTTGGATTGGGTTGTTTTATATGGCTGGTTATAACAAACGCTCCATAACAAGTCAATTAGGCGTCTTTCTTCAGTGACTGCACCGAGTTCTTCCTTTGTCATTGCACTGATGTCTTTAACTCTATGCTCACGTATTTGCTTCAACTTTTCATTGTCTGTGCTGGTCCGAGATTGTTCATCATTAGCAAGCTCAAGAAGACCCCTGAGTGCTGCTTCTCTTACCTCTATATCTTCGCTGGACACAAGGTGCATCATAGTACGAGGAAATCCTAGTTCCGTTATCACATTGCAATCTGAACTGTTCTCTTGTAGCAGGTACTCAACCAAGTTGAGAGCTTTCCTGGTTTTAATTATATTCAATTAGGTTAGTTCTAAGTTTAGTATACCGATAAAGAGTCAATTAACGGGTTAACTGCATACGCAAAGAAGAAGACATGGTTAAAAGCTATCCAAATGTAAATATGGGATTTCTAAGTTTAGTAAGGATTACGAATGAGATTAATCAAGTGTCAGTTAAAATATCTTTGCAATCTAACATTATCTGAACTCAATGCATCCCTCAATGCTCCATAACCATTTGCCAGCCTGAATGCAGTAACTCCGGGTTTGTTATGTTGAATCAAAGCTGAGAGACATCCATAGCAAACACATTGGAAGTCATAATTCTTTCAATTGGCACCAGTTGACATCAACCACACTTATAATAGACAACAAAGAAATACATCTAAACCCAATGGGATAACTAGAAAACAGACAATATATATTACTTACACGATATTGCACCAAGAGCTTTGGTTCGAGCAGTCACATCGGGATCTGAGGTAAGATTAACGAGCAGAGGTTCTAGACCGTTCACTTCCACTACAAGTTGCTGACTCTTAGGATTGTTTTGAACTATGGTCGTTACAACCTCGGCAGCCTTTGCTCGAATGCCTGCACTCGAGTGCTTCAGGTGTTTAAGAAGGTGGACTAAACCACCAATTGTATGCAAATCTGTCAAGCACATACCAAAGCTATTGCCTTACAAAACAACACAAATCACATAACACTAGAAATTTCTACAAAGGCGTCAAAACTTACCATTTGCCATGTCAATGGATTCAACATGCTCCTGCAATTCATCCAACATATCTGCCAAACCAACAAACCATAAGCAAATTAGTGAATTACTAGACCGACACAAGGATAACAAAATAAAATCCAAAACGATTCACATCTCATGGTAAAGTTAGTATACCTTCTATCTCTGCAGAAGTAACACCTTGTTCTTCCAATACATTCTCAGGAGTCTTCATAACAAGAGTAATCTGTTTCATTCTTTTGACCATGTCAACTGTCTGAGACTGCATAGCTTCCATGAACCATTTTTTATCCTCCTCACTGCAGATTCAACAAAGAATAAATTTCAGCAGATGCAAATTTACACATCAACATGAAACCACACATCAGTTTCTAAGGTAGAGAACATGAGGTTTGGAAAGATCACTGACACCCATTGGGTGCTCTTTTAAGATACATTCCTAGCTTCGAGATCTGACTCATATTAAGCTACTATGGAAACTAATGGTCAGTCCACGCACTTGCAAGTTTCTAATGGGCTAAATAATTCCTCATATCAATCAATTTCAAATTACTTCAACGAGGAAGGACAGAGCTGTTGCCTGTTTGGAGCATAAGCATAACTGGTAATAATACTTTCAAAGACACATATAAGGCTCTTTCCAAATAAGAGAAACAGTTCTTTGGTGGCGCTTGCCTCGGGGGGCTGAGCCTGGATGCCAACTGTGCAAGTCAGCTCCTAAAGACACTTTTTGCCAATTCTTAGACTACTCAACATCAACTCTTCCAACTAGGCTCCCAGAAGTAAATGGTGTCTTGATAACTATAAAGGCGATAAAGATGCTCTTCTTATCAAGAAGCTCTCACTCTAAATTGGTGCTCGTATAATATTCTGTTGAAGAGGTATAAAACTCGTCCTTAGCTTGAGTGAACTTATCGCTAAGGATATAATGCTAAAACTAGCTTCTTGTAGTCTAAATGTGGCAGACATTAATTTTGATCACCAATTGCTGCACAAGTGGGGGCTCACAGGTATATTTTTCGTATTCTGAGAAAGCTATTCAAACTGATGATGCCATATAACAGCTAGTAAACGATACTTAACCCCAAGTTCTGAGTAATACAAAAACTTTCTTTGACAAGAATTATTCAAATTTTGCAACATCCTACTAATAAACTAAGGTAGAATCTGAATATACAGTGATTTCTCAGAACTAACACTATCACTTGTAGCATTCCTACAGAAAAATTCTGTCTTTGAAGAGAATGTTTAATTGTCAACTCCCGCCATGAACACAATACAGAATTTTCATAAGGTGGTGGCTGTGTGGTGGTGCAAGGTGGTGGATTACAAAAAGCTTAAATTTGCATTTGACAACCAAAAAAACCCAAAAAATAAATAAAATCCACTGAAACTACCAACAAAATTGAATCAAAATAGAGTGAGAAACAGACCTTATATCACGAGAAGGACGAGTCCCATCACTGTAACCTAAACTCCATTTCAGTATCCCCTCCAAATTCTATGATCCTCCTTCGTTTGCCATCAAATCTGTTAAACCCTAAAAACATTTTGAAAGAAAAAAACTCCCTCCCCTTGATTTCTGAGACCTGGAAGGAATCTCTGAGCTACCTAAAATACTCATGGAGGTTTGATGTGGAAATCATTTAATAGATAGACGGTTGAGATTATGTAACTAGTTCCAAACAGAGTGGACTTTGGAAGGTCTTGGTCAAAGGGTTTGGACTTTGGAAGGTCTTGGTCACTGGGTCAAACCAAGCCGTGAGTTGGTTATCCAACACCCGGACGAGCTAAAGACAGGCCCCAGGTCTAGATTAGGGCCTCAATCTTCATTTCTAGACATCAACCATGTTACCAGCAGGTTAGTATTATTTCTCCCAGGTGAAGGTTGAGTGTATCAATTTCTTCAAGAATGTAAATAAAACAAAGGAATTGAAACCTTGAAAATTTGTTCTTATTGAAATCATTTGATGACATTGATATAACAATGAGAGTTTCATTACAAAGCAAGAAGATTCCTGTAAAAAAAAGGTCATACAATCTGCATTTCTAGGTATAGTATTCTGAAGGACTTGGTAAGATGAAGATCAATACTCCGTCTTACTACTGTTTCTTGATATCAGTGGCATCCGGTTTCTTACGGAGATAGAAAAATTTCCATCTTTGGCATATCCATAAACTTACTATTGTTTTGACCATCGACCTTAGCGATTTCTTCTCGTGGACAAGGTTGACACATTCTCTGGTCGTTGGTTGCACATCGCCCTGCAAATATCAAGACCACTCCATAACTTAAAAGGTAAATAGAACAGCAATAAAAGCAAAAAATCGAAACTGAAACTGGGTACATTCGGAAACTGGGGTATTTAATAATCAATAACTTTCTTTTGGTCGGGTAAGTTCATAACCGAACCCATGGATGAGAACACGAGTTTATGTGCACGGAGTGAGATTTACGTACAAGTTTTTTGAACTTGAGGCCAATCTTGATCTCGCCCTTATATCTGTCGTCTTCAAGCACGACTTTATATCGAGCTGGTTTCAGTTCTACAAACCCTTTATCAGTTCCCTCAGTTATTACTCCTCCAAGATGAATTCTGTAAAAGAAATCATAATGGTGAAGACAAACTTGGTTAAAGTGGTGTATTCTTTCTAATTACTAGTAATGGAGCAATACATACCTGGTTTCGCCAATGAAATTGCCATCATTGGAGAATTTTGACGTGTCCATGATTTTGAGCTTAAGGTGAGCCATGTTTTCCAGATCTGAGAGCGGGAATCTGAGAACCAATTTCTCATTCCATACAGCCTTTTTGTGATCACCTGTGCAAGAAAACATGTTATGTTCCCTGAGCAAATACTTTGGTGGTCCATGAAACTTTGTGAGTGCAGAAAATGATGTGAGCAAACTGACCTGAAACAGTTTTGCTTCTGACCTCCTGCTTACCACAATGAGCAATCACATAATAGCATGGTTTTCCTACAGAACACTGTAAATATTAAACATCTTCTATAAACAATATGCATTATCGTCTATGAGAAACAGCGAGATAGAAAGTACCTATAAAGTTCGGGTTTCGAATGTCCTGTGCACTGACAAGAAGAATTTCAAGGACTCCTTCCTTATTCATTTCTAAAGATAGGCCTGAGAGGACAGGAAACATGAAACCTGGATTTATATAAAGTGATCAAGAGAAGAAGTGTGTAATGGTGGGGGTTACAATAGTTGGTATTTATTCGAGAGTTTCACTTAAACAAGTTTCAGAATACAATAAAAACTCTACAATTTTTGCATGGAAAGTTTAATACCATTAGTTCTAATCTCACTCAGCAGTTACACCTTTAACTGAAACATTTTTTTGAATACATGCAAAATTTCATTTACTGGAAGCAAAATTTGAGTTCCCGTTGTATTTAGATTTTCCAAAATCGTTCACAATATATGTTGAACAAAATTAAGAATTTCGATTTCAACTGTACCTGCTATATGCCTTCAACTTCCAATCATGCTAAATCCAACCGTCTTTCTCAATTTCTTCTCTGTCAGAACTCTTCTGAGTCTCTCAGCATCTTTCCAGTGGCCCACATCAGCATAAATATTCGATAAAATCACATAATAGCTTGTATTTTCTGGATCCAACGTTAAAAGTCGTTCCGCTGCAAACTCTGCAATTTCGACATATCCTTTAACTGTTTTGCAACCAGCAAGTAAAGCTCCCCAAATAGTTGCATCTGGCTGTAATGGCATCTCATTTATGAACCTGAATGCTTCTTCAATTTTCCCTGCGCGACTAAGCAAATCCACCATACAAGAATAATGAGAAAGACCAGGGATTATACCGAAGTGTTCTTTCATATAATTAAACCACTTCCATCCTTCATCTTCTAATCCACAGTGACTACATGCAGATAGAACAGAAGTGAAGACAACTCCGTTCGGCTTTAACCCAGTATCTAACATCTTAGAGAAAGTTTCAAGAGCCTTATCACCAAACCCATTAATCCCATACCCATTAATCATTGAACTCCAACAAATTATATCTTTGTAAGGAAGATAATTGAACAGCACTTCTCCTTGAGCTAACTGCCCAAATTTACAGTATAAATCAATCAAAGCCGAAGTTATGAACACATTTGATGAGTACCCATTTCTCGTAACATTACCATGAATGATCTTCCCAAATTCTTGAGATTTCATCGAAGAACAAGCTTGTAACAAACTTACCAACGTTACCTCATTTGGCTCTTCATTTGCTGATTGCATTTGATTGAACAATTCAAATGCTAAAAATGAATGCCCAGTTTGAGCATAGACTGAAATCATCGCACTCCATGCAATCATATCCTTCCGAGGAAGACAATCAAATACAATTCTCGAGGATACAATGTCACCAAAATCTGCATACATTTTGAATAGTGCAGTTCCAACAGAAACCAAATCTTCTAGCCTGGATTTTATTGAATAGCAATGCAATCCATATCCAAATTTAACTTCTTCTGCCTGTGAACAAGCCGTTATGGCATTCCTTATAGTTGTTTGATCTGGTTGAAAACCAGATTTCAACATTTTATCGAAAAAAATCAATGCTTCTTTTGGATACCCATTTTCCACACACCCACAGATCATAGTATTCCATGAGATTAAATCCTTACCCCATAATCTATCAAAAATTAGAATTGAACATTCAACAACCCCACATTTTGCATACATGTCCATTAACGAATTCTGGATATTAGTAACTGTATACAATCCCCTTACTATACAAAACCCATGAATTTGCTTTCCAAGCGATAATACACCAAGATCAGCACAAGCAGGCAAAATACTCAAAATACTTACATAATTTGGTTCGAAACCCGAAACTTGCATATCTCTAAAAATATTAAGGGCATCACCAAACTTACCATTTTTCATACAAGCATTAACCAATGCACTCCAAAGAACTAAATCCTTGACTTCTGCACCATAAAAACTTTGCCAAACCATCATCATATCATTATGTAGAGAATACAGCCCAAGAAGAGCAGTAACAATCGAAACTTCTGATCCAACCCCAAGTTTAAAAGCAAATGCATGAACAACCCCAGTCATTTCTTCCCGATTCAAAGAACCCACGGCACGTATCACACTTAAAAGCGTCACATAATTCGGTCTCTGATCATGTAAAAGCAGCATTGATTTAAACACACCAACAGCTTGTTCAGGTTGCTTATTCTTAACAAAGCTAGAAATACCATTATTCCAAGAAAAAAAATCATGAAAAACTTGTCCACAAGTTTCTAATTCCACAAATCTTTCATGAGAGAAACTATGTTTCGAATTCAGTAAGCTACAACTTCTCTGAGGAATTTCATCAAACAGTTTAACGGTTCTATAAAAAATAGGATTTAGGGAAAACAAATGAGAATTAGAAATGCAAGATTTTGATCTTTGGATAAGATTCTGAATATACATCAAATTTTTGACCATGGGTTTGAAAGAACTATTATGAAAAATCATCAGAACTTTGATTATTTTTTTTCAGTTGGCTGTAAAAAAAAGGTAGTTTGAGTAAACTCAATGGAGAAAAACTGAGAATGTAGTTAAAAACTTAGAGATTAAGCAAGGATTAGGGTTGGGTTTTGGTTTGACTCAGAAAATGGGGTTTGTGAGAGATTAGAACCTTGTAAAGAAACGATCTCTGCTTGTCTCTTCTGGTTTTGGGGGGTTTGAGAAGCTCATGAGAGCGCACCAAATATCATAGCTTCGCTTGATTGCGAGCTGCCTGCCAACCAAAATGGTTCAAGACTTGAGTATTTCTCGAAGGGGGCTCGTGCTTAACCCCGTGCCAACACAAATTGTAGGAGCCTTACTAAGGGACGTTTTTTAGGACCATGGAATTTTTGGGAGGATCGCTATGTATGTAGGCCACCCCTTCAGCAAACTTAAGAATGTTCTCTAGGACTGAACATGGTTTCGGTTTTCCGCCGGAACCGGACCGAACCAAACCGAACCGAGCCAAACCATTTACTAATGGACAGGTTATGGTAAAAAAATTTGGAAACCGACATTACTGGTTCGGTTTTGGTTTGACCTGAAAACCGAACCAAAAACCAACAGAAAACCGATAAATATAGGTTGTTGATTAAAATCAGATAAATTTAATCTACCCCGTTGTTGATGGTGGTTTTTAGCTTATGGTTAAAATCGTAAAACCTTACATCTGACATGACGTCACTACAACCACTAGCGCATTTATTGAATCATTCAACATAACTACGTAAGAATTATCAGGGTACCTTTTTTTTATACATGTGTCATGTTCCACGGCAGAACCCTTAGTATTGACCGACGTCATCTTCGTCGCACCACTGTGCCAATGGAAAACCATGCCAGCCACATCTCCGCGTCAAGGCATGCCAACCATGCCAGCCACATCTCCGCGCCAAGGCATGCCAACCATGCCAGCCGCACCACTGTGCCAATGACAAACCATGCCAGCCACATCTCCGCGCGAAGGCATGCCAACCATGCCAGCCACACCACTGTGCCAATGGCAAACCATGCCAGCCACATCTCCGCGCCAAGGCATGCCAACCATGCCAGCCGCACCACTGTGCCAATTGCAAACCATGCCAGCCACGTCTACCGCGCCAAGGAATGCCAACCATGCTAGCCACACCATGCGCCAATGGCATGCCAAACCCTTGGCCCCACCATGCCAAGCCAACTGCGCCTTTCCTTGGCCGCAACCATGCTAGCCGCACCATGCGCCAATGGCATGCCAAACCCTTGGCCCCAACCATGCTAGCCGCACCATGCGCCAATGGCATGCCAAACCCTTGACCCCACCATGCCAAGCCAACCGCACCTTGCCTTGGCCCCACTATGCCAAGCCGTCCGTACCAAACCCTTGGTCCCTCTATGCCAAGCCATCCGCGCCATTGGCCTTGGACCCACCATGCCGGCCTTCCCTATGCGGCTACCAAAAAGAAGGCGTGCGACGATCAACGACCACCCTTCCATACTGGATGCAAATCCTAGCCGTCCAAGGTCGCAAAATAACGCATGGTAACCTTTGGCCCAAAACCCTAGTTTTGGTCACCCCATAACGCACCAACGCATGCCATGCCACATATGCCAATGGCATGCCAACGACCTTGCCGCGCCACCCCATGCCGGCCTTCCCTATGCGGCTACCAAAACGAAGGCGTGCAACGATCACCCTTCCATCCTAGATGCAAATCCTAGACGTCCAAGGTCGCCAAATAACGCATGGTAACCTTTGGCCCAAAACCCTAGTTTTGGCCACGCCAAGGCAAGCCATGCCACATGTGCCAATGGCATGCCAACCACCTTGCCGCACCATACCATGCCGGTCTTCCCCATGCGGCTACTAAAACGAAGACGTGCGACGATCAACAACCACCCTTCCATCCTAGATGCAAATCCTATCCGTCCAAGGTCGCCAAACAACGCATGGTAACCTTTGGACCAAAACCTATGTTGTTAGATGGGCTCTGCTGTTGATTCTGTCTCATCCAACTATCAAACATGAAACCTGTGTTGTTATGTACCACAGATAACACAGAAAAGCCTCCTAGAAAATGTTTCGGCATCATATCATTGAGCAAAGTTTGGATCACAATGACATATCACTTTTTGAGATTTTGGTTTTATCTGTTGTGTGCATGGTAATGAACTACATTTGAGATCACCTTATTTAATAATCATGCAATTGTATCCCCTTGATTCGCCATTCTAAATTAATGAAGCCATTGGAATCAAATTCTCCCCAATGTATAATGCATGTATTGATAGGTTTATATATCGGAAGAATATTTTGATTGAAGAAAAACAAACCCCGAGTTTTGTTAGTAAATAAGGTGGATTTTTCTGATTGAAGAATTATGACCCAGAAGAAGGTTGTCGTGATACGATCCATTTTTTGGTGGATATGAGAAGGAAGGATTTGGGTTTTCATGAGATGGTTGGCAGTAGGGGTTAATGATGATTTTATGAGCTCGGATCTTCCAGATTGGTTGAGGCATTTGGTCATCCATCATTTTGCCTTGCGTGCCAGCCGTTGAAGCAGAGGGGCAAATATGTGGCTAGAGGATCTACCATGTTTAAATTGTACTCCTAAATAGGTAGGTGGGTTTGATGTTGTTGGCATGTTGAAATCTTGGGTTAAATTATCTATCTGGGGTTGTTCTAGCCTCGGGTGATGTATCAGTGTGGATTTAGAGTCGTTGATGTGTTGACCCGCCGAGGTGTCGTAAGCCTGTAGCAGTAGTTTGAGGTGATTGGTGCCTTATGGAGCTGCTTTATATGTTATCAAGAGATCATCCGCGTACATAAGATGCAGTATTGGTGGAGCTTTTTGAGAAATGCGGAGCCCCTCTATCTTATTTTGTGCTTCAAGTATTCCCAAATTGGTGGACAGTATTTCCGCACAAATAATAAAGATATAAGAAGAGAGAGGGTCTCCCTGTCGTATTCCCCTGGTTGGAGTGATGTATCCATACGGTGTGCCGTTGATGTTAATTGAGTAGGTTACTGTAGATATGCATAGTATAATATAATCCACAAATTTGGAGGGGAATCCTAAGCTGGTGAAAGCATGTTTGATGAATCCCCAGTCCAAGGAGTCATAGGCCTTTTGAATGTCTAGTTTCAGTGCTATTTTAGGATCCTTCGTACGGTATAATGTTCTGATGCGGTGAAAAAGTTCAGCTGCGATAGCTATATTATCATGAATGGATTGTTGAGGCACAAAGGAACTTTGGTATGGGCTTATCAAAAATGGGAGTATAGGTCATATTCGATTGACCAAGATCTTTGAGATGATTTTGTAAGTGACATTACATAACCCTATCAGTCTAAATTGAGATGGTTTTGAGGGATGTTCAATCTTTGGGATTAGAGTGATGTTAGTGTGGTTCATCAGAGGGTGAATGCTAAATGACCCAAAGAAACTCCGGACCATTGCAATAAGTTGTGGTTGGGTTGTTTCCCAGAAAACTTTAAAAAACTTACTGGTGAATCCATCTGGTCCTAGAACGCGGTCCGATCTTATGGAGAAAAGCGCTTGTTTGATCTCCTCAGTGGTGACTTCCGCTGTTAGTTTCTCACATTGTCGAGGGGTTAACCTTGGTGTTATTGCCTCGAACAGGTTTTCATCAATTACTGTATTTGGATCCGTATACTGGTCTGTGAAGTGTTCAAACATGATCCTGATAATTTCGTCTTTGTCGTTAATCCAATTGTTTTGATGATCCTGAATTTGTTGTATATTGTTGCAGCTTCTATGAATTGTGGCCTTTGTATGGAAGAATATGGTGTTGCGGTCGCCTGATTGAAGTCATTGTATTCTAGATCTCTGCTGCCAATATGTAGTATGGAAATCCAATAAATTCAGGTGTTCCGTTCGGAGTAGCTTTTCTTGTTGAATCCAGTTTTCCAATGCAGCTCCAGTTTGCGTAGCACATTGATGTTGGGAAGCTTTAATTTTCGCGGTTGACTTTTTGATTAAAGTGGGTAGATGACCAAAGTTAATCTTATTCCATTCCGTTAGAGTTTCACTGGTTGAGATGAGTTTGAGCTGGAGGTTCAAAGGTGGATCTGAGTCGTGTAGTTTATCCCATGCCGAGGTAACCACTTGATGAAGTTGAGGGTCAGATAGTCATAGATGCTCAAATTTATAATTCTTACTTCCTTGCCAGTCCAAGGCTTTCGTTTGAAGCAGGATGGGAGCATGATCTAAGGCTATTCGTGGCAGGTGTGTGATTCCAGCATAGGGGTTGGTTGTTCTCCAATGCTGATTTATTACTGCTCTATCAAGTCTTTGTTGGATGTTGTCATGACCTTGTTGGTGGTTCGTCCATGTGAACGGATCTCCTCTGAATCCTAGATCAATATAGCCCATCTGATCCATTAAATTGAGAAACAGTTGCGTTTGTGCGTACGTAATTGGTCTGCCTCCTTTTTTTTCCGATTGGTCCAAAACTTCATTGAAATCTCTAAGTACCAAGGTGTTGAAGTGTTAGGAAAAATTCATATAGATGTACTATAAAAATAGTACATCTATATGAATTAGTCATTTAATCATCACTAACAAATAGATTATGGAGCAACTAGCCAACCATGCTCCAAGCTTGGTTGATTGAAGGGGATCAACTTAGAACAGGAACGGACCCCGTACCCATTCCAGTGGTAGCTGGTAGAACTCTTGCTAAGGTGTGTATATAACATGCAAGCTATTTACTCGCATTATGACGGGCCGGAGAATCCAACTAGAAGTTGGAAATTCATGAGATGTTTGGTGAGTACCCTGATCTGATAACAAACATCGGACCACATGACCAATGGCCTGGAAAAAAAAATCCTGTTTTTTAATTTCCCTGGTTATAGTTGGTTTCAGATTCCAGGGGCATAAAAATCAATAAATGTGGTAAAAACAAAAAACCTCCATGGGTAATAACTAAAGCAGTCACCTAACTTAGCTGTTAATCATGCAATTCCATCCCTCATTTGTTCATTTAAACTTGATGAAATGGTTAGAATCAAGTTTTTTCAGCCGTTTATAATGCGTGTATTCTTGTATTTATATACCTAGCACGAAATGGTAGACTATATAATGTAAAAGTATTGACTATAAACTTGTCAGTAACAAAATATTTTAATGTTGATGTATATCCTTCACTGTGTTTGCTTCTTTTATTTCGAAAGACAGTTTCCAAACACATCGTGTTTACCTTTCAAAAGGAATACAAATTTTTTTGGCTCATATCAAGAAGTATTAGATCATGACTCTTTTATTTTAGTTTTCTCCATTATTGCAGTGCTTTCTCAACAAAATTGATGTCTGACATTTCACTTTTAAGGTTAACAGGTTATTTTGTTGTTGTGAAGCATGGCTCATTAGTAATGAATTTTGTTATGTAAAAATTTTCCAGGATCTCAATAAAGTTTTCACGTAGGCTTATTAACACCCACCATTGGAGATGCTCCTAAGAGCCAATTCCGAAATAACGGGGCCATAGGAAAAGACACCCAGCTGGACATAAGCACAGTTATCGTCATATATGTGACCAATTCCCGAGGAGAATACTCAAAGGCTTCATGGGAAGGCCAACAAGAGCGGCTCATGCAGGTGAATGATATAAGAAACAATAAGGGCGAAAAGAAGTGTGTCCCTCGGCGAAGCAGTCATGCCTTAGTAGCCAATCATGTAATTGTACACTAATTCGTTAATTTGAATTTCATAAGCGGTTGTTAGATAAAGAGGTATATAATGCAAAATTAGCCCTTATTGTACAAAATTAGCATTATATAGTCTATCATTGTTAGATAAAGAAGTTGCAGAAGCAATTGGAGAAGAAGATAAGTTTTACATAATTCATTAGCTACCTTAAGGAGGTGTACGACATTTCATATATAAGGCTGGATAAACACACTACTATCGTGCATAGCACGAGCCACTCACATGATTAGCAATAACTAAAACTACTAGCGGCCCCTGGCTCATAACTACATAGGTCCTGCCCATAACCAGGATGGTCTGCCTCATGTAGGTCCATGAAAAATACCCACTCCTCCAAATTATCCTTGTCCTCAAGGATGAGAACTGAGTTGCAACACCCTTAACTGCGACAAGTACATGACATTCCGAGTAGCGCCCATAAGGAGATAATGAAACAATGACCACTAGTTTTCCTTGTAGGGCCCAGAATATTGGAAATCCAAGCCCAGAACTCGGTTGCCGCAGCTCCTTGCACACAGTGAGGGACGAGAACTGTAATTCCTAACAAGAAGGCCAATGAGGAGGATGTCTTGAATTCCGCTTGGACAAGGGAAGGCTCAGTGATGGAAGGTATGAAATGAGCAAAGCTACCAGAGAACACAGGCAATGTAGCTCCTTCTCGAGAACTATAAGTAGTGGCAATGCCAAATTTGGTGATCTTCCTCTGGACAGTAAGGAGCATAGTCTCTGGCCAGTACTCAAGCCCACTACCATCGGGACTCACGGCTTGGTATGTTATAATAGAAGCACCCCTTGCAGTATCAGTATGAGCTATGGTTCCCTCACAGCCACGAGTTTCAACTTGAAAATTAAAATTGGTAAAGACTGCATGAGGACCTTTGCATTTAACTTGCACTTGCAGTTGAAGTCGCAAACACACCTCTCCTGTTGGGCTTATTTGAAAGATTTCAGAGACTATAACCTTGAGCCCATGCATAATAATCCAAAAATCATACACTGCATTTGTTAGTTGTATGTAGTTGGCAGACTCTTCCTTCACCTGTATTGTTGTGGCCTGATCAGATGCGGAGTTTAACAGTTGCGCCAAGCTTTGTTGGGTATCTGCAATAAAATACCTAGCTGCAATATTCCATCTTTCATTACTGACAACTCCCATATGCTTTTGATCAAACCAATCATAAACTCTGCCTCCACCAACAGTAATCGACAAACTACCACACCAATAGCAAGAAATCCCACCTTTAATTGAGATTGGCAGTGTATTCACCCAATATTCTACATCTTGTTGATAAGTAATGGATAAAATGTTGGAACTGAAGCATTCCCAAGCATACGAAACCAGATATGCTGCCAACCTAAGAACCAACCCCAGATCAGTCATTCCAGTGTACTTATGGATATTATGAATTAAGATCAAACATGAAGCATTAAACCCTTTCGAATGAGAACTCCATATAATGGTTTCACCCATTCTTCCTCCACCAAACAACATAAGATCACAACCATAATTGGTGATACTATTCCTTTGTGACATCTTCAAAAACAGCTGCCAACCATATCCATTTTCAACAATTACTAGAACACTTTGAATAAGCAGACAATAACTGCAAGCTATACCAAAGCTTAATATATGGCTCATAAGCAATTTTTTTAATATAATCATCCATTAAAATTGAACCAAGCATCTTTCGAGCCTCACTAATAAGATTATCATTAACACACACAAAAATAATTGAAGGCATGGAACTAATTTCTGATTGATACCTTAAGATATGTAATACTGGACAAATTAATTCCTCATAAGAAATCCAATCTGTAGTTGCACACTTACCACGATCAAATAACTAGCGAATGTCGACCAGAAGAAGAGAAGAATAATCCTGAGAGTGTAATTTGTGTTGGAGATAGAAAAACTCCTTGAAGTAATAAGGATTTCCGGAACTCTTCACTTCAACTGAGTAAGTATGATGCTGACAAAAATGTGAATAATAAAACTTACTTTCGGACAAGGAATTCCAAAACCAGGTTTCAAACATTTTTCCTCGATCAAACAACATAATAGTAAAATTGAAACCAGACAATGTATCACATATAGAGGTACCTTGAGTTGCAGGTTGAAGAAACAAATCTTTGATAGCACCAGAAACGTTCAACGAACTGGAATCCTTTACCTCACCAAAATTGAATGGTTTACCTTCTTGGTATTCCAGAAACTATGGGTATAGATTGAAAATTACCTTCATCTGTTGCATTAGGGGTTGAAGGATTTGGAGAGAATACTGTTTTTGAACTTGAATCTTCACCTGAATCGAGTGGAATTGACATCAATTTCGCTCTCGGTTATCTTCGACTCCGATTCACTAGATCAGTGAGAGAGACTTGGTGTTGCAGTAGAATCTAAAACTTTAGCTTTTATTAAATCATAGCTATCTTTAGTCATGGACTCCAATTCTTCAATATCAGTTTCTACCTGCGAGTCAATAGCTACGCCACCGATATCATCGTCGAAACTTGGTGTTGATCTGCCCTGATGATAGTTGTTCCATGTAGCCCGGAATAATTCAGTAAAATCATCACAAAAAGCTTTAATAAACTCCGACCTGTTGTGATTTTCCATCAGTAACTTGTGAAGACAATCTTGTTTTACTGAATGTGTTGCAGCGGCCATCGTAGCGGTCGGAGAATCGACCGCTCTGATACCACTTGTAGTGGTCTTCACTACAATTGGATCATCAGTGATAGTTGGGATTTCTAAGGATAGAGATAAATTGGAATGGACAAAGGAATATAGAGGATCAGAAGAAGAATTAGACGAATTAGAGGGATAATAAGAAGACATTGTTAGATAAAGAAGTTGCAGAAGCAATTGGAGAAGAAGATAAGTTTTACATAATTCATTAGCTACCTTAGAGCAACTGCAGTGGTGCGATCAAAACCAAAGATCAAAGATCAAAAAAAAGATCAAATTTTGGGTTTAGTCCGTGTTGTCACGTAACGGTGGCGATTAAAATTTGGTCGGGCGTAATTTAAAGATCCGCCCCAAAAAAATTTCATCGGGCGTATCTCAAATGTCCGCCCAATCAATCACCAGGCGGACTTTAAGTTTACGCCTGTCAACAGGCGGACTTTAAGTTTACGCCTCATTTTTTTTTTTTTTTTAATTTGAATTTTCATCGGGCGTAATTTAAATCTCCGCCCGTTAACAAGCGTACTTTAAATTTACGCCCAGCAACAAGCGTACTTTAAATTTACGCCCGACTATATTAGGATTTGGTATTTGGTCGCGACCAAATATGGTCTGGAATTTGATCTTTGGCTGGGATTTGATCTTTACTCCGTCCCACTGCGTCACGATCTCATCCCAAATTTTTGGTTATACTCGCCCACTGTGGATACTCTTAAGGAGGTGTACAACAGTCCATACATAAGGCTGGATGACACACGACTATCGTGCATAGCACGAGTCACTCACATGATTAACAATAACTAGAACTACTGGCGGCCCCTGGCTCATAACTAGATAGGTCCTGCCCATAATGAGGATGGTCTGCTTCGTGTAGGTCCATGACATCAGTACATTATATGTGATGTTGGCTTAGAACCACGTCGGAGCCGGTAGTCTCATGTTAATCAACAACATATCCATTATGCGAAGACTGGTCCCTGGTCCCTGTTGGGAGTAGTGTAAAGGGTTCAACCCGTTGACTGCAATTATTGCAGTTTAGGAGAGAATTGTGAGTGTGTCCCTCTTTCGAACCAAAGAAGGCATGAACATAGTGTAGCAGATAGATTGTTGCCTTGCATATTTGAAATAACAGTTGATGAAGACGTGATAACTTTTTATCAACGATAAAGGAACTTATGGCAGAGTGTCATCTGAAACTACCTCACGTATATGAACTTTTGAAGCTAATCTATTGCAATTCACACCAATTTTTCACATAAAAATAGCAAATGACAACTTTATAATACCTAGTTTCGTGGTGTATACCCATAAATTCGTCCATTAGTGGGGTGTTGGCGGAGCCAAGCCATTGCAAGGGGTGCACTTGCATCTCCTATCTAGCTGGCTCCAGAGCTCATTTTAGGCTTTACAAAAAAAAATTTATAAATAAGTCCATTTTTGCATTTTTGCATCTCCTAGAATTTTTTGTTGCACCCATAATAAAATTTTGCACCCTTTCTCGTGGTTCTTGGCTCCGCCCCTGTCAGTCCGTGCAGTGTTTTCAGACTTATCATGTGTTGTTGCAATTTGGAAAGGTCTTTATCTTTTGAACCTTTAGTGATTCGCTTCTTAACTCAGAGCAATATCCAAGTATGGAATGGAATGCAGCAATAAACTTGGGTGTTGAAAAAATAATGCGGCCAAAAAATAGTTTGGGTGAGGAGAAAATAATTGCGGCCGAAAATATCCCTTCATGGGTAGTAACAGTCACGTTAGTTGCTAATCATGCACTATCATTTGCACTTGAATTTGTTGTTGGCATAAAGATTTTTCACTAATTCATAATGCGTATGTACAGTGTATTCTTGTGTTTATATGATGAGAGGTGAAATATATATTATTACTAGTGATCTTTTTGAGTAAGTCATAAGCTAGATCTCAATATTGATGAGATCAAAAAGAAGTAGTGAGATGCATGGTGGAGAAAGCTAAAGTATATCCGAGGATTTCCTTCAAAATTGAAATAGGCGTCATCCGTTTTGATCCTCTTACTTCATTGTATGGCATCACGTCTTTATAAACCGGAAAGCTTAATGGTTAATTCCATAAATTCATTTCAGTTTATGCATGAAAGTATCACAGTGGTTATATTTTTTGAAATTTGATCATAAAAGTTCACGAATTTTTTCCCAACTATAATATTTGTTATTAAAAAATGAAATTCGTCATTTCGCAAAATCAAACTACTTGCCAGCCAACTGAGAAAAATACATCAAGAAAATGGAGAATACGTCGACCTGATTTCTCACTATCCATTGCTTGGAGTATGCTACTCAAATGTTAATCCATGCAAAAATTCTAGATGAACAGTGTATTTAGACAATGTTAAAACAATCGCTCACATGATTTATTTTTTTTCCTTTTTCCGTTGGGTCCCATGACATTCAGGAGGGGATTCACCGTTCATAATGGGTTTTTCATCACTCTCCATTGGGTATATTGTTTTAAAATTGTTTTTTTGTATTGTCCGTCTAGAACTACTTTAATCCATAATAACTTTTGACTTTTGAGAAATATTAAAGATTAGTTTGGAGAAAAGTTCCTTGACAATAAGGGATAGCCTATGGCAACGGCAACCACAACACCAACACCTCTTGCTTGAGAGGACTCCAGGACGCCTTTGTCTTGCCGTAGATGGGGTAGATTAATCTTATCGAACCAAATTATTGGCATGATGAATATCCAAGAGCAAATTATGAATGATTTTTTAGGGATCATGGTTTTTTTGAAGGGACCATGATTTTATTAAGCCACCCTACCCTCCTTATAGTTATAAGGGGTGTCCTAAAGCGTTAAAATGACTAACCTACCTTTAATCTAATTTAATTTAAAACCAACCTAATAACCACCTATATATTTATATATATATAACCACCACCTCCTCCCACCACCACCGCCCACCACCTCCTCCCACCACCACCGCCCACCACCGATTACCACCACCACCACCCACCGCCGCCGATTATCACCACCACCAACCACCGATTACCACCACCACCTCCGATTACCACCTCCACCAACCATCACCACGTCTATATATATATAGCTTAATTTAAAAATATTAACAAAGATATTCTCACAAACCCATTACTTGTCATTCGGTTTTGGTTGAATAAATGAGAAGTAATCATCAAAATAAGTTGAAAATGGAGGTTGCAGAGAGGTTTAATGGAGTTTTTTTTCAGAGAAAAGTTCGATTTCGTCGCAAAAAGTTCGGTTATCGAGTTCGGTTGATTCGCAAAAAATACTTTTAACCGAACTCCTTGTATTATAACAACACAAGTCCATAAGTTCGGCTCCTTCGCAAAATAAGGATATCACCGAACTATAGTTTACGAAAATAATGAGAAGTCCAAAAGTTCTGTTCGTTCGCAAAAATGTTAAGTTTTCTTGGTAACCGAACTCTACCTTTGAAACTTCGTAACCGAACTCTACCTAATTCGCCAAGAAATAAATTTCGTAGTAACCGAACGTTTGCCTAATTGCATATATGCATATATAAGCCCAGTTCGGTTGATTCGCAAAATATGTTGAAGTTTGCGAACCAACCGAACTTCTAATACTAGGTTACTTTTAACCTGCAGTTCGGTTGGGAACTTGGTTGCGTTGAAGTTTGTGAACTAACCGAACATACCTCTGTAAATCTTATTACTAAAGTTCGGCTACCTGCGTGTTGGAAGAAAGAAACCGAACTCTGTGTTCGGTTATATGTTCTTGACATTCATTAACCGAACTCCGTGTTCGATTACCTATTCTTCACATTTGGTAACCGAACTACCTGAACCTAGTAGGAATTTTTTATAAAAATTTACAGTGTTATGAATATTTGGACCAATTTAACCACCATTATCTAAGTTTGAAGTATACTTGGGTACCAAATACTCTTCCTCCGGTTGTGGTTGGTAAAATCCATCATTTTCATCTTGAGATTGAGTTTGTGGAAGAATACATTCACCATCTAAGAAATAACTCATATCTAGATCATTGTGAAGATTAACAAATACTCTAGGAGAGGATGGAAATGAAGAATCAGATGAGCTATCATCACTTGAATACTCAAGCTTAGTGAATTGGAAGAAAAAAAATTATTTTCCATGTTTTTCTTCTTCATCTTCTCTAATTTTACTCTCTCAATAATTCTACTTCTTTAGCTTAATCATTTCACTAATCATTACCCAAAATTAATCAGGAGGGTAGTTTAGGTATTAATATAAATATCTAGATAAGGGGTGACCTAGATTTACTTCTAAATGTCTTACTAAAAATAGAACCATGATCCCAAAAAAAAAAACCATGGTCCCCAAAAAATCATTCCAAATTATTATCAGAACCTAGCCTTTATTTTGAGCCGAATTATGGTTCAGAGTTCTCATGTTTTTAATTATGGGCTTTAGAGCATCTAGCCACCCATGCTTCAAGCTGGCTCCATCCCTAGTTAGTTGAAGAGGCTCGAACCCTGTACCCATACCGGTAGTAGGACGCTTGCTAAGGTGCATATAACATGTAAGCTATTTACTCGCATTGTTACGGGAAATGCAACTATACGATTCGTAATTCATGAGATGTTTGGCGAGTACCATTATCTGGTAATTATCTCTTACATCACCCTGCCTTCATTGATAATTTCAAGTTGTGGTGGGCTAATTTATCCATTTTTGGAAGGCCAAGCTTTGTTTTAGCTAAAAAGCTTCAATCTTTGAAATTCTTTATCAAGGCTTGGAAGAAATCTTTAGGGAATTTGCAATCTCAGATTAATTCATTGGAAGATATTATTGAGGTTTTTGATGTGGCCGAAGAGCTTAATCAGCTGTCTACTGATGAGGTTGTAGCTAGAGAGAATGCTAAGTCTAAGCATGCTTCTCTTACTCTTGACCTAGCTAGAAAATGGGACCAAAAATCTAAGGATCAGTGGTTTAAAGATGATGAAAAAAACTCCAAGTTCTTGCATCAATTAGCTTCTTATAGATACATGGTCAGTAGTATTAACTGTCTTAATAGTGATGGTGATCTTTCTTATGATAAAAACAAAATTGCTAAAGAAGCTACGGATTTTTATACTTACTTGTTCTCTGAGAAGCATGTTTCCAGGCCGAGATTTGATGAGCTTATTATGCCAACTATTTTTGTCGAAGATAAAATATCTCTTGAGAAGTCTTTTACTGAAGATGAGGTAAAAAATATAATTTGGCATTTTGGTAGGAATAAGTCTCCCGGTCCGGACGGATTTACAATGGAATTCTTTAAACGTACTAGGGACATTATTAAATTTGATCTCATGTTAGTTGTCAAAGAATTTGAAACTACTTTCTCTCTTGATTGGAGACTCAATTGTACTAATCTGAGATTGATTCCTAAATGCAGTGGAGCTGTTTCTCTTCATAATTTCAGGCCGATTAGCTTAATAGGAGGGGTTTACAAGATCATCTCCAAACTGTTAGCTGAGAGGTTCAAGCTGGTTCTTCCTTCTATTATCTCTGATTTTCAAGGTGCTTTTGTGCATGATAGGCAAATTAATGATGGTATTTTGATTGCTGCGGAACTTGTTGATTAAAGGAAGAGAGAAGATAAATCTGGAATTTTTGCAAAGTGGACTTTGAAAAAGCTTTTGATAACGTTAATTGGGGTTGTATTGATTTGGCTTTGGAAAAGTTTGGTTTTGGGCATGTTTGGAGAAGTTGGATCAAGTGATGCATCTCATATGCTAGGTTTTCCATTCTTATTAATGGCGAAGCCACTAGCATGTTCAAATCTCAAAAAGGTATTAGACAGGGTGATCCCATCTCACCTTTTCTTTTCATTATTGTTGGAGAAATTCTTTCACTTCTCCTGATAAAGGCTGCTTCAAATGGCATGATCTCTTGTTTTAGAGTGGCTCCAAATGGGACGGTTATCAACCACCTTCAATTTGCTGACGATCTCATGGTATTTTTGGATGACTCGGTAGAGCAGATAAATAACCTAAAAAATGTTCTCTTTGCTTTTGAACTTATTTCTGGTTTAAAGGTAAATTTTAGAAAGAGTGCAATAGTAGGTATTGGTAGCAGTCATAATAGAGATTTGTGTGCTGACATCTTTGGATGTGAACGTGCTCAGTTCCCTATTAACTAGGTATTCCACTAGGTAGTAAATCAAAGTGTAAAGCGGTTTGGGATGACATAATACATAAATTTCATGCTAAATTGGCTACTTGGAAGAAGAGATATTTGTCTAAAGGTCAAAGACTGATATTGATTAATAGTGTGCTGGCAAGTTTGCCAATTTATTACTTATCCATGTTTCAGATGTCCGTCTCTGTTTTGAAGGAAATTGAAAAAATTGTTCGATCTTTTCTTTGGGGATCCACTAATATTGTTAAAAAGAAGAGCTGGGTATCCTGGACAAAGACTGCTTTGCCAAAGAAGAGAGGTGGAATTGGGATAAAAAAGCTAAGACTTGTCAACAAATCTCTTCATTGCAAGTGGATTTGGAAGTATGGTACCGAAATAAAAGCTCTTTGGAGGCAATTAATCAATCAGAAATTTGAAGGTAATCCTAATGCTTTTCTTCCAAACTCTTCTTCAAAGCCTATTGGTCATAGCTTGTGGTCTGGGATCTTAAAGGCAAAAGACAATATTTTACAAAATTCAAAATTTCAAATTCAGAGTAGTAATAAGGTTTTGTTTTGGAAAGACAAGTGGATTGGGGATAACCCTTTTCAAGTCTCTTTTAAAAGCCTTTTCAAACTCTCAAGTAAGAAGGATGCGACTATTAAAGATGTTATTTCTCTTGAGTCTATCGGGGATTTCGGCTTTTCAAGAAATTTAAAAGAACATGAATTTGGCGATGTTTTCAGATTGATTCATTTACTTGGAGATGCTTCTAACATTATGGGTGATTCAGATTTAGATGACGAGAGAATTTGGGATGTTGCAGGAGGTGAGTTCTATGTTGCTAATTGTTATACTTCTTGGGATGTTGATGGACTTCTTATATTCCCTCATAAGCAATTGTGGAACAATAAAGTCCCTTTAAAGGTGTCATTTTTGGTTTGGACTTTGTGTTCCAATGGTGCACCCATTCTTGATTTCTTACAAAAAGCCGGTAAAACAAATCATATCAATTGTTTATTCTGTAATGTGGAGCAAGAGACAAATGTGCATTTATTTTTACATTTCAAGGAGACGGTTAGGTTGTGGAATTATTTTTTCACTAGTTTCGGGATTGATTGGGCTTTTGCTAATTCTGTAAGGGCTACTCTTTGGGAATGGCCTCACAAGAAGAGCAACATCACGATGAAAAAGCTTTGGAAAATGTTACCTTTTGCTATTTGGTGGACAATCTGGAGGGAGAGAAATGACAGGTTATATGGAGTAGAAACAGGAATTGGGATCAATTAATCATCTCTGTAAAATGTACTTTGTTTAATTGGGTTTTCTCTACTAAATTTTTTGATGGTTTTTCTTTAAGTACTCTCACTTGTAATTGGGAAGTTGTTGTCGCCAATAACAACAGTTTTGCCTCTTAGTTTGTCACTGTTTTGGTGACATCTAAGTCATTAGTTCAATTTGCCCTTTTCTTTTCAAAAAAAAAAAAGTACCATTATCTGGTAACAAAGATCGCGTCACGTCACCAATGGTCTGAACAAAATTATGTTTGTTTTTTCATTTCCTTAATTGTAGTTGGTTTCATAAGAGCTGGTCATGCCGATTGCGGGGGCGTAACAATCAACAACAACAAAAAAAAGAATCTCCATGGTTAATAACTAAAGCAGTCACCTAATTTAACTCTAATCATGTAATTCTATCCCTTATTTGTTCATTTGAATTTGATGAAATGGTCGGAATGAAGATTTTTCACCTATTTATAATGGGTGTTTATTTGTATTTATATACCTGGGACATAATTTACTGCTAACGAGTTACACTTCAGTTTTGAACAACAAAGTCTTTTTGAATTAGTTAGATGTTTGCATACTCTTAGAAATTATATTAATTGCCGAGAAAGTGGTGAGATGGTGGGGAAACTAAATGTAAGGCTCCAGGTCAAATCGTTTGAACATAGACTGGACTAGGCTGTAAAATGTATCCAAGAATGAATAACATTTACCTCTTGATTGAGTGGTTGTGAGCTCTAACTTTGATCAGTCTTACAACTTGACCGATTAGTATATTGGATTTGAGTTTTAAAAACAAATTTACTTTGTGCTTTGTGTTTTTTTTTTCATAATTAATTGCATTTGAATTTTGAAAACAAATTCACAAGTATTTACTTTGTGCTTCTTTTTTCATAATTTCATTTTGGTACTGTATAATATATGAGATTATAATAATTCGACACTATCAATCTTCATTTTTCAGCAAATTCAAAGAATTTTTTTTTATTATGTAACAAAAAATATAGGGGAGATTATTGGGACATACTAACATAGTATTTTTTTATCAATCTTCACAATAACAATTTGACACTATCTATTCTTTTCTTTATCAATCGGAAAAAAAAAATATAGGACCTAATCTTATGAAACATCAAGCACACAATTTTTTTTCTTTTTTGCCAATTTTAGTTAGACCAAGAGATGTATTTTCTATCTCAATATAAATTCTAGTCACAATCAATTTTAAAATCGATTGTCCAATTTATATTCACTGGATAATTTTTTTTTTTGATACGCGAAAGTTGGACCCAGGCTCCTACCCGAACCCAGCCAGTTGGACTGGCCCCACTGCCAGACCCAACACGCTCAACCCACTATACAACTAATCTACCACAAACCTTTACGGCGGCGGGGATTGAACCCCTGACTTCCTCCTTGTTGGAGTTGATGGGATACCACTGAGCTATGCTCTTGGACCCAACTTGATAATATTATGGATTGCGAAGTAGGCTTTTGGTAATTCAACAAACAAATTTCGGGTCACGGTGGAAATGTTTTGACATCATAACAGTTTTAGATTAACAACATATCTTGGATCATTGAGCAGAGTTTGGATCACAATGACATAATACTTTTGAGATTTTGGTTTTTTCTCTTATGTACTTGGTAATGAACTTCATTTGAGATCATATTATTTGCTAATCATACAATTGTACCCCCATGGTTGGCCATTCGAAATTGATGAAGCCATTGGAATCAAATTCTCCCCCAATGTATAACGCGTGTATTGTTGAGGTTATATATATATCGTAGAGATAAAATTTATTACACAACAACAAAATAACCTGTTAATCTTAAAAGTGAAATGTCAGACACCATTTTGTTGAGAAAGCATTGAAATGATGGAGAAAACTAAAATAGAAGAGTCACTATCTTGTACTTTGATATGGGTCAATTTTTTTGTATTCTTTTTGTTTATAGGAAAATAAGGACTCAAAAACTATATTAAAGTCGTATAACTGGGATAATACAGGGATCAATTGTATATAAAATTGGTAGAAAAATCTTGAATCAAATTGTCTAGGTTCTTATCCATCCATATGGAGTTGATGATGTTTTGATTACATTTTTTTGAAATGTTTGCCGCTAAAAATTATCAAATCTATTAACTAGAGTGAAAGATGAAGCTTTGAAATTAAAGGGTTTATGGATCTGATTCTCAAAAGAGTCACTAATTTTGAATCTTTCTTTCTTAGCTTTTGCATACATCTCATCTCAATTATGAGCTTTAAGATTGCTTCCGAATCACTTTGATATTCTATGTGATGTCCACTGAGTTCCACTGCCCGTTGAAATGGTGCTTCAGCTCATTCTTGTTCTAGCATTTCTCTAGAGTTCTTGCCTGAAGAGTTCCCTCTTCCTTCTTTGCAGTTGTCTGCATCATCGATCAGAGTCAGTCTAATTGCAGAGTCACAAACATCAGGAAGCATAGAAATAACAATATTGATTCTATGTCTAAAAAAACCTGGGAAATGCCAACAATGCAATGGAGTAATTTTGAGGTCAAGATCATGCAATGGATTGTAATGCATGCTTTGGTTTATGTTGCAATTAGCATCGTGAGCATGGTTTGCAGAATTTAGAAATTTTACAATTATTTAGAAAAAAAATTTGTAATCCTTTTGCTAAGTAAACACAATGTACGCGAAAACGTCTTTCAAAATAAAAGAAGCAAACATTGTGAAGGGGATATACATCAACATTAAAATATTTTGTTACCGATAAGTGATAATTAGGCTTTAAGCAAACCCCGAGGTTTTGTTATAGTTGCAATTTTGGAAGATTTTGATGGCTGATTTTTTTTTTTTTTTGGGGATACAATGCAAAATAATTACAAGATGACTAAACAAATCATCATCCGGGTGATTATTCAGCAAAGTAACCTTGTTATCCACTCATCGGTTGTTCCTTTCCGTGCAGATGTTATAATCTTTTTCTCTGCCCGCCAAAAATCATAGGGGCAAAATGGACTGATGGTTTGCAGAAACATTATCATATAATGCATTACTAGGGTAAGATAGAGAATGCATGCTTAGTAATCTGCTCATTACCATCACCGCCAACAACGACCCGCTCTCCCTTAAGAGCCAATTCCTTGGTCTCTAATCGATAATCCCTGAAATGCTCCCACGCCCATAATTGGAGAAAGTTGTTCGGAGCAAATATCTCAACTTTGTATGCAGCATGATTTACCCATTGAAGGTCATGTGACAGAAGATCCAAGTGATCATATAGACTACCCAGGAATATCGGAGCCAAAAGAAAACACCATGCGGACATAAGCACAACAATCGTCATGAATTCATCTGTGACAGAATCCTGAGGAAAATACTCAAAAGACCTCGTGGGAAAGCCAATAAGAGTAGCTCATGCGTGGGTGTATAAGAAACAAACCGGCAATGCTAAGGGTGTACTAAATAGAGGGGGCCAATTTGGTCCACCTTTTCTCCACCACATGATTTTATAGGGGTGGGATTTTTAAAATCTAGTGGGACTCCGAAACAGCATCCAATAATTAGATTTTGATGGTCTATAATTGATCCACAAATTTTGGTATACCATTAGCTTTTCTGGAAACAATAAGTGTATCCCTCAGTGAAGCAGTCACGCCTTAGTATCCAGTCATGTAATTGTACACCTTATTCGTTAATTTGAACTTCATGATTTGTTTAAATAAGTGTTATTTCATTAATTCACAATGTATGTATATTGTAATCTAACATTTGTATATAATACATCTACATGTGGAATGAAATTTGCCGTTATTGAGCTACAGATATGATACCAAATTGTATTATTTTAAATGTAGTAATATGCTTCCCATGTCGTCGGAGATCCATAATGCTATATTTCTGAGAAAGTACTTAGGTGGTGGAGAAAACTAAAGTGTGACGGCTTGAAATCCGAGTTTTTCAACAATCTCATAGAACTTTTTCCGATAATCAACTAGTGTCTTCACAGTTCTATGTTTTGTAAAAAAATTTTATAGGTGCTCAAACAACTAAATCATGTAAAAGATACCAATCGAGACAATTATTGGTAACAAATAATTCATTAGTGGAACCATAAAAGTTTCTTATGGTGTCATTTTTGATAGGTTCAATCACATTAGTTTCTTCGTGCCTCATCATTTATTTTATCTATCTAGATGTAGGTTATTTAACATTCCCTTTTTTTCTTAAAAAGAGATATTTTCATATTTTTTTTTCATTTTATCTATCCGGATGTAGTTTATTTATCCTTGTCTTTTGTTATATTTAGTCTCATTTTAGTACAACAAAAGAAGAAAAAAAAAACAACAAGAATGGGACACTACCATTCTTAAACTTGAGCAAATCCAAAACAAATTAATATTAAAAGCCATCTCCAAAATTCAACAATAAAAAATTACATAAAAAGAAATGGCATGCCGCATTTCTCATTATACATTGCCGGAGGTAGTGTACATGGCTTTTGATTTAATTAAGTGAAAAGTTAGTTCGGGAAAGAAATATCCTTTCCAGCAAGGATCACCTACCGCAACAGCAAGTGGCCATGCAAGTTGCAGCGGCACCTCTCGCTTGAGTCTATCAAAATTTATCAGCGGCGGTATGATTATCGAGGAGCAAAACAACCTCGTCATCCAAAGATCAAGATCGATTTATTTTCGAGCTGTTATCCAAAAATGCATGGTTCAAATGTTCTGCGGTTGGGTGCAGGGACGCAACTAGGAATAGAAAATAGGCGTGAGTAGGCAAATGAAGTAAAAATGTAGCTAAAAGCCTAAAATATGCGGAAATGTAATATGGGCTTGAAAGCCCATTTCATAAACAATTATATTTGGGAGAAACTCAAACTAGCCACCCATGCTTTAAGCTTGGTTGGTTGAAGGGGCTTGTCACAGTGTGACAAGTAGTATGCAGAGGAGTCTGTCCTGAGTAATCTTTAATGAGTGTCCTAGTTATTATTAGTTGATCAGTCGGATTGTGATACGTGTGCCCAATCATTAGTCACTAATAGGATTCGATTATTGGGTATTAAATATGTAAGAAGACTCTTATCTGTTTAACCTGAATTTTGTTGATGAAATACAAATTGGCTGCGTTCATTTATCGAACCATATTTTGGCTCAATCCATCAAGGATTTGAGATTTATCCCTTCATTTCTAATCAAATCCCATTTCTACGAGTATTAGTTGTTGTTACTTCACAACAATTGGTATCTAGAGCAGTTCAGATTCACCCAATTTTCATCCAAATTTTTTTTCCAATGACAATCAAAGAGGTAAACGATAAGGTGGAAGAAAATACCGCTGCCATTGCTAAATTACAAGCTAATTTCACTAGTTTCTCAGCAGATCTGACTTCTAAGTTCGATCTTCTTCTTCAGAAGTTTGATTCAACACCAGAACCGGCTACTAATTCCAATTCAGACCTTAATGGAGGTAATCGATTTTCAAACTCACATCAGAATCACTTTCATCGTATTCCTAAGTTGGACTTCCCGAGATTTGATGGTGAGAATCCTAGAGCTTGGATTCAAAAGAGTGAGAGATATTTCGAGTTGAATGATATTAAGGAACACAAGAAGGTAAATATTGCTGATATTTATCTTGAAGGTAAAGCTGAAACTTGGTTTTTAAACTTTCAAGTAAATAGACATCGAATTACCTGGCAAGATTTAGCTATTAATCTCTGTGCACGTTTTGAAAACCCTATTGAGGAGAATTTTGTTGGCAGTTTTAATAAGTTAGTACAAACATCTTCTTTGGATGATTATTATGAAGAGTTTGAGATGTTGAAAACCTTAATGTTGAAGATGAATCCAACTCTTAGTGAAGAGTATTTTGTCATGAGTTTCCTTAGTGGCCTTAAAGATGAAATAGGTAAATCTATCTCTATGTTTCATCCTAAAACTTTAGCAGATGCTTTTTCCCTTGCTAGACTACAAGAGCAGAAACTCACTCTAGCAGCTACTGCAACCAAATCTTTTGCCAAATCATTTCAAGCTTCTTTCAACATTAATAGACAATCTTCTTATACCAATTTTCCACAAAAACAATTTTGACCTCTCCCAAATCTGCCCCCATCACTCCTAAATCCTCTTTTACCATTCCCAACAAAATACAGTCTTCAACACCTTCTATTAAGAGACTCACACCTGATGAAATGAATAGAAGGAGAGATCGGGGTTTATGTTATAACTGTGATGAGGTATACAAGACAGAGCACTTTTGTAAGGGAAAACAGAAGATATTCATGCTGCAAATGGACACTAATACGTTACAAGATACTGAGGAGGAAGAAGAGGTGTCTGAAGAGACTAATGAATCCCCGGGTCACTCTGATGTGGAAATTTCAGTACATGCTCTTACAAGCACTGCAACAGGGGACATCATTAGAATTCCTGGTCTTCTACTTAACAAGATAGTACCCATTTTAATTGATTCAGGAAGCACTACTAGTTTTGTTGACAGTGCTCTAGCCAGTTCACTTCAGTGCCACATTGAACCTACTGATCCAATGCTAGTTACAGTTGCTAATGAAGAGAAGACTGTAAGCACTGGTATTTTGCCCTCAGCTGACTTGGAGTATGAAGGGCCGCCAATTTATGGAGAGCACAAGGATTTTACCACTAGGAGGGTGTCACATTGTACTTGGAGCATACTGGTTAAGAACTTTAGGTGATGTCCTCTTTAACTTCTCTAAATTATTTATTTCTTTCAAATACAAAGGCAAGAAGATTACATTACAAGGCATATCTTCTAAGTCTTCTTTGTTAATGATGAGTGGTGAGGCAGTCAAGAAATTCTTTACACAACATTCTCATGGATTGGTGGGTCATCTATTTTCCATTTCTACAACCTCTAACCTACCCCCACACCTCCTGAATTACTTCTTCTACTTCAATAGTTTAATGACATCTTTGCAGAACCAACTACACTTCCCCTTAAAAGAAGTTTAGATCACACCATTCCCTTACAACCAAACTCAACTCCAGTGAACCAAAGAGACTATAAATGCCCTTATATACGGAAAGATGTTGTTGAACAGCTTGTTAAAGAGATGCTAGACTCTGGCATCATTCAACCTAGCCACAGTCCTTTTGCTTCACATATTCTTTTGGTTAAGAAAGAGGACAACACATGGAGGTTTTGTGTAGATTACAGGAAACTCAATAGTATTACTATTAAGGATAAGTTTCCAATACCCATTGTTGATGAGTTATTGGATGAGCTCAAGGTCTTCATATTTCTTTCCAAGATTGATTTGAGAGCTGGTTACCACCATATCAGAGTATATTCTAGAGAAATTCACAAGACTGCATTTAGAACTCACCAGGGCCACTATGAGTTCAAAGTCATGCCATTTGGCCTGACGAATGCCCTTGCTACTTTTCAAGCTCTCATGAATGAGATTTTTCAGCCATTCTTGAGGAAATTTATGTTGGTGATCTTTGATGATATTCTCATATACAACTCTAGCATGGAAGAACATTTGGAGCATCTCAGGGTGGTTTTATAATTACTCAGACAACACCAACTTTTTGCTAAACTATCTAAGTGCGACTTTGGTCAATCTTCTTTGGAGTATTTGGGTCATATTATCACTACAGAGGGAGTTTGTGCAGATGCTAATAAGGTTGCCTGTATGCAGTCATGGACTTTTCCAACCACCATCAAGGACCTAAGAGGGTTGTTGGGTCTCACTGGATACTATAAAAAGTTTGTCAAAGACTATGGAGCTATAACTAAACCACTCACTGCCCTTCTAAAGAAGAATTCCTTTCAGTGGAGTCCAGCTGCAACTTCTGCTTTTGAAAACCTCAAGTGTGCCATGAACAACACACCAGTGTTGGCACTCCCTGATTTTACTAAACCCTTTGTGGTTGAAAGTGATGATAGTACTAATTGTCTCGGTACTGTCTTACTTCAGGAGGGAAGACCAATTACCTACTTCAGAAAACCATTGGGTCCTAGAGCTATTACACTTTCCACTTATGAAAAATAATTTCTAGCCATTGTTATGGCAGTGCAAAGATGGAGACACTATCTACAGGGAAATAAGTTCATCATCAAGACTGATCACCAGAGTTTAAAATACTTCCTTGAACAGAAGATCACCACTACATTCCAGCATAAGTGGCTCATTAAACTGCTGGGTTTTGATTATGCCATACAGTATAAGAAAGGCACTGAGAACATAGTTGTCGATGCACTTTCTAGGATACCTGTTGATGCTGCCACTCTAAATTCTATGAGTTTTTCTACACCAACTCGGGTTCATGATATTCTAAAGAGTTATGAGGATGATCCCAACGATGCCCAACTTATTTCTACACTGCTCCTTTATCCTTCAAGTTTCCCTAATTATTCATACAAGGAAGGGATCCTAAGGTATAAAACTAAACTCTACATTGGTGCCAGTAATAATGTTAGGCTGAATCTTTTGGAGTCACTTCATGCATCTGTTATTGGAGGGCATTCAGGTATTCAAGCCACTTCTGTCAGAGCTAGGAGTCATTTTTATTAGAAGGGTATGCATAGAGATATAATCCAATTTGTCTCACAGTGTGACATTTGCCAAAGAAACAAGCCTGACACCACAAATTCTGCTGGGTTACTTCAACCTCTCCCTATCCCAGACCATGCATGGAAACATATTACAATGGATTTCATTGAGGGCCTCCCTGTTAGCAACAAGAAAAGTGTCATCCTTATGGTTGTGGATAGACTTACCAAATATGCTCATTTCATAGCCCTTTCACACCCATATACAACTAATTTTGTAGCTCATGCTTTCCTCAACCATATTTTCAAACTTCATGGGTTACCTTCCTCCATTGTCTCTGATAGAGATAAGGTATTCACTAGTAATTTTTGGCAGGATCTATTCAAAGCAGTGGGAACTGGCCTACACCTCACCACAGCTTATCACCCTCAGACAGATGGCCAAACTGAAAGGGTGAATGCTTGTCTAGAAAATTATCTGAGATGCCTCACTGGACACAAACCAAGCAAGTGTATTGATTGGTTAGCCTTGGCTGAATGGTGGTACAACATTGTTTTCACACTAGTCTGAAACTCTCTCCCTTCCAAGCACTTTATGGGTATGCTCCCCCCATCTTGCTTTTCCTTCTAAGGTTACTACTTCAGTTGCAGCTGTGGAGTCTTATTTGAAGGAGAGGGACTCCCTACTTGATATCCTCAAGGAATCACTCAAGGTAGCTCAGGAAAGGATGAAGCTGTATGCTGAAAAATCTAGACAGGATAGATCATTTGAAGCTGGAGATCTTGTTTATCTAAAACTACAACCGTACAGGAAAGCTTCTCTTTCCCTAAGAAAAAACTTTAAACTCTCCTCCAAGTTTTATGGTCCTTTTCCGGTGTTGCAGAGAGTGGGAATAGTAGCATATAAACTGTAATTACCATCCAATGCTCGTATACATCCAGTGTTCCATGTGTCTCAGCTAAAAAATTTCATTGGGATAAAACACACTCCATCACCAACTCTCCTTGTGGTGGACCATTCTGGTGAAATCATTATGCTTCCTGAAAATATTTTGCGCACCAGAACCATACTCAGAGACAACATACTAATCAGGCAGTTACTCCTTCAATGGACAAATTCTTCTCCAGAAAACGCCACATGGGAGGATCTCTCAACAGTTAAAGCACACTACCCAAAATTCATCCTTGAAGACAAGGATGTTTTTCAGGAGGAGGCAATGTCACAGTGTGACAAGTAGTATGCAGAGGAGTCTTCCCTGAGTAATCTTTAATGAGTGTCTGAGTTATTATTACTTGATCAGTCGGATTGTGACACGTGTGCCCAATCCATTAATCACTAGTAGGGTTCGATTATTGGGTATTAAATGTGTAAGAAGACTCTTATTTGTTTAGCCTGAATTTTGTTGATGAAATACAAATTGGCTGCGTTCATTTATCGAACCAGATTTTGGCTCAATCCATCAAGGATTTGAGATTTATCCCTTCATTTCTAATCAAATCTCATTTCTACAAGTATTAGTTGTTGTTACTTCACAACAGGGATCAACTGAGAACACGAACGGACCCTGTACCCATACCAGTGATAGGACTCTTGCTAAGGTGTGCATAGAATATGCAAGCTGTTTACTATTCCCCACCAGCCGTTCGAAATTCATCATGTGATGTTTGGTGAGTACCATGATCTGATCGAACCACATGACCAATGGCCTGGAAAAAACTTTTCTTGTTTTTTAACTTCCCTGATTGTAGTTGGTTTCATAAGAGCACGTCATGTGGATTGCGGGGGCATAAAAATCAATAAATGAGGTCAAAAAATAAAAAACCTCCATGGCTAATAACTAAAGCAATCACTTACTTTAGCTGCTAATCATGCAATTCCATCCCTTATTTGTTCATTTGAACTTGATGAAATGGTTGAATCAAGTTTTTTCACCCGTTTCTAATACGCGTATTTTTGTATCTATATATCCGGGACGAAATTCTTTTTGTTTTTTCGAGCGACATGGTTAATCGGAGCTTCTGGTTGATTGTGACCCCGCCATTTATTTTATTTTGGTAATATTTTGATATTTCAGCAAATAACCTTTAAATAGAATTTTGCCCAAAAATACTTTTCAGAAAACATTTCCTAAAATAAATTTTTGTTTCTATAATTAAAATGTTAATAAATTTAATTAAAATTGCATCAAGAAACATATGTTTTATCACGATTACATCATAAATCGATCATAAAATAATAATTACCAATGTCCAATTACAAATTGTACAATTAAACTAATCCTAATTACAATTCTAAGAGATTGTTAATAAAACTAATATAATCACGGTTTATAAATAAAATTCGAGTGAAATTAAATAAAAAACTTGACAAACGCATATCGGTCACTAAAATTTAGAATCAAAATACATAGAGTTATAGACACTTATACATAAATTGAAACTTGCCTCCTCTTTCACACGAAAATCAATTGTTCTGCACGATAATCAAAAAATAAAATCTTAGTAGAGAATTCTGATGAACAATATCTAACAAGAGAAAAAAATGATGAAAAATATCTAACGAGAGAGGAAAAGAACGTTAGGTGAAGAGTGCAATAGAAAACAATGAATGGGTTATTTCAAATTATTTTTCTTTCTATTATTCCTTTCCTTAAAAAAACAAATAACCACATTAGGTATGTCGCTATTTTTCAATAATATATATATATAAATAAATATCGAAGGATATTATTTTCAAAATAATATATTTCCAAAAACTAGAGACGGAATAATATAAAATTCAATATTGCTATTAGATTAAAGTTTTGGATATTTTGCTAAAAATATACCAAGAACCTAAAAATGTACGAAAACTAGATACAAAATATTCTTTTTAGGTTTTATTGATAAATATATAACATTAATTCCAAAAGTTAATGTTATATCTCCGTCTATATAAAAGCACAAGTCAAGCATCATTCACCCGACGCAGATCCTGCTTGATTTTTTATGTGATTTTCTTTTAGGGTTTCAATTTTATGGATGCTTCGTATGTGTAGTTGTTTTCTGTTTTCCAGATATATGGAACAATATTGTTGATAGGCGCTACTTCTCTTCTTTGATTGCACAACTGGGGTGATTGTTATCATTCATAAATATACTTATTTTTGCAAGATTTATTGATGATTATGCGAGTTTTGCATCTCTTACTATTGTAACGTGCTTACGTTAATGTTTGTTTGACGAAATTGTATCCGTAATTGTCAATTAGTCTCTTCTTATCATTCATAAGGTTTTGACGAGTATTTTTTTTGTATAGGGGGCTATGTTTGGGAAATAACACTCTACTGATTGGTTGGGAATTCTGTTTTTATGTTTGTAGCTTGGTTCTGATTACAATTGATAGATAATAGATACAATAGATACGCATTGTAATGTCTTATTTTTCTTTGATCATATTGGCAATCGAATAACCTGGTTTGGCGCCTTCTTTCCTTTCTATTTATTTGGTGTTTGTTTTTTTGTTTGATGTATTTAGCTTTTTTTTTTTGCAGGCATCCTCTATCATGCACCTATCTTTTCTACTCTATCGTGCACCTGTTGTAATCTGTATAGTTAACCAGGTCTTATTGATGCTTGCAGTTACTTTTGCGGTGTTTTTTTCTACTCTATCGTGCACCTGTAGTAATCATACTTCATATGATAGTTCTTTATTTATTTTCCTTTTTTATTTTTTCCTGGTTGAATAAAATAAAAGTAACAGAATAGCTCTTTGACAAGGGTGTTTTGTTCGTTCAATTTTATTGTATGGATTTTCGTATCTGTTGAGTTAGTGATGTTTTCTTAGACAAGATCATGGCTAATGAAAAATTAGTTTGTTTAGTTGGAACCGATCCCAAAGGCACAAAGAGGTGGTGTACCATCTTAGCTATGTTTTCACTACTTTAGGTTTTAATTCCGTCTTCAAAGTAATAAGTGTGGGTGAAGAATGATTCTAATCCATGGATTTTGCGACCTGCAGCTTTTGAAACATGTTTATAGAACGCAGATCTTTATCGTGGTTGTTTTCTATTTTATTTTCGCAGATATCACAAGAAGGGCAATGATCAAAGAATGATTTTCCCCTATGAAAACAACTCGGGTAATTCTTCATTCAGTGGAAAAATTGCTTGTGTTTTCTTATGGATTATTCTTTTTCTTCATTTGTATGATATCTAGAGATCATGAAAGCTTCTAAAACTAAATTTGGAGCATACAGTAGTGGATTTTGTGTTCACTCAATGTTCCTAAAAAATCTCGGTTGTATGTTTTTTTTGTTCTTTTTCCATAAGTCAAAATTATTTGTCCAAAGATAGGGAAGGAAGTCTGATAACCTATTCTTAAAACTATGAAGTCACATTTGATCAAAGATTGGTTGATAATTTGAGATTAAGTTAATGACGCTACTGCGAGGTTTTGCGGGGATTGGTGAATGGACAATGAATTTCAGCGGCTGTTTGCTATGTGATAAATCAAATAAGAAGGTTGAATATGTGTGGCTGATGTGGAGCTATTTTTTTCATCACCAGGCCTCAGCCTGGGAGGTTGCTTTGTGTGTTGTGGATCTCTTTAAAAATCAAATGAAAGAAGTTTACAACAGGTGCGCACTCTGCTCATACCTTGGTGTGTCGTGCGCACTCTGCTCATACCTTGGTGTGCGGTGCGCACTCTACTCATACCTTGGTGCGCAAATGATAATTTTTTTAAGTGTAGTCGGTGTCTTGAGTTTCATTTAACTAGAAAAAATTCTTATGGTGTAACCAGAATGCACTCTTTTAAGGGGTTGCGAATACTTGATAAATATTCTTAAGTACTTTTATCATCTTACTGAGCATCAAAATGAAAAGCATTAAGAATTTGAGATTAAAGCTACACTGTATAGCATCATTGCAACATTTACTTTGAGAAAACTAAACAATTATGTTTCTCTCCATTTAACCCGCTAGATGATATGGAAATTCTTTTTAACCAAAAAATGAAAAGTACTACATTTACTAGAAATGTGCACAGCAGCACATGTTAGTCTGATACTGCTAACCTGAAAATAAGTGCTAAAATTAACAACCATACAACTTTGTGAAAAATATGATACCAAGTGCAAAGGAAAACCTAGATTCAGGCGTAGAACCTATAATTGAATTTTTATAACTATATTGTACCTTCTTATGTAAGCATCCCTGGATAAGACACTTCCATCGGAGTTCAAACCAAAGAGGGTTGTCATACACACGGAGAAATAGAGGTAGCCTATTACACAAATTATTTTTGTTCTCATGCTATTTATTTGTGCTTCATTGTAAGTAAAATTGAATATGCTTCTAATAGGTATCATAAGTAGTGAGTAGTATGGAAAACAAAACTACGGTTCCAATGAACGATGAGAAAAGGCAACCATAGCTTGACATCGAGGTAGTTGAGCTCCCCAAGAAGGATCAAGAGTTCATGAAGATCCGATTGATTGTGACGCTGAAAAGAGCAAGAGCATACTCAACAGAAAAAGACAGAGCAACGTGTCTTAATCATTTCGTAGTGTGCATATTTTAATATTTTATTTGTTTAAAAACTGTAAAGTATGTTTGCAATAAAGATTTTATTTTGTTTTGAGTTTATGATTAGTTGATTGGAAGTTTGTTAGTTGAAATATGATTGGTGGATCATATTTCCGACACAGTCTTTTTTCTAATGGGCAGGCCAACAGAAGAATTCATAGGCAATAGCATTGGAGGAGCTCTGTAAGAAGGTAATGAAAATCTTTTATCCTAATAATTATTACCTTCATCGATTATGGAGATATGTTTGCAAAATAAATAATTTAGTCTATCTTTTTAAACCAGGGGATTAATATCAAGGGTAAAAATCTGAAGACGCTTTGACATTGTTTGATGATTTGTTGGACAAGACGTTTTGATGTACTATTTTTAGGGTTCCATTTTGAAAGTGGATCAAACACATTCATGGTCATGGAAATCAATAATTATGGCAAGACAGAAAAGAAACGAAGGAAGTCAATAGTTATGATACTTTTTACCAAGACAAAGTATCATAACTATTGGACTTAATATTTGTTTTAGCGTTTTTTCGTTCTTTTTATTTTCTTGCACACCAGCTAAGATATTAGCTTATTTGTTTTTCTATTTGTAAGAAGAATATCATGCTTACAGCTTATTGATTTTTTACCCTTTTTCACCATATATGACAAGCATCCACATTTCCACAAGCAAGAGCCAGACCCGTGCATCGCACGGGTGAGAAACTAGTATACTGCTAGTTAATGAGCTACACTTCTGAACAAAAAATTGTAAAACTGTGCATACTCTTAGAAATTATATTAATTGCTGAAAATGTAGCGAAATGGTGGAGAAAATTAAAATTTAAGGCTCGAGATCTAATCCATAGCATTGGGCGGACTAGGCTTTAACATGTATGCAAATATTCTTCCTTCTTAGTTGTTTTGATGCGGCCTGACCGACCCCTTAGTGGTGTTATCTGTCTATATTGAATTTGAGTTTGAAAGACAAAAACAACTTGTTCTATCTGTATATTGCATTTGGGTTTTAAAAACATTTCACAAGTATTTACCTTATGCTTTGTTTTTCTTTTCATAATCAATTTCGATTAATTTCATTTTAGCATTGTAAACGAAAAAGATAACAATTTGACCCTATCGATCTTCTCTTTTTAGCAAATTCAAGAGAAATTATTGATTACACAAAGAAAAAGTATATGGGACACCAAAGGGAACATACTAACATAGGATCTAATCTTTTGACACAGGATTTCCACTGTCCATTGCCCAGTGTAATAGTACTCAAATGTTTGTCAAATAACGCCAAAGTAGGACGTCTTACTTAAAAATCAGGGTGAATCATATAGCAATTTTGGGGTTGTAATAGATCGTGATGTATCTTCTATCCCAATGTATATTTTAGTCACAATGTATTTTTTGAATCTAAGTGAGAAATTTTCGGTATGGATTGGAAAATAGATTTGAGATATATACAGAAGTAGGCTTGTTCTGGACCCTCGTTTTCGTTTCTAGGCCTCTTTTTTTATTTCTTACAAATCTAGACTAGTTGAACGGATTCCATCCAAATCCGTTATCTCAGTCAATATATCGCCAAAATCTCGGTTGCAGAGATCTCATGAACATGTGAAGATTACTAAAATGCCCTTTTATACGTTTATAGAGATGATGACAAGTGTAAGGTCAATTATAACTGATCTAATGATTTATATATCCAGAAAAAAATAAACGGTTTATAGAACCGGCGATTAAAATAATCGACATCGACAGTGTCACGTTCTGCATCAATTATCAAATCTAATATTTGGAAATCTCAATAAGATTCGACGGTTAAGATTAAGACTATCATCATTATATTTTAACCATGATAATCTGAATTCCCCTCGTTAACAATCTCCCTGTTTCATTAGTTCTTTTTCTCTCCCTGGTTTTTCCAATCAGAGTATTCTTCTTCTTCAAAATTGATAGAAAACTTAGGGCTTCGTCTGAAATCAAGGATAATCGTACTCTCCCCCAATGTATAACACGTGTATTTGTGAGGCTATATATTTTAGAGGTAAAATTTATTAATAACTAGCTATTCTTCACAACAACAAAATAACTTGTTAGGTTTAGAAGTGAAATGTTAGACTCCAATTTTGTTGAGAAAGCAATGAAATGTTAGAGAAAACTAAAATAAAAGAGTGAAATGTTGGAAAAAACTAAAATAAAACCGTCAAGATCTTGTATTTTTAGTTGGGGTGAATTTTTTTTTACATCCATCGTATAAACCAGAAAAGATTACTAAGAAATTATCTCGTGAAATACTAAAACAAAAGAACAGGGGTGAGTCATATAACAATTTTGGGGTTGAGATGCAAATTTTAGATCATGATGCATCTTTTATGCCGATGTATATTCTAGTCACAGTGCATTTTTTTGAATCTAAGTGAGTAATTTTCAGTCAAGGAGGATAAGTATGGATTGGAAAATATATTTTCGGTGATGTAATAAGTAAATTTTTAGTTACAAGTTATATTTTGGATAACAATGGAAAATGTTTGAGCACCGTAACAATTAAATTAACAGAAAATGGGTCAAAGCATATATACATGGACTATGAGATTTTGGATAATTAAATAAATAAATTTCAGGGCACGAGACATATTTCAGATCACAGATTCACAATGGTAAGACCTTAGATCACGAGGGTAGATTTTGGGTACTAAGTGGGTTTTGTCGTTTTGAAGACCTTTGTTATGAATCTCTAAAGAACCTTTAGGGATGAAGTCAAACCAAATCGATTAAATTAACCATGGAGAGCACGTTATTTCCGTGAATGCTAGGATAGGCATATTTTGGATGAACCGTCAAAAAAAACAACTTACAAATCCTTTCCAATTGAGTCCTATAAAGTAATGAATGAAACAACCCTTGCGCTTGAGGGATGAATAATGGGCTTTAAATGAAGGTTAGTTGTCGGTCATTGTGTGCCCATGATTGACCGTTCGATATTGATGAAGCCGATAGAAACAAATTTGCCCCCAATGTACAATGCTTCCGAACAGCAATCTTGATTTTACTTCAGCATCATTGATTACCTTGTTTGCTTTTGTGGAGCAAACAAGATGGACTTAAGACTGCCATGATTTTATGGAGGAGATCACGGTAGGTACATCACCAATGTGGCGGCAAGAATGAGTTCTTAATCATCTCTTTACTTGTAAACGGCCATGTTGGACGCAATAAAAAAGTTAGTTACTAATCATGCGACTGTACAACTTGCTAGTTCATTTGAACTTCATGAAGTTGTTGCACGTAGGTTCACAATGTGTAACATAATTGTATTTATATACTTGAGAGATGAAATCTAACACTAAATAAGCTGCAGCTTTGAAACCAACATATCAGTATTGCGTTGAAGTTACTGAGATAGTGGAGAAAACTCAAGTCAAAGGCTCGATATTGAGTCTTTCAACTGTTCCACAAAATCTACGGTATACGTGGTTTTGAATAGCACAAAAACGTAATGGAATAAACCATCTCCGAGGATCAAGGCTATAATAGTAATGAAGCCCTCATATCCTTGAAGCCCGCTTAGACTATTAAAATTGAAATCTGCAGCGTACAATTTACCTTTCTCTTATCCAATAAGTAACCGCATTATTCCCCAATAGATGATGGATGCAAGCAATTAGAGAATTGTCAGTTTTTAGTTTTCTAGCAAGACTACGGTAATAAGAGAATTGGCATCTTATTACCGTAGTAGTTTGGACTAGATCATACATATGTCGATTTAGTTGGAGATTTGGTACATTAACTGGTCTTACAAAAGGCTTGAATCTATCCATCACCTTAAGGATGTTGAAATGATCCTCATACCCAAAATTAGTACATTTCCATCTACGACATTCCTTCATGGTTGTTGTTATAACTTCATCATCAGTTGCACCCATGAGTCGATATTGGTTGACATTCCATAATAAATGATTGAATTTGTGTACTGCGTTAGCAATGAAAACATGTCGATAAAACATGTCAATTGAAGTGCGGTTGTTTGGGTTACCAGTTTCTCTGTTGAAATGCTCTTGTATGGTGATCCAATGACGTTGATTACAACAACCATTCATCATGCGTTCGTGACCCCTTTTCGGATAGTAAAGTACCAAACCCCGACATAAAGATAAATCTTCTTCCAACGTATACTCGGCGGGATTAATGTAAGGTGAAGGCAACTTTCAGAAGAGTTTGGATAAAGAGATTCTTTTGCGGCTAAATATGGTAAAAGTAAAGATTTATTTGAATGTCCAAAAACTGGATTGGGGGGTATATATAGTAGGTTGAGCAACGTTCATATTATTTGAACTTTACGTCCAACGGTTATTTTTTAAAATATTTTGCTAGATAATTGTTTTTTGAATAATATATAATCATTCACTGACAATGCACACTTTTTGGAATAAAAATTAAAATACTGAATTTATTAATTTCAAAATCTGAACTGTTTACATTTCCCAAAGTTAAATAAAATACCCAATTCAAATACTAACTCATTATCGCAGGAATTACGATTGCACTTAGCATGTGCAACAAGCCTTTAAACTGCAAAGTGACCCTAACAGACGAGTGTGGCCTTGTGGGGGTTTATAGACAGATATACCCACAAAATCATTTACACTGGTTGAGCTTTGTTAGACAGATATACCCACAAAATCAAAGTGACCCTAAGAGAATTGTCATCTTATTACCGTAGTAGTTTGGACTAGATCATACATCTGTCGATTTTGTAGTCTTGCTAAGGTATACACAACATGCGAGCTATTCGATCGCATCCATGATATTCGATATGCGAATACATTAATATGATTTAAAAGTGGTGACCTATATACAGTGGCCGAGCCAAGAAAATTACGAAGGCTGGGTTTAAAAAAATCGGAACTAATCGGTAAAATAAGCATTAAATATAGGATAAATTATAAGGCACTTACATGCTTATGAATGTTTTTGTGGGAGCTGGAGCCAGGGTTAGTCAACCCTGGCTCTGCCACTGAGACCATGACCATGCCACGTTACCAATGGTATGGAGGGACATATCTTTTCTCTATCAGTTTTCTAGCGGTAGATGGTTCAGGGAAGGATCCAAATATCATTAGTTGTCAACGCGGTCAAGGACGCGAAATTTTTTTGGAACAAATTCATAATTAGTGGTTATCTGGAATTTGATTATAGATAAAAATATAAGTATGTTGGTGCCTTTTGATTCGGCGCTACACCTAAGCGCCAAATGGTTCTTCGTGGATCTCAGACAAGTGAAAGATTAATTTTGAATATTATAAATTGAAAATTAGAAAAAATTGGCTATAATATTAAGTAAGTTATTCTTAATTCATTTTCGCTGAATATACGGTTACAGTTAGCATGTGCAACAAGCCTTTAAACTACCAGGATTTCCAGGTGGACAAGTTTAGTCTCATGAGGATTTATACAAATAGATATACCCAGAAAATCAATTCCATTATATTAGTTGTATTCATATACGACGGGAGAGGTCAGTTGAAGACTGCGTGCCCTACATGGATTTGGAGATTTGGTACATTAACTGGTCTTACAAAAGGCTTGAATCTATCCATCACCTTAAGGATGTTGAAATGATCCTCGTACCCGAAATTAGTACATTTCCATCTACGACATTCCTTCAGAGTTGTTGTTATAACTTCATCATCAGTTGCACCTATGAGTCGATATTGGTTGACATTCCATAATAAATGATTGAATTTGTGTACTGCATTAGCAATGGAAACATGTCGATAAAACATGTCAATTGAAGTGCGGTTGTTTGGGTTACCAGTTTCTCTGTTGAAATGCTCTTGTATGGTGATCCAATGACGTTGACTACAATAACCATTCATCATGCGTTCGTGACCCCTTTTCGGATAGTAAAGTACCAAACCCTGACATAAAGATAAATCTTCTTCCAACGTATACTCGGCGGGATTAATGTAAGGTGAAGGCATCTTTCAGAAGAGTTTGGATAAAGAGATTCTTTTGCGGCTAAATATGGTAAATGTAAAGATTTATATGAATGTCCAAAAACTGGATTGGGGGTTTATATAGTACGTTGAGCAACGGTCATATTATTAGAAATCTATGTCTAACGGTTATTTTTTAAAATATTTTTCCAGATAATTGTTTTTCGAATAATATATAATCATTCACTGACATTGCACACTTTTTGGAGTAAAAATTAAAATACTGAATTTATTAATTTCAAAATCTGAACTGTTTATATTACCCAAAGTTAAATAAAATACCCAAATCAAATACTAACTCACTATCGCAGGAATCACGATTACACTTAGCATGTGCAACAAGCCTTTAAACCGCAAAGTGACCCTAACAGACGAGTGTGGTCTTGTGGGGGTTTATAGACAGATATACCCACAAAATCATTTACACTGGTTCAGCTTTGTAAGACAGATATACCCACAAAATCAAAGTGACCCTAAGAGAATTGTCATCTTATTACCGTAGTAGTTTGGACTAGATCATACATCTTTCGATTTGGTAGTCTTGCTAAGGTATACACAACATGCGAGCTATTCGCTCGCATCCATGATATTCGATATGCGAATACATTAATATGATTTAAAAGTGGAGACCAATATATACAGTGGCCGATCCAAGAAAATTACGAAGGCTGGGTTAAAAAAAATCGGAACTAATCGGTAAACTAAGCATTAAATATAGGATAAATTATAAGGCACTTACATGCTTATGAATGTTTTTGTGGGAGCTGGAGCCAGGGTTAGTCAACCCCTTGCTCTGCCACTGAGACCAAGACCATGCCACGTTACCAATGGTATGGAGGGACATATATTTTCTCTTTCAGTTTTCTAGCGGTAGATGGTTCAGGGAAGGATCCAAATATCATTACTTGTCAACGCGGTCAAGGTCGCGAAACTTTTTTGGAACAAATTACATAATTAGCGGTTATCTGGAATTTGATTATAGATAAATAGATAAGTATGTTGGTGCCTTTTGATTTGGCGCTACACCTAAGAGCCAAATGGTTCTTCGTGGATCTCAGACAAGTGAAAGATTAATTTTGAATATTATAAATTGACAATTAGAAAAAATTGGCTATAATATTAAGTAGGTTATTCTTAATTCATTTTCGTTGAATATACAGTTACAGGTAGCATGTGCAACAAGCCTTTAAACTACCAGGATTTCCAGGTGGACAAGTTTAATCTCATGAGGATTTATACAGATAGATATACCCAGAAAATCAATTCTGTTATATTGGTTGTAGTCATCTACGACGGGAGAGGTCAGTTGAAGACTGCGTGCCCTACATGGATTTGGATATTTGGTTCATTAACTGGTCTTACAACAGGCTTGAATCTATCCATCACCTTAAGGATGTTGAAATGATCCTCATCCCGAAATCAGTACATTTCCATCTACGACATTCCTTCAGGGTTGTTGTTATAAATTCATCATCAGTTGCACCCATGAGTCGATATTGGTTGACATTCCATAATAAATGATTGAATTTGTGTACTGCGTTAGAAATGGAAACATGTCGATAAAACATGTCAATTGAAGTGCGGTTGTTTGGGTTACCAGTTTCTCTGTTGAAATGCTCTTGTATGGTGATCCAATGACGTTGACTACAACAACCATTCATCATGCGTTCGTGACCCCTTTTCGGATAGTAAAGTACCAAACCCCGACATAAAGCTAAATCTTCTTCCAACGTATACTCGGCGGGATTAATGTAAGGTGAAGGCATCTTTCAGAAAAGTTTGGATAAAGATATCTTTTACGACTAAATATGGTAAAACTAAAGATTTATATGAATGTCCAAAAACTGGATTTGGGGTATATATAGTAGGTTGAGCAACGGTCATATTATTTGAACTCTATGTTTAACGGTTATTTTTTTAAATATTTTTCCAGGTAATTATTTTTTGAATAATATATAATCATTCACTGACAATGCACACTTTTTGGAGTAAAAATTAAAATACTGAATTTATTAATTTCAAAATCTGAACTGTTTATATTACCCAAAGTTAAATAAAATACCCAAATAAAATACTAACTCATTATCGCAGGAATCACGATTGCACTTAGCATGTCCAACAAGCCTTTAAACCGCAAAGTGACCCTAACAGACGAGTGTGGTCTTGTGGGGGTTTACAGACAGATATACCCACAAAATCATTTACACTGGTTCAGCTTTGTTAGACAGATATACCCACAAAATTTTTAGTGACCCTAAGAATATTAGTCATCTTATTACCGTAATAGTTTGGACTAGATCATACATCTGTCGATTTGGTTGTCTTGCTAAGGTATACACAACATGCGAGATATTCGCTCGCATCCATGATATTCGATATGCGAATACATTAATATGATTTAAAAGTGGAGTCCAATATATAGTGGCCGAGCCAAGAAAATTACCAAGGATGGGTTAAAAAAAATCGGAACTAATCGGTAAACTAAGCATTAAATATAGGATAAATTATAATGCACTTACATGCTTATGAATGTTTTTGTGGGAGCTGGAGCCAGGGTTAGTCAACCCCTGGCTCTACCACTGAGACCATGACCATGCCACGTTACCAATGTTATGGAGGGACATATCTTTTCTCTTTCAGTTTTCTAGCGGTAGATGGTTCAGGGAAGGATCCAAATATCATTAATTGTCAACGCGGTCAAGGCCACGAAATTTTTTTGGAACAAATTATATAATTAGTGTTTATCTGTAATTTGATTATAGATAAATAGATAAGTATGTTGGTGCCTTTTGATTTGCGCCGAAGGCGTCTAATGATTTGGCGCTACACCTAAGCGCCAAATGGTTCTTCGTGGATCTCATACAAGTGAAAGATTAATTTTGAATATTATAAATTGTAAATTAGAAAAATTTGGCTATAATATTAAGTAAATTATTCTTAATTCATTTTCGCTGAATATACGGTTACACTTAGCATGTGCAACAAGCCTTTAAACTATCAGGATTTCCAGGTGGACAAGTTTAGTCTCATGAGGATTTATACAGATAGATATACCTAGAAAATCAATTCCATTATATTAGTTGTAGTCATCTACGATGGGAGAGGTCAGTTGAAGACTGCGTGTGGTAGCTCAAGGAATTAAACCTAAAATTATGGTTATATTTACACCTGCAAGTATACAGGGTTAGATAGTAGATAATGAATAAGCAGGGGAAGTCCACAGGGACAAGGAGGGAGCTGGTGTTGTTTTCTAAATCTTTCTAGTGACAGTGACTAAAAGCACTAGGGCATATGAATCCACCCAATAATCCTAAGCTAAGGCAATGCCTATTCAAATTATGTTCTTGTTCTTTTCCAGATAAAACTACAATGATTGATCTCTCAGTTAGTCTCCCTAACTCACCCCTAGCATAAGCTGTCTTCTTACAGCACAACCTATCACAGGCTCATTTGGTTCAATTAGCTAACTGTCATTCCTTTATCAATTAAGCACATTTCTTCCTCCAGAGAGGTCTCAAATGGATGACTTATCAACCAACTTCACTAACTCACCCCTAGTATCAACTGTCTTCTTACAGTACAATTGATCACAGGCTAATTTGATCCATTAGCTAACTATCATTCCTAAAGCAATGAAGCACAACAAGGACAACAACATGAACATGAATTATCTTAACATATGATTATGGGTTTCATCAAAACCCTAGTTATTGAATTAGAACATGATTACAATACTGAAAATTAATCTAAACTTGAGACTAACAGTGGAGAGCACTGGCTAGTCCAGGCCTCCTGAAATGTGCTCTGGCTAATCCAGGCATATCCAATACAACACCCCAAATCCTCTATTTATACCCAATTCCCCCAATTTAGGGTTTTACACAATTCCCTCAAAAATTCCCAAAACAGTTGAATTTAGGGTTTGGTATTCTCACCTAATTCGCTGAAATCAATCCCAATTAACGTCGACCCATGCCTTGTAATATCTTCCTGCTCCATTCCCATGCGCCAACTGCTACTCTAGACTCACCTATTTGACTGATTTCTCACCTAGGGTTTCAGAGAAAAGAATGGTGAGAAATCAGTGAAATAGAGGGCTAGAGAGAGGGGTATTAGGTGGTTTAGGTAATATATGTGGTTGTGATGATGGTATGGTGGTTGCATGGTGGTTGTAGCAGGTGAAGAAGGTGGTGGTGATGATGGTGGTGCGGCAGGTGAAGGTGGTGGAGTTGCAGAGAGGGATGAGGTCGATGGAAAGAAGGGGAGGGGCTGTTTGTTTGGGTAGTATAGGGTTTGGTGTTAGAGTGTTGATCGGGGATATCAAGTTGGATGATCTTCGAAGCTAGGCCGTGGGATGTGGAGTTGATAGAACAATCTGATGGCGAGATGGAGTGGAGCTTGTAGCTACCGTCGGATGCATAGATACAACGAAACCGACGGCGCAAGATGGAGTTAGGTACTGTGGTGTTAAGCGGAAGTATTGAGATTTGATGCATAGTCAAAGAAGCGACCGTAGGATTCAAATGCAATCTAATCTGAAGGCTTAGAATTTAGGCACTATGATGTTTGAAAAGAACTTCAGATTTTGATGCACTATAGTGAAGCGACCATCGGATTCAGATGTAATCTAATCTGACGGCTGAAGATGGAGGCGGGTATGGATATAGAAAATGGGTTTGGGTAAGGGTTTTGGGCCTTGGGTATGCCAAGCCCATATCTTCTTTAAGAACAATTCTTCCTTCTTGAGCCCATTCCTAACTTTTTGGTCTTGTGCGCACCATTCTTTGCGGCTTCCTTGCGTAATTTCTTCCGGCTTTTCACCACTCTTCAGCTCTTTTCCGCTCCGCAAGTCATCCAGACTTTATTTATTACCTAAAAATATAAAATTAAGTAAGAAAAATATTTATTCTTGAAAACAATGAAAATACAGAATATGGGATAAAATGTAGAATTAATGCACAAAGGATGAGTTAAATGCCAAGAAAAATATATAGAAATATGAACTTTTTAGCACTCATCAAATACCCCCAAACCTGAATTTTACTTGTCCTCAAGTAAAACAAAACTAAGGAAATCCTACCTATACCACTGTCGCTGGTCTCTCGAATGCATTTAGTGTATGCACTAAGCCTTTTAAACCACTAAGTGTCCCTAGTGGACGAGTGAAGTCTCGTGAAGGTTTGCTTAGAACGTACCTACAAAGTTCTAGGTCAAAATATAAGCTCAGATTCTATCAAATGTGACATGTGCAAGATAGTTTAAGCTCACAGCAAAATGGAGATGTCAATCTAGCTATCAAAGGCACAATCCTAGCACTGATAACAAAAAAAGACATGTGATAAGAGTGTAAAGTGTATCTACACATGTGTAAAGAAAGATCGGATGTTATGACTACTAATCACCAAGAGATAGTTTCTCAGGCTAAGAACCAAGGTCGAAATCTAGCTAGCTGTCCGGACTTTACGAGAATTGTGAATGAGTTGGAGGTATTTCACAATTACTCGCGTTGTACATCAATGGCATACACCCTCCTTGCTTATTACAATGAAACAACAAAATGACTATTTACATGACTCTTATTTACATTGACTACTCTCTTTTATTTTTGGAACAAGAGAGGATGGAATTGATAAATACTTGATTTTTTTGTATTTTTCTGATATTTTTTTCTGAATATAAACATCGTTTTTTTTTTTTTTTTGATAAAGAAACACTTTTGATACAAATACAAAAGGAAACAAAAGATTACATGACACTTTGCAAGAGGTAGCCCTTTTTGATGCACCCAGTTAAATTCGATGGTTGTCTTTCTTAATGTAACCTCCACCTTCTATCCCAACCAACTAAAGAACAAGCTAGTCAAGTTTCGTTCAGTATTCTAAAGTGATTGGCAATCGTGACTTCCTATCAAACACCTTGAAGATCGAGGCTATACATGTATTGGTAGATCGTGCGCGTGCAAGTTTCTTATCACTATGTGAATTGTGCTAGAATCAGGGTGCCTAAATATCTAGACTAAGACTCCTAAAAATTACATATATGCACAAGAGTCACATTTCAAGGTAAATGAGCTCCATTTTTATGATTATTTTTTTTTTGAATTTTTTTGAATTTTTTCGATTTTTTCAAAAGAAGAAGGAGTTCGTTTTCAATTATAGCATATTATCATGGTATCCATTCCATACCCCCAAACCTAAACTAAACATTGTCCTCAATGTTTCAAAAGATAACAAAATTATAATGCAACATATGAAGAGGATCATGCTGAGTAGAGTAAAAGGAGAGAGAATACCCGATTTCGGCGAAAGCAAGATTAAAACTCCGTTATTCAAGGTAAAAATCCAACGTATGTCAGCCGAGATCATAGTGGATTAGCAAAAATATGTACAAAAGAAACAAAAGAGTTTTAAAAAATTTTATCTACTGGATTATATACAAAAAATTCACCATACACTAACAATCTAAAGAGTTGAGGATCAACCCAAAAGACAAAGTGTTGAAACATAGACAGTTTCAAAACACTAAAATTGGACTGAAATGAGAGTGAGAGTGAAAAACCGAATGAATCACCCCTAAACCTAAATTGTTCAACATGTTTACTTTTAAGCACAAAATCTTTTAATTTTAGGGGTTCAGGATTCAAAAGGTCTAACTCATAATGGACTGTTTTCGGGATGGGCAAAGAAATGCATTCCAACTGTGGCTCTTTAAAAATGTTATATTTTGAAGCAAAATAGTCCAAGAGGACTTGGGAGGCACACAGTTCCAATCCTAGATTGGGAATTTTCAGAAAAGTTGGTTTAAATTTTTTGTTGCAAACCAAATCTAGGTTGGGTGGAATAATCTCAATTTGAGATTTAGGTAAGAAAGTGGGTACATCTAAATTATTTTCATGGGTAAGATCAATAGTACCAACACATACTTTCCCTAAATCAGAAACAGGTAAAACATGCTCACATTCATCGAACAAAACATCAAGACCTAAATCAGTATCATGATTGTTCGAAGTACTCAAATCATCACCGGAAGAAATAACATTTTGTGACTTAGTCAAGGAATCAGACACATCAAATTCGTCCTCATGCATAATAAAATTAGTGTCTACAGAAGATTCAACTATTCCTATGTCATGTTCATCTTCACAGAAGAATTGTACAAGCCCCATATTAGAATCAAAATCATATGAATTACAATGAGTATCAGAAGAAACAACATTCATGAAGGTTGAGGCTGAGAAGCCATATGTTATTGAACCAAAAGGTTCCACAATATTTTCAGCAAAAACATGTTCTTCTAACATATCATTATCATCATAATCATCATCATGGTAACATGCATATTGATCCTCATTAAAAGTGGTGGTGTCCTTAGTCGATTCATGTTCCTCTAAATCAGGTTCATATTCAATATCATTTAGATGAATGGGACTGGACACTTCATTAGGGACAACATGCATTTCCTCATGAATTTCCTCCTTTTGTAGTTGAAGCAAAATCTGATCTAACTTCGCCTGAATGCGTGATAGTTCTATCAGAATTTTGCTCACCGAGTCTGAGAGCTTCTACGGTGGAGTCTAAATTCATGGGAGTACAAAATTCTTCATGTTCAAATTGTGGTGAATGGTACATGTGTGCATGGTCATTAGGGTTTACAAAATATTGATCGCAACCTTCGAAAGGTTGATTATGGTCCCAATGACTACCAGCCTCACAATTTGTGGGCATTTCATAATTTGGATTTTCATGGTATCCCCTAGATTTCCTAAATTCATGCAAAACATAGCAATATTCATCAGGGTGGTCTAAACCACCACAAAAGGTACAAACATGCATATTAGGTTGGCTAGGTTGATACATGGGTGAATAGTTATACGGGTTTGCATATTGAGGCTCATGACCTTGAAAAGGTCCATAATTATAATCCCTATAACTATTGACATCATGGTCTGTGGGAGGCTCATAAGGTGAATCTTGCCCGTAAGCATCTCTAATAGATTTATTCCCAGAGGCAGACCAAAATCCAGACATGTCTTTGTTTTATGAAATAATCACACAAATCACAAAAAAGTAAGGCAGAAAAAAGCAAGCCCATAATTTTTTTTTTTTTTTTTTTTTTTTGCCCAAAATTTAGTTAAGTTTGGTTCACAAAAGAGGCAAGCCCAAAATCCAAAAAGTTAAGTTTAGAGCAAGCCCACTATTAAGAAACTACAAGCCTAACAAACAACTAAATTACAAGCCCAAATAAAGAAAGAAATAAAAATAAAACTAATTATTACAAACCCAAAAAAAAAATAAAATAAAAATAAAACTAAAATTATTACAATCCCAAATAAATAAAGAAATAAAATTAAAATATTATACAAGCCCAAAAAAAGATAATTACAATTACAAGCCCAAAAGAGAATAACAATACAAACCCAAAAAAATTACAAGCCAAAAAATTGGGTTTGGGTTTAGGCTTACCTTTTTGGAGGGAAGCCCAGTTGGGCTTTTATCCCTTTCTAAATTGCACAAGCCCAGTTGGGCTTTGGATCTTCCTAAACTTTTATACCCAATTCCCCCAATACTGAAAATTATCTTCCTAAACTTTTATACAACATGAACATGAATTATCTTAACATATGATTATGGGTTTCATCAAAACCCTAGTTATTGAATTAGAACATGATTACAATACTGAAAATTAATCTAAACTTGAGACTAACAGTGGAGAGCACTGGCTAGTCCAGGCCTCCTGAAATATGCTCTGGCTAATCCAGGCATATCCAATACAACACCCCAAAGCCTCTATTTATACCCAATTCCCCCAATTTAGGGTTTTACACAATTCCCTCAAAAATTCCCAAAACAGTTGAATTTAGGGTTTGGTATTCTCACCTAATTCGCTGAAATCAATCCCAATTAACGTCGACCCATGCCTTGTAATATCTTCCTGCTCCATTCCCATGCGCCAACTGCTACTCTAGACTCACCTATTTGACTGATTTCTCACCTAGGGTTTCAGAGAAAAGAATGGTGAGAAATCAGTGAAATAGAGGGCTAGAGAGAGGGGTATTAGGTGGTTTAGGTAATATATGTGGTTGTGATGATGGTATGGTGGTTGCATGGTGGTTGTAGCAGGTGAAGAAGGTGGTGGTGATGATGGTGGTGCGGCAGGTGAAGGTGGTGGAGTTGCAGAGAGGGATGAGGTCGATGGAAAGAAGGGGAGGGGCTGTTTGTTTGGGTAGTATAGGGTTTGGTGTTAGAGTGTTGATCGGGGATATCAAGTTGGATGATCTTCGAAGCTAGGCCGTGGGATGTGGAGTTGATAGAACAATCTGATGGCGAGATGGAGTGGAGCTTGTAGCTACCGTCGGATGCATGAAGGTTGAGGCTGAGAAGCCATATGTTATTGAACCAAAAGGTTCCACAATATTTTCAGCAAAAACATGTTCTTCTAACATATCATTATCATCATAATCATCATCATGGTAACATGCATATTGATCCTCATTAAAAGTGGTGGTGTCCTTAGTCGATTCATGTTCCTCTAAATCAGGTTCATATTCAATATCATTTAGATGAATGGGACTGGATGATGAGTCCTAAAAAGTGCATATTTCTATATATTTTTCTTGGCATTTAACTCATCTTTTATGCATTAATTCTACATTTTATCCCATATTCTGTATTTTCATTGTTTTCAAGAATAAATATTTTTATTAATTAATTTTGCATTTTTAGGTAATAAATAAAGTTCGGATGAGTCGCGGAGCGAAAAGAGCAGAAAAGTAGTGAAAAGCCGGAAGAAATTACGCAAGGAAGCCGCGAAGAATGGTGCGCACAACCTCATTTTCTACACACAAAAGCGCCTCCGTTCTCAGCCATCAGATCATTTCTCAGAAGCATCCGACGGTCGCTCCTTGCTGAGCATCAAAATCTGATGTCTCTGCCAAGCACCACAGCGCTGAAATTCCAAGCCTTCAGATTAGATGGTAGTTGAATCCAACGGTCGCTCCCTTGCTGTGGCATCAAAGTTTGATATCTCCGCCTAACACTACAGTACCTAACCCATCAAGTACCGTTCATTTTGTTGTATCATATTCCAACGGTCGCTCATCGCTTGCCTCCGCATCACCGTCCGATCTACCTACCATCTTCGCATCTCGCAGCTCAGAGTCACAGAACATCAAACTAGATACACCCGCCTTACACCCTAGTGACCGAGCACCATCCACCTAACCAAACAACCCCTTCTCCCAACCAGTCGACCTTCTCCTCCACCCACCCCTCTGCAGAACCATCACCCTGCTGTCGCCATCACCACCACCTGCTCCGCCACCAACGCCTTCTCAATCACCACAACCACCACCATCTCTTCTCAAATCATCATAAACACTCGACCCATCACCTATATCACGTTCTAATCTCTATCAAACAATTAATTTCGCCCATCTCTCACCACTGAACCCTAGAGTGAGTTGGTGAAATTAGTTATGAGACAGAGCAATTGGAGGTATGGGAAGCAAGAGAAGATGACAAGGAAGGATGGGTCGTCGCACATGGGAGGAATTGTGCCATAAAATTAGGTAATTTGCAAAACCTAATTTCACTGATTTTGGGGAAAATTGGGGGAAAGCCCTAAGATGTAATTGGGTATAAATAGTGGTGAGGGATGTGTGTAAAAACTATGTTGGGATTAGCCCACATCCAGGACTGCTAAGTTCTGTTAATTCTCTTGTCCTGTTGAATTTTCATGTTTCAGTTAAATGTGCTAGTAGTTTAATTCTCTTGCTGTGTTTTGTTAATTCTCTTGCTTTGTTCTGTTATATGTTAAATGTTCTGTTAATTTCTTGCTCAGTTAGTATGTTCTGTTAAATGTTCTGTTATAAATATGTTAAATGTTCTGTTATTGTTAGTTCAGTTAGTTGTATCCTGTTTAGATGTTGCTCACTGTTAGTATCAATTCACTATCATGTTTGTTGATGCTTTGTCACTGTCAATTTGAAGGAATGCTAGGCTAGGTATCTGTGAAGCAATGTGCTGATTGTGCAATGGCAAGAAATCAGTGCTAGCAAGCTGATGTTCTTGCCATTCTCCTTGTATGCTTAGGTTGTAGTGTTGATTGTGCATTGGGAGAAGCTAGTGCTTATAGCAAGCTAGTCTTCAACCCATTCTATAGGAATGCCTTATTCTTGCCTTAGTATTGCTTCTTGTCAGTTTCTTTATCACACCCACTGCCTGCCCTTGGCCTTAGGCCTTGGTCCATTCTTGTTTTGTTCTTTGCTTTGCTTTTGCTGTTGCCCTGTTGTATCTTTCATTTTATTTTCTGTTGCTTTTGCATTGTTTTGTCCACTGTAATTTCATTTTCATTTGCTTCTGTTCACTTTTATTTTGCTGTTGCTTTGTTCCTTGCTTGTACATTCTATTTGCTGTCCCCTGCTGTGTGCTCTCTTGTGTGCTGTGCAGCTCTTTCTTTGCACTGCTTGTGCAGCTGCCCTGCCAAGCTGCTGCCACTCTTGCTCCTGCTGCTTGTGCTGCTACTTCTTTTCTTGTGTGCACTTGCCTTGCTGTGCACTTTCATCTGCTGCACTGCTGCTGCACTGCTTGTGCAGTTGCTACTGCTGCTACCACTTCCACTGCTGTCAAGCTGCTGCTGCTCTTGTTGCTGCCTTGTCTGTTGCTGTCAGGCTGCTGCTACCCTGCCACTCCTTCTCCTGCAGCCAACTGAACCCAAGTTCCAATCCAACTGAGCCCAATTCAAATCAGTAAAGCCCAAAGGCCCAGACTCTTTACTAAAACAAAAGCCCAAGATCTAGACAACTGAGTCCAAAGCCCAAATTCATTAAGGCCCAATCCAATTCAATTAATTGTGGGCTTAACCCAAAAGCCTGAACTCACTGTAAGGCCTAAGCCCATTTGCACTTCAAAGATAACTGAGCCCAAGCTCAGTTCATTTTAACAAACCCATTAGTACATTAAGCCCAATAGTTCCAAAGGGGTATTCTAAGCCCTAAGCAAATCTAGGAACCCAGATAGCTAAAACACTTCCGAAACACACCCGATCTCTGTGGATCGACCCGTACTTGCACATTTGCCACTTCCGACACCGTGCACTTGCGGTTATAATTTGTAGGACCTTTTAGAAGCCTGCCACTGGACACTTCATTAGGGACAACATGCATTTCCTCATGAATTTCCTCCTTTTGTAGTTGAAGCAAAATCTGATCTAACTTCGCCTGAATGCGTGATATAGTTCTATCAGAATTTCGCTCACCGAGTCTGAGAGCTTCTACGGTGGAGTCTAAATTCATGGGAGTACAAAATTCTTCATGTTCAAATTGTGGTGAATGGTACGTGTGTGCATGGTCATTAGGGTTTACAAAATATTGATCGCAACCTTCGAAAGGTTGATTATGGTCCCAATGACTACCAGCCTCACAATTTGTGGGCATTTCATAATTTGGATTTTCATGGTATCCCCTAGATTTCCTAAATTCATGCAAAACATAGCAATAATCATCAGGGTGGTCTAAACCACCACAAAAGGTACAAACATGCATATTAGGTTGGCTAGGTTGATACATGGGTGAATAGTTATACGGGTTTGCATATTGAGGCTCATGACCTTGAAAAGGTCCATAATTATAATCCCTATAACTATTGACATCATGGTCTGTGGGAGGCTCATAAGGTGAATCTTGCCCGTAAGCATCTCTAATAGATTTATTCCCAGAGGCAGACCAAAATCCAGACATGTCTTTGATTTATGAAATAATCACACAAATCACAAAAAAGTAAGGCCAGAAAAAGCAAGCCCATAATTTTTTTTTTTTTTTTTTTTTTTTTTTTTTTTTTGCCCAAAATTTAGTTAAGTTTGGTTCACAAAAGAGGCAAGCCCAAAATCCAAAAAGTTAAGTTTAGAGCAAGCCCACTATTAAGAAACTACAAGCCTAACAAACAACTAAATTACAAGCCCAAATAAAGAAAGAAATAAAAATAAAACTAATTATTACAAACCCAAAAAAAAAAGAAAATAAAAATAAAACTAAATATTACAATCCCAAATAAATAAAAGAAATAAAATTAAAATAATTATTACATGCCCAAAAAGATAATTACAATTACAAGCCCAAAAGAGAATAACAATACAAACCAAAAAAAATTACAAGCCCAAAAAATTTGGGTTTGGGTTTAGGCTTACCTTTTTGGAGGGAAGCCCAGTTGGGCTTTTATCCCTATTCTTAAGTTGCACAAGCCCAGTTGGGCTTTGGATCTTCCTAAACTTTTGTTGGGGAGGCCCAGTTGGGCTTTGGCTTTCCTTTGGCTTTACAACAGAAGCCCAGTTGGGTCAACCCAACAGCACCAGGCAGCTTGGAGAAGGCAGCACCAGCAGTGTTTTGTTTAACTCAAGCCCACAGAACTGACTGTGTAGCAACTTCAACAGCTGCAGTTTTTGGTTCTCAGTGCTGCTAGCAACAACTTCTCAAGTCCATTAACAGCTCCTCAAGTACCTGCAACAGATAGAGTTAATTAGTTCTTGCAACAACTCAAAATTGGCTCAACAGAGATAGCCAACATAGCACAGAAACAATGGTTCAGTGCACAACAATGGGAATGAACATAGAAATTGCAGAGATTGCAGTTCTTAGGAACCAATTTGAACTGGTGCAAAGTGACTATTGCATAGCCATGAAGAACAAGATTCAGGTGCAGTGCAGCTACGTTACACTATGATACAATCTGAGTTGTAACTGAGATGCTGCTGTAAGCAAGAAAAGAAATGGAGAACAGGAAAAGATGCAGTGATGAAGTGATGAAAAGTATGCAAGTTATGCAGTGAGAGCAATGAACAAGAGGATGACAATAATGCTTATGACAGTTAGGTAACAGTAATGCAAACTAAGGTAAGATGAAGTACAATAAACTAGCAAACTAACAACAATTAATGATAATGCAGTTAAAGTTACAGGCTTACACTAAGTTACACCAAGAATGCAAGATGCAATGATGCTATGAATATGCAGTATATGCAAGAAGATGCACTAGCTAACAATGCAATATATGCAAGATGACAGTGCAAGAAGGGAATGATGGTTATGGACAGCAAGCAAGAATGCAAGAAAAACAAAGAGACAACACAGCGCCGCTACCGAGTCCCCGGCAGCGGCGCCAAAAACTTGGTAGCTCAAGGAATTAAACCTAAAACTATGGTTATATTTACACCTGCAAGTATACAGGGTCAGATAGTAGATAATGAATAAGCAGGGGAAGTCCACAGGGACAAGGAGGGAGCTGGTGTTGTTTTCTAAATATTTCTAGTGACAGTGACTAAAAGCACTAGGGCATATGAATCCACCCAATAATCCTAAGCTAAGGCAATGCCTATTCAAATTATGTTCTTGTTCTTTTCCAGATAAAACTACAATGAATGATCTCTCAGTTAGTCTCCCTAACTCACCCCTAGTATAAGCTGTCTTCTTACAGCACAACCTATCACAGGCTCATTTGGTTCAATTAGCTAACTGTCATTCCTTTATCAATTAAGCACATTTCTTCCTCCAGAGAGGTCTCAAATGGATGACTTATCAACCAACTTCACTAACTCACCCCTAGTATCAACTGTCTTCTTACAGTACAATTGATCACAGGCTAATTTGATCCATTAGCTAACTATCATTCCTAAAGCAATGAAGCACAACAAGGACAACAACATGAACATGAATTATCTTAACATATGATTATGGGTTTCATCAAAACCCTAGTTATTGAATTAGAACATGATTACAATACTGAAAATTAATCTAAACTTGAGACTAACAGTGGAGAGCACTGGCTAGTCCAGGCCTCCTGAAATATGCTCTGGCTAATCCAGGCATATCCAATACAACACCCCAAAGCCTCTATTTATACCCAATTCCCCCAATTTAGGGTTTTACACAATTCCCTCAAAAATTCCCAAAACAGTTGAATTTAGGGTTTGGTATTCTCACCTAATTCGCTGAAATCAATCCCAATTAACGTCGACCCATGCCTTGTAATATCTTCCTGCTCCATTCCCATGCGCCAACTGCTACTCTAGACTCACCTATTTGACTGATTTCTCACCTAGGGTTTCAGAGAAAAGAATGGTGAGAAATCAGTGAAATAGAGGGCTAGAGAGAGGGGTATTAGGTGGTTTAGGTAATATAGGTGGTTGTGATGATGGTATGGTGGTTGCATGGTGGTTGTAGCAGGTGAAGAAGGTGGTGGTGATGATGGTGGTGCGGCAGGTGAAGGTGGTGGAGTTGCAGAGAGGGATGAGGTCGATGGAAATAAGGGGAGGGGCTGTTTGTTTGGGTAGTATAGGGTTTGGTGTTAGAGTGTTGATCGAGGATATCAAGTTGGATGATCTTCGAAGCTAGGCCGTGGGATATGGAGTTGATAGAACAATCTGACGGCGAGATGGAGTGGAGCTTGGGTAAGGGTTTTGGGCCTTGGGTATGCCAAGCCCATATCTTCTTTAAGAACAATTCTTCCTTCTTGAGCCCATTCCTAACTTTTTGGTCTTGTGCGCACCATTCTTTGCGGCTTCCTTGCGTAATTTCTTCCGGCTTTTCACCACTCTTCAGCTCTTTTCCGCTCCGCAAGTCATCCAGACTTTATTTATTACCTAAAAATATAAAATTAAGTAAGAAAAATATTTATTCTTGAAAACAATGAAAATACAGAATATGGGATAAAATGTAGAATTAATGCACAAAGGATGAGTTAAATGCCAAGAAAAATATATAGAAATATGCACTTTTTAGCACTCATCAGCGTTCCCTACATGGATTTGGAGATTTGGTACATTAACTGGTCTTACAAAAGGCTTGAATCTATCCATCACCTTAAGGATGTTGAAATGATCCTCATCCCGAAATCAGTACATTTCCATCTACGACATTCCTTCAGGGTTGTTGTTATAAATTCATCATCAGTTGCACCCATGAGTCGATATTGGTTGACATTCCATAATAAATGATTTAATTTGTGTACTGCGTTAGCAATGGAAACATGTCGATAAAACATGTCAATTGAAGTGCGGTTGTTTGGGTTACCAGTTTCTCTGTTGAAATGCTCTTGTATGGTGATCCAATGACGTTGACTACAACAACCATGCATCATGCGTTCGTGACCCCTTTTCGGATAGTAAAGTACCAAACCTCGACATAAAGATAAATCTTCTTCCAACGTATACTCGGCGGGATTAGTGTAAGGTGAAGGCATCTTGCAGAAGAGTTTGGATAAAGAGATTCTTTTGTGGCTAAATATGGTAAAAGTAAAGATTTATATGAATGTCCAAAAACTAGATTGGGGGTATATATACTAGGTTGAGCAACGGTCATATTATTTGAACTCTATGTCTAACGGTTATTTTTTTAAATATTTTTCCAGATAATTGTTTTTTGAATAATATATAATCATTCACTGACAATGCACACTTTTTGGAGTAAAAATTAAAATACTGAATTTATTAATTTCAAAATCTGAACTGTTTATATTACCCAAAGTTAAATAAAATACCCAAATCAAATACTAACTCACTATCGCAGGAATCACGATTGTACTTATCATGTGCAACAAGCCTTTAAACCGCAAAGTGACCCTAACAGACGAGTGTGGTCTTGTGGGGGTTTACAGACAGATATACGCACAAAATCATTTACACTGGTTCAGCTTTGTTAGTCTCCCCCCCCCCTGTCGTGCTATTTCTATCGGATTGTATTCGTCATGGTTCTCCTTCAAAAGCAAGTAACATTTGAAAAACCTGAATTAATGACCAAACACCTCATAATAGTCCACTTTCGCATTGTTTTCCAGTATGAAGCATGGATTAAAAAACTTATTATTTCATAAAAGTAGTGTCCTAAAGTCATGTATGAAACTAAAATTTACTTACATCATCAGTATATGTCTGGCCGGAACGGAGGTTTCGCCATAGTGGCACAATCATATTAACATATATCAGCACTACTCTCCTTATCGATAAAACCCTATTTCGTATAGAATCCTAGTTCTTTGGTTGGTATTTCCTTGGGTACCTATAAATTGGCGAAAAACTTCGTCCGACAACTGTGTATGAGAAATATTCTCTGCATGATAAACATTTAGCCAACTTTTGATCATGGAAGGATCTTCCTCTTTTGTGAATCTGGAGACCATCTTTGCAAAACTAGTAACAATTTGTAAATACGAATATAAATGTTGAGAAGTTGATTATCTATTTGTAGTCGAGGGGACTAGATTTTGTAGAAGAAAAGAGTTATGAGATGCATTGATGTATGTGTTTCAAAACTCGATAATAAAGACGTATCACTGCTCGCATTGGTGTGTGTTTTAAAAACTCGACTTCATTTGTTTATTCAATTATGTTTTTTTTTTATAAAGGAAAATTTATTGGATTAAGAAATATGATTGTGTAGATCCTTTGCCATCAGGCTACAAAGACGTTCATGGAAATTATTAATGTGAACAACAGACATAGTTGTTTCTCTCATACATTATGCAACTTGGTTGTCATCTCGACTAACACAAGTAAAAGAATAAGAACTAAAACTTAAACTTAAGTGTTTGATTGCTTTTAGAATATTTATGTTCTCCCATTGAATGAGGAGATTGTCTTTTACTATTGACTGAATGACAATCTTCGCATCAGCTTATATGTTGATATTACTAAGCTGCATCTCTTTCTCCCATTATAAAGCCTCAAGTATATCCATGTATTCAGCAGCTTCAGGGCTTAGAACTCCATCTGAGCAGCTCCCTTTGATTCCTGCGCAGTTACCAGTATGATCACGGATATAGGGCTGGGGATAAGGAATAATAAGGGAAAATTGATATGAGAAAAAAATAACAACGCAGGATATAGGGTTAGGGATAAGGAATTTAGGATATTCACATTCCCCACAAGACATGGACTTTCCCTATTTAAGGGTAAAATTACCTCATAGTTATAGGACACCATAGTCTCAGACTAATTATTATCATGACATTCAAAAAGTTCACCAAGTCAAAAGCTGTTTTCAAGTATTTCAGCCAGTAAGAAAACTTTAGTCGTGTTTTTTTTGTCTGGCATTTTTAGGGGCGATTCAAAACGGTTTAGGAGTGACTTTTTTATACCCATTTCATAGATGTGGCTATGGGGTGTCCTAGTCGTTAGTAAAATACCTATATATCCTTATACAATCAGTAGTTTAATATTAGTTTTATCAATTGATTATGACTGTGTTCTTCATTCTTCGAGAACAACGATCTTAATCGGTAGATATTATTGACACTGATCTACCGATTATGTTTGGTATTTTGAGTATTTGCACCCAAATTTATACATAATCGATAGATATCTAATTTTCCAAACTACCAATTGTGAAAGTAGAGAAATTAATTTTCATTTGTGTTGAAAATTTTGAATTTGGGACTACTATCACAATAGGAAGATGATGAATATCACGAAACTACGGATTGTAAAAGTAAAAAAATTTGTTTCATTTGTTTTAAAAAAATTAGAATTTGGGGCTACTATCACAATCAGTAGGTAATGAACATCATAATACTACCGATTGTAAAAGTAGAGAGATTGGAATTTCATTTGTTTTGAAAAATGAATTTGGGGATACTATCACAATCGGTAGATAATGAACATGAGTAAACTAACGTTTGTGAAAGTAGAGAAATCCGAAATTTCATTAGTTTTGAAAAAAAAAAAAAGAATTTTGGGCGACTATAACAATCTATAGATAATGAACTTTACTAAACTACCGATTGTGAAAATAGAGAAATTTGAAATTTTATTCGTATTGAAAATATTAGAATTTGGGGCGACTATAACAATCGGTGGATAATGAACATCACATAACCATCGATTGAGCTTCTCTGTTTGAACATAAGGGTATAATCGGTAGATAAAGTACTCGATTATCTACCGATTCTGGGACGTAAATGGCGCCGAATACATTAAATATTCTCTCTAATCGTTATTGAACCTTTAACGTGATATTTCCCAGCTCCTTCTCCATACTCATCCATTTTTGTTTTGATTTTAGGTAAACCTAGTTTTCTCCCACTTCTTCTTCTCTAAAATCTAAAATTTTAGTAACTCAAATTATTTCCTAACATTAACTATATAATCTATAAATACCAATTAACACCAGTTAATCAAGGGTAGATTAGACATTACGAAAAATATGTGGATAAGTGGTCGGCTCATATTACTTCTTAGTGACCTTATTTAATTTGTTTTATTAGTCGCCCCTAAATCTTTTTGGGTTGCCCCTAAACATGCTAGTTTTTTTTTTTTGGTAATTTTATATTCCTTCTCTAATGTAAACCATATGATATCAGAAAAAACATATTGGTATTTAAAATGGATTTAAAATCCTGGCTAGTTTGAGGCCTCCATATATTATTTGAGGCCTATTACTAGACGACAAAAAAAAAAAATCCATTTTGAAGTAAAATAGAAAACTCCTTACTAAATATCTTACTTAATGGCTAATTTTCTCATGATTAATTAGTATTAATTCGGTTAATCAGAAAATGTTTAATCGTGTTAACTTAGAAATCAACCAATCTTAATTCAACATCCAAAAGTCAACCCATAATCGGTGGATGTTCATGCACTCGTAGACCAATTCTGAGTTGTTTTTTTAATTCGCCAAGAACACCCATAATCGGTGCATATTACTTACTACATAGCCCGATTGCAAGAATCGGAAAGCACGATACATATGCATAGAAAATTCAAACAACTCACTAAAAGAATCGGTCCAAACAAGTGCTCATAAAAGAACCGATTCTAGGTTAAAAATTGTGTAGAAAAATTGCGCATAATGCCACTAAAAGTTGGTTTATATGGACACTTACATGTCGATTATGAGCTTATAAGTTAACAAGTCAAACTTTATATAATTGGTTTATGTGAACACTCACATAATATGATTCTAGCAAAGAAAAAAAAAGAAAAAAACCAGAAAACATTGGTATTTCTTCCATACTAGAATAAGAAGATATGGGCATAAACACCAACCGGTTCTGGTTAAATGTTCTTCAACCAGAAACACATATAGAATAAATCGGATGACGTGGTCATGAACATCGATCGATTATCATATGAATCGGTCAATATGGACGTGGACGTCGATTGATTGTGGTTAAACACAGAAACCTAAGATTGTTTGTAATTTTCAGTTTTAGACAAATCAATCACAAGTATAATTAAGAGTAATGGGTTGGAATCGATAATGGCTAGTTTAATTATTTTCTTTAAAAGAGTTGATGAAATTTTATTTAAATCGATCTATGTAGTTAGAATTGATTGATGAAGTTAGGTTTTAGTTTTAGTTTATGAGGAAAATGATTTGAATGAATTTTAGTTTTGAAAGGATTTGAATAGGTATGCAATCTAAAAGGATAATGCTTAGGATTGAATTTGAATAGTGAGGATAACTTAGTACTTGTACCTAGTTTAGACACCTTTCATCCCCTTAGTGTAAGTGGGTGAAGAAAATGATATGTGGTTCTCAAATAATATGCGTAGGCCTCAAACAAGTCAAGTTTAAAATCCCAAGTTATGTTATGGAAAGATTTTTTATGGTCTAACTTGTTCATGAAAATTTCAGTAATTCTTTCCCAATCATTAATATTTGTTGATAAAAAATCGACTTCGATAAAATTAAACTACTTACAAACTGCACAAAATTAAATTACTTACAAACCACTCAAGATGGTGTTCAAAACTAGATTCACCTGACTGATGATCTATTTCATGTTTAAGATGGTGTTTCGAACACAAAACTCACTACAACTGAGCGTGTTATTGATAGACGCATTTATGTGTCTAATATATCTCAATTGTATATAGTGTTAGCACCCATTTTTGTACTTATTTGGTTATTTTATATATTTGTAGGTGTTTTCAGAAGAATAAGGATTTGCGACGAAATTGGCTGAAAATGCGGCGTTTGAACCTCCATTGATAGAGTGCCGGAAGCGCCCCAGAAGTGTACCGGAAGTACCCCAGAAATACCCCGGAGGAACCCCGAAAAAAGTGCGGAAAATGCCCAGAGGAAACTTGCTATACGGACCCTTGATTTTGGATAAGGGGTAACCTAATTACTAAGGGGTGACCCATTTCCAAGCAGCTGCTAAAGGGACACCATGTCTGGTTAAGGGGACACCACATTCAAAGTTCAAATAATGGAATTTGGCGGGAAAACTAATTTCACGTCTGATAATTCTCTGTTGGATTTCTGGGCAGTTTTGAGGGAGATTAAATCCCTGAAATCAATTGGGCTAGGCCTGTTAAGAATAAACAGATCGTATGCAAGTGATTTTATCGATCAACTTGGGCTGGAATGGCTGGGAGAAGCGATCAAAGTCCAAACAGAATACGTGTTCTCTGTGAAGTTTTCAAATATATTTTTAGAGATTCTGGGAGAGTTTTACGTTGAAGTAAAGTGTATCTAGTCTTGTTTAAGGATTAGGAGAAGTTTGGAGCGTAAGAAATTGCCAGAAGACGCGTACAAAGCAACAGAAAAGAGATTTCTCTCTCAACTGCACGTGAAGAAAAAAAGGAGATAAACTCGGATTTAATCGAGTTATTTGGACCCTATTGGTATATAAAGGCTGGTGGGAAGTGAGAGAAAGTTTTATCAAGAGTTAGGGGTCGATTGGGAGGCCAGCAGAGAGGCGCAGGAGGAGTTGCAGGAATTGTACCTGCTGCTGCTGCTGCCATTAACAAAGCTCGAAGAACACGAAGAACACACCAGCATAGACAGTCGTTTATTAACAGTGTCAACGACTAGCGTCCGAGGGTCTTAAAACAGCAGCGTCAACAGCAGCCGTGAGGTATCGTTTTTACAGCAGTGGTATTCTATCGTTCTTCTCTGGACGCTTAAAGAGGGTCGTAGTTTCACTGTATTATATTTTTCACTCTTTTAATCATATTTTGAGCATCAAGTATGTATTTTAAGAACATGATTATTATGAGTAGCTAAACACCAATACTGGGATGATGGAGGAAGCTGTTTTTCAGCCATGTGGTTATTTAAATAATTCTTAATTCACTTTTTGCACCGATTTTAATTGATTTATGATTTCAATTAATTACTTGTGATTTTGTTTGATGGAACATGCTTAGTCCTAGGGATTCTTGATGTTCCATGCTTATCATATACAAGTAATATTTTATGGAATCTAATTTGGCAAAGATAGAGTTAATACTTGTTTTATTTTGAGCTATAATCGCCTAGAATTATTTTCTGAGCCACTTGAATATGAAACACATTGGAATCCTGAGTCCTGGTTCCTCTTGATCCTGTGATAATTTTGTATATATTTTTGTTTTAAATCTATTCAAGTCCGAGCATCGAATCCGTATTTACCGCAAATTTAATACTACAACAAAATGGCGCCGCTGCCGGGGACTTGTATATAGATTTGTTTTTAGGTTTAATTTTTATTTATTTATTATTATTTGTTCCTTTTACGTTTCTTTTGTGTCTTTGATTTACAGGTTCGAAGTGGAATACTAAGGACTTGGGAACAAAAAGCTTAAAGCTAAAAGCTAAAAGCTAAAAGAGAAGAGAAAAAGACATAATTTTTTTTTAGGATTTTTTTTTTATTATTTTTTTATTTATTTTGTATATAGCTTTTATATATTTTTTTGAATTTGTAAATAGGCTTTATTTTTCATAATTTTTGTAATTTTTGGACTTTTTATTTGGACTTTATTCTGGACTTTGGACATTATTTTTAAAAACCCTACGGAAGGGTTATAAATTAAAAAAAATTAAATACAAACTGTTTGCAGGGAAGGACGACGATTACTATATCGTCTCGGCCCCTCGGGTTCGCACACGGCATAGGAGTCGTGGCCCGAGTCGACAACAACGGTTCATCGCCCGTCTGGTACGGGAGGTAAGTCCAATCGAAACACCCGCGAATCTCCTGCAAGCGGGTTACTGTCTGCCTTAAGGTGATAATTGTTTGAGGACGAACCGGACTGTTTTTAATTTCCTAGTAAAGGGCAAGGCCTGGCCAAATCAAGATAAGGACTCGGATTTCATCACCGTTTCCTTCTTGCCCGCCTTAGGAAAACGAAACCAAACGCGAACCTAAGCCTAAAATTTTGAATAGAACGAGACCAATAGGGTAACGAGCTTAATAGGAAACTCGTTCGAAAAATATTGGTTGCTCTTTAAGCACATTTCAAAGTTCATGATGGTTTCTGTGAGTTGAATGCGTGACTGCGCCGCCTTGTGATAGCGGTGAGGCCTTGGGTATCAAAGCTCCACTGAGCTTCCCTCGCCTCGATTCAACTTACATTAGCTCGGATTGATTCCAGAGGGGTGTGCTCAAATTGTAACGAATTCCTTTTCGAAGGAATAGAAGCTGGTCTAGAAAACAATCTAAGTGGAGCCATCATGCTTTTTGTTTGCTAGAAATCTTTAGGTTTGTTTTGGTGGAGTCGAGTCGGCCTTGTTTGTGGTTGTGTAAAATTCCCTTGTAATTAAGAATGTCGAACTGGTATGATAGAAGCCAATACAATGAATATCGACCTGAATTTGAATATGGACATCATCAGTATTATGACCATAGTGAGAATAGTGGCTGGGGACGCCAACCTTTTCAAGGTTATGGTTCATACCATGGTGAGCCCAATTACTATCCGCACGCGCATCAGTCATACGATCAAGAAGATTATAGTACTAGTTCTTCGTCTCTAGAGGATACAATCAAACTATTGAAAAGTAGTCCTTATTATGATCCTTCAGTTCCTATTCCTTCTCTAGAAGAGACTCTTAGGAATTTAGCTGAGTCTTCACGTCAGTTAGCTGAATCGACGTATAAATTAGATGAGGTGAATAACGTAGTTATGGACGAAAGAACTGCAACAAAAACTGAATCTGTAGAAGATATCCTCAATAGATTAACTCAAAACTTAGATCCTACACTAAGGGAACTTTCTTTGGAAGAGACCCTTGAGAGGATAGCTGAGTCGACACGTAGACTTGAGTTAGAGACGAACGAAAGACTTGCTCGAAATAATCTAAATTTCCAAAATGGTGTTTCTAATTTTACCCTTGATATCAATAGTGAATATTTGCCTAATTTAGAGGACGAGGTTAGAATAAAAGACACTACTTATTTAGATAAGGTTCAATCATTTTCGTACTATGATGATGAGGATAGCAGTAATGAAGAATCTGAAATATGTAGGCATAGTGATCAGGAGTCTAGTAATCCAATTGAGCTGTATAGTGATTATATTATTTCTAGTTCAAATCCAAATAATTTTTATGATTATTCACCTATTCAAAAGGACGAGGATTTGATTAGGGATACCACCGTTTTAGACGATGTAATATTTCCTGTTTACGAAGCCGATAAAGGTTTAGAGGAACCGGTTTATCTTGAGACTACTGTTTTCGAGTCGAACGATTTAGAAACTGTAATCGATGATGGTTTCGAGGAACGGTTTTACCCTGAGAATACTGTTTCAGAGTCGTACGATTTAGAAACAATAGTCTTAGATGAACTCGTAGATATTAATGAGGATACACCGCAAGATTACAACTTAGAAGAATCAATTGCCCATTTTCAGGAATCTGATGACCTAGAAATTAGGGAGATTGTGGCTAGTCTAACTAGAAACACTGAAAACTCTAAGTTTGGGGGTGATTATCACTTTCCTAGTGCTTTACCTTTAACTCTCAGAAAGTCGCCTCACATAGGACTTGATATCCATGCCTCAACCATCTTACAAGATTATCTTCATACTAGGTTTCCCGAACCTAATGATGTCATGAAAAAAGTTCAGTCGTTAGAAACCCATCCTCTGGTTGATGTGGTTTGCCCAGGCTATGATCCCCAGATTGACTTTGTTTTCCCACCAAATAGTTTTCTTCCAACTGTGGGAACGTTTAGATTTCAAATGTGTCACTTATTAAGTTCTAAGACTAAGCCTAAGTACTTTAGGAAATTAGAATCGACACATTTGCTTCAGAATGACCACTACTCTGACTGTGGTCAACTATGTAAGTCATACCTAATTGACTTAGAGGATCCTAAATTATTTAGGTTATTTTGTGATTCCAGATTCTTATCTGAGTTTTTCCAGACTCTAGGACCTAATAATTTGAATCCTACCTATGAGGAAATGCATCCGAGGAAAATAGTCTATTTAGACCCCTTCATAGAACCTGAACCTGAACCGCAATTAGCGATAGTTATCCAGAAACTAGGTAAGGGCATGCTAGTCTTGTACATTTTCTTGGTTCACTGCAGTTTCCTTTTGTCAGCTCTTTTTGGTTTTAAAGACCCACAGTTATTCCGGCTATTGTTATACGGTACGAGTTGACTAAACCTTTTCTATGTCTGGCTGAAGACTTTAAACTTAGCACTTCTTGGGAGGTAACCCAAACTCATGCAACCAGGTAATATCTTTCCTTAACTCTTTTTCTTCGAATGGTAATAGTTTCTCCTTGTTCATGTTTTTAATTTTATCTTTAGAACATTGAGGACAATGTTAGGTTTAAGTTTGGGGGTATGGGAGAAACTTTTTAGTTGCAATAAATAAACTCCAGAGCCTAGAAATTTATGCCTATTGAGGATTGCACTAACTAATCTAAGTGGATGGAAGCATTTTGATTGTAGGAGTTTGAGGAACCAATCTGATTAGATGGAAACATCTAAAGAGTCTATTCATAAAAGCACAGAGCTCAGGTGTTAGAAATAACATGATAGTTTCACCATATCTCGTTGAGTCCTTTTCACTTCTATTTTTATTTTATTTTGTTTTTAAACTATGTTTCTCTAAGTAATAGGTGGGGCCCACGATTCAAGTTGTTACCAATGCTAGGGTGAATTAGAGTGATTGAGATACCTTCAGCCAAAAAAAAAAAAAAAAAAAAAAAAAAAAAAAAAAAAGTAGAAAAAAAAGAAAGAAAAAAAATGAAAAAGAAAAAAGAGAAAAAAAAAAATGGTAGTTACCAAAAAAAAAAAAAAAAAAAAAAAAGAAATTGAGACCAGACCATTTGACCAAAAGGAATAAATTCAATAAAGTCGACCACTGGTACCCTTGTATATGCCAGTTGTGTTGACCTAGAGTTAGGTTATCGACCACTGGTACCCTTGTATATGCCAATGTGTTGATATTAGTCAGACTAGTATCTCAATCCATTAGGATAGGTTCATTTTGGCGGAGGCCTTCAGACAGATATGGGAAACGTCGTTCACTTAGTAAACATCAAAACCATCTATGTTTTTCTATATCCATCTTCTTGATCTAACCATGTGATTAGTTTTGACTCCGAATATGATGTCCATAGTGCAACTATCTGAGTAGAGCTCTGTCACTTTATATGAATTTTAGTATGCTTGAGTGCAAACTCGTGTACAGCAATTGGAATTTCGCATCAGGGTACTTCTTCCTGTAGTCAATAAGTATGCCAACCAAGGAGATTCTTTAGTGCCTTCCAAGGTTCTGCGTAGATAGCTAAGGTCTGGAGTACAGGTTTTGTGGGTATATCTCTGGTAAGCCCTCCCGAGACTATAACTCGGCCACTAGGGCCACCTAGGGGTTTAAAGGCTTATTGCATACGCTAAATGCAATCGACGATGCCTGCGACAGTGAGTTAGGATTTTATTTTGTAGTTTTGATTTGCTCGGGACTAGCAAATAATAAGTTTGGGGGTATTTGATAGACGCATTTATGTGTCTAATATATCTCAATTGTATATAGTGTTAGCACCCATTTTGTACTTATTTGGTTATTTTATATTTGTAGGTGTTTTCAGAAGAATAAGGATTTGCGGCGAAATTGGCTGAAAATGCGGCGTTTGAACCTCCATTGATAGAGTGCCGGAAGCGCCCCAGAAGTGTACCGGAAGTACCCCAGAAATACCCCGGAGGAACCCCGAAAAAGTGCGGAAAATGCCCAGAGGAAACTTGCTATACGGACCCTTGATTTTGGATAAGGGGTAACCTAATTACTAAGGGGTGACCCATTTCCAAGCAGCTGCTAAAGGGACACCAGGTCTGGTTAAGGGGACACCACATTCAAAGTTCAAATAATGGAATTTGGCGGGAAAACTAATTTCACGTCTGATAATTCTCTGTTGGATTTCTGGGCAGTTTTGAGGGAGATTAAATCCCTGAAATCAATTGGGCTAGGCCTGTTAAGAATAAACAGATCGTATGCAAGTGATTTTATCGATCAACTTGGGCTGGAATGGCTGGGAGAAGCGATCAAAGTCCAAACAGAATACGTGTTCTCTGTGAAGTTTTCAAATATATTTTAGAGATTCTGGGAGAGTTTTACGTTGAAGTAAAGTGTATCTAGTCTTGTTTAAGGATTAGGAGAAGTTTGGAGCGTAAGAAATTGCCAGAAGACGCGTACAAAGCAACAGAAAAGAGATTTCTCTCTCAACTGCACGTGAAGAAAAAAGGGAGATAAACTCGGATTTAATCGAGTTATTTGGACCCTATTGGTATATAAAGGCTGGTGGGAAGTGAGAGAAAGTTTTATCAAGAGTTAGGGGTCGATTGGGAGGCCAGCAGAGAGGCGCAGGAGGAGTTGCAGGAATTGTACCTGCTGCTGCTGCTGCCATTAACAAAGCTCGAAGAACACGAAGAACACACCAGCATAGACAGTCGTTTATCAACAGTGTCAACGACTAGCATCCGAGGGTCAAAACAGCAGCGTCAACAGCAGCCGTGAGGTATCGTTTTTACAGCAGTGGTATTCTATCGTTCTTCTCTGGACGCTTAAAGAGGGTCGTAGTTTCACTGTATTATATTTTTCACTCTTTTAATCATATTTTGAGCATCAAGTATGTATTTTAAGAACATGATTATTATGAGTAGCTAAACCCCAATACTGGGATGATGGAGGAAGCTGTTTTTCAGCCATGTGGTTATTTAAATAATTCTTAATTCACTTTTTGCACCGATTTTAATTGATTTATGATTTCAATTAATTACTTGTGATTTTGTTTGATGGAACATGCTTAGTCCTAGGGATTCTTGATGTTCCATGCTTATCATATACAAGTAATATTTTATGGAATCTAATTTGGCAAAGATAGAGTTAATACTTGTTTTATTTTGAGCTATAATCGCCTAGAATTATTTTCTGAGCCACTTGAATATGAAACACATTGGAATCCTGAGTCCTGGTTCCTCTTGATCCTGTGATAATTTTGTATATATTTTTGTTTTTAAATCTATTCAAGTCCGAGCATCGAATCCGTATTTACCGCAAATTTAATACTACAACAGTTATCTACCGTTAGATGCTACCACGATGTCGTGTAGTAAAGTGGTGAAATTATTGGGGTAATAACGCTAGCGACTGGAGTATGAAATTTCTAAGCATCGGGGTGAAGATATTTTTCTTTTCTTTACCTAGCTACCTGAGCTTGTAGGTAGTAGACTTTTTATGATAGGAAAGGTTTGAACTTTAATATAACCTTTTATATGTTAAAAAAAAACAAGAAGATTCTACGAGGATATTTACCAGATATTTTTCTATACAATATATACTTTTCCTTCGATTAAAAGCCGTGACAAATGACAACAAGCAGTCAATTACAATGTTTTTTTATTTTTTTACTTTTCAATAAGACCCCAAGAGTCATGTCGTATAAATCTTCTTGGACGTCAAATTAACTCCTCCAAAAACTAAAATCCATTTTTACCAGAAAATAAGCCGAATCTCCTCAAAAAAAATGCAAAAAAGAAATATTCAAATTTCTCCTCAAAATAAGCACTTAATAAATAAAAAGATAAATTCCCTCCATCCTAGAAACTAGGGGCGCCAACGGGTCCAATCATGTCAGGATAGTATACTACCCGAAATCGGACCCGGCTATTTTATTCAGTTCGGGTCATAACGGTTCTGAGTTCTATTCCTAAATTGGTGGACCCGAACCCAGTATAAATAGGAAATACCAGTTGAGTCCGGGTATTTGTTGTGTCTTTAAAACCAATCTTTTTTCTGCTATATTTTTATTATTTTTGCTTGAAACTAATAATATTTTTATATAAAGTTAATATTAAATCTAGGTAAATGTTCTAACTAAGAGTAAACATAAGATAAAGTTAATATTTTTATATCGACCTAATTCCAACATACTCCCTCACATGTGGCCTTGATGGGTCTAACATGTGGACATTAAATCGGGTGACATTAATAAAGGTGAAGTCAGTCAAACGACTCGTTACACAGTGTCTATTCAGTCAAACGACTCGCCACAAATATTACCTGCTCTTATATTATACTAAATTCCACGGGCTTAACTAACCTAGAAAATCGACTTCCAAGGTTAGAATTACCCAATGGTTGTTAACTGCGATATCGTTTCTATCTTGTACAGTATAGACTAATCTCAACATAACATGTAATATTTAATACTCTAATAAGTATTTTTGTACTGCTCTATGCATAATTCTTAATCCCTCGTGGGTTTAATTTAATTAGTTGAAAAAAGTTATCTCAATGAATCCTTTTTATGGAAAGTTAAAATATAATAATAATTTTAATTTTTAAGAACCCAAAGAAAATGAAGAATGTTGATTCGACTTATATACATGATCAAAAGAAAAAGTTGTGATTTACGAGATGTATACAATTTTGCGAAAAGCAGTTTTTTTAAATCATCTAAAATCTTCATATAAATTTTTAGTGGCTGAATCTAAAATAGTTTGTAAAAAAGATTTACAATTTTCCTAAGATTTGCACCTAAATCATTTGATTAAAAGAAAAAAGAAAGAATTGTATTTCAGATTCAGCCAATAAAAATCCACATGAGTCAATTGATTTTTAACTGCTAGGTAACCAACAATTAAACAAGCACATGTTATTGCTTATTACCTAGTTTAATCATGTACTGTTTATGTTACCTAATATAACCTAGTGAATAACTACACCATTCTCTTTACAAAAGGACGAAATTTAGGTCGATCGTATATGGTGTAGGCCTGTATTGTAGGGACGATATAAGGTGAAATTAGTGCGTGAAAATATAATAATCATGCAATTGTTAAGTTTTCCCCAATGTATAATGGGTGCATTCTTGTGTGCTTATATACGTGAGAGATGAAATTCGTTACTACGATATAAGTAACTACACTTGACAACAACAACAACAAAAAACTTTATAAAAAAGTAATCACAACTAAGTTAAAAAAATACTGCAAAATATCAACATCACTTGGAAAATAATGAGATGGTAGAGAAAACTGAAATAAATGGGTTGAGATCAATAAGACTTTGATCTTACTGAATGCGTTCGGTTGGAAGATCCTTTAAACTATTTTTGTTGAGCTTAAATTTTAATCTATCATTTACTTAGGTTTTATTTCTAGTGATAGCTTGTTAGGCACATTCTTATATTAATAGTTGTTTTTGAGTAAACAAAAACCTAAGGTTAGCTTGTTGTCTAGAAAATTGTACATATGTTTTCGAGTATTTTTGCGCCAATAAATTATCTTTATCCCTGATTATTCCATTTATAAAGCAAAACACAATAATATAAAAAATTCCAACATTTAAAGTCACACTCACTGTGATTATATTTTTATAAGATTTTTGTGGTTCACCTTTTATGAAAATTCCATAATTTTTTTCCTAGTCTTAGTATTTTCTTTTAAGAAAATGGATTCAATAAAATCAAATTACTTATAACCTTTCTGGAACGGTATTATTTTGTTTTTGATGATTTGGAACAGTGACCTAGAACTACATTGGGATGGTGTTGGAAATTTAAAATTTACCTAATTGATATTCAACTCAACACGCCATTCAGTATTTACAGTTAGACACCGGGATATTCACCGGGAAAGAGAGGGTTCCGTTTCAGTTATGAGCCGCAGGTCTCGTGACAAGCGCAACAACTAGTCAAGTGTGTTTTTATTTCATTTTATTATAGGGAAGATCTCAAGAATCAACCATATCTTGTTGACCGTCAGATTAACTCCTCAAAAAGCTAAAATCCATTTTTATCACCAAATAAGCCAACCCCTCCTAGAAAATGCAAAAAACAAAATCACTTTTCTCTTCAAAATAAGCACTTTCTTAATAAAACGATAAATTCCCGCCATCCTAAAAACCCTAATTCCCAAAACTTTATTCTTATAAACCCTAAAGCTTCTTCCTTTTCTCCTCATCTTTTCCACCACCACCACCACCACCACCACCACCACCACCAAGAAGAAGCTCAAAAACCCAAATCAATGGAAACCCCAACACCAAAATCAACAAATCTAGTCCTAATCCTTGATTTCGGCTCACAATACACACATCTCATAACCCGCCGTATCAGAAAACTCTCAATCTTCTCACTCTGTATTTCCGGCACATCATCTCTCAAAACCATCACGGACTTGAACCCTAAAGTGATAATCTTATCAGGTGGACCTCACTCTGTCCATTCAGAAGATGCGCCAACATTCCCACAAGGGTTTATTGAGTATGTTGAATCAAATGGGATTTTTGTTTTGGGTATTTGTTATGGATTGCAATTGATTGTTCAGAAGCTTGGTGGTGTTGTTGATATTGGTGAGAAACAAGAGTATGGTAGGATGGAGATTGAGGTTTTGAAGGAGAGTGGGTTGTATAAGAGTGGTGGGGTTGGGTCTAAACAGAGTGTTTGGATGAGTCATGGTGATGAAGCTGTCAAATTGCCTGAGGGGTTTAGCGTTGTTGCGAAGAGTCAGCAGGGTTCGGTTGCGGCGATTGAGAATCCGAAGAGGAAGTTTTATGGACTTCAATATCACCCTGAGGTAGTATCATTTTGTTGTGTTCTTTAGTGTCTTTAACATTTATGAATTGTGGGGGTTATTGGGCATTTTAGTGAAATTAGGAAGTTTGTTATCTAATTTAGTGGGAAATTGGAATGGTTAAGAATTTGGTGCTTTAGTTATTTGTTTTGCTTTGTTGTAGTTATTGATTTGATAGATGTAGATGATGTAAGACTAATTTTGAGGCTGTTTAATGTGCTAATTTGATGGATTGTATGGGTTATATGATTACGATGTTTCTAATTGCTCATAGTTAACATGTTCATTGCCTGGTTTGGGTATTTACTACGAATGCAGTTTTATGTCTTAGTGTTCTGATTGTGTTTTTATTGTATAGGTGACACATTCACCGGAAGGCATGGTAACTCTTAGCAATTTTCTATTAAATGTTTGTGGAATAGTTCCTGAATGGAAGATGGAAGATGTACTAGAAGAAGAAATCAAAGTTATTAGACAAGTAGTTGCGGATGATGATCATGTTATCTGTGCTTTATCTGGGGGTGTTGATTCTACAGTTGCAGCAACTTTGGTTCATAGAGCAATTGGAGATAGACTTCACTGTGTTTTTGTGGACAATGGTTTATTGAGGTGAGAGTGCTAACATCCTCCAAGGAGTATTTCCTGCTATATCTATGTTTGTCGAAGTGGGAAGCATTTACTCAGTGAATAACCTTTCTTTGGATAATTCTCATTTTAGAGACCTTAGTCTTATCTCCGTCTATGTGTTTTACTTGTGCATTAATCAGAACTTAATCTTGTAGGTTTAAGGAGCAGGAGCGTGTGATGCAGCTCTTTGAAAAGGACCTTCACTTGCCAGTTACTTGTGTTGATGCAGTAGAGAAGTTCTTAGGCGAGCTGAAAGGTGTAGTAGATCCTGAGAAAAAGAGGAAAATAATTGGAAAGGAATTTATTACTGTATTCGATGAGTTCGCCACCAAATTGGAGAAGGAAATAGGGAAAAAACCTGCTTTCTTGGTTCAGGGAACCCTTTATCCTGATGTTATCGAATCGTGCCCACCACCTGGAAGTGGAAGAAGCCATTCCCACACAATCAAGAGCCATCACAATGTTGGGGGCCTCCCCAAGGACATGAAATTGAAGCTTATTGAACCACTTAAGCTCCTGTTTAAGGATGAGGTTTGACATTTAATTTCTCTAGGGTCAACTACTTTGCATATTGGCTATGTTGCTGTGTTCCTCATTGTTACTTGGTTCTTTTTTCTAAGGTACGGGAGCTTGGAAAGATCTTAAATGTTCCCGAGGGGTTCCTTAAGCGCCACCCATTCCCTGGTCCTGGTCTTGCAGTACGAGTCTTAGGTGATGTCACGGAAGGAAATGCATTGGAGATTCTCCGTCAGGTCTGCAAAATATTGATTTGTAGAGTAAAATGTTAGGGCTTCTTGTGGAATGTCTAGCTCTTACACTTGGGTAATGTATTTCCAGGTTGATGAAATCTTCATTGAGTCAATTAAAGAAGCTGGACTTTATGATTCCATCTGGCAAGCTTTTGCAGTATTTTTGCCCATAAGATCAGTTGGTGTTCAGGGTGATCAGAGAACACACTCTCATGTTGTTGCCCTTAGAGCTGTTACTAGTCAGGATGGTATGACGGCAGACTGGTGAGTTTCTTCTTTTATTTCCTGTTAAATTAAGCGTATTCTTTATCTCCACACCCCCCCCCCCCCCCCCCCCCCCCCCCTTACAAAATATCACAAATATTCAGAAATATGGCTTGCAGTTATATGATGCACTGATGTGCATCTTTGAACCTCTTTCTCCGCAAAGTTATATGATGCACTGATGTGCATCTTTGAACCTCTTTCTCCGCAAAAGCAGTCAGTTAGTTCACATTTCTGTTATAGAATCACTTTGGATATGCTTTTGAGTTATTGAACATGATTCTATAATTCAGGAAGACCTAGTAAGTTCACATTATCACAATTGGTTTCTGGCCAGACATGAATTAATATCCCCGCCTGCAGTGTTATTTAAAGGGTATATCTCTTGATATAAGCAAAAACACGAGGCCCTCCCAAATCTGGTTTGTCCTTTCCTTTCTCGACAAGTGTTACATGCTCTAATACTAACTAACAAACACTACGTAGTTATCTATGTAAACAATTTTTGTTGTCCGGGTCAAAATAAACCATTCTTTGTTTACCACTCTCTGGCACAAAATCTACAAGGGTGAAAGTTGCGACTCGTAGAAATGTGTGGTAAGATTTCATTATATACTTTTGATATCATCAGTAGAATACGAGGATTAGTTTAGTGATGAGCTGTATCATTTGTCAAAACATCTTACTATTTGTCAGATAGACATGAATGTAGTACAATTTTCAGGTTCTAGTGATGTTCAATGCTCCGTGACTCCGTCATTATTTTGTTATTTGTTTTATGTTATGTCTGAGGAGCTGTCTTGGAGATTCTGAATAATAAACTTGTGCCAATGATTTAATGCTTGAATTTGTATGCCCTGTTACATAATAATATACAGCCTTTAATGCATGTCAACAACCCACTAGCAGTTAAAAATAGGCCTAGACTAACACCTAGTTCCAGCTGCTAAGTTTAGGTCTTCTGGTGGTTTATCACAACCTTTCTTTTGCTTACTTTTGATTTTTTAGTTTAATGTTGCTCTGTTTGTATGTCTCATATAATCTCGATGACAATGTTCCAGGTACAATTTTGAGCACAAGTTTCTAGATGATGTGTCCAGAAAGATTTGCAATAGTGTCAGGGGTGTAAACCGAGTTGTTCAAGACATCACATCGAAACCACCATCAACTATTGAATGGGAATGAAGTTCTGGTGAACGGTATGAACTCCATCGTTTATGTGGGCTTATCTGGTGCCATTTATTTATACATTGCCAATTGTTTCTTATTTGTTAGCCTTTCAAGCCTTTCAAGTTCTGCATCTTCTCCTCTCTGTTCTTATAGATGGCATTGCTGAGGTCATTTTTTGTATGGGTGATCCTATATAAAACTCTTTTATTGACATGTTGGTTTTTTTTATAGTATAATGATCATTTCTGTACTTGAATGCATTGTATTTTCATCAACTTTTTTATAAAATAAGAAAACATTGAGGATTTAGTAGTATCGAGATGATAGTAATCTTTATGATGGTATCCAACTATAGTTTCATTCACAAGTAAAAAAAGAATCATCTTATTTTCAATGGTAAAAAATAAGAAAAATTAAGATACCGCGAATCCCATTTATTATGGAATGTTTAATCCCTTATGATGCTGATTAGAAATCCGAAATGTCTGTTCCCCACTCTTCCATAAATAGTGCATGAAGATCATACTAATGACTAGTTTAGAAACGTACAAGTAAACATCATACTAATGACTAGTTTAGAAACGTACAAGTAAACAATTGGTGCCTGGTTTGCATGATTCCCGGGACCCTATGTTTCTATACGAAATCTGGTTCTTTGTTTTTATGATACCCTATTTCCTGCTTAAATGTTGTTCATTCACACACACTGGTAAATTCTGCAGTTCTAGAAGCTATGAGAATTCACTACATTTAGTATGTTAGAGATAGGTTGCACAAATTGGAATATTTTATTGTCATTAAACTAGAGGGGTAGCTTAGTCATATGTATCTGCTTAATGAGACAAAACAGCTATGTCTAGTCAACCGAATTGCCTCTCCAATAGAATCCACAGTAACCTCAAAAATTCATGCATAATCAGAAGTATCTCCACCAATCTTGCCTAGTGCTGCCTAATTAACCTACAGATGATTAATGAAGTCCCTCTTTTCATTGACTTAAGATTTTTTTTTGTTAAATTAACAGAGAATTGTTCACTGTTGAACAGTCAAAACCTTCTGTCCATGTCTCTTACATAACAAGCTCACACCAAACTTAATGAATCTCCCTAAATTGCAGTACTTAATAGCAAAGAACAATTCTATTCTCTCTTTTTAATATATCCAAGTGAAACTGTATAATATTTAAGACTCCATCTTAGTTGTGCATTTTATACCTTTTTATTTGTATTGTTTGAATATTTGTTTTGTTGATCTGTATTACTTGGAACCACATCTTTGTTCTCCAACTTCTCCTCATGTCTTTGAGCTTCATTGCCTGTTCACCCGTGCCTAGAGATCAAAAGTCCCTCATCCAGCTCATGCGTAGCGGCATGTCGATCATCTAGGGGATGCCGTAGGTCCCAAGTGCAGAAATATAGGCTGTCTACTTACACGCTTGATAAAGAGGCTCGACTTGAAAAATCATTTACGTGTCTGTTGTGTTTTTTCAGTACCCCTTACAAGTACTAAACTAAAATAATAATCTGTATTCTAAGCATAGTTGGAAGAAGAATAATCCTTATATTATTTAAAGCTCGGACACTTGTTTCTCTTTCTATATCTAGCCAATATATGTACTTGCCATTCAGTTTACCATTTTTCTAAATAGAGCCATGTCTGAATCTGTACAGCTTCCTGTCTTGGACATATCTAAGCCTATATCTTCATCTTCTTTTTCGTCTCTCTGTCGTGCATGTCAAGAATGGGGTTTCTTTCATATAACCAATCATGGAATCTCGAAAGATCTGTATAGCATAATTTACTCTCTGTCTACACAACTCTTTAACCTTCCAAGAGACTCTAAACTTAATCTTGGTCCTTCAACAATTGTGGAAACCTATACTCCTCATTTTATAGCTTCTCCATTTTTTGAAAGCTTTCGTGTATCTGGACCTGATTTTTTTGCTTCTGCTAAGAGTTCAACAGATATTCTCTTCAACCCTCCGAGTTCTGAATTTAGGTAAAATTTTAATTGTTTCATTCCCTGCATAGTTGCCTGTTTTTTCTTTGTTGCATTGTTTTGCTTATCTTTAAGTTTGTTGTAATGTATTGGTAGTGAGTTAATTGAAGAATATGGAAACAAGATGACAGACATATCAAAGAGAATCATGGCGATTGTATTGAATTGTTTAGGAGATGGTTTTGTAAAGAAGTATTATGAACCTGAATTCAGTAACTGTCACGGGTATCTGAGAATAATCAATTATTCTCCGCCGGAGGTTGTGAAAGAAACAGAAGAAATCGAAGGACTCGGAATGCATACAGATATGAGTTGTATAACCATTGTTTATCAGGATCAAATTGGTGGACTTCAAGTAAGATCAAAACAAGGAAAATGGATGGATATAAATCCTTGTGAAGATACATTGGTTGTGAATATAGGTGACTTGTTACAGGCCTGGAGTAATGGACGATTAAGATCGTCAGAACATAGGGTCATTCTTAAAAGACCGGTAAACCGTCTTTCTTTAGCCTTTTTTTGGTGCTTCGAGGATGATAAGGTGATATCAGCACCTGATGAAATTGTAGGAGAAGGAAAACCTAGACTGTACAAACCTTTTGTTTGCTTAGATTATCTGAAATTCAGGCAAAGTAGTGAGATAGGAAAATTTGAGAAAGTTGGTTTTACCGCGAAAGATTTTGCAGGTAATGAAATTTTAGGGTAACTTTTGATGCGATTTTTGTCTCAGTATGTGTGTGTACATATAGAATAGGTACATATTACGAATTCATTTATTTTTCTGCAATTCGCTATTTGCCCTGATTCTGTGTAAAAATGTGTTGTTACGTTTATCGGTCCTTAAATGGTGAATGTGGGGTGGTGTCTGGTAGGGTTATGGTTTTAAATACTATTGGTTGGTAGATTTGAAGGCCACGTTGTATTCTTATATATTGCATTAACTGTAATACAGTTGATGTCTAGGTATCATCAAGTTGTTTGTCAAATGTTCATGTACTATATTTATTTCAATTTGTATAGACGGAGTTACAGGTTACTTTTATCATCCCTGTTAAGAGACTTACCATAGAGAGCTATTTCCTGCAGTCAAATTGAGTTACTTGTGTACTTCATTCATTCTTGCAGTCAAATTGAGTTGTGCGACTTGAATACTTAAACCATTTGTGCTGTTTTGTATTCCTGCAGGGTAACTTGAATACGCACTCCCAAAAATATCCAAAACCTATATTCGGCGCAAAAAACTAACAAAGAAAAAGAAAGGAAAAAAATAAGATCAAATGGGGAATGGCTTCATAAATGAATTGCAAGTACTTGATGTATATCTGCTAAATCCTGTCAATTCTTTAAGAAAAATGGCCTATCTAACTAGCACTAAAATAATCCCACTTGTTTCATCAATTTGTTTTTAGTTTTTCTAGATAGAAGATGGAGAAATTAATCCATTTCTCAACCATCAACTTGTTTGTGTTACGAGTGATGAAGCCTGAGCAATCTAAATAGAAGCATGGCATTTGTTCCGTTCCGTTGGTAGAAATTACGTCGGCCTTATATGCTAACACTCTTGCTTTCTAACCAACTCATTCATATGACCCAAAGTTCAAGTAAATATTTGGATTACCCTTTAATGAGATTCTGGCATGATTAGGAGGAGCCCAATCAAAGGCAATTTTTAATCACTAATCTGTTTTTCTGAGTCAGTTTACAGGATTGTTATGGAAAATATACACAGATTTTCAACTGAATCAGGAATCTATTATTAGTAATTATGGCTTTATTTTTCTTTTCTTACGTACTTCTAGTAGAGAATAAACATAATGAGTTTCTACTTTTTGCATGGGCTTACAGAATCATATCTATGCTTTAAAACCGATAGTTAATTAAACACTTTTCATAATTCCTAGACTAGACTAACATCACCTGAATCCATTGCCCCGGTCCTCCTGCCCCCGGACCTAAAAAAAAATCTACCGAAAACCTTATGCAAGTGAGATTCAAATTTCAGAGTATCATGCTGTAACCACCAAATGTCTGACCAACTCAACTTTGGACATTCCATACGTATTCACAATTTATAATACTAAAAACATTTCTGTATTATTTAAAAATTTTCTGCGTAATCGTGCTTAACCACGAACAGTGTTTTTTTCTTTAACACCAAAAATATAAAGGCTTTAATGAGAAGCGTCTCATTAAGATTTAGAACGGCGCCTAACTTCACCTTCACCCCGTGCAAGACACGAGCCAATGACAGTTGACTTTTCACTTGTCAGTACATCTGAACTTCACCAATGAAACTCTTTGACTATATTGGTTCTACTGTTAGTTGAGGATAACTGGTTGGTTGACATCAAAGTCAACCTAATAAACTAATCAAGACCCCATTTCCAGGACACTTCCCATGCCCTTACTTACCTGCTCATGAGTTCCTTTGACCATGCAGTAGTAATGGTGGTTATAATGTGCATTCTGATGGAACATACTTTGAATAATGCTGCATGACAATGAGTTTTCTAGTTCTTGATAAGAAATGGGTGTTACAGATCTAATCCTGTCACTGTAATACAGTCATGCAGTACAACGTCTATTTTCGATGAATTCGAACACGGAACGCAATACATTTTGTTTCTTCTCTCATATGTCAAATGGATTATTAGACAAGATGTGTAAGAACGAGGAAAATTTGTGGAAGAGATAATGACCAACTAAAGCTTTGTTTTGTACCATTCAAAACAGGTACAAAACAGGTTCGATATGAACCTTTCAGATTGTATTTCGTTACACAATTACAATACAAAAGTAAATGAAATCAAATGATCCTACAAATATTACAGCTAGTGGTACAATTTTACTGGACAGCGTGACGATTGTCAGCAGGTACCAATAACTCTCTGAATTGCTTGTTTGATCATTCCTGCTGATACAACTTCGGCTCCTTTGAACTGCAAAATGCAAATGATTCGTGTTAGCGATGTTAACATTTGGAGGATACCGCGTAGGAAAATATTGAAGCAATCTTGATATTACAAACCTTAGATTTCAGGGTTAGAGTAAGAATGCCTTCAGTTGCTGCAGACTGAATTGAATGAGCATCCAAATGGAGATTACTTATTGCATCTATAATTTCGATGATTAAGCAATCTTTCCATGGACAGCGTATCTCAACCAAAACCTCTTTCTCAATCATGCAGACTGTAACATATGTTGCTACATTGTCTTTAGGTGACACAGAATCTAGCTCAGGGTCTATTTCATCAATATCGCAAGCTTTTCTCTTGTGTAACACGGCCTTTGGACTGTTAGCATTTTCATTATACCCGTAATTATCAGAAGTCCTTTCTACTATATCCGGGTGTTTCCTTTTCTCTATAGTTTCAAACTCTGTAAACTCCCTGCATGATTCTAGCTCTTCGACTCTTCTCTCGAGCTCTTTCAAGTAATCTACCGTGTCACTGAGGAGAGATGTCCTATCGAACTGCAATAGAAAAAGCTAACATCAGTCACTAATGAACTTCGAATAACAGAATGGCAATCAAATTTCTGAGCAACACTACTCCTGAGAACATACCTTGTTTATAGAGGGAACTAAGGATCTGAGAACGAGAAACTTGTCATCAAGTGCTTCTCTTTTTTCGTGGCCTATAGCAATATCATGTCCTTCTGATTTCAAAACCCCATTTTCAAATTCCTTTCCATCATTTGATTTCAGATAAGCCCCACTGTGCATCAAAGGAACATCAAACAAAATTTGCTTCAACATTTTCTGTGGTGTTCCAGATTTATTCTTCACATAACCCACTAAGCCTCGCCGCTTCCATCTCCTGAAACTGGATTTGTGATTAGCACTATTAGAACATGGTGCTGTTACCAGTGCATTGGAAGTTTTGAAAATGACGGAAAGTGTTCTTTTGTAGTGCATATCATCAGTCCCAAGATCCAAATCGTTGAACTTTGTATGATTGCATTCTTGAAGCCCTTGAACACTATTTGTTTTTTTCAGCTGAGAAGAAGATTTCTCTTGATTCAAAAATGACTTCTGAGATACACAGTCACTTGAACTTTCTGAACCTTGCATCCCGTTACTATGTTCAAATTCATCACCCAAGAATTGCCAGCTTTGAACTTGAGAAACACCGAGATTTCCACCATTTACCATGTAGGAATCCTCTTCATCAGATTCACATTCATCTGAACTAGGAGAGTTAGCAATTAAATCTTCATCAATAACTGTGTTTACACCATTTTGTTGAAGCTCGATTTCTTCTTTTAGAATGGACTGAGGAAGATAGTATGAACTGTGTTGAATTCCACAATCTAATGCTGCCACAGTATCAACTATCTCATGAATAATTTCAGTACCCAAAATATCTTCACCGATTTTATCTCCATTCAGGGAGCAACTAGGCTTTTTCAACTCCATGAAGACAGTTTTAACATGTTGAACCAAAGCAAGATCTTCAGGAACCTTGTGATAACAAAATATTACATAAGAAAACTGCTAGATCTTCAGATGATATTCATTATAAGGATATGCAGCGAGATGTTACCATTTCAGTCACGCCTAGCTCGATCACACCGCCCAAGAAAGGAAAGCACACAACAGTCTACAATTCAAAAACATGGTGTTAACTTTTGTTTTACCAGGAATGTCGTACTGATGTGAACCTTAAGTTTTTAATTCTAATTACTGCTCTAGATAAATATCTCACATGAATCAAGCAATTTCCAAGCTATATGCAGTTTCAAGATTTGGCATTACTGAAATACCATACCCACACGGGACTCATGCAACCATAAGATATCATACAAATAATACCTGAACTACAACCCACTGATGATAACAGATATAAAGAATTCACTACAATGAATCGTAATATTGTTGAGACAAGATCGGGATTATACTTGATAGACGAAATTACCTGAATGGAGGCACTCTGCAGAAGGTAATTGTAATTGGTCCAATAGTGAACAAGAACCAAGTTGGACAAAGAAGAGAAAGAAGTTAGTCTCTGGGTCATAATAATTTAGTTGAGATTTAAAAATTAGAACAGTATACCATCCGGAGAACACCAACCTTTGCAAGTAGTGATCGAATGTAAACTTTGCTATCTGCACAATGAGCATCACACAGCCAAATAGGTTGACCGGTTGAGAATACTCTTCCTGGCAAGCTGGTAATGACAATGGGCATTAGACATAACAGAACTACCGATGAGTATAAATAATAACCACATAACTAGGATAACCAATAAGTAGTGCAACAGAGCATATTGAAGTGTTGAATGACGACCGCTTTAGTATTTTTGGCATGTAAAACAAGTAATTTGATACGAATTACTAATCCTACAATACAAACTAATGACATTGGATTCAGATTAGAGGAAGACATAGTATTCAATCAGAATTTTGAAGAACCTAAGACCAAGTTAGAACATACCCTTGACCAGAACTGAATGTGAAGGACATACAAACTAAGTAATACCACTCCGCGTCCGAAAGATCTTCCGGAGACAATGAAGCTGAAGGTCTTCTTGCTTGTTGGTTACTTTCACTTTCTGCAAGAGACTCGTACAGTTCTCTCAATTGTTCACTCCTTTGTAAACCCAATCGATTTGCACTAATTTCCATATGCTGCAGTTGCACTGTCTTCCTTGTCTTGATATCTCCATTGTAGTAACCAGCACCCCATTCCAAACCCCTGAAAAGTAAACCACCCCTTCAACAAATTAGAACTCAAAAACCAATTTTTTTTCCTACAAATTGAAATAAACAGTATCAAATCGAAGAATCCCAAATCAAGCTAGCACAGTAACTTTACATTAAACCACATGATTGGTACCCCAAAATGATTGAAAATGATAAGCAAATGTGTGTTGGAAATTAGAACAAGAATAAAGCAATTCTAAGAAACAAAAATTAGGAGAGCCATCAATTTCGACAAAATCAAGCTAACAACCTAGTGAATAGTATTTTCCTCTTATCAATTATTTCTACTTTCACTAACCACATTTTAATTGCAAATTCTTCACTGACAAAAAAAAAAGTATGAACATCAAATCTCAGTTAAGAAATCAAACAAACACATTGAATACAAAGACAGGGGGCATAAAAATGAAACAATACCCTTTATTCTTAGCAGAGGGAGTCCAAAAGATTGCATAACTCCATTGAATACTCCTCACAGCAACAGCAAGTTGATGTTTAAGATGGGTTTCTGCAACTCCTTGATGGTTTTGGAGTCCAGGAGTAGCCATGATCCAACACCAACCAACCAACACAAACAGAATTTTTTCTCTCAAGTGCTTGAAAAGCCCTACCTACCTCCAATAAATCTTCACCAAATTAGCAAAGCAAAAGAAGATTCTTGTTCTAAAACTTTGTGTGTGTATTTCCACCTCAAAAACCAAAACCCAATACAAAATCTCTGCAAAGTTAAATCAAAAAGTTCACTTTTTTTTATAATGAGCTTTAAGCATCTCCATCCACTTTATCAGTTCATTACTCAGAAACCCATATGGGAAAAATCAGTCTTTTGAAATGAGACGCAGGAAAAAGATGCCTGCCATTGCATCACTAGCTAAAGAAAACTAAATTTGGGTTTTGTCTAAGAATACTGCAATTTCACTATTCATTCACCAAAATGGGAAGATTTTTCATAGAGAGAGATCAAGTTTCTGGTTATTGTTTTGCAGAATGACAATGGGTTTTTGAATCTAGAGCACAGAGATTAAATATTGAGAATTAGGTGTGGTATCTGAGAGGACTTGTTCACTTGAGTAATAGTAACTTTATTATGTATTTGTTTGGTTGTTTATGATGATGCTGAAGGTATGATCCAATCTATATGGGTTGCTAAAACTTAGATATTTGGCCCTACAGAAAAGGACCATTTTCTATATTTATATATTGCTTCTGTTTTTGCATTTTTTACTGATTTTTTTCTTTTTTCTTTTTTGGGAAATGCCAGTTGCCTCCCTATTCTCCACCTCCCTATTCACCTCCTTATAATCTAAGCCCCACATCCATATCGAGATTCGCATTCAGATTCAGGTGGGGTTCATCATTCCCCTAATATGGAGTTTAGATTGTAGGGAGGAAAATAGGGAGGTGGAGATTAGGGAGCCAAATATCACTGACGTTTTTTTTTTAACTAACAATAAATGTAGGGCAGAACATGGTTTCGGTTTTCCGCTGAAACCGGACTGAACCAGACCAATTAGGAAGAAACCAAACCGAACCATTTACTAATGGATTGGTTATGGTGTAGAAAGTGGAAAACCGATAGTGTTGGTTTTGGTTTGGTTTGACCACTAAAACCGAACCAAAAACCATTGAAAAACCGATTAATTTTTAAACTTAGTTTTTACCTTGATTTACAAGTATTAGATTATACCCATTGATTTAGAGGATAAATAGAAACCCTAAATCTAATATTTCATTATTATACTCTCCCTCTTTCTCCTCCTCTTAGTCGTCTCCCTTCTCCTCCCCTAACTACAGCAGCCACTGCTGCTACTCGACTTTCTACTTCCCTTCTTCCTTCTTTTTTGTTTGTCAATAACTAAATTAAGATATATTATATATCTTCTTTTGATCTCTAGATTTAGAGTATGCTTTAACTATTCTTGATTTTTTTTTTTGTCTGTAAATTTGTGTAAACCAATACTATCGGCAGTTACGATTTTTTTATCTGTAAATTTGTGTATTTGTTTTTTATTTGAGTCGTTTGACATAATTATTGGTTAACCAAAAACCACTGGGACAAACCGAAACCGGCTGGAACCATTTGGAAACCGAACCAATGGTTAATGGATTGGTTTGGTTTAGATTTTTAAAAACCGATAGTATTGGTTTCGGTTTTGGTTTGGCTAGAAACCGACCATAAATAACCCTAAATAAATGTGTCTTACTAGAAGAATTAGAGCCAAAGAGTTACACACTTACACTGCAGTTAAAAAGTTTCACTTTTTTTGAGTTAAAAAGTTCCTTCCTGTATCGTAATAAAAATCCGCGTGCTTCTGATTAGAAAATAAATTTTGACAAGTTTAAGCGTTTTTCTAGTTACCACACAACTAATTTTGGTAGAAATAGGTTGTGCACTATCATGGGAATTAGTAGGCCGGACCTTGGAGAGATAAAATTGAACGCGCTATTGGGATACTTTTTCTAATTGGGGATGTAGGATAAAGATAAAAATGGGATTTAAATAGTAAAACAAGTTCACTCCCTATCCAAGTACTTTATGTAATTCCTAATCTACCCCTCATTAATCATATTTAATGGTTAATTAAAATTAGCTTAGTTAATAGATTAGTTTGATAATTATTAGCATAAATCATTATCATTGAATTTGCTGATGCAACATGAAATGAAGATATTTATGATCATGAAGGTTTAGATGAAGAACCAACCCAAGAAAGTAACCAAGATGAACATACAAGTGCTCCAATTACTCATATATAGGTATTAATATATTGAAGTTTGATTATTTTTTTCATTGAATTCGCCATTGTTACACCTGAAAAACCCAGTGCCGACATGGTAAAAGTATGAATACCATGCCGGCGGGGAGCAAATCGGCAAAGTATTCATACTTTCACCATGCCGATACACAATATCCCCCAATTTTAAAATTGTAGTCGGCATTTTAAATGTAAGAATGCTCCTTAAGTATACTGCCGGCGCATAAAGTTTATTATCGAGCATGCCGGTAGTGGTGCCGGCATGGTACTTTGCTTAACTTGGTGTGCCGGCACATAATGCAAATTTCCCAGAAACTTGAGTTTTTCTCATTTGGATATCATCGTTGATAGATTTCTATCGAGCATGCCGACAATTGGTAATTTCGGCATGGTATTGATACTAAAAACAATATCGGCATAGTAAAACGACATGGTGTTCATACTAAAACTATGACACTATGCAAAACCGACATTGTTCATACAATGCCTGTATTAACTGAAACTGAAAATTTTCAGTTACAATTTTTGATTCTAACATAAAGGAAGGAGTTATTTTCAAACAAATCGATGATTAGGTTTATTTCAAGGAGGTATATTTGTATAATAAATTAATCGCTGAAGAAATTTTTGAAACAATGATGAAATCGTGTTGAAATCGATGATGGAGAAAATAAAAATCAAAGAGAGGAGCCGACAGAGAAGGAGAAGTGTAGAGAATGAGAAGAGAATAGGATGAGAAGAAGAAAAGAAGTTCAAATACTAAAGGGTATTTTAGTATTTTCATACCCATAAATCACCCCTTAGCATAAATTATTGGATTGTAATATTAATTTATATCCCATTTGCGCGTTCATAAAATTGGGTAACCTTATTGTTTTTTAGAAATCCGAAATTAAAATCCATCTAAGAATCTTGGTAGTTATTGGTGCCAAAGTTTCTAATTGGCCTACTCATAAATGATTATTATTTTTTTGATGCAAAAGATGGAATTTTATTAACTTAAACTGGAAGAAAAGTCTGACAATAAATAAGACTCAATAAACTCAGGGGCACTGTCTAACCAAATCCTGGAAATTCTGTGCTACCTGCTATATTTAGCAAGTTTATCAGCTGTTTTATTACATTCCCTATGGAGAAAAGAACACTTCCATCTGTGAAAAGAACTCAGTTTTTCCATCGCATCAAGCAGAATAGATTCAGTCTCCCAAGATATAATTGGAGCAGCATTGTTGATGAAGCTTTCAATTCCCCGTAAATCAATCTCTACAATTACTTGAGAGAGATGTAATTCTTCCCCCCAATTAACAACATCCAAGAAGGCTAAACATTCTGTCTGTTCAGAGCTTCTTACTCCTGCATGGCACTTTGAGAGTCCACCTCTCCAATGACCTGCATCACCACGAAGAATAAGAGAAATACCTGTTAGTCCACTGTTTAAATCATAAGAGGCATCACAGTTGATTTTCATAAAGGAAGAATATGGTGGTTTCCATGAATGTTCTATAGGGATAGTAGGTTGAACTATAAAATTATGGTTATGTTGTCGACTGTAAAATTTTTCTAAATATTTGGAAAAACTCAAAGCCTTTTTAGCAACTGTTTTCGGTTCAATGTTTAGATTTTGGAAGTGCACATCACATCTGGAATTCCATATAGTCTAGGTCACCATCATAACCGTATTCAACCAATCATCAGGCAAAAGCTGTTGTTGATCCCTCTGCAACTAGTCTTCAAAAACTTCTACAACATTATTATACGCACCAGAAAGAACCGAGGAGCCTCCAGGAATTAACATCCATACTTCTCTTGAAAAAGAGAAAAAAAATAAGACATGCATTGCGCTTTCATCATATTGATTGCATAGAGGACATTGTTGATTGATATAATGGCATGCCCTAGATATCTCTCTTTTGTAGGAAAGATATCAATAAAACACTTCCAAAAAAAGTGTTTTATCCTCGGCCAAGTTTGTATGCTCCAGAAAGGCTTCCAACGAATCTCAGTGTGTTGAATAATAGGAGACATTTGTATAGCTCCAACGCTGGATTCATACAGCTTTTTGTAAGCTGATTTTAGCGTAAAAGCTCCATTTTTAGTTAATTTCCAAACCAACTTATCCTCAGCAGAAGTAGGAATTCTCATTCCCATTATGAGATTAGCAGTTTGTTCACAAAGAGGTATTTTATCATCTTGAAGCATCAGATCCTGAAACCAAACATAAGACTCACTATCTTCGACTCCTTCTCTAGGAATTGGTGGATCGTCCAAGCCTATAACCCATATATCAAACCAGATTTTTATCTTGTCACCAATTCCCTAACCTCCATTGACTATTCTGTTTAATAAATTCAATCTTCTTCTGAATACCATTCCAAGCCCATGAACAATTATTTTTAATAGTTGCATGAAGGAGGCTAGTACAAGAGAAATATTTCGCTTGAATGGATTTCCCCCAAGCTGCTCTGACCAATAAGGCTTGGTTTAAGATCTTTAAATCTCTAAAACCTTGACCGCCACAATCTTTATGAAATCTCAAAACTTTCCAGGAGGTCACATATGTACCTCTCTTGTCTTCAAAACCCCACCAAAAGTCTCTCTGTGCAGCCTCTATCTTGTTAATAATCTCCACTGGAATCTGAAAACAGCTCATGGAATAAGCAGGGACTGTATTTGTAACAGTTCTAACCATTAACGATTTACCACACTGAGACATAGATTTACCATCCCAAGAAGAAAGTCTGCTCTTAACTCTATCATACAGATGAGGAAAACACTCTTTTTTCCTTTTTCCAATAATAAGAGGTATACCTAGATATCTTTCAGTTGAAAGCATCACTAGAACTCTTAATCTTCTTGTTAAAATTCTGCAAAACCTTTGAGGTACTTGTGCACTGTAATGTACACTGGATTTGGTAAAGTTTACCATATACCCCGAGGCATTACCAAAATCTTCAATGATATTTATCAAATTATTCATATTGTGCAAGTCAGCCTTCAAGAATAATAAGCAGTCATCCCAAAGAATAAATGCGAAATAGAAGGAGCATTAGGTGCGATTTTGATACCTTCATGAGATTTTGAGATTCGGCATGATATAGTTTCCTTGAGAACGCTTCCATAGAAATTATGAACAAATAAGGTGACAATGGATCACCTTGTCGTACACCTCTTGTTGGTTGATATGCAGCACAAGGGGCACCATTAAGAAGTATTGAAATTCTTGTAGTCGAGATACATTGTTTTATGAGATGACACCACTCATGAGAGAAACCTATTTGAATCATCACATCATTTAGAAACGATCATTCTAGCCTATCAAAGGCTTTTTCCATATCCAATTTCAACGCCAAGAATTTTGTATCTTCTTTCTTTCTCTTCATGGTATGAATTATCTCTTGCGCCAGTTGGATGTTATCCGAAATTTGTCTTCCTGGGACGTATACTTCTTGGAGTGGAGAGATAATCTTACACATTAATTTTTTCATTCTTGCAGACATAATATTGGAGATTATCTTGTAAGATGTACTGCATAAAGCAATTGGTCTCAAATCTGAAGGGAACTGTTTATTTTTTTGTCTTTGGAATTAAGGACACATTAGTAGCATTTAGACTCTTGAGCAAGAAACCTGAACGGAAAAATTGTCGAACCTTATCAATAACATCTTTACCAACGATACTCCAGTGAGTTTTGAAGAATCCTGGTGGAAAACCGTCAGGGCCTGGCGCTTTCCACGATTTCATTCCTTTTAAAGCTTTGAAAATCTCCACTTCATCTGGTATCTTCATGAGCTCCACATTGTCTTCAACTGAGATTGATCATGGTACGCACTGTAGAATCTGATTATTTCAAACTGGGTTTGTGGTAGTATGCAAGTTACCATAATAATTTGTAAGAAGATTCTCTAGTTCCATTCTAGTTGTACACCAATCACCTATTTCATCTTTTAGTGTTGTGATGTTGTTTCTTGACCTTCTATTATTGGCCTTTGCATGATGATGCTTCGTATTTCTGTCCATCTCTATATAGTATTCTGCTCTAGCTTTCTTCCCCCAGAATTCATTTTGTATTTGCTGCCACTGCTCAATTTGGTTCTCCAACTGCTGCACTTGAGATGTTGCATCATTGTCTTGACTGCCTTGTTGTATAGCTGCCTACTCAATATGATAAAAAGAATTTTGCTAAAAACATAGCTCAAACCATTATCACATATCAGATGTTTTACTTCTTGTTTATAATTATTTTAGTCACAAAATGAACTTTCATCTCAGAGAATTATGATAGTTGGAATGTGATGGACCTGAAAATCCCGCTCCTAGCGCTGCATTGCGAGACCGAGACTCCTAGATGCGCCTAGTAAAAAAAGTGACCGATCTTCAAAGTTTACCAGGAAAATGCACGTCGAATATTTTTTCCAAACATGATTTACAAGCATGATACTAGAAACGAATCATATTGTTTCAAGTTTCAATTTACCCTTGTTTTGCAATGGGTGCAAGGCCATAAAACCAATGAAAATGCATTTGGATTCATCATAGGATTCCAAGTATTGTCGAAGCATTAGTTATGTCTTCAAATAAAAAATATGCTATCACAAGCCTATTTTCCTGTCCTTACTTATCTTCGACTATGAGATGGATGCATGTACTGGTATTCCTCATGGCAAGAGTGCATCAGCCAAGCCCATGTCATTCTTGCAGTACATCATTCTTGTGATGCAAGTGGCTTATGTAAGCTTCCCCTAACTTGCATTCCGGTTAGCTTCATTGATATGCCCAATTCACAATTAGTATGAACACCCGATGAATTGGATGCAACTTTCTCATCAACTGTGGAAAAAATCACCTCATTTCTCGCAAATCGAGCAATTGCGGTGCATTCCTACTTCCTCATCAACTGTGGAAAAAATCACCTCATTTCTCATAGAATTCAAAGCGTCACAATTATCTCATAATTAAATTCTATGAGCAACGAGGTGTTTGACCACAAATGTGGTGCATTACGGATGCCTATGTACCTAACCCTTATTATGAAGGGATCAAGCACATACCGTAATTTATCAAAATGGAACATGCAACTCAATCCAATTATGAAAAAACCGACATTGATGCCAAGTCCAAAGGCCAAGAAAACCCTAGTTTGTATTGGCCAAGGGACTTTCACAAAAGGATGCACAAGTTTGTGTGTGCATCATAGATGCCACTTGCTTCCCAACTAAGCATCCTCTTGTTCGATGTATGCAGATTGGTGTAACACGAATGTTTACTTTGTTTTGCATCGTTCCGACACATATTGTTGGTTTGACAACGCAACAATGATAATGCATAGGTACCATGAAGCTCTATCACTACGAAGCAACACGGTATATAATATTGATGCTTTCACATCATATATGTTTTACCGGCCAAACTTTATAACTTAGGGATGCATCTCCTCGTAATGCACCTTCGACCATCACCCCCTCCCTATATATGTCATACTGACACTTTTAGAAATAAGTTTTGGGGAGTAGAATGAGTCCACCAACTTCCACGACATAAATTACGAAAATATGCTTCATGGTGATGCATTTTCAGTTACGGCCAATGCTCAACTTACTAAACGTACCATAGTGATCCATTTAAGTTCTTGGCTAACATTCCACTTGAGATGAAGCTTAATCTTATTCAATGACACATCCTTGAACATGCGTAATGAAAAAATACGGGCGTTACATAGAATATTTATATCCCAAGTATAAGAAATTTAGACTCATTGCTTGAGATAATATGTGAAAACCCAAACATGTATAGTTTTAAGAAAGACAAAATTGAATAACCGTCATATACTTGTTAGATTTTTTAAGAGATATATGTTGCATCTTTGATTTTACCATCTTAAATTTTTATTATCCACAAAATTCTTATTGATCCTCGAAATATACTCGATCTATCAAAGATTGTTGGTGATGGATCCTTTATTAATCGTCGGTGTGACATCGGGATTTCTAATCAAGGCACATCTTTTTCTTATTTCAAGCACTACTTATGATGTTGTGTTTTTGTATTCAAACGACTGATTGTTAGTCTATTTATAGGTGTAAAAATCTAATCCCAATTTGGTGGGATAAGGATGAAGGATACAATAAGCACCTCATCCTTGATTATAACAATAATAAAAAAACGATCGATGAGTTGAGCTGAGTCTACCCTATGCACTTATCTCTTTGTAACCGTTACGGACTTTTCTCTTTATATGTGAGTAGATTGGTACTCACACATATCATAGAGTGCCACACCAAAACCTTAAAAATATCCACCTCATGTGTGTGGTCTAGTTAGCTTATCTATAATTTGTGTTTTATGACGTGGTGATATTCTCCATAATCGATGTTGGCTGAGGTAGAGGAATAATTATTTGTACATACATTATGCATATTTTGTGCCATACGGAGATCACAAGATATCATGGGATAGTCGTGTATGTTTTGTGTCAGACATGAGTTTAGCCGAGATGCTTGTTGACCTAGCTAGTATGGTTATCCGTCCACGACGGGAGAAGAGGAATGGCAGGCTAGAAAGAGTCCAAAGGCATCAGAGGAACTGAGACCTAGTCATGATCCATGTGAGTAAACAAGGACTAAATTGGCGTTGAGGTCAACTGTATACCTTGATAAGGCCGAAGCTGAGGTTACGTCTTGAGGATAGCTTGAATCTTTGCTTGAGCTTAAGCTTTTATCCATCTTGGGATTAATTAGTCCCGAATCATGTTTTCTTCTTCGGCTTGTGTTTTGTCTTAGGCTTAAGCCCGGGACTTGTTTTAGGAATAGGCTCGAGTCTCTTCTTATAAGGAAATTTCTATGGAATGAACAAATCCATGAAAAACGAGTGAACAAATCAACAAATCTATTAGTTTGTTTAGTGTAGACGATGGAAAGACGCGCGTTTGATGTAGAATGGCGTGGATGTTGTTGAGCTGCCGGCGGTTTCACATGAGTCGCGCGGATTCAAGAGAACCACCCGCAGTTAAACTAACCCCGCCATCGAGTAAACTAAATATGATTCAAGAGAACCACCCGCAGTTAAACTAACCCCGCCATCGAGTAAACTAAATATGCTAACATATATATTTAAAATCCAACATCCAACGCCTCATATCCTTTTTACTATAAATTCAGTTCATTTCAAATTTAAAACTCAAATCCTTTACACCTCTATCTCAAAAATTCTCAATTTCAAACCATCTCAATATCCTCTTTTCTTTGTTTTTCACGCACAACTATTCTTACCATCCGAATCTATCAGAAAAAAATTCAATAATCCTTTATTTGTTACAAATATGGCATCCCCCTCGCAACAATCCCAACAACAAACTCAACAATCCCAACAACAAAGGTAACAATCCGAACAACAAACGCAACAATCACAACGAAGAAATACTAGAAATTCGCGGTGTGAAGTATACGATGGATGAAGACGAATCCAACTGTAGGAATTATGTATTATATACAATAGATCAAATAAATGGTTATGGAAAGATATTTAAAAGATTTTGTGAAGAAACCGGTAACATCAATGGCAGTGATGCTTAGGGGTTGTCTCATCGTTTTCAGCCAATTAGCAAAGACGCTAGTGAATACGTAGCTTTGATCTATCAAATGTGGCGCTGCAAAAGAAGTGATGAAGGTGAACCAGATATGGAACGAAGATGTCGGGAAGAGTGGAAAACATTCCACAGAACAAGTTTCCAACATGAAACTTGTTTCACCATTTTGAGGGTGATTAACAAGTTTAATCCATACTTGTTGGAAGGTAATCAAGTGCCTACAAGATCATCATATGTTCCAATATATCACAGGATTTTCAAACTGGTGGACCAGCTTCCTCACCTGAAGGAAATGGATCTCCACATGGTGGGACTCCAAGTAGTCAGGAACCAATGTGAAGAGGAGAATGGGAGGAGGCCAGAAACGCAATCCAAAGAGCAGCAGAAGGAGGTTCAAACGAGTTCAACTATTCAGAGCATAAGGAATTCGAGCAGAAGTTAAAACATGATAGAAGCAGGGACCATGGCATTGCGATAAGGAAACTTCGAAAAAATCGTCTTTCGCGGGGACAACACTATAGAGATTTTTAGATGAACAAACTACTCTCCTTGGACACTTCAACAACGAATGAATGACAACTTTGTTTATGGAATAGGGAAATGGATAAGGTGGAAAAACAAGTCACTGTACAACAAGTTGTCCAATCAGAGAATGAAGAAGACGATGTCGAAGCCGATGTTGATGCCTCGGAAGAAGACGAAAATGAATACCTTCTTGAATAGTTAATTTTGGATGTACCTAATTTTAGTTTTTATTTAGTGTTTACGTGTAGTTAAAATTACTTGTAATGTAATTGTTTCGGCCTACTATTAATGTAATTATTTATATAAGTTTCAAATAAATGTAGTAGTTTAGTTAAGTTAACTTATCAACCTATTTAAATAATTTCACTATATTAAATAATAAATTTATTTAACTTACATCTGATTAAAATAAACAACTTGAAATTTAAAAACAACATTTATCTGTCTCGGCCACCCTGGTTTTGACGATTCCCCCGCACCTCCTCTCTTGCTCCTCTTATATCCCAGAGTTGCTTAGATCTCCCCTTAGTTGTCCATAGAGTCTCCGGTTTCGGATTATGTCAGTGGAAAATTTATATTCTCTTGCCGGGCGACCATGCTGCACCACAAGCGTCGACCTCAAATATTCTTCTGGAAAACTAGCCCAGGTTGGATCTCGTATGGTTTCCTCAATGACCATGTTATGCAGAATTATGCAAGTCAGCATAATTTTGTTCATTTCTTGAAGGTCAAAAAAGCGTGACGACCCTGCTAAGAAGGCAAACTTCCTTTTCGGTATGCCAAAAGCGCGTTCAATATTTTTTCGACACTTCATTTGTTGGCCGTTAAAGTACTTAATATCCTTCACAGTCATCGGTTCAAAGTATGTCTAACTATAAGTTTGGACCAAAGTTGACCGTCAGCTAAATAATACCCTTGAGTGTAGTCATGGCTGTTGATGGTGAAATTACAATGCGACGCGATCCCATGCTTAAGATCTTAAAACAATGGTGAATTATGCAAAATATTGAGATCGTTATTTGAACTCAGGAGTCCAAAAAAAAGCATGCCAAAACCTACAATCATAAGTAGCCGAAGCTTCCAAAAATTACAGTTGGTTTTGGATAACGACCCTTATATTGACCTGCCCATTCAACCAGACACGCATGCCACGTCTAGTGCATGCAATCAAGACTATCTAGTTAAATAAAGGTTGTATCTTATAAAGCATACCGCTAATTAAATAAAGGTTGTACCTTACAAAGCTCGGCGATAATCCTGTGCGTCAAGTTGCGGCCCTACGGAATCAGCGCTGAAAATCCTAATCGAAATAAACACATCCATTATTAAAATAATCACGCATCATCTTGTAGTGGTAAAAATGTCAATCTCGCCACGTCCATCTTCTAGTAATAACTTCATGTGGCTCTAAAGGCTTTGGTATCATTCCTGTTTGTAATTGCAACATAAAATTTCGCCTTCTTCTATCTTGAATTGCATCTTCATCCATTTGACGCAAAATCTCCGTATACATTTCTTCTTCTTTGTCATACAAGATTTCATACATCTCCATATCCCTGTTTATCATTCCGGAATACAAGACTCTATGAGCTTTAAGCTGAGCAATGGCAAAGGAATAAGGTTCTGGTATGCCGAATGGCTGGTTAATGACTATATTAAAGATCTTTTCTCAGTTATTTTCAAAGCTTATCACAATAAACAAGCTTCAGTGGCTTATATGATTCATGAAGGAAGATGGTCATGTGTTTAAATATCCTATAAATACAAATGAATAGAATAGGATCTTTCGAAAAGAGATTTGAGAGCAGTTCCTGATCGGGTGGATGAAGAGTATGAGGTGCAAATAATTTTTCAACAAAAGCTTGTTATAATGCATTGTGAGGTACTATGGAGGATTGCACTTACAACAAATTCTTGTGGAAGAAATCTATTCCCTCTAAAGTAAGCTTTATGTTGTGGGTAGCTTTAACAATTCTTTTCCTACAAGAGATAAGTTGAGACATAGAGGGGTGAATAGAGATAGCACAACTTATGTAATGTGCAACTTGGTAGAGGAAACTTCAAATCACTTATTTCTTTATTGTTAAACAACTTTTGAAGTCTGAGATTATTTCATAAAAGCTTTACATATTTTTTGGCTTTTACCTGCTACTATATTGCAGCTATTTGAAGTTTGGAACTGGAATGTATTGACTGAAAGATGTAAAGAGCCACTGCTTTGGAATATTTGGGATGAAAGAAACAATATAATGTTTAGAGGTAGACATATATCTGTTTATGAGCTTATCATTCATATCAAACAGACTCTAATTCTTTGAAGCCGTGAAAAGATACTTTTAGAGTCATAGATAATATGCAAATGTTGGACACTGTTATTTATATGTAACCTTGTCTACTTTGACTAGTCTGATGTATTTATTTGTCTTCTTATCTTTAGTATAATCTTTTCATCACGGACAAAAAAAATAAAAATTGTACAAGATGTAATTAGTTTTTTTTTTTTTTTTTTGAAGCTTGGCATAGGATCGTCTTGTCTCCTGGCAGCGTAGCCACCGAACCTGCTCCCCTGAGCAAAAGTGAGCAGATCCCGCCCATTTCTCACAACAAAGTTATAAGTATATACATAAGAGGAGTATTTCATGAGATCTCCAAACTCTTGAGCGGAGACTTGATTCGCTGACCTTCTATTTCAGAGTCAGGTTCCTGACCAATTGGGCTAGGACCTTATGGTTATGTAGTTAATTTGTTGTTTTAATTTATTTCTATGCTTCATAAGAAGAGAAAAAAAAGGCCAAATGGTGAGGTTTCATAAATAAATGAATTTGTAATCTAGGCATTAATCTCTAGCTAAACTAGTTATGTTAAATGTCCGATGGAAACAGCCGATATCTCACTGGGATTATGCACTATAGAAATTTCGCTATAAAATATCACAAGTGTAAAATTAGAAAATAAAATCTCGGAAATTTCACCTAGATAATACGAAGACGCCACCAACTGTAATTACCTGCAAAAAATTTGCTCACTTTCTAGGAGAGACCTTTTGCCACGTGGTGGACTTGTGATGCTCGAGAGCTGGTCGAGACTTTAGTGGAATGTAGTGTGCTTGCGGATGGGGCAAGGATTTTTGCTCGCAACATAACAAGGCTGTAGCGCTCGCTTCTCGGGCATGCTGGCTGTATTTCTTGTGTTGAGTACGAGTCTTTGGACCAATATCGGGCATTGGTCTCGTGGTTGAGACGAGACTTTATGCTTGCCAAGGTGCAAGTCTTTCATATTCGCGTGCAAGGAGAAATTTTTATGCTTGCGATAAGAGCAAGACTTATGTGTTCACGTGCAAGAGGATTTAGGTGCTTACGATGTACGTGATGCAAGGCTAAATATTGAAGGGTCTAAGCAATCCTCATCTCGAACTCGATCATGTCCCTATCCACGAACCTCGAACTCGATCATGTTGCTGCACTAAGTGCATATCAATGTTTCTCGAACACTGGAATTTTTGCTTCCATCTTGTAGGGAATTGAAAGATGATTTCAACGAGCCAAAAATCACTAAATTCGGACTTAAAACGAAGAAGTTACCGATGAAACAAGTTTTCAACGGAGCGCATGTGTTGTTGCAGACATGGCGGTGCTGACTGAGCGCATCAAGCTGACATGGCAGAGAAAACCTGACGTGGCTTAGCTGACAGAGCAAGTTTTGCTGAATGGGTCCGATCTCTGCTGACTTGGCAGTGACCAACGAGATGCGACGACCAGTGATTGGACATATCTGTTGACGTGGCAGGTGATATTGCTGACATGGCGGACACTGAATGTACATGTCCAGCTGACGTGGCACCGAGAGTGCTGACATTGCACCCAAGCTTCGCTGACATGGCACTCGAACAATGCTGACATGGCACCGAAGTGATGACGTGTTAACACCAAACAGATGTTTGCTTACTTTGTTGCTGATGTGGCAGATGACGGTGCGATATTTGTTGGCGTGTCCTTCGCTGATTGGTTTGTTCCCGATGACATGGTATCTGGTTAGATTGACCGATGCCATGTGTCGATCTCTGATTAGCTGAGCCTCGTCGAACCGAATCATGGATCTGACGGACGAGATTTGCTAGATGACCAAGGAAAGTTAGCAACACTTTTGTAACAGATACATCTGTTACTGTTCTTTCGGGATTCTGCTTCTATTTCTGTAACGGTTCTTCAACAATTTTGTAACAGTTTCATCAGCTTCGTAACAGTTACGTAAGAACCCTAATTTTTCTTCTTTTTTGCTGATTTTTGGATGGAATTCGTGCACGATTTATTCTCCACTTTTCTCAATGATAAAACACGATTGTTTTACACGAATCCCTTAGTCGACGCCAATGTTTGTACCCAAAATTACTTCTAGGCAATAAACACGATGATTTGATGATGATTAGCGAATTAGGGCTAGAAAACGATTGAAAACAAATAAGAAGACAAAGATTTAACGTGGTTCGACAAGTGTTGCCTACATCCACAGTGGAATCCCATCGGGGAGATATTGTATTGATATGAGGTTTACAATAATTGTGGTTAGCTAACCTAGGATTCTCTATCCCTTTAAGGTTTAGGATACATGTATTTATATAGTTTATGTAACCCTGATCATAACTTTATGTGCAAACAACTTGGATAACAAGACTTCTGGAATCTTCTATAAGGGCTAATAGGCTTGATTAGAGGGCTCACCGTGTATTTTATACACGGTGCAATTATTGCTAGTGATTGACCTGTCTGTGGTTCTTCTTATATCGAGCCACACGAAAAGAATGTTTCATGCTTTTGTTATCATGGAATGCATTATATATCAAAGGCCAAAATATCAACACTTTTTCTATACACCTGTTCATCCAATAATATATACAGGGTTCAAAAATTAACGTTGTGATAAGGTGCACATCCATAAACACATTTACGTAAACACCTTAATCACGAAAAATCGATGGATGGAGAACTGGTTATTCCCGCTAAAAGCAAGTGGTTTTTTTTACTCCAGCACCTGTTTAACCTTTTATCACTTTTGATATAACTTTTGATACAGTGAATCGTGATGGAGAACATATTTTGGATTGGGTAGGTAGATTAGCGAATCAATAAAGAAAAAAAGAAAATCCTGTTTCAAAATATAAAAAAAATCACCCAAGGGTCCAAGACACCACCATTTGATGGTACCACCAGTGTGTGTTTGTCCCACGTTTGTCCCTCTGATTGATAAATCATATGTGGACGAAATGAAAATTAGCAACAAGGCGCCAAATTAAGCTCCTGCGGAATTACAGCAGTAGTGGACCAGCAAATTTTATGGGGAAATCGTTTGGAAGCTCCAAATAAATTCAGAAAGAAAATAGATATATTAAGATTAAGAACTAAAATAACCAAACAAAGAGAAAAGCTGCAGCAGACTTTAATCAGCAGCACTCTTCTTTGTATTGTATTTTGACATAAGGGGAATACGTACACCATATGTATGGGGCATATATGAGTAAACTAATACTTTTTTCATAAACTAAATGCTTTTGTTTCTCACTTTATCAGACATCGAATAGTCTTTTTAATTAATAATGGTAATAATTGACTCACACTTGCACTAGCATATAGCTCTTTAAATTCAAAAAAAAAAAGAGATGCTAAAATTGTGCCTCATATATAATATATAGGGAGAGGCCAGAGAGTCACATGTCACGTTTATAGTACCGTAATATAGTAGTAAAATGGTTCCGAGCCTAGTTAGCAATTCGGGGTACGGGTAATAGTTCGGGACGGTATATGTATGAGAATTATACGAATTCGGATAGGTCGGATTCGGTCAAAAATCCGGTCAACGGTTCGTTGTTCGGAACGGTATATGTACGTGCATACTCATTTTATAAATGTGAGTTTGGCACTTAAAATTCGGCTTACATATATGATAAACTGATAAGTATTATGATCTTATTACGAGACTAATTTTATTTATGTATGATTTATAAGATGGAAAAAAACATTTTGGAGTGATTATTTAACAAGAAGTAAACAGTTTAATCGTTAAAAAACTAGTTTATAGACTTTTAAACAAAAATCAACACATAAACACTGGTTAAACAACTACCAATAAAAAAATTTAAGTGAATAATTGTACTTAAATATAAAGTATATACAAAAATCAAACAAAGTTCTAGTTCGGAAATACCATTCGGATTCGTTCAGTTCGGATACGTTCGCGAATCATTCGTGAGGTCCATATAATTCGGGAACTAGGTTCAGAATTCAAATAGTTCGAAAATATCATTTGGATTCGGTCACTTCGGATACGTTTGCGAATCATTCGGGAATGATTCGGAGAATTACTAACTAGGGTTCAGAATTGAAGATTAACATTCACAAAAATCATAGCTGTTGATGGGTACCAATTTGCCTGGAGCTTTGTCAATCTTGCATGTGGGATATCTTGTTTTATACAGGTTTTGGTACATTTTGCAAGCATGGTGCTATCTTACTACTTTTTTAATGACTTCGTTACTTACTCCCTTTCAACTTAGTAGGCGCCAGTGTTATCCTTTTTCATCTGGCCGCATTACATCAATATGGATCAAACAATCCTTCAGGTGTACGACCAGAGCTGGTAAAAATAATGGTGCTTGTTATGGATCATCTTTGGAAGGAAGAGCATCAGTTGAAGTAAACGGGGAAAGTAAAAAAAGTGTTGTAGTATTTACTATCATTTCATCACTATGATGTGTGATGCGAGTATAAAGAGGTCATATTCCACATCACCAAAGTTACAAATTTCCTTTTTTTTTTTACATAAATCTCCGAGTAAATAAATATGTTTTGTGTCGTACAAATGTGCATGCATAAAAGCAAAGATGCTACTGTACATGCATATAATCTTTCGCCAGTAAAAGTTCGTCCCGTACTTGATTAGGCATAAGGCATTTGTGATAAGTTTGTAAGTGGTGGTGGTAGATTGCCCTAGGACGACAACCCGATACCAATGACAAGACACAAGAACGATCGTCCTATCAAGGTTTACTCGTGGCCTGGGTGCTTCTTTATGAAATGTCCAAATACTTCCGAGGCTGACTGCCCTTATCCTCCATTTCCAAGATCTAACAATGACAAGTGCACACACGCTGGTCCTGGTTTCGTTTCAATTATTTTCTTATAGGTCATTGCTTTTTGTTTTCCTGCACATTCTCTGACAATAATTTCTGCATTCCAACTAATATTTATCGTTATAGTAAAAAAAAGTAGCTCACATATGGTGGTTGGTACACGTGGCGTGTTCTCAGATTCGTTCTTCTTCACTTACCAAAATTTGGTTAAAATCGCCATGCAGATATTTGGTTTTCATGTGCATTAGAGTTTGCAAATCACAGGTATTCAACACTAACCTTTCTGGTTTACTAGTAGTCAAACACAAGATTTGCAGGCTTTTGGTCTGGTGGCACGTCTTCATAGTTTGTGTGCCAAAACCAAAATATTCTTAGTGACCAAGAGAATAGCACTGCAAAACCCCGTTTTGGACATCATTTTTGTATAAAGTCATTTTATACGTAGTATATAGGCTAAATTGAAAATTTCGCATTTGTATCGTTTTTGTTTCGGGGAAAGTGAAAATTTCTCATTCACATTTTATTTAAAAATAGACGAAATTAAAAAAGTAAAAATATCAATTTAATTGAAAAAGTGGGAGAATATAGTGACCACTGCTTTTAACCGTATTTTGGTATAAACGGTTGCTGTTGCTCGTTGCTCTGGTGCAGTGCACTCCTCTCTGTCCAAGAAAAAGCACTCATTGTGCTGCATAGGCTTTAAAGTGCAAATGAGAGCCTGGGGAGTAGGAATTGTCGGAACGATATGATAGAGTAACTAGGGAGACGGTTGTTGAACCCTAAAAACACTAGCTTTGATTAAAACAAAAAGAAAAGTTTTTTGAAATCAGATTTTTTCTTGTTTAGGGACAGTGGCTATCCCTCATTATGTCGTATCATTAGTGGTGATTAGACCATTTTAGGCTACTAGGCATGTGTTAAGCCTAGAGCAAGACGACCTTAAGCATGTGTCCCAGTTCCCATCCATTATGGGAGTAAAAATCAAGGTTCCCAAAATGGGTCACAGCCATGACCATGGATGATCACCGGTGATGACCTGTTATAACACGTTTCGACGAGTATGAGTTTTACAATTCCAACAAAGATTTCTTAATCACGTGAACACAGTAAAAATCCAAACTTAATTACACTAATTTTCATAGTGTACTTTTCCCAATATTTAAGTTCAAAAGGTTGTCTATAAAGTGAGCATTGGATTCTAAATTCCCACCACAAGACTGTAGTAGCAGTAAGATTCATAATTGAGTCTCAAAAATTACCTTGGGGAATCAAGAAGGCAAAATTTGGATTTCAGACCAATCCTTGCAATTTACAAATACTCAGATATGGAATTCTCATGGGAAAACATTAGATATATAGGTTGACCTATGTCATAGACTTTTACCCTTTTCTCATGTCAACCATGAAGATAGTTCGTTGGTGAGTTTTCCTCGGATTCTTTTCACCTCATTGTAAATAGTCAAGAAGGAGAAAAAAAAAAAACTGGACAAAGAGGATATACACTGTCAACAATGCAAACCTGATCATTACGCATCATGGACGTGGGTGATTAATGCAGAATACACTAATCATGCGTGTTCATGATTGACATGCATTACAACTTTTCCTGCATGAGCCATAGTAATCAGGGGTTCCTACCATGTACACAGGATTCCTCTGACATTCACCCATTGCAGCCCACTTGGGACAACTGTCCTCTTCATCAGTGCAGTCACTACCGTCAGATTCCAATGGCACATTGTTTGCATCAATGGCTCTCACATGGAAAGTTTTCGTTGCACACCATTTTTCTCCTTCGAGGATAGGGCATCTAGAATGTGAACTTTTATCATCCACTGAGGTGTTAACGTGCAGATGGAAGAATAAGAGTGCATTTCCTTTCACGGGTTTTACTGCATATCCTTTTCTTGCACAATCAGACCATGTTTCGTCCTTGACTTGTGTGTTCTTGAGCTGTAGAGCAAGAAACACATGTTTGGTTAGTTAACGGAGTAACAGGGTATTGCAATGATATGATGATTTTGCAGCAACAAAATTGATGGTACTGTGAAATGGTGGAGCCTAGGAGGAAATAGCACTATGCCATAGTAGCGCACTAACTGACAAAAGAAATTATGTTCGTCCACTTGTAGGTGAGTCAGCAAAAGCAAATCTCGGGATTGTTAAATGATGTATGCTTAGTTCACTCGATTAAAAGTGCGTAAGAGACACCACACAAAGCTTTCAACAATAATGATTAATTCATCCCTTCGGTTATTTATGGTGCAGCAAAATCACTCTTAGTGTATATGTAATGAGTCAAATTATTGCATCATTCAATCAGTTTTCAGTATCTCACTTACCCACTCACCTCTGATTCAAGAAAGAGAATCTCACCACCCCGGTTGACATTTGATAGATACAAGACCACCGTTGCCATCAATGAAGCCCCCCCATCTCCATCTTTATCACCATGATAGTTGTGGAACTGGCTCGTATTCTCAGGCCCATAACGGAAAATCTGCAAATGATCACTGTTCTCTGGAGATGGAGAGTAACGGCAAATTAGAAATGCATATCAAGGAGAACTACATATCAAGGGCGGCCTTTAGGAAATATACCTTTCGGTAAAAAAGTCCAATCTGAGATTCGATCCTCAATCCTTGTCACAACAACGTCCTGACATTACAAATATGTCAATCAAAAGGTGTGACAGATCTCATTCATTTGAATAAGAAACTCATAAATAGAAAAGAAAGGGACCATGAAGAATGATGTGAATTTCAAGATTCCTAAATTTTCACTGCCCTTCAATGTAAAATCCATTTGACACACAAATATATCCTATCATTTATCTTTTATTAAAGGAGGGAACCAAATTAGGAACTCATTTTGATTTTGGGCTAAGACAGTCGACAACAATGTAAATAGATAGTCCTTTGCTTCCATTGATTTTCTTATTCCACTGTTGTTACCAAAGGGATTAGAAGTATAGAATTCCAACACTCATAGTGCATATAAGCTAACCATAAGCTTGAAATAGGAACTTACTTGTTCCATAACGATGGGTGTCCCTGGAATTTCTTCCTTGTGATTTTCTAGCTGGCTGTGAGCCTGAGAGCAAACAAGAAAGTTTGAGGTCAGAAACCACAATGGATATATAACTAAAGACTCACCAAGGAATTACCGAAGAAATTAGGTGATCACACTCCTCGTCTGAGAGAAAGCCTTGATACAAAAAGACCCTGCCACCAGAAAAATGATGTCAAGCTGGTAGTCGAACAAAAACATAAAAACTGAACCATTTAGTTAGTGGGTAAACATTGACATCGTATCCTAATATTAAGGTCAAATCCAAAATACGCTTTCATTCACTCAGAGAAAATTTTCAAGGTACCTGACCTTGGCTGCCAAGAGAGTTGGATAACACGAGAGGGATCAATTCTGTATGGTTGAATTGATGTGACTGCTTCTATGGCAGTTTCTTCTTGTTTCACCACATCCTTTGGTCTCAATTCCTTTCTATAACTAGATAAACAACACGATTACACAGACTTAGTACAGAATTCCATACCATTAGCCAACAAATATCCCAATTTTGCTCACACATATCCAACTAAAGGTTCTCAATACATTCAACAACTGATATAAACCTCCAAATAACAATGATAAGCAAAATTTTCACCGAGCACAGTTCAAGGTAGTCACACAACAACGAGATAAAACCACTCTTTTCGACATTACGATTAAAACCTATTCGAATTCCAAGTAACCAATAAAACTGTTTCTAGGTTAAGTTCTTCCGTGAGACAATTTTACATGTTCATTTGAGTATTTTTTTCATCAAAATTTAACAAAATTAGGGCAAAATCTATTGAGAAAACCAGTTTTATAATCACAATTCAGTCAGAGAAGAGATGAGATGATACCTTTCAGCAACAAAGCTTGAGAGAGAAACGAGAAACGCAAAAACCAGAGTAACTGAAATCCAATTTAGAGATGCCATTCGATTTGATTTGGTTTTACCTCCAAAAACCCTAGAATTTTTCTGATAAATTTTATTCTTCTCTTTTTCGATTTGTTTCTAGTTTTGCATAGTCTTGTAATTCATATGAGCAACACCTGGCAAAGACCATAGTCAACTCAAATGTCAATCGATGATTTTCATGTTCCAGAGCAAGGCACGGTTCGTATAAGGTGGCGAGTCTTGATAGCCCTAAGAAGATTAAAGGTAGCCTTCAGGTGGCCAATTACTTTCCCTGTGATGCAAAAATGATGAAATCCAGTGCTTATGTTGTCATGAGCTTCAATTTTTGGCCTTCCTTGCTTTGACAGAGACCTGCTGGGCCTTCAGTTCTTTTCCTTGTACAAATGATCGTTCCATCCAAAATATATTTTGCTTTACTCATTTTATATGTGTGCAGATGTGCAATCACATTATTATTGTTCCTCATATATCTTTCATGTGTTAGCGCAAATTACCAAGGATCCTAATATATAAGTGATGGTCGAAGACGAAGGAAATAGTGAACAAAAACGAGAAAAAAAAAGAACCAATTTGGTATTCAAATTGAGATGTTAGGGAAAATTGAAGCCCCGAAAAATCGAGACATATGGAATCTGGCAAACCAACATTATTATTCTCTACATGTTCAGGACGACCTAGCTAGGGGCTAACCAACATTATTATTCAAATTGAGATGTTAGAGAAATTTGAAGCCCTGAGAAATCGAGACATATGGAATCCGGCAAACCAACATTATTATTCTCTACATGTTCAGGATGAGATGTTCTGTATCTCATCCTTGTTTCGGGTTCAACATTATTATAAAAAAAATAGTTTTGGCCCACTTGTATCAAGTATTCTAGCCCGCTTAACGCTTTTTTAGTCCGTTTATATCATTCTGATTTCAAATTGCATTTATAATTAGTTGATGTAAATTTTAAACTATTTACTTTTAACCCACGTGTAGCGTAGTTTTTAATTAAAAGCAATAGAACTTCTTCTCCTCAGTACAATCATCTTTTATTTTTCGTCCGTAAATTATAAATTTCTTTCTGATGTCAGTTTTCGTAATTGTTTTTGTTTATTTTAATTCTACACTAAGGCACGACTTGTATTAGGTAACGGTATTATGGTACCCGTAACCATTGATTATGATAAATATGAGATATTTGCGTGTCAGTGATACTGATTTTGTAGAGACCCGTTAGCTTGTCAACGCTATTTGACCGGTCAAAAAGACGATTTAGCCGTTAATGACTAGATTGACTATATATGAACATTAATTTGTAGAAATTAATCAAACAATAATCTGGAAATGAAACTAGTACCATTGGATATATTTCGAAAAGTTATGCCAAATAGACTACCTGAACTCGTCATTCTGGTACCAAACTGAGAACAAAACATCTAATTGGGAGGAAGGTACAACAGTAAGTTTGCAGGCGTACGTTTTAAAGGCAACCAAGGCATCTACTCCCGACATCCTCTCATTTTAGATAATAGTATTATCGTTCGGCTTCTCTTATTCAATTTTATGTGCCATGTCAAAATTCAATTTTGTTTATACCCAATTTCTAGTTGAAGAGCAAACAATTCTCTTATCTTTTTATTTTCGTACTTTTTCTATGTTCTTCTCCTTTCTCTTTTTTCGGTTCTTTCTCCAGAGAATTAGTCTTCAATTATGTGTGAATAAGCCGTAATAAACTTAGTATCTTGTTGAATTGATGGAGAATGTGATGATAATGTTGTTGTTTGAGCTCCGGAAGAAGAAGGAAGTTGATGATGCTGTAAATTGGAGTTGGGGTTTTTGGAAGAAATATGGGAAATAGAGAAATCAGTGGAGACAGTTTAGTACAGGTTGTTGTGTCATGAGTTGTAGGGAAAGTCGAAGACCTGGGCTTGAAAATATACTATGGAGCCGAGGAAGGATCCCATTTAAGGTGGTGATATTGTAATACCTCGGTTTTGGTTCTCCGAATGGAATATAAGTAATGGTTTTTCCTTTCCTAACACCGATGTTGTTTGAGCACAATTGGCTCCAGAGTTGGCAGAAAACTGCGCAGTTAAGTATTCTTGGATGAGAGTAATCCAGGGATGGTTGACCTCCTGGTAAGTTGCTATTGGATTATCGCAAGAATACCTGTTGAAAACCTCATACTACCGGATAACCACAGTGGGTAAGTGGGCACAATCTCAGTGGAGGGTTTTGTCTTTACTAATGGTATCAGAGTCGATGACGGGTCACGTGCTTATAGGTGGGAAGGTACGCTAGATGTGGTTGGTCCAGGACCCAAGGTCAGGTCTTTACTAATAGTATCAGATCCGACGACGGGTCACCTCCAGAAGGGTGAGAGAGTATGCTGATTGGTGGTGCCAGGTACTGGTCTTATGAGGGTAGTGAACGTCAAAGATCTGGGTTGTTTGAATATATTCCGGATCCGAGGACATCTATAATTTAAGGTGGTGGTATTCTAATACCCAGATTCGGTAGGTAGGGGTAAATGGAATATAATTAATGTTTTTTTCTTTGCTAGCAACGAGGAATTTTCAGCACAATTGGCTCCAGAGTTGGCAGAAAGCTCTGTAGTTAAGAGCGCTCGGGCGAGAGTAATCCTGGGACGGATGACCTCATGGGAAGTTCCTACCTGTTGATAGATGAAAATAATTACCCTTTAGAAAGGGTAAGGAGTCCCCAAAGGAAGGATAAACCCACCATAGAACATATCGGACTTGGGGACTAAAGCTCAAATCCAATAAGACATATGTCCATAGAATGGAGAAGACAAGAAAGGGATTTATGGAGAAGTTGAAGGTGACAATAGACGGAATGACAATAATCGTAAATAAGGGAACTTCTATGACATGTGGAATGATGTCATGAACATAAGGGTTTTGGGAAAATCCTATATAAAGAAGTACATAGTATAATAGAAAGCAGGTTCTCTCTCATTCTATTCTGGAAAAAGTTGTTGTCATTGCTGTGGGTAGGACGTGTAGGACCTCTGAATACTGCCCGATAAAATTCATACACCGCCGGATAACCGCAGTGGTGCGCGTTGAAATCCCCACACTGCCGGATAACCGCAGTGGCTAAGTGGGGACAATATCGGTGGAGGGACGGGTCATTACAGACGGGGATGACTAACATGGATTCTACACATGCCAAACTTCTGCAGCATGACTTCTTTATATACTTGTTTGTAGCTTCATTCCTCCAACCAAAATTTGACAACTATCACTTCATTCACCCTAACAACACTTCCAGTTCAATTCCACCACCATTCCATCCAACATAAATCATATTCACTCACAACGTATTCTTACGTAAATTCATCAAGAACACTTACACATATTGCAACTTCACTTTAGCTACATTTCACTCAACGTTGCCATACCATTACACATATGAACCATTTATTACTTCAGTTTATCTGCAATCCTTATTCTAGATCCAGTTGCAATGCTACAGCTTCAACCAACCTACAACACTTCATCTTCAAACCAAGTTCAGTTCACCACTATCATAGTCTCTTTCATGTCCTGCATATATTGCATGTACCATCAATTGTATAACATATTCATTCAACCCCATATCTTCTCTTGTAATCGTATTCCAGTCACCATTAGTCAGATTCCATCATAAAAGTATCATCATTAGCTGCAGTTCAATTAATTCAGTCCTTCAAAACCAGAATATTATCAAATTCTATCTGCAACCTCAACACAACGCCACATCTTTTGAGTTTTCCACCACACCAACACTAGTTCGCAATACCATCTCCTAAAGTTCAATTTCCTACATCATCCCAACCTATACCAGTTCCTTGTAATTTATTAGTAATTAAATTTTAAGCTACAACTACAGCTCCTTTCAATGTTCATTTCGATCATAGTTTCATATGCAATCATATAAACTTAGAAATTTCCAAAATTCAATTCAAAATATTAAAATTAAAGACACATTAGATTCTTACCCCAAGCATTTGCATCCTCTGAATTTTAATTACTCTACCGAAACCATAAAATTATTTCTTCTGGTCTTGAAATTCATCACCAACATTAATTTCATCAAATTCAACATGATTTCCCCTATAACTTCATTTTATTCAACCTAACAACTCAATACCCATGTCTAATATCTTCCAAGAATATCAATTTCATCTTTAAATTTCTCTGAGTTTTATTTATGAAAACCCTAATCTTTGAATTCATCTACCAATTCTTGTTCTTCTTTGTCTTCAACTCACAACAACCCCTATTTATACATACCCATAGTAATGGCCTATCCCTCCACCGATATTGTTCACACCTAGCTATTGTGGTCATCCGACAACATCGGTTTTCCAACAACCACCGTTACGGTCACCCATCCCGCCCGAGCACGCTTAATTTCAGAGTTTTTTGACAACTCTGTTGCCAATATGCTGAAAATGCCTCAGTGTTAGGAAATGACAAACCATTACTTATATTCCATTGGGCCAACCACTACCGGATATCGGGGTATTACAATATCACCACCTTAAATTGGAGTCGTCCTCGGCTCCAGAATATAAACAATCCCAGATCTCTCACTTTCCCTGCCCCTCATAAGACGAGTACTTGATATATCCCATCCAGCGTATTTCTCTCACCCTCAATAGATGACCATTCGTTGGTTCTGATACCATTTATATGACCCGTTCCCCCACCGATATTTTCCCCACTTAGCGATGAGGTCAACCGGCAGTGTGGAGTTTTCAACGGGCGCTGGTACGATCATCCAACAACATCTTACCAGGAGGTTACCCCTCCCTGGATTACTTCCTGTTGAGTACGCTTAACTGCAAAGTTTTTCGCCAACTGTGCTGAAAAAGTCCCCGGTGTCAAGAAATGACAAACCATTACTTATATTACATTCGGCCAACCACTTCCGAATATCGGGGTATTACACTGTCAACGTAGTTGATTTACCCATTTAGCATTTTATTCACCTGACTTAGTCTGTTTGACCGAGATAACTCAGTTTAAGTTAGGCCCAACTCATGACTTGACTTCTTGACCCTGTTTGACCTTGACTCAGTTAAACTTGACCAGAAATAGACTTTGACTTTGTTTGACCATACCTTAACCAGACTTTGACTTGACCTATGACTAGACGTTGACTGTTAGCTTGATCTTTGACCGGTGACCTAAGAATATTTTCGACGGCTTTTTCTTGAAGTAGTCTTGAATGTCATAAAAAAAAGTGGGAACACTTACGTTGTGTGTTTAAATGGGTATATAATGTGATATGCATTGTTTGATTTCTCCCCTAGGAGTGTATGTGCTCTTCCCACAACTTCTCTCTAAGTTAAGTAGCGCGAGATGTGCAATATTATTTACGTATTTTATATTGTCTTGAGTGGTGCGAGATGTGTAATATTATATATATATATGTATGTCTTCTCTTCTGGATATATATATTTTATCTTGGAGAGTTACACAAGTGCATGTTATGCTTAATTATCTGCAGGATGTGCGGTATAGGATTTTAATTATGTCTTTCTTCTTCTAGATTACAGATTCTCGATGTTGTGTTTGGAGTATAAAGTGTTATTTGCTTTCTTATATTGTCATACTAAGACTATTTATCTCTTAAGAGTTTGTTAGTGATACGATGTGCTCACCTGTTTCCGTGTCAGTTTCACTTTTCAGAAGAGACGATATATGTGATAATTTTCGTCTTCGTAGCTTAAAGCTTTATAAACTTTAGAGACAGGTATCTTTTATAACAGAGTGTTTTATATATGTGATAACTATTCCATTTATATCATTCGAGAGATTTTTATTATGAATATCAGAGTGTTTGGGTTTAGTAGATTAAGTTAATTTATTTAATTATGATTTTCTTATAAGAACAATGATCTAGATTGGTGTTTCAAGTTTAGTTGTAATCTTAAATGTTAAGCAGGTGTCTTGGCCGGGAGTCACATACTGGTGCTAACTAATATTATGGTTAATTTAAAAGTAGTCAAAATTGTAATTCACATGTCTAATTTTGTTCTTCTCTTCTTTATCTTGAGAATTTCGTTATCAATGTTACACCCGTGTTATAAGGCGATGATTCTTGATATTTATGAGAAAAGAAGATATGTATTCGTATCATGTAAGTGGACTTTCCAAATGGCCAAAATACTTCTCCTAGATGTAAAAATGAAATCTAATGCTCATGTAGTCTTGTTTTCCTTTTATCACGAGCTTCAATTTTGGGCCTTACCTACTTTGATAGACCTGCTGGGTCTTAAGTGTTTTTTCCTTCTCAAAGAAGTGCATAAAATATTAAAAGAGGGAGGATGCCCTTACACTTATACTTTCATTACGCTTTGAACTTTCTTTTTTTTTTTTTATTTTTTTTTTAAATTAAAGCCAAATGGTAACGGATTTGAGTTGATATTTTGGAGATATTTTTCTTTTAAAAAGCTCGATGTTCCCACCGAAAATGAATGTATTCAAAGATGTATGTATAAACTACTTAGAAAATAAGCAGTTGAAAATCAACAGATTTTCAACCATTGAAACTAAGAACGATAAATTATGAGGTTTAATATTTCGGAATGCTCTCATTCTTAGTGTTTATATAAAGCTTTGTAAGAGAAAAATATCTTCAAAATATTAGCTTCAAATCCGTTACTATTTAGTTTTTATTTAAAAAGAAGAAAAGCGTCCAAATAGTAAAATAGTGTGAGAATAAAATGTAGGAATATTTTGATTTTTGGTCATAACAAAGTGACCAGAATTGCTTTTGGGTCACGAATAAATTTTAATTAGAGTTTGGGTCATAGGACCGTCATTGACTGCGTTGACAGTTAGGAAATTCAGTTAAATAAAGAAATGACCCATTAAAACCGAGGGGTCAATCTATTTACTAACTCTACCCTTTTATATATTCTGTTAAACGCAACATCATCAACTCGTTCTATATTCCGGATCTCATTCTCCATTAGGAAGTAACAAAAGCAAACAGAGAGAAAAATCAAGTTTTAGTGAGGAAACGATTGCAGTATCTCTTCATGGTGAGGAATGACTGAATGTATAAGGTTTTATGTATATTTGAGTTCATCTTCTAGGAAGGTTTCGAAGTCAGGAAGACTAACCAATGATTCGTGGAAAGCAGTAAGCACATGAGACCCACTTGAGCTTCATAATGTCTACCCGTTACACGAGCTTAAACCTCTGATTTAGACTTCCTCCTTCTCATCTTCATAATCTTCTCCTTTGAGCATCTTCAACGCCACTATATAAATTATAGAAATTGACTGCAACATTGAGTAATTCTCTTTGAAGATCTAAAAAGAGAAAATGAAGCTAAGGTCCATTTGAATTTGGTATTGAAACATGAAAACTTAAAATTGAATTTAGGGTTCATCAAGTTTGGGGAATTTTAAAACAAAATGAATACCTACATGGTACTATTGATATTCATTTATGAGACAAAAGATGTTAGTTAACCGAGTGTGTAGGGGTCGTGAATGGTCAAAAATGTTTGGTTTGTAATCAGACTTGAATTTGGTGCAGGGAAGGAGGTAAAATGGGTTTAGGAAATCAATAGCAAGCTCAAAACTGGATTATCAGTTTTTTGCACGTTGCTTTTGGAAAGGGCTGAATGAGACTTTCGCTCCACCACCACGCCCGTTAGATGTGATTTATTGATTAATTCAGACAATTCGATGCAAACGGCCACTAACGGAGTTAACTAAATATAAATTAACTAAAAAAAAATATTATTTTCCTAACGGTCAAGACGGTCGATGACGGTCCTGTGACCCAAACTCTAATTAAAATTTACCCGTGATCCAAACACAACTCTAGTCATTTTGTTGAAACCCAAAGTCAAAATATCCCTAAAATATAAAGGGATCCTGCCTTAATTAAAATGATAAATCTACTCCAAGACCACGTTCACTTCCCATGCTACTAATATAATTTTCTTTTTTATATGCAAGCATATGTGCAATCAAAAAATTAGTTTTCTTTATTTATTAACACAATTACTTAGGTGTTTCCAATTTTATATAAATGGTGGTTTAAGACGGAGGAAAAAAAAGAAAATAAGTAAATAAATATCCAAATAAATACTAAAATGTTGGAAAATAATGAAGCGATTGGAATCAAGAAGTATGAAGTATTGAGCAAGAAACATTAATTTTTTTCTTAGTGCTGTAGATGGTGAAATTTTGATAAAGGGAAAAAGTGTCATTTCAACCTTATAGACAAAATTCAACTCTCACGGGAGAGATTAAGCCCTTGGTCTTCAAGGCATCCTTAGCCACGATTACTAGTATACGTCCCCGCGAGACACTGCTGGTCGTGATGCCGTGACTCTTAGCGCACATCCTCAACGAGATACTGCTAGTCACGTAGGTACTGTAGAGCATAAAACGTCCCCGACAGACTTATGAACCATAACAACCACAATTCCAGCATGTTTTCGCGAAACACATCTGATTGTGATGCCATGATTCCTAGTATACGTCCTCAATGAGATGCTGCTGGTCATGTAGGCTCTGTAGATGCATAAATACGTCCCCGATGGACTTATGACCCAGAGCGGAGATTTGCATATCTCCTGTAAGCACGACTTACTCTATTTGAGATCAAAGACTGATTCCTAGTATATCATTGCAAGATACACTGGTCATGTCTGCTTTAGGCCCTGACTCGACTTACTGAGGTTTCTGGATAACTCCTAGGACATCCCCGCGGGATACGCTGGTTATTCTACCTATGAGCCTTTTCGACAGACTCCTAGAACATCCTTTCGAGATACACTGGTCTTGTTGACTCATTATATGGACACACAATTGATTCCTAGCACATCTCTACAAGATACGCTGGTCAAAGACAAGTGGGCCAAGACGTTAATTGGGCGTACAAAGCCTTTTTCTCTTTCTCTCCAGGCCGAGTCCCAGATGACTAGAGAGACATACGGATCCGTTAAGAAAATATTCAGAGAGATTTTTGAGCTGTCCGCAAAAATCTCTGATAGATTCAAAATCTCTCTGCAAAAATCATAGAGAGATTTTTGAGCTGTCAGCAAAAATCTCTCTGCAAATTTTTGGGTTGTCTGCAAAAATCTCTGAGAGATTCAAAATCTATCTGCAATCACAGAGAGATTTTTTGGATGTCCGTAAAAATCTCTGAGAGATTCAAAATCTCTCTGCAAAAATCACACAGAGATTTTTGAGCTGTCCACAAAAATCTCTAAGAGATTCAAAATCTCTCTGCAAAAATCACAGAGAGATTTTTGAGGAGAGGCGCACGCCTTACCTAGCGCTCAAAGCCTATTTCTCATCCTCTAAAATACACTCACGGCTAGTAAATCGAGCCTGAATTATACATGGCTATCCAAAAACGTGGATAAGCTCTCTTGAGTACCGCATGCTTAACAAAGGGACCTACAAATAATAATATGGTTTTCACATGACATGTGCGACCGGCTATGGAGAGAGGAAGATCAATATCAACTCCTCTCACACTCTGCACACGGTTCCTAAGGAATTTCATTCATTTTCACGTGACTCATCCTAGTCATTCTCACAAATCAGAGAATATCTCTCTATCTTGGCCAACTCGGCTAAAGATAATATTTATCTCTTAAATACGTCATTACAAAGGCTGATTCAGCTTCACACAAATGGGGGGATATCAATTATGGTTTTGGTCTGGCGGTATACGGGACGTGTGAGAAATACCCGGCTTATTTCTCACCGCGGAAGAGAATAAAGGCGGTGGAATAATGAGATAAACTCAACCTAGTTTATCCCTATTCCTGAAGAGACGGGAGAATTGTTCTGCACGACACCGAAAGCAATCCTTATCTTCACCGATTTGAGATTAGAGAATCCAGTTATAAATAGGTCATCTATTTTCCAAGCTACGATCATCTTTCTCATAATCTCTCAGAGCAATAACTTTTTATATGATCTCTCTCTTCATATGCTTCCCTCCCTAAGACCAGCCCTAATCCTTCTTCCCTGTGACTGAAGCAGCCTTTGAACGGCCACTGTGCGTGGTTTAGGCAAAGATTGTTCGTGCTCGACCTCCCGTGACTCACTCTCAGAAACCCTAGAATCCCATCTCTATCCTCTCACCGATTTTAGGTAACTACATTTTGGCGATCACGGTGGGAGGTTGTTCACTTAGTTACATATATCAATCATGGTCTCTTAAGAAGGAAGACGATTCCACCATTCCGAACATAAAAAAATGTTCCGTTGATTCAGTTTCTATAAATCCATTACAAGTTTAGCCGAGAGAGTTATTCCTACCAGCACTTTCTCTCTCCTTCGAGTTTGACCTTAATGAATAGACCAAGGAGAACTCCCGGAGACTCTACAGAATCTTGCAAAATCTCAGATCGACATCCAGACTTATCTGAAAACGCCTTTAGAGTTACCAGTAGGGATAGATCCAACAAATCTAGATCGAGTACACGTTTCCTAAAGAAGGATTATTAAAACTGCTAAGAATAGCACTGACGATATCTTGACTGCAATCGACCTCACCGGAGAAGATAAAGCTCATTACGAACGCGACAGAGCAAAGGAGCAACCATCCAGCCGACCTTATCACTCTCAAAGACCTCAAGGACCAGATGACGGTCAAAACTTGGAGATTCTGACGAATATTTGCTCTAAAATTCGTTTAGGTCAAGGTCCCTCAACCTGATCACAGGGGACTCGGATAAACTTAGCGAAAACTTGGAAAGGTTGCAAAAATTTCGTGACCTAGACAAAAGCTTTGCAGATCTGCGTAAGGTCATAAATCACCAGCCGAGATGCATCTTTTCGTTTTCTTGTTTCAGAGGATAATGACCAGAACGCGACAAAGTATAAGATGAGACTAGCTTCCAAGACATTGCTCGACCAAAGATCATACTTATCTGAAGATTCAAAGCCGTCGATTGATATGTTATCTCAACACCCGTCCCATCAGAAAAAAAAAGGAGTTCTAGCGATTGTACGACTAAGTCTCGATGAGCCTCCATCTCGGCTACACCAACGATTATCCAATATCATTTTCTGATGGGACCTAAGTTCACCCAAGAAGGAGAAGGAGAATATCTTCGCACCTGAACCTACCAAGGGAAAAGAAATATGAAGTGCCAATAATTCAAATAGAACTTCATTAATCGACATACAACTGTGACCAAATACTATCACTGAATTAAACAGGGGATGGATCCGAGACCATAGATCCAAGCCACACGCTGATCAAAGTGCTGTCAGTAAAAGCCTCCTATCTCAAATATATATGCTCGGCAGGCTATCCCATAAGTCAAAGTCATACGTGATGAGCGAACGACAAGATATGACGATCACTTACAACTTCCTCAAGTGAAAACACAATTCTACCGCGTGAAAATGCCTAGAAGATTTCCAAAGAACTATCCCAGAAGTCACCACAAATCGATTATTCAACTACATACGTAGTTCTTCTAGTCCTAGAAGGCATACACTGTTCTCAATTTTGGTTTACCTTCTCCCAGAATAAAGATAGATCTTGATATATGATTTCGCTAAACAAGTTCACATGAATCTCTGTCAAGACACTTAGTAGAGGCGGGACAACAAATTCATCTTGTCCAGGAAGACTCATGCGGCCATACACTCTATACGACTCTCCACAGACGTCTCCAACCCGCAGAGTATCGCTTTCTCGCCTTTAAGACTCAATCTCTTATGCTACGAGGGTTTTACTTCTTTTTTCCAAGCGTCTCGAGTCGATAAGAATCCCTAGTCATATATCAAACTGGGGACTAACGAAAAACCGTGCTATACACCTTTGCATGACCAACAAAAGATGACCCTGAAATCCAGTTTCCATATTGAAGATTTATAAACAATAAATGCACGAGTCTCTAAAGATTGGGACACATCGAGACCATTCAACTCCTCAAACCCACATCACAACATGTTATTACTTGGAGACTATGAGACTAGAGTTCGGCCTTCAAAATCGTGAAAGGAAATCATCTGTGACTCGATAAATATCACAACTCTCTTCAATATCATCAAATTCTCCTTCGACAGCATCTTCTCTGTATTCATCAATCACAACTATGTCCCTGGTCCTGACTGAAGATGTGACGGTTCAAATCTGGATAGTTTCGTCCCTATAAGATGTTTTAGGGTTTTATATGCGTGCAACATGACTATATCAGGTAAAAGAAACATTCAAATTATTTTTCAACAATGAATGCATGCAGGGGACAACCTAGGGTTCGCAATCGGTTTGAATAAGAGTATACAGTTGTTTGAGGGTGAAAACAGTTTCTACCCAATGAGCATCCCCCAGTTTGTGACATATGTTGATGTCTCGAGTATTTCCGTGTAAAACATGAAGCATGTTACTGTTGTTTGGAAAGTTGATCTTGGGAGACTTACCGGCTCGGTGGTGACCTTTGACGGTCAAAATTTTGCATCTTGAGAGGAAGGGTAGCCGTTGATTATTGCAACCCATCGTTTGGTATCCAGTGGCATGAAAGCATGGACGACATGGCTTTAACATGGCCTAGTTTAGGCGTGGCCAAAATCTAGGGTTTTTGCATTGTTTGGGCGCGACCAAAACTAGGGCTTGGCGTCGAGCCAAAAGGTTGCCCTGCGTTAGCTGGTAACCTTGAACGGCTAAGATCTGCGTCTTATATGGAAATGAGGGCGTCGATTGTTGCAAGCCTTTGTTTTGGAAGCCGTGAAGGGAAGGCCGTCATGGTATGGTTTAGGCGCAGCAAGGTGGCTGGCACGACATGCCATTGGAACATGTGGCATGGTCGGCATGCCTTGGCGCGGTTTAGGCGTGGCCAAAACTAGAGTTTTGGCGCTGGTTGGTGACCTTGGACGACTAATATTTGCATCTAAGATGGAAGGGTGGCCGTTGATTATCGCACGCATTCGTTTTGGCATCTGTGAGGGGAAGGCCGGCATGGTATGGTTTAGGCGCGACAAGGTGGCTGGCATGGAATGCCATTGGCACATGTGGCATGGTCAGCATGCCTTGGCGCGGTTTAGGCGTGGCGAAAACTAGGGTTTTGGCGTTGGGACAAAGGTTACCAAGCGTTGGTTGGTGACCTTGGACAGTTAAGATATGCATCTAAGATGGAAGGGTGGTCGTTGATTGTCGCACGCCTTCGTTTTGGCAGCCGTGAGGGGAAGGCCGGCATGGTATGGTTTAGGCGCGGCAAGGTGGCTGGAATGGAATGACATTGGCACATGTGGCATGGTCGGCATGCCTTGGCGCGGTTTAGGCGTGGTCAAAACTAGGGTTTTGGCGTTGGGCCAAAGTTTACCATGCGTTGTTTGGTGACCTTGGACGGTTAAGATTTGCACCTAAGATGGAAGGGTGGCCATTGATTGTCGCACGCCTTCGTTTTGGCAGCCGTGAGGGGAAGGCCCGCATGGTATGGTTTAGGCGCGACAAGGTGGATGGCACGGCATGCCATTGGCACATGTGGCATGGTCGTCATGCCTTGGCGCGGTTGAGGCGTGGCCAAAACTAGGGTTTTAGCGGTGGGCCAAAAGTTACCATGCGTTGGTTGGTGATCTTGGACGGTTAAGATTTGCATCTAAGATGGAAGGGTGGCCATTGATTGTCGCACGCCTTCGTTTTGGCAGCCGTGAAGGGAAGGCCGACATGGTAAGGTTTAGGCGCGGCAAGATGGCTGGAACGGCATGCCATTGGTACATGTAGCATGGTCAGCATGCCTTGGCGCGGTTTAGGCATGGCCAAAACTAGGGTTTTGGCGTTGGGGCAAAGGTTACCATGCGTTGGCTGGCGACCTTGGAAGTCTAAGATCTGCATCTCAGATGGAAGGGTGGCCGTTGATTTTTGCAACCCTTCGGTTTGGCATCCAGCGGCATGTAGCGGGGCCGACATGGATTTGGCTTGGAATCGTGGATGGCATGGTTTGCCATTGGCACGATGCGCGGCTGGCATGGTTGGTATGCTTTGGCACGGAGACGTGGCTGGCATGGTTCTCCATTGGCACGGTGGTGCGGGTGGCATGGTTGGCATGCCTTGGCGCGGTGATGTGGCTGGCACGGCATGCCATTGGCACATGCGGCTGGCATGGTTGGCATGCCTTGGCGCGGAGACGTGGCTAGCATGGTTTTCCATTGGCACGGTGGTGTGGATGGCATGGTTGGCATGCCTTGGCGCGGAGATGTGGCTGGCACGGCATACCATTGGCACATGCGGCTGGCATGGTTGGCATGCCTTGGCGCGGCGACGTGGCTGGCATGGTTTTCCATTGGCACGGTGGGGCGGATGGCATGGTTGGCATGCCTTGGCGCGGAGACATGGATGGCATGGTTTGCCATTGGCACGGTGGTGTAAGAATTTAGGGTTTGGTGTACGAAGGTGATGTCGGTCAATACTAAGGGTTTTACTGTGGAACATGACAATATATATGTAAAAAAAAAAGGTACCTTGGTAATTCTTACGTATGCGTGTTGAATGATTCAATAAATGCGCTAGTGGTCCTAGTGACGTCATGTCAGATGTAAGGTTTTACGATTTTAACCCTAAGCTAAAAACCACCATCAACATTAAGTCACCTACTTAGATCGGAACAAGAGCATTGTTGCGAGGTAAGCATAAGATGGTGACAAGCGAGGACAAAATCGAAATGACAAGTCGTGAAAAGATGGTCAAGAAGACCCGACTAGCCTTTTTCGAGAGGTAAGGAGAGTTCGTGATTCTCGTGTTGGCGGCCTTGCATAGGTTCTACTTATGGTGTTGCTGGCTAGACTGTGAAGTGGTGAGATGTAGATTGTCGGCTTGGAATGGAAGCCGCAGGCGTTGGTCGGCTTGGAATTGGAGCCGCAGGCGTTGGTCGGCTTGGAATGGTGGAAACTGTCTTCAGTCCTCAGTGTGTAAACTGGTTTCAGAACTTCGGCTACCAAACGATGGTGATGACACTGGAACTTCGGTTATCAAATGGTAGTGATGGCGCCTGGCAACTTTGTCAAAATCAGGGTTTGGGATGCCGAAACCCTAATTAGCGCTCCTTACTAAAATCGTTGTATAATTCTCGTAAGAACTCGTATTTTGACGGTCCGCCCCTCCATATGACCGGAAAAGAATTTCCTATCTCATTACGCGAGAATATTTAGGTTTTGAGCTCGTTCAGGAGGTGAAAACGGACCGACAGTGAAAATCAGGAAGAATTCAGGAGGGATGTTGCGGACCCGGGGTAGCATAGTCGCGCCGAGTCATCTGTTCCCGTTCATGGAGCAAGAAGGGAACTTTATTCTGTGCAAAACTCTAGAAACTCCGTCCGTATGAAAAGAGGTATTGACCTTCTTCTGTTTTCTGTTGCTCGTTTGTATCAGCGCTTTCATCTGCAGTGTCTCTCCAGTGGATTCTAAAATTTACCAAACTCCATTGCATTCTTGGGACAGATGGATGGAACATATGCTCGACAACGATCATTTCATGGTTAATCTTGGATATTCTGGTTGTGGTGTCGGTCAATCCTCGGCTTTAAGTTTTTCAGTGTCTGGACCTTCTGATCGTGATGATGATGTGATGTGAATGCTTGTATGGTCGAAAACTTCTGGCGCCCCCGAATGAAGTAGGGAGACGTTCCGTTGCCGATGTGCTTCTATCAAGTCTTCCAGGACTTTGTTCTAAGCGACATCCTTCGAACCATCTTCTGAATCTTGGATTATCGTATGAAATGAGATGTGGTAAGAAGTCCCCAGTTATACTTCGGTTGGATCCGATGGCATGGATGAATATGTGAATGTATCTTTGTGGCGTGCTCTTGAAGTCCTCGGTGTACATGTACAGCTTCGTGTTGATAAATTCCTGCGGCTCGTGAAACTTCGACAGTGATGATGTTGAAATCAGAAATAACCTGGTTGAGGGGAGTGAAAGCGTCTCATGCTGGTAGGTCCCCATGTGTATCCTACTTTCATTGCATCGCCTTGAATCCACGTCCACGTGATTTGATACAAGCTTATCGTACTCTTCTGGATGTGACACTGGGATGCTCAGGATATCGCATGGACGAAATATTCTGGATAGCGAAGATGTAGGAATGAGAGAGTTATGTTGTTTATCATGGATCCCTCTGTTTCTTCAAGAGAATGTTTCAGCCGCGTCTATGGAGTTATCTCATGAGTCTTTGATGGTCATCGATGGATTGCGAAGAAAAGTCCCCAGTCACATTTTTCTTCAGTTTTTGAAGTTGTTTTCCTCTGAGCAGGCTTGGGATCCTCGGTGTCCTCGTAAAGTGTTGAAGGTGTCTTCTAGAAAGAGAGATGATGATATTATCGCGCTTCACCCTTGAAGAGTAGATGACCTTGTTGCGTCTATGGCCTTTTGGTTGATTGTGTCTTCTGAGCTTTGACAGTAAAAGGATTCCGTGTATATCCTCAGTCCTCAAGTATGGTTTACGTGTTTCCATATTTGTAGTGATTGCTGCTGTGGTGAAGCTCTGGCTGGTATCAACAAATGAGCGACATCAATTCTTGGTAGCGGATGTAATTAGAAGAGACTACATTGTCGTGGTAACAAAGTAGGTTGGCTGGAATTGTACGGGCATCCATGGAAGTAAAAGGATTGGCTGGAGTTATGCGGGAATCCGTGGAAGTAAAAGGATTGGCTGGATGCGTAAGCGAGCAAAATTTCCATGACTAGGAAGATTGGTTGGTTGTGATCATGATCCTTGACATGGGGAGCGTGGTGGTACGAACCTTTGCAGGAAGAAGCGTCGTTGAAGAAGCTTCGGCTCTTGGAGAAGATGTTGAAACTTAAGAAGGAAAATGCTGAAGCCTTGTCTTCGGATCCTGGAGAAGCTTATGGAGAGAACGCTGAAACGGAGCGGCTGTCGGAGTGACCGTTGAAGCGGAGTGGCTGCGTTAATCAGTGTGCTGTCAAACTGGACACCCTTCAAGCGAACAATGGTTAAGAGTCCCCAGTTCCATCTATCAATCTTGCTTTCCAGGAGAGGCTGGGGTTTGGGAGCGGCTTCTCTGGTTGGAAACATCTGCTTCCCTGATGCAGCGCGGTTGAGGGATGCAAATATTCCTTGACGTTGCGCCTTGGGGAAATATAGAATCTCACATAAATGTTTCATCATAGACTGCACAATTTTGCGGGTGAAGTCCCCAGAAATCATGCATCTCCTGACAGGAAAAAGAGTCTTTGCGAACTCAGGGGGGGGGTGCTGATTTTTCTTTGCTTCGATTTTGGAGAAGTCGTTCCTGATCTTTTCGTATAATGAAATTAGATTGCTGATTCCCTTCTACTGGGCGTTCAAGAGCAACGCTGGAAGGATGCAATCTGCTGGCGCAGGGAAGATGCAAGCTGTTAGCGTTGGAAAGGATGCAAGCTGCTGGCGCTGGAAAGATGCAAGTTGTTACCGCTGGAAGGGGTGCAAGCTGCTGGTGCTGGAAAGATGCAAGTTGTTAGCGTTAGATCGGCTTGGAATGGGAGTTGGCTTGGCGTGGACGTTGGCTTGGCATGGATGTTGGCTTGGATTTGGTATGGCGCCGACTGTCGGCTGGGCATGACGCGGACTGTCGGCTTGGCACGACGCTGGCTTGGCGTGGCGCGGACTTGTTCTTGCGGGCCCAGTTTCCCCTTTCCATACGAAGCTCAAATAGGAAATCATTTCCTTATTCAAATTCCAAAAGTGTTATGCGTTGGCTCTCTTTTTTATCTCGTATCTTTGTTCACACGTCCTGGTGTTAGCGGTAGAAATAAAGTGGGCAAGCATATTCCAGCTATGTACTCCAGCGTTTCTCTTTCAATTTGTTTTCTTATATTCTTGTGTTGGTGCAAACCCTAGCCATAGGTATGCCTTCCATAAATCTGTAGAAATATTGTTCTTCTGAACTGGTGTAAACCCTAGCCGTGGGTATGCCTTTTATATACTTGTAGAAACACTTCGTCATAAACAATTCCTCTTCGAATATCACCGTAGTAACGTCGGCTACCTCATGAATAGTGACGGGTAATCATTATTATGCAAAGTAGGCACGTACAGATAGGTGACTGTCTTTTTTTTTTGATAGGCAAACAAAGCGCTTGGTTTATGGTTTTTATTTTCTGGATTTTTGGGTTGATAAACAAGTATTACCCCTGAGGGTTTTGGATTATTATTTGGAATGAACTGTTTTAGAATACTGATGTTTTTGGTTATGAACATAAGTGGCATGAGTACCCCAAGGAAGTCATGGAATTGTGAATGTTGTGCGATAGTAGAAAGCATGAAACACGGGAAAAATATGGCTAACGTTTTTTTATCTTCCCTGTGAAGATTTGAAGTGGTAGACCATGTATTTTTTCTAGCAAGACTTAATCGGTTTTTCGGATCTCCTGATGAAAAGGAATCTCCTGGATGTAAGACCGAGTTTTGTGGGAAGTACCGCCGTGACTGTGGAAAGACCCCAGTAATCCCTTGTCGTGTCATAACTGGTAACCGAGTCGTCTGGTAACTGAGCCGTAGATCCCTGGGCGGGTCGTTTGGATCTACCGTCCTAACGTCTGGGTCGAAATATGAGATCGAGGATTGAAAGTTGACATTGTAACCGAAAGATCAATCTCCCACTGTGGTCGCCAATTGTTTGAGGGTGAAAACGATTTCTGCTGATTTCGGTAATTTCGGGTGTGTGGGTAAGAAACGAGTTTAAACCCTAAACAATGTACTGCAAGGGAGTACTTTAGATTCAAGAGATCAATCTGTACAAATCCGGCCTAAACCGAGAAATGGCCATTCCAGACTTGCTTCGGTCACAAAGAGGAGGAGAAGGGTTTGTTTTGGGGAGGGAAGCTAAGAGAGTGTTGAGACCAGAATATTTGATCCTGGAAGAGTAGTTGTTTTGTGACTTGCATCAGAAAGTGGGAAGATAACAGATGGGAAATCTAGCAAACGTTTTCTGAGTATTGTATGCTCCTGACCAGAACATGTTGTTCGGTAGAAATAGGTAAGCCCTATTTATACAAGTCGAAGTGAGACGTACTTTGGTCTCGTAAGAAATGGAAAACGGATGAGTAAATGGGAGGAGGTGGTAACCGGTAACGCCTGGAATTGATGTTCCATAAAAGAAAAAGTTTTACCATTACTCCCTGTATTTACTAATCGCCTCATCCTTATGACACTGTCTTGTAACGGGCGTAGTGTACGCCGCACGTTGTAAACCTCCAAACCAATACCCAATGACCATCCCCAAGTTTGTGACATGTGTTGATGTCTCGAGTGTTTTCGTGTAAAACATGTAACATGTTTCTGTTGTTTGGCAAGTTGAGCTTGTGAGACTTGCCGACTCGGTGGTAACCTTTGATGGTCGAGATATTTCATCTTGAGAGGAAGGGTAGCCGTTGATTATTGCAACGCTACGTTTGGTAGCAAATAACATGACAGCATGGTCGGAATGGCTTTAATATGGCCTAGTTTGGGCGTGGCCAAAAGCTAGGGTTTTGGCATTGTTTGGGCGCGACCAAAACTAGGGCTTGGCGTCGAGCCAAAAGGTTTCCCTGCATTAGATGGTAACCTTGGACGGCTAAGATCTGCGTCTTAGATGGAAATGTGGCCGTCGATTGTTGCAAACCTTCGTTTTGGAAGCCGTGAAGGGAAGGCCGGAATGGTATGGTTTAGGCGCAGCAAGGTGGCTGGCACGACATGCCATTGGCACATGTGGCATGGTCGGCATGCCTTGGCGCGGTTTAGGCATGTCCAAAGGTTACCATGCGTTGGTTGTTGACCTTGAAGGGTTAAGATTTGTATCTAATATGGAAGGGTGGCCATTGATTGTCGCACGCCTTCGTTTTGGCAGCCGTGAGGGGAAGGCCCGCATGGTATGGTTTAGGCGCCGAAAGGTGGCTTCCATGGCATGCCATTGGCACATGTGGCATGGTCGGCATGCCTTGGCGCGGTTTAGGTGTGGCCAAAACTAGGGTTTTGGTGTTGGGATAAAGGTTACCATGCGTTGGTGATGAGTGCCAAATATTGTATATTTTTATCCTTTTTTTGTTGGCATTTAACTCATCTTTTGCGCATTAATTCTACATTTTATCCCATATTCTGTATTTTCATTGTTTTCAAGAATAAATATTTTTCTTACTTAATTTTGCATTTTTAGGTAACAAATAAAGTCTGGATGAAGTGCGGAGCGGAATAGAGCAGAAAAGTAGTAAAAAGCCGGGAGGAATTACGCAAGGAAGCCGCGAAGAATGTTGTGCACAAGACCAAGAGGGTAGAAATGGGCTCAAGAAGGAAGAATTGTTCTTAAAGAAGTTATGGGCCTGGCATACCCAAGGCCCAAAACCCTTTCTCAAACCCATTTCCACTACCCAAGCCCGTATCGGATTTCAGCCGTCAGATCGAAGCATTTCAGCATCCTACGGTCGCTCCATCATCGCACATCAAACTCCGAAGCTCCCGCTTTACATCGCAACGACCATCTCCATCTTGGGCCGTCCTTTTCGTTGCATTTCTCCATCCGACGGTCGCTACCCACAGCCTCCCATCTCATCGTTGGATCAACACTACCATCTCCATATCCAACAGCTCAGCTCGCCAAACATCAAATCAGATGCTCCCGCTTCACACCCTAGCACCGAGGCCTATACTACCACCCAAACAACCCATCGCCCCAAAAACTTCATCTCCTTCACCCGACAGTTGCAGAGCTCTGCAACTCCACCATCGCCTGCAACTCCACTGCCACCACCAGACCTCGAGCTTCCTTCACCACCACCAGTTCCATCACTGCCACTACCATCTCCAACACCCGACAACACCCTAGCCTAGTTATTTTCTTCATCTCACAACCTCTGAAACCCTAGGTTTTGGGGTGAGTAAAATAACTAGAAATTAGGGGACAATAGGAGCAGGAAGAGCATCAGAGGGACATCAAGAAGCATGGGTCGAGCAGATTTTGGGAGTTTGTAAGTTAAATTTTGTTTAATTTAAAAAACCCTAATTTGTAATTTGGGGGAAACCCTAATTGTATTGTCTGGGTATAAATTGAGGGTTGGGTATCACTGTAGAACTTGTTCTTGGACTAGCCAAGTTTCCCCCTAATTGGGTTAGGTTTGATTTTAATTTCACTTTCAATCTTAATCATTTGCATATTTTTCTTCTTGTTCACTGTGTAGTGTATGATGTTTCAGTGTGTAATTGTTTGATGTTCTGTTAGTCTAATACTCTTAGTTTTATAAATGCACTGTAGCTTAATGTTCAATTGCTGTTTTGATTTCATGTCCTGCTTCCTGTTTAGTTCTAGGTGTTAGCATGTTCTAATTCACCACTAGGGTAAAGATGAAACCTTAATTCCACTGTGTAGGAGACTACAATTCTGGCCTCTCATCACTTTGCTCTCACATTGTATGTCAGGCATACATTGTAGTTAGGATACCCCTGTGATTGAAAGTGCAGCAGCCCATGTTAATTGATTATGGTCCAAACCTCAGACTAGTTATGCTCTAATCAGATAGCTAGTACCTTGGGAGGATAATTTGGTTGCAATTGGAATATCCGACTTAGTCTAGGTTAAGAGGTGGAATCAATACCCTAGTTTGCCATCAACCTTCATTCTCATCCACAATTCCATCCTCAACTGTTTAACTTTGCTTTCTTGCTTTGTATTGCTTTTGCCTTGATTGTTTCTTCCAAGCCCTGCAACTCTGTTGCATTTCTGTTTTGCATGTTCTTTATTACTTGTTTTACCTGCACTGCTGCATTACTACTTGCATTACTACTTGCTTCCCCTGCTGCCACTTCTGCTGCACCACTTCTGTTGCTGCTGCAGCTTCTTCTGCTGCTGCTGCCTTTCTGCAGCTGCTGCTGCCACTCCTTGCCTTGTGCTGCTGCTGCAGTACTGCTTCCTTTTTCTGCCTGCTGCTGCTGCTCCAAGGCTCACTTCACTCCTGAGCCCAAGTCCACTTCAGTGAAACCAAAGGCTAAAGGCCCAACCAACTGAGCCCAAGGCTCAGTTCACTTCCAAAAGTCTCTGAAGCCCAGTTAAGGCCAAAGCCTAGTTCACTGTTAATCCCAACTCACAAGTGAACTGTTAAGCCCAACTCACAAGTGAACTGTTAAGCCCAAGTCATAGTTGAACTGTTGAGCCCAAAGCTCAAACCAGTTTTTAGAACCAAAGCCCATTTGCACTTCAAAGATAACTGAGCCCAAGCTCAGTTCATTTTATTTTTAACAAACCCACTAAGCCCAATTCATTCAAAGGGCATTCAAACCCATTAGTACTCAAGCCCAATTTAAGCCAAAAGGCTTCTAAGCCCAAAGCAAATCTAGGAACCCAATTAGCTAAACACTCCAAAACACACCCGATCTCTGTGGATCGACCCGTACTTGCACGAGCTACAACCGACAACCGTGCACTTGCGGTATTACTGTAGGCCCGTTTTTCATAGCATCATTTTTATACACATCTTCCGGACCTGCCAAGTTTTTGGCGCCGCTGCCGGGGACTGGTGCTGTGTTTTATCTGTGTTTTTCTTAGCTATTTTGTATTTCATTTCATAGCATTTGCATCTGCATCTGCTTCATTTCATTTGCTGTTGGACCTGCTGATTCTGAACCTGTTTTTCCTCTGCTGGGACGCCACCAAGGAAAAGAACCAAAACCCAACTGGGTTTTTGCAACAATATCAGAGCAGCTGGGCTGTGCTAGAAAGGTAAGCCTAAACCCATTCATTGAGAGAACCCAACCTGTGGGCTTCCAAATTTTTTAATTGTGGGCTTGTAATAATTAACCCAATTTTTTGGGCTTTTTATTTTTCTATTTTGGGTTTGTAATAATTTATTTTTGGGCTTGTTGTTTAATTTGTGGGCTTGTATTTATTTTTTGTGGGCTTGTTTAAATTTTTTTTCATTGGACTTGTATTTTGGACTCTGGGTTTAAACCCAGCTGATAACCGATTGTGGGCCGCAGCCTTCCTTCCATTTCATTAGAGGCTTGCACAGTGGGCTTGCTCCCATTTCAAAAAACCAAATTTTATTTTCTTAATTTTATTTTCTTTTTAAAAAAAAAAAAAAAAAAAAACCAAAATTTTTTGCTCCTAATTTCAAAAACCAAAACTTTTCTCCCATTCAAAAACCAAATTTTACTTGCTCCCATTTTGACAACCAAATTTTTTCTAACATATCCCATTAAAACCAAACTTGCCAAAAAAATGTCTCCCACCAAAACCAAATTTTTCCCAAAAATCCAAACCCTTTAAAAACCAAATTCTGAGCTTTGTAACATAATTACTTAGCTTTTGAGCCAATCATGTCTGGATATTGGTCTGCTCCTGGGGATGGAAATAAAACTCTTAGAGAACTTGCTTATGGGCATCTGCCACGTTATGAACCTTCCACGGACCATGATGTCAATAGTCATAGGAATTATCATGGACATTTTCAAAGTCCCGAGCCGCAATACATGAACCCTAATGACTATTCATACATGCATCATTTATCGCAACGTGAAAATGAACATTTTGCTAGTGCCTCACTCACCCAATCATCACTTATGGATCAAATAGAAGCTCGAATCACAGCTTTAGAAATGCAAGCACATGAGGAATCTGTCACATCTAATTTTCTTAGGCAACCTGAAATCTATGCATGTCCCGCATGTGGTAGTTTAGACCACCCTGTTGAGCATTGTCATATTTTGCATAATTTTAGGCAATCTAGAGAAAATCCAAGGTATGAAATGCCCATAAATTGTGAGAATGGTAGTCATTGGGACCATAATCAATCCTTTGAGGGTTGTGATCAATCTTTTATAAACCCTAATGACCATGCACACATGTACCAATCACCACAATTTGAACATGAAGAATTTTGTACTCCCATGAATTTAGACTCCACCACAGAAGCTTTCAGACTCAGTGAGCAAAACTTCGATAGATCAACATCACGAATTAAGGCATATTTAGATCAGATTTTGCTTCACCTACAAAAGGAGGAAATTCATGAGGAAATGTATGTTGTCCCTAATGAAGTGTCTAGTCCCATTCATGTAAATAATGTTGAATATGAACCTAATTTAGAGGAACATGAATCGACTAATGACACCACCACTTTTAATGCGGACCAATATGCATGCTACCATGATGATGATTATGATGATATGTTAGAAGAACATGAAAATATTGTGGAACCTGTTGGTTCAATAACATATGGCTTCTCGCCCTCGACCTTCATGAATGTTGTTTTTTCTAATACTCATTGTAATTCATATGATTTTGATATTGACATGGGATTCGTACAATTATTCTGTGAAGATGAGCATGACATAGGAGTAGTTGAATCTTCTGTAGACACTAATATGCATGAAAATATATTTGATGTGTTTGATTCTCTACCTAGGTCACATTGTGATATTTCTCCTGATTTGCCGATGCATGAGAATAAATTTGTTGATGATGTTGATGATTCTGAGTGTGAACTTGCCAATGTGAATGATGATTGTGAGCATGATGTGACATGTGTAGATGATTTAGGAGATTTTGATTTGATTGATAATGATATGCCTATTCTTCTACCTAAGTCACAATCTGTTGGCCTTCCACCCAACCTAGATTTGGTTTGTAACAATATTGTAAAACCAATTTTTCTGAAAATTCCTAACCTAGGTTTGGAACTGTGTGCTTCCCAAGTCCTCTTGGACTATTTTGCTTCCAAATATAATACATTTGAGGAACCACAGTTGGAAATTGCATGTTTGCCCGTCCCTAGCACAGTTCATTTCGAGCTAGACCTTTTGCATGATGAACCCCCAAAACTGCGCGATTTTGTTTCAAAACTATCTTCTGTAAAATCCAGGTTTGGGGGTAGCTCATTTTGTTTCACAGTTTCACTTGCGTTTCTTTCCTGTTATTATTGTGTGAAGCTGTTGAAATGTCTACACTTCGTCTTTTGGGTTGATCCTCAACTCTTTAGATTGTTAGTGTATGGTGAATTTTTTGTATATAATCCAGTAGTTATTCTTAAAAAAAAACCCTTTTGTTCCTTTTGTATATATTTTGCTAATCCAATATGATCTCGGCTGAAATATGTTGGATTTTTGCCTTGAATAACGGAGTTTTAATTCTGCTTTCGCCGAAATCGGGTATTCTCTCTCCTTTTACTCTACTCAGCATGTCCCTTTCCATATGTTGCATTTTAATTCTTTCCATATTTTGAAACATTGAGGACAATGTTTAGTTTAGGTTTGGGGGTATAGAGTAGATGCCATGATAATATGCTATAATTGAAAACGAACTCCTTCTTTTTTGAAAAAATTGAAAAATTCCAAAAAAAAAAAAATCAAAATTCAAAAAAATTAAAAAATGAAAAATCATAAAAATGGAGCTCATTTACCTTGAAATGTTGACTCTTGTGCAAATATGTATTTATTAGGAGTCTTAGTCTAGATATTTAGGCACCCTGATTCTAGCACAATTCACATAGTGATAAGAAATTTGCACGCGCACGATCTACCAATACATGTATGGCCTCGATCTTCAAGGTGTTGGATAGGAAGTTACGATTGCCAATCACTTTAGAATACTGAACGAAACTTGACTAGCTTGTTCTTTGGTTGGTTGGGATAGAAGGTGGAGGTTACATTAAGAAAGACAACCATCGAATTTAACTGGGTGCATCAAAAAGGGCTACCTCTTGCAAAGTGTCATGTAATTTTTTTTCCTTTTTTTTGTATCAAAAGTGTTTCCTTTTCTCAAAAAAAAAAAAAAAAAAAAAAAAAAAAAAAAATCGATGTATATATTCAGAAAAATACAAAAAAATCAAGTATTTATCAATTCCATCATCTTGTTCCAAAAATAAAAAGAGAATGTCAATGTAAATAAGAGTCATGTAAATAGTCATCTTTTGTTGTTTCGTTGTAATAAGCAAGGAGGGTGTATGCCATTGATGTACAACGCGAGAAATTGTGAAATACCTCCAACTCATTCACAATTCTCGTAAAGTCCGGACAGCTAGCTAGATTTCGACCTCAGTTCTTAGCCTGAGAAACTATCTCATGGTGATTAGTAGTCATAACTTCAGATCTTTCTTTACACATGTGTAGATACACTTTACACTCTTATCACATGTCCTTATTTGTTATCAGTGCTAGGATTGTGCCTTCGATAGCTAGATTGACATCTCCATTTTGCTGTGAGCTTAACTGTTTTGCACATGTCACATTTGATGGAATCTGAGCATATTTTGTCCTTAGGTTTTGTAGGCACACCTCTGGTAAACCTTCACGAGACTTCAACTCGTCCACTAGGGACACTTAGTGGTTTAAAAGGCTTAGTGCATACGCTAAATGCATTCGAGAGACCAGCGACAGTGGTATAGTTAGGATTTCCTTAGTTTTGTTTTACTTGAGGACAAGTAAAATTCAGGTTTGGGGGTATTTGATGAGTGCCAAATATTGTATATTTTATCCCTTTTTGTTGGCATTTAACTCATCTTTTGCGCATTAATTCTACATTTTATCCCATATTCTGTATTTTCATTGTTTTCAAGAATAAATATTTTTCTTACTTAATTTTGCATTTTTAGGTAACAAATAAAGTCTGGATGAGTGCGGAGCGAAAAGAGCAGAAAAGTAGTGAAAAGCCGGGAGGAATTACGCAAGGAAGCCGCGAAGAATGTTGTGCACAAGACCAAGAGGGTAAATGGGCTCAAGAAGGAAGAATTGTTCTTAAAGAAGTTATGGGCCTGGCATACCCAAGGCCCAAAACCCTTTCTCAAACCCATTTCCACTACCCAAGCCCGTATCGGATTTCAGCCGTCAGATCGAAGCATTTCAGCATCCTACGGTCGCTCCATCATCGCACATCAAACTCCGAAGCTCCCGCTTTACATCGCAACGCCCATCTCCATCTTGGGCCGTCCTTTTCGTTGCATTCCTCCATCCGACGGTCGCTACCCACAGCCTCCCATCTCATCGTTGGATCCACCTACCATCGTCACATATCCAACAGCTCAGCTCGCCAAACATCAATCAGATCCCCTTCACACCCTAGCACCGAAGCCTATACTACCACCCAAACACCCTCGCCCAAAACTTCATCTCCTTCACCCGACAGTTGCAGAGCTCTGCAACTCCACCACCTCCCTGCAACTCCACTGCCACCACCAGACCTCGAGCTCCCACCACCACCACCATCACTGCCACTACCATCTCCAACACCCGACAACACCCTAGCCTAGTTATTTTCTTCATCTCACAACCTCTGAAACCCTAGGTTTTGGGGTGAGTAAAATAACTAGAAATTAGGGGACAATAGGAGCAGGAAGAGCATCAGAGGGACATCAAGAAGCATGGGTCGAGCAATTTTGGGAGTTTGTAAGTAAATTTTGTTTAATTTAAAAAACCCTAATTTTATTTGGGGGAAACCCTAATTGTATTGTGGGTATAAATTGAGGGTTGGGTATCACTGTAGAACTTGTTCTTGGACTAGCCAAGTTTCCCCCTAATTGGGTTAGGTTTGATTTTAATTTCACTTTCAATCTTAATCATTTGCATATTTTTCTTCTTGTTCACTGTGTAGTGTATGATGTTTCAGTGTGTAATTGTTTGATGTTCTGTTAGTCTAATACTCTTAGTTTTATAAATGCACTGTAGCTTAATGTTCAATTGCTGTTTTGATTTCATGTCCTGCTTCCTGTTTAGTTCTAGGTGTTAGCATGTTCTAATTCACCACTAGGGTGAAGATGAAACCTTAATTCCACTGTGTAGGAGACTACAATTCTGGCCTCTCATCACTTTGCTCTCACATTGTATGTCAGGCATACATTGTAGTTAGGATACCCCTGTGATTGAAAGTGCAGCAGCCCATGTTAATTGATTATGGTCCAAACCTCAGACTAGTTATGCTCTAATCAGATAGCTAGTACCTTGGGAGGATAATTTGGTTGCAATTGGAATATCCGACTTAGTCTAGGTTAAGAGGTGGAATCAATACCCTAGTTTGCCATCAACCTTCATTCTCATCCACAATTCCATCCTCAACTGTTTAACTTTGCTTTCTTGCTTTGTATTGCTTTTGCCTTGATTGTTTCTTCCAAGCCCTGCAACTCTGTTGCATTTCTGTTTTGCATGTTCTTTATTACTTGTTTTACCTGCACTGCTGCATTACTACTTGCATTACTACTTGCTTCCCCTGCTGCCACTTCTGCTGCACCACTTCTGTTGCTGCTGCAGCTTCTTCTGCTGCTGCTGCCTTTCTGCAGCTGCTGCTGCCACTCCTTGCCTTGTGCTGCTGCTGCAGTACTGCTTCCTTTTTCTGCCTGCTGCTGCTGCTCCAAGGCTCACTTCACTCCTGAGCCCAAGTCCACTTCAGTGAAACCAAAGGCTAAAGGCCCAACCAACTGAGCCCAAGGCTCAGTTCACTTCCAAAAGTCTCTGAAGCCCAGTTAAGGCCAAAGCCTAGTTCACTGTTAATCCCAACTCACAAGTGAACTGTTAAGCCCAACTCACAAGTGAACTGTTAAGCCCAAGTCATAGTTGAACTGTTGAGCCCAAAGCTCAAACCAGTTTTTAGAACCAAAGCCCATTTGCACTTCAAAGATAACTGAGCCCAAGCTCAGTTCATTTTATTTTTAACAAACCCACTAAGCCCAATTCATTCAAAGGGCATTCAAACCCATTAGTACTCAAGCCCAATTTAAGCCAAAAGGCTTCTAAGCCCAAAGCAAATCTAGGAACCCAATTAGCTAAACACTCCAAAACACACCCGATCTCTGTGGATCGACCCGTACTTGCACGAGCTACAACCGACAACCGTGCACTTGCGGTATTACTGTAGGCCCGTTTTTCATAGCATCATTTTTATACACATCTTCCGGACCTGCCAGTTGGTTGGTGACCTTGGAGGATTAAGATTTGCATCTAAGATGGAAGGGTGGTCATTGATTGTCGCACACCTTCGTTTTGGAAGCCGTGAGGGGAAGGCCCGCATGGTATGGTTTAGGCGCGGAAAGGTGGCTGGCACGGCATGCCATTGGCACATGTGGCATGGTCGGCATGCCTTGGCGCGGTTTAGGCATGGCCAAAACTAGGGTTTTGGCGTTGGGCCAAAGGTTACCATGCGTTGGTTGGTGACCTTGAACGGCTAAGATTTGCATATAAGATGAAAGGGTGGCCGTTGATTGTCGCACACCTTCGTTTTGGCATCCGTGAGGGGAAGGCCGGCATGGTATGGTTTAGGCGTGGCAAGGTGGCTGGAACGACATGTATTGGCACATGTGGCATGGTCGGCATGCCTTGGCGTGGTTTAGGCATAGCCAAAACTAGGGTTTTGGCGTTGGGCCAAAGGTTATCATGCGTTGGTTGGTGTGCTTGGACGGTTAAGATTTGCATCTACGATGGAAGGGTGTCCATTGATTGTCGCACACCTTCGTTTTGACAGTCGTGAGGGGAAGGGCCACATGGTATGGTTTAGGCGCGGAAAGGTGGCTGACATGGAATGCCATTGGCACATGTGGCATGGTCGGCATGCCTTGGCACGGTTTAGGCGTGGCCAAAACTAGGGTTTTGGCGTTTTTGCAAAGGTTACCATGCGTTGGTTAGTGACCTTGGACGACTAAGATTTGCATCTAAGATGGAAGGGTGGTCGTTGATTGTCGCAGCCTTCGTTTTGGCAGCCGTGAGGGGAAGGCCGACATGGTATGGTTTAGGCACGACAAGTCGGATGGCATGGCATGCCATTGGCACATGCAGCATGGTCGGCATGCCTTGGCGCGGTTTAGGCGTGGCTAAAACTAGGATTTTGGCGTTGGGCCAAAGGTTACCATGCAGTGGCTGGCGACCTTGGACGGCTAAGATTTTCATCTAAGATGGAAGGGTGGCAGTTGATTGCCGCACGCCTTCGTTTTGGCAGCCGTGAAGGGAAGGCCGACATGGTATGGTTTAGACGCGGCAAGGTGGCTGGCACGGCATGCCATTGGCACTTGTGGCACGGTCGGCATGACTTCGCGCGGTTTTGGCGTTAGGCCAAAGGTTACCACGCGCTGGCTGGCAACCTTGGACGGCTAAGATCTGCATCTCATATGGAAGGGTGGCCGTTGATTGTTGCAACCCTTTGTTTTGGATGCCACCGACATGTATCGGGGTCGGCATGGCTTTGGCATGGAATCGTGGATGACATGGTTTTCCATTGGCACGGTGGCGCGACTGGCATGGTTGGCATGCTTTGGCGCGGAGACGTGGCTGACATGGTTTTCCATTGGCACGGTGGTGTGTCTGGCATGGTTGGCATGCCTTGGTGCGGAGATGTGGCTGGCACATGCGGCTGGCATGGTTGGCATGCCTTGGCGCGGAGACGTGGCTGGCATGGTTTGCCATTGGCACGCTGGTGCGGCTGGCATGGTTGGAATTCCTTGGCGCGAAGATGTGGCTGGCATGGTTGGCATGACTTGGCGCGGAGACGTGGCCGGCATGGTTTGCTTTTGGCACGGTGGTGCGTCTGGCATGGTTGGCATGCTTTGGCGCGGAGACGTGGCTGGCATGGTTTGTCATTGGCACGGTGGTGTAGGAATCTCGGGTTTGGTGTACGAAGATGATGTCGGTCAATACTAAGGGTTCTACCGTGGAACATGACACATATATATGTAAAAAAAAAGGTACCCTGGTAATTCTTACGTGGCGTGTTGAATGATTCAATAAATGCACTAGTGGTCCTAGTAACGTCATGTCAGATGTAAGATTTTACGATTTTAACCCTAAGCTAAAAACCACCATCAACAACAGTTTACAGTCTACTCAGACGCGACTTATACTTTAGTCACATAACTCGAAGAACTAAGACAAATGGGCAGAGAATTTGAAAACTCATCGTTGATAAAAGTATCCTTCCATGTCTCTCCTATCATGTGTTAAAAAGGCGTGATGGTTCAATGCACGATCCAAGAGATATCATCAAAACACTTGAAGTAATTGTTGCTAAATAGATTTGGATTCTGAGTTCAACTTCGTATGGATATATTACCGGAAAAACAAGGTCCAAATCCTAATTTAACTATAATAGATGAAAGGAAAGTCTGTTCTGTTCGATAGTTGGGGTCAACCACTGTAACCGGACGTCGAACGAAGTTTCTACAGCCTCTAGAGTGAAGGCCGCACAAGGGAGGAACTTCTATTACGAATTTAACTTTGGGTTTTCACCTAATCGCATACTCGACAAGAGAAATCTAGGGTTTGCATCAAGTTTGAACTCATGAGGGTCCCATTCCTTTACCGGATGCATAATGGTAAGGTTCAGAGAGACAAAATATCAACTCCGAAGATAATCATCCGACAGAGCCCCCTAGAGAAAATCTCCTTCTCCATGTTATGCTGCTTCACTTTGGCCTCTGCATCTCAAGACACTTTCTTAGCATGTTCCAGCTCTTCATCTACCATATGCACCTCCAGATTAATAACCTCTCTGAACTCAACTCACCCCGACGCATCGTGACAGAATTGAGTCATTCTCGCGACCACCTCATATTGAAGCGAAGATTCTCACGATGGTCATAAAGATTTACAAGATTTTCAGAAGCAAGTCCGTTCAAACAAGTGTCTTATCCGAAGTTATAGAAGACATGGGTCCCGTGAAATCACCTCAGGCCGGTCAGTTGTCTCTCTGCACCATTATTCTTTTTATGAAGGTCCTATGAAATTGTTGAAGACCGCTCATCCCCACTCTACCAAGGTCGAACTCGTTCTCATCATGAAGAGTGCGCTACAAACGAGAGAGGAATTATAAGAAGTAAACTACGGGAGAAACAACATATAACTAGGAGTTTCTCTATATGAGAACTGGCCTTGCCACCTAAAACCTTGTCCTCATACAATCCCTTCAAGTTTTGTTTCATCCAATCCCTTCAAACCTTGTCCTCTCCAAATCTCTTCAAGCCTTGTCTTCTCCTGACCCCTTCAACCCTAACCTCAGACCTAGAGTCTTATAATTATCAAGGAATCCATCTCACATCTAATAGGACACTCACATATTTGTTTGGGTCCACACTTTCCATGAAGAATCCAGAGAAGACATGCCTTTTCGTAACTAAGGGTAAAAACGTATAAGCACGCCACAGACGCGTTTTGGCTCAAGGGGATCAAATTCAAGAACTATAACAAGTTAGTGAAGGTTAATTAGGTCATAAAACTCCAATAGGCCATTTCCTAAGAGTCTCAATACATCAAGAGTTCAAACTCAACAAGGACTCCTTTCGAAAGCAGATATCCGCACGTTCCAGCGCAAAGACTTGAAAACTGATGACAATTCATAAGGAATTTCGTGGTACTTTCTGAAGAAAATGTGTTTCTATATGTCTTCCCAATAACATACCAAAAGTGCGTTTCAAACTGACAAACGATCTAGGAGATGTGGTCCCAACATCGAAGTAAGTGCAATATGAAAACTCCTGAATTTTTTATACGAGATTTCTGAAGTCAAAAGTATGCATGAATTTGATTGGCCAAACGAACTCGGAATCGAGCCATTCTATTTGTGTTAGAAATCCTATATCATTTTATTTCAAATTTGGGTTTGGGGATCAAATCGGAGTCCATATAAAGATTTTACATCCATTCTCTCTAAGTGTCTCAAATCTGAAGTTTTATGACGAACACCTAAACGAAGAGAATGCTTGACAAATATGACTACTTATATTCATTCAATGTTAAAAGGAATATGAATATATGATTAAGGAGGTATAAAGATCAAGACTTACCGAATATGGCTCAATGGGGAACGAAGGATGGGTATCTACATGAGAAAACTCAAGATGATAAGTACTCCTGTTAACTTCTATGTCATCAGTTTGAAGAGCAGTATCGTTTTGAAAGAAGAACAAAGCTACCATCGAAGCAAAAAGAAGATGTGATAATTCGGAAACATTCATGCCATGTTTGTAATTTTGGGATCAAGAATTAATTGCAAGCATTAAGTATAACGAACGGGTTTCTTGTAAAACTAGTTCTACTTCAAGAAGAAAGAGGAATATGACTCCAACAAGGAAACCCAAGCCATCTAGTTGTCCAAATTAAGACAAAAACTTTTTTTTTTTACTCTCTCTTCATGCGTGGTCAGCCTTACATGATGGGTTCCACTCGGATCTTTTCTCTCCCTCATGAGCACAAGAGAAGACCGAATTAGGGTTTTGACAAACATAATCCTGATTTGGGACTTTTCTCAATATTCCTAAAAAGAGGATTTTTATCAAAAGAGTCAAGGACGTGTTCTACCTGTTTCTATCCTTACCAAAGTAAATCACAATTCATGTCGAAGTTTCTCCACATCCTTGAACGCACACTTATCAAGAAAAAAGGCAGAAGTAAACATAGAAGTGTTCATAGTTCGATATTTTGGCTATTTTGAAGAAAAAGGGATTTGGCCAAGAGAAGTGATCAAGTTCTTATCCAATCATGGAACCAGACCCATGCACACGGTATTCAAGTTACCTCAGCCTCCAATGTGTCCAACTATATTTCAAGCCAAGCAAGGAAAGGAGTTTTAAGAAAAGACAAAGGAATTCAACTTAAACAAGGAATTCTACTATGAATAAAATTCTTGGAATATACTGGACCGGTTTCTAAACCTAGAACACGTCCAAAATACTCCTCTTTTCAATTTGATTCCAAAAAGGGAAGCCTTGAAGCAAAAGAGAAAAGCAATTAGAGTTAAAAGTGGAAATCAAAGGAATTTGGCTCAAATAAGGAAATTAGGGTCTTTTCTCCTTCTAAAACTCCTCCAAGCCGTGTACAATCCCTTCCTATGCGTGAGAATAGGATTCTGGGACAATGGGACGTCACTTATTCTCTCGGAATTCTTTCAAAGGGATCAAAGTTGAAGAAACTTAGGGTTTTAAGGAAAATAGCCCTAATTTGGCTCAAATAAAGAAACCAGGGTCTTTTCTACTTCCAAAACTCTTCCAAGTCGTGTCCAAGACCCTTTTCACGCGTGAGGATTCTCTCCTAGGAAAGTGGTACGTGATATATTCTCTTGGAATTATTTTCAGAAGGATTGAAAGACGAAGAGAATTATGGTTTTGTCGAAAAGCCTTAATTTCAAGAATTTTGTGAAAAAGAGATTTATTCTAAAAGAGCGGAGACTGGGCCTCTCCCATTCTCTTAGACGGTTCTCTAAGACTCTCTAAATCCCTTTTATCTCATTTCTCTTCAACGAAAATGAGCACATAAGAGATTTTGACCAAAATACCCTTATATTGCAATTTTGAGTATTTTCGAAGAAGAAAACCTAGATACGGCTAGAGACCGACCAAGCTCTCATATACTCCTTACAAAGGCCCCATGCATGTGAATATTGAGTTCTCTAAGTGTTCAAAGAAGAATGGGGTTGAAACGAAATCCAGAAAAACAGAATTACAGAGAAAATAAAGGGAATTTAGCTCAAAACAGGGGATTCAAGTTCATGATTTCCAAAACCAGGATCAGAGACGCGCCAATTCCTCTTTCAATACGTGACTATGCTTAGGGAGTCTCCATATCTCTTTCATGCCAAAGAAAAATCAGGCTCATATTGTTTTTTGATGAAAATATCGTAGGTTTCAAAGATAGGCATTTTCTCTCAGAAGAGGGGTATCTGATTGGTACGAGGAATTGAAAAGTTATCAACATGCAAAGCGCTGAACCCATAAGGAATATGCACGCCTACCAAGCCTCTTAGATCATCTCCAGAGTGTCTGAAGGAGTTAGACGCGGACGAAAGAGAAATTAGGGTTTAGGTGAAGTACAATCCTGAATTCAAAATTTGCCTGAGATAGGGATTCCGAAACTTCAAAAGGTGGGTGCATGTATTTGCTCACGGATCTTCACTAACATCAAGGACATCCAGGAAACTGTTTAGAAACTCTCTCTTCCCCACATACCCGCATGTACATGTTCATAAACTCAAGGATGCATAAAGAGAGAAAATTAGGGTTTTGGACGAGTAAACCCTAATTAACGAATTTTATTCTTCTAAGACGGAAATTTTGTCCCATCAAGACTTTATTATTACTTCATTGACGTTCAACACAAAGTCCCAGGGAATTCCAAAGTCCATAATCGATTTCAAGATCAAAGTCGCAACGATCAAAGGCTAAACTTCAATTCGGGGATTCTGCACGTCTAAAAGGATGAATGAATTATAATTGCGTACGAATGATTTGTTACCATTTATATACTCATTATAGAACAATCAAGGTTCTACTCTGAGTAGGGGACTTAATGTAGATGGTGAAATTTAAATAAAGGGAAAAATTGTCATTTCAACCCAGACATAATTCAACTCTCACGGGAGAGATTATGCCCTTGGTCCCCAAGGCATCCTTAGCCGAGATTTCTAGTATACGTCCCCGCGAGACACTGCTGGTACTGATACCGTGACTCCTAGCGCACATCCTCAACGAGATACTGCTGATCACGTAGGTTCTGTAGAGCGTAAAACGTCCCCGACAGAGTTATGAACCAGAACAACCATAATTCCAGCATGTTTTCGCGAAACACAGCTGATTGTGATGCCATGATTCCTAGTATACGTCGTCAACAAGATGCTACTGGTCATGTAGGCTCTGTAGATGCGTAAATATGTCCCTGATGGACTTATGACCCAGTGCGGAGATTCGCATATCTCCTGTAAGCACGACTCACCCTATTTGAGATCAAAGACTGATTCCTAGTACATCATCGCAAGATACACTGGTCATGTCTGCTCTAGGATCTGACTCGACTTACCGAGGTTTCCAGATAACTCCTAGGACATCCCCGCGAGATACGCTTGTTATTCTACCTCTGAGCCTTTTCGACAGACTCCTAAAACATCCTTTCGAGATACACTGGTCTTGTTGGCTCATTATATGGACACGCAATTGATTCCTAGCACATCTCTACAAGATACGCTGGTCAAAGACAAGTAAGCTAAGACGTTAATTGGGCGTACAAAGCCTTTTTCTCTTTATCTTCAGGCCAAGTCCCAGCTGACTGCAGAGAGATACGGATCCGTTAAGAAAATCTTCAGAGAGATTTTTGAGCTGTCTGTAAAAATCTCTGAGAGATTCAAAATCTCTCTGCAAATATCACAGAGAGATTTTCAAAATCTGTCCGCAAAAATCTCTCTGCAAAAATCACAGAGAGATTTTTGAGCTGTCCGCAAAAATGTCTGAGAGATTCAAAATCTCTTTGCAAAAATCACGGAGAGATTTTTTTGGAGAGGCGCACGCCTTACCTAGCGCTCAAAGCCTATTTCTTAGCCTCTCAAATACACTGACGGCTAGTAAATCGAGTCTGAATTATACATGGCTATCCAAAAACGTGTATAGGCTCTGAGCACCGCATGCTTAACAAAGGGACCTACAAACAATAATATGGTTTTCACATGACATGTGTGACCGGCCACGGAGAGAGGGAGATCATCATCAGCTCCTCTCACACCCTGCACACGATTCCTAAGGAATTTCATTCCTTTTCACGTGACTCATCCTAGTCATTCTCACAAATCAGAGAATATCTCTCTATCTTGGCCAACTTGGCTAAAGAGAATATTTGTCTCTCAAATACGTCATCACAAAGGCTGATTCAACTTCACACAAATGGGGGGATATCAATTAGGGTTTTGGTATGGTGGTCTACGGCACATGTGAGAAATACCCGGCTTATTTCTCACCACAGAAGAGAATAAAGGCGGTGGAATAATGAGATAAACTCAACCTAGATTATCCCTATTCCTGAAGAGACAAGAGAATTGTTCCGCATGGCACGGAAAGCAATCCTTATCTTCACCGACTTGAGATTAGAGAATCCATCTATAAATAGGTCATCTATTTTCCAAGCTACGATCATCTTTCTCATAACCTCTCAGAGCAATAACTTGTTCTCTGATCTCTCTCTTCATCTGCTTCCCTCCCTAAGACCAGCCCTAATTCTTCCCTGTGACTGAAGCATCCTTTGAACGGCCACTGTACGTGGTTTAGACGAAGACTATTCGTGCTCAACCTCCCGTAACTCACTTTCAGAAACTATAGAATCCCATCTCTAGCCTCTCACCGATTTTAAGTAACTACAATTGCAATTTTCAAAGGATTTGGCCAAACACTATGGTGGGGATTTTACTTAGCTTTGGCTACTCCATAGTTACGGCCGACCACTATAACATATTCCTTAGTTATAATGTGGTGGAATGTTTTGGCTTAATTATTAAAGGGAACACTTATGAAATCGATGACGGAAATTCCGTACGATTTTTTATGGAAACAGAGTATCCATCTTTAATTATAACTTAATTTTTTCTTTTTGTATTCTTAATATCCTGGCGTTTTTAGGGGCCACTCGAAAGGATTTAGGGGCCAACAATAAAACAAAAAAGGTCACCCAAAGGGAAAATGTAGCCAGCCCTTATCTCGCGTAATTCTTAATGGCGAAATTACCCTTATATATTCGGAGGATATGATAACATTGTTATCCTCCGATTGCAATAGGAAGCCAAAATATTTCACAGACTTCCGATTGTAGTCGGTGCAGTGTTAGAATGATTTCTGTTTCATTTTTTCCATTTTTTTTTCATTTTTGAGTTGTTAGAGTTATAGAGAAGAAGGTGAAGGCTGCTATAATCGGAAGGATAATATTTTTGTAAAGTTCCGAATTACGATGGCCCAAAAATCAGAATTTGGAAAAACTTATACTTTTCAAATTTTGTCTTTGAAATAATCGGAAGTTAAATTAGTTACCAAAACATCCGAATATGGGCTGTCTAACCTTCAATATTGGCCCTTGGAACCACCTGGAGTCATGGAGTGGTTTGTTTTGAACTTGTAATATTCGGACGATAATATTTTTGTAAAGTTCCGAATGTACGATGGCCCAAAAATCAGAATTTGGAAAAACTTATACTTTTCAAATTTTGTCTTTGAAATAATCGGAAGTTAAATTAGTTACCAACACTTCCGAATATGGGATGTCTAACCTTCAATATTGGCCCTTGGAACCACCTGGAGCCATGGCGTGGTTTGTTTTGAACTTGTAATATTCAGACGATAATATTTTTGTAAAGTTCCAAATGTACGATGGCCCAAAAATCAGAATTTGGAAAAACTTATACTTTTGAAATTTTGTCTTTGAAATAATCGGAAGATAAATTAGTTACCAAAACGTCCGAATATGGGTTGTCTAACCTTCAATATTGGCCCGTGGAACCACCTGGAGCCATGGCGTGGTTTGTTTTGAACTTGTAATATTCGGACGATAATATTTTTGTAAAGTTCCGAATGTACGATGGCCCAAAAATCAGAATTTGGAAAAACTTATACTTTTCAAATTTTGTCTTTGAAATAATCGGAAGTTAAATTAGTTACCAACACTTCCGAATATGGGCTGTCTAACCTTCAATATTGGCCTTTGGAACCATCTGGAGCCATGGCGTGGTTTGTTTTGAACTTGTAATATTCGGAGGATAATATTTTTGTAAAGTTCCGAATGTACGATGGCCCAAAAACCAGAATTTGGAAAAACTTATACTTTTCAAATTTTGTCTTTGAAATAATCGGAAGTTAAATTAGTTACCAAAACGTCCGAATATGGGATGTCTAACCTTCAATATTGGCCCTTGGAACCACCTGGACCCATGGCGTGGTTTGTTTTGAACTTGTAATATTTGGACGATAATATTTTTGTAAAGTTCCGAATGTACGATGGCCCAAAAATCAGAATTTGGAAAAACTTATACTTTTCAAATTTTGTCTTTGAAATAATCGGAAGTTAAATTAGTTACCAAAACTTCCGAATATACCACACAAATCATTGTCATTTGAACTTGTCTAACTTAGTTACCCAAACAAATTTCCGAATGTACAAAAAAAATCATTGTCATTTATCTGCTCTTCTTTACTTTACGACCGTGACTACCTCCCAGTCCTGCACGACCACGGGTTTGAGCACCTTCAGTTGGAGCAGCTTCAGCGCTCGATGAAGCTCGAGTTCTTTTACCCGTCTTTGATATACTGCCACCTTGGGCGGATGCCTCTTCGTTACTTTCTCCCCAAACTGGGAAGCATAATCTTCGTTATCCATATTATCAACTAGATCTCTAGCCTCTTTGATCTTCTCAGCTGGCATGGGATCTCCGCTCTTCAGGCATGCAGTTAACATTTTGGAAACACGCTTGAACCTATTCACCTGTTTTTATACGTAATGACATAACATCAAACGGTAATTACCTAAGATTTATAGGAATAATATAAAATGAACAAAAATATAAGAACACGCACCAGTCTATCATAACCAGCTGGTTTGTCTTTGATGATACAATTATAACTTGAACCCGCCGCAGTAGTGTTGGATTTGATTTCACGGATAACCAAAGGATGTGATACCTTGTTATACCAACTCATCTAGTCTGGAGAATTTTCATCACCTCGGGTGGTTCGTCTACCAGTGTCGATAATGAAGTCATTCCTCTTATCCCAGTTATCAAGAACAGTAGGTGGGCCTGTGTGAACAATCGTGAGATTGTCACCACTAGAAGAACACAACTCCAACTCCAATTTGTAGTAATCCCCCATTTTCTCCAGAGGTTGATGTTGTATATACCCGTGTTGTCGCATCACCCTAGAGGGGTTATACATCACATATCCTGAGGGGTGCCACAATGGTCCAAAATAAAGGGACAAGTCCGACCGAACATTTATATGCCCACTGACTCGATCTTCCTTGTATGGATCAAAACATACGTCCGAGGCCTTCAATTGGTCCAAAATCTCCCTCATGCGAATCAACTGCTGCTCCTTTGTCCTAGAACGGTTGTCTTCAAATATATACTTTGTTCCTCTAGGAGTACCTTTGCACCACCCCGGGTTCTCTCCGGCCAACTTCAGGATAGGGAAGTGGTCATAGATCCATGCCTATATACATAAGAAACCAAGTTTTAGTAAATAGATTGTGTATATTCGGTAGTAATTTCCAAACATTATTTCCGATTATATATAATCGGAAATAAAACTGAGTACCTATCCACCGAATACCCAACATTCGGAAATAGATATGGATCATTTCCTAACGAATATGCGTCATTTGGAGTTCAGTAACCTATAGTTTTTCTGGCCTGTATATTCGGTAGTAATATCAAAAGAATATTTTCGATTATATATAATCGGAAATAAAACTAAGTACCTAGCCACCGAATAACAAACATTCGGAAAATTAGATGGATCATGTCCTACCGAATATGCGTCATTTGGAGTTCAGTAACCTCTAGTTTTTCTGTCCTGTATATTCGGTAGTAATATCAAAAACATATTTCCGATTATATATAATCGAAAATAAAACTAAGTACCTAGCCACCGAATAACAAACATTCGGAAAATTAGATGGATCATGTCCTACCGAATATGCGTCATTTGGAGTTCAGTAACCTATAGTTTTTCTGGCCTGTATATTCGGTTCTAATATCAAAAGAATATTTCCGATTATATATAATAGGGAAAACAATTAAGTACCTAGCCACCGAATAATTATCAAATCTTTCTCCCGAATACTGTTGATGTTCTTAAAAAATGAAGAACACGACTACATTCGGAAATAAATGAACATGAATATCGTCCGAATCTGGATAAATAACCGAAAACCCTAGAAAATTTTTTTCTCCATTCGACGAATTAAAGCGAAATAAACCCCAAAAATGATAGATTCTTACCTAATTGGGGCCATTTGAAGTTGACAAAGTGTTTGACTATCGGAATCACCACCACCGACTACATTGCCGGGTACGCGTTCTTCGCGTTCTTCTTCATTTGCAGCAAAAATTTCTTTATTTCTTGCTAAAATCCCAATATTAGGATCGATACCCCGAGCAACATTTTTGGTTCTAGGTCTGTGGGTTTCATTTCTCTTATCCATTGTTTTATAAACGAATCGACGATGTTTTGATTTTACGATTCGCGGCGATGTTTCAGTTGAACGAGGAAATTTTTTTTTTCTTCCACAATCGGAAGATAATAGGAAACTGGAAGAAGAAGAGTTGAAATGAGTAGAATTGTTTTTGATTTGGTTTTTATACAGTTTTACCAGAAGGGCATTTATGTAACTTCAATATCATATAGGGTACCCCTTAACTAGAGTCTTTGGCTGGGTATAAATTGATGGCCCCTAAATCCTTTCGGGTGGCCCCTAAAAACGCCAGGCTTAATATTCTCTTTTTAACTCTTTTATTCACCATAATTCTTTTTTTTCTTTTTTTTCCTTGCTTGCCGTAGTGTAAGTTGTGCGAGGCTCGGACCGACGTAAAACCTATGTTCGACTCTTAGAAGATATTCTCTAGTCGATCCGGTACTTGCTATTGGAAAAGACTTTGGATTTGGAATTTTTTTTCCCTATTATATCTGTAATTTTTTCACTTAATTATTCTTTAATTCATAAAAAATATTTAATAAAATCCAAACCAAATATGTTTTGAATATCACGAAAACTGAGCTTTGTATGTCACTATTTAGACGGAAACTGAGTTTTCATGTCACTGTCGGGATGGAAACTCATTTTCCTTTTACATAAGTTAAGAAATGCGACCCTCCCATAGTGGTTGTTTTTTTTGGTTTCCTTTGGCTTAGCTATAGCCAATTAAAATGTCTAACCATAGTGCCTTGGCTTTGGTAACTTTCCTTTTTGTCGAAAAATGGAGAAGAATAAGATGGGGCAGGAATGGCCGATTAAGGTTTTCTGGTTTGCTCCATATACACAGCACAAAAGTACTGTTGTCGGCTACAATATCATTAAAAAAAACCCATTTTAGTGTTTCAAATGTTATCGGTTTAATTTTGGAAGTGCTTTTCGTCTTCATAGACCCTTTAGGCTATTGTTTGATGGACCTGATGCTTACGGTAACTTTAATGGGTGAACCAAAATAACTACGGGCAAACGGAGCCAGCTACATATAACAATGCTCCTCTACATGGTGACGTGCATTAGCTAGACTCACTGACTCAGTAGTGGTCGCCGAGGGTATAGTCAGCAGGGTGCAGAGGTAATACGTGTTTGTGAAATAGAAGTATGGTTCTCTCTTTTGTACCAGAAATGATGCAACAATGAAACTAGTGCTCATGTAGTCTTCTTCTCCTTTTATCAGGAGCTTCAATTTTGGCCGTCCCTGTAGGTATGCCACACAAGTTACTTAGGTTCCCTGTAGAAGATGGTACACAAATATAAACTAAACTAAAATCGATACTCAGGGAATCAAAATATTGAGATGTCGAAGAAAATTGAAACACGATAAGCCAAATTAGAGTGCAAGATGAAAGGATGAAGAATTGTTTCTGTAAAAGCAAAGAAATGATAAACTGGATGAGTTGATTGCATACCTAAAAAATGGATTCATTCAAGCACATGTATCAATGTTTTATTAAAGACTTACACAGTATGCCTTGGCAATGTTTTGCATGTATATATTCTCTCAAAGGCCCTGGCTGCAACGAAACTGAAATGGTAAATACCTAAATATTGTAAAAACAAAAAGAAAGAAACAAAAAATGTTCTCGCTTCCATGAGTTAACTATATTACAATTTACCTCCAAAAACTTTAGTTAGATATTCTTAGGCAATCTTTTTTTGTTTTTGTTTTGAAGCATATATTTGTTTATGGAAAATCAAGATACAAGTTCATGTGAGTATGTGTTACCTAACCTTTAGAGTCATGGGAAATAATTTGGTTAATAAAATGTGGAATTGCCTGGTTCTAAATTTTGGTTGATAGATTTCCTGTTTGATTTTCATCTGTTGCATGATTTTCTAAACCATTTGCTACCAGATTGCCTTCTCTTTTTCTCTTTGATTTCGGCGTGTTCTAGTTTTGTTGTAGTCTTGTACGAGACCTAAGTCAATCCAAATGTCAAATGAATGTTTTCATTTTTCATAGCCAGGGACGGTTCGTATTAGCGTGTTAGTAGGTATGATCAGATATGTCTAATTTGAAAGGAATCAAAATCGCAATTTGCACTGGTGTTATAAGGTGACGTCCCTGAGAAAGTAAGAAGAATAGAGGTGTGCTTGTATAAAAAATGTGGACTTTCAAATGGCCAAGTACTTTTTCCAAGAACCATTTTTTAGAGACCATGGTTTGTTTTTTTTGGGACCATGGTCTTATTAGGCCAACCTCCCTATATTTATATGGTTGTCCTAAAGTTAGGTAAATACACATTTCCCATTTACTTTAATTTAAATCAAAACTAACCTAATAATTACTCTCTCCGTTTCTAAAAAATAGGTAAGTTTCTTTTTGGGTATGTCAAAAAAATAGACTTGTTTCCATATGTGGAAAGTCAAATGTTATGATTTTACTACTACAACCATAAAGGGACCACTTCTCTCTCTCAATTTTCTCTCCTATTACAAAAATGGGACCACTTCTCTCTCCTCTTTCTCTAATAACAAATGAGTGGGGACCAAAAGATAAATTAGGAAAAAACATTGAAAAGTGGCTCAAATGATTAGTTTTCTTAATTTTTGTGAAAACCAAACAAGCCTATTTTTTTAGAAACGGAGGGAGTATATAAATCTAATCATATGTATCTAATCTAAATGAATTTATTAACCAAAATCAAAAACAAAAACAAGGGGGAATCGAAATTTTTTAGTTTTAAAAAAAAATTATTCTCTTCTTCTTCTTTCTTTCCTTGATGTTCCTCGTTCGATTGAAAAATGAGTATTAACCATCAAAATGAGTTGAAAATGGAAGTTGCAGAGAGAAGTTTGGCTAGGAATTATGTGAAAAACTTTGTCGAATTAACCGAACCTAATGGAAATGATGAACATGAAGAACAGTTTGGCTATTTCGCAAAAATAATTCCTAACCGAACCTTAGTTCGGTTACGTCGCAAAAAAGATTTCCCAATCGAACCATAATAGTTCGGTTAGTTGCAAAAAAACATTTCCCAACCGAACCCTAGTAGTTGAGTTAGTTGCAAAAACTATTTCCCAACCAAAGTTTAGTTCGGTCATTTCGCAAAATATTTCCCAACAGAACATAGTTCGGTTACGTAGCAAAAAACATTTCCCAACCGAACTAGTTAATTATGTTAAGGGGTAATTTTATTTAACCTAGTGATACAACTTTTTTTTTTTTTGGTTATTTAGTTTTTTTTTTTTTTTTGATTTAATGTTGCACTAATCACTAATTATGTTAACCTAATGATACAACCAATCATTACACTAACTTAATTGAAATGGGTACTTTTGGTATTAATATAAATATTTAAATAAGAGGTAACCTAAATTTACTTCTAATGTCTTACCTAAAATAAAACAATGATCCCAAAGAAAAGGATGGTCCCAAAAACTCTTTTCCAAAGTATGAAATCTAGTGCTCATTTAGTCCTATTCTCCTTTTATCATGAGTTTCGATTTTGGGCGTCTTTCCTTCATAAAGAAGTGTACAAATGACATTCCATTCCGGTATTCGTTTGAATCATTTCCCACACCAGTAGTGTGATTGGCCTTACTCGTTTAATTATTGTTCCTCGTGTAACTTTGATGTGTTATATGAGGAACAATAGTTAAAACAAATTACTTAAGTCCTTGTTATATAAGTTATGGTCGAAAACAAAAGAAAAAGATAAAAACAAGATATAAAGGGAACCGAAACTGATGTATATCCAAATAAATGAATACTGAAATGTTGGAGAAAATTGAAATGATAAGAATTAAGCCGTATAAATCCTTGAGCAAGGAATATTATCCTATGAGTGACGTTTGACTTCCAAGCTGTTTTTAATGCTAGCCGCTAAAAATTGAGGAAACAAGATGAGGTCGTTAGGGTGGTGGTTTTCAGGCTCGGTCCATATAGACAACATATAAGTACAGTTGTCGGGTACGATTTCATTAAAAAGAAAATTTGGAAATTCCCTGGAGTCCTGACCACAATCAAGATTTCACCATACCCATTTGTTTAAATTTTGTTTCATCTTCATTATCCAAATTAATCAAAAATAAATAAAACTCTTTGGGCCGTTGTTGATGGGCCTAAGGCTTACGGTAACTTTGATGATAAACTAAGTAACTACTGGCAAACAGGACCAGCTACAAAGCCTGCAATTCTCAATTACATTTTTTTTCTTTTTCTTTTGATTTGGGGATTCAACTCAGAATATGGGTGGTGATATATAGAGTGGTCAGCAAGGCCATGATTAACAGCCATTACGACGAACGAGACCATTACAATATCGTCATTGTCAAATCCCCCAACAGTGAGGTGCATTAGCTAGACTCAACAGTGGTCACTGAGGGTATAATCAGTGGGGTACAATACATGTTAGTGAAACGGAAGTATGGTTCTCTCACTTGAATCATGTTTGAGGCTCCTCTTTTACTAAAGCATTTAACCTTATTGACATTTCAGAAAAACTGTTTTTTTGGCCATCTAAGAATGTTGATCAAATGACTGCATATTATTTACGGTTTCTTTTAACCCCTTCAATTTAAAAGAGCATGTTTTCTGTGGCATTGAGTTCACTGAAAGCGATTCCGAACCAGCTTTAGTGTTAAAGCTGACCTTGGCCAAGACAATAAAAACTTAGGCACACAATTGTTGAAGAATCTATCAGAAGTGTGTTTGTATAGCAAAACTGATACCCATCTTTTAGCGACCGTGGTTTTATATATGTGTGATCACTCAATTATTGTCTCTCATATATAACTTTGATATGCTGTTGTATAAGTGATGGCCTAAGTTAATAAACTGAGAAGGGGGCAAAAGAAAATAATATAAACTGAAATCGACGTTATGATAAATAATTGAAATGTCGGAGAAAATTGAAACACAAAAGGCCAAATAATAAACAATGAGAGATAAAAGAGACGAAGAGTTGTTACCGCAAAAACAAAGGGACGACGAAGTAAATAATACTTTGGCAACCTAATAGTTTCTTAAACTCTCGGACTTAAATTTGGGGTTTCATTTCAGCCGGGCCATTGTTAGCACCATCTGGAAAGAAATGATCTGTAGAAGATTTGAAGAATGGTTTCTTTACGAAATAGACGATGATTTTATCTATCTTGCGAAGCCTTTAGTATTAGCTTGCGCTGCTCTAGCTGGAAATTGGGTTCATTTGAACTTTTCAAATACAATAATATGTAACTGGGATTCAATGTTCTTGTGAGTTTTGTGTCCTGGTTGCTTGTCTTTTTGTTCTACCACGGGTGGATTTCTCCGTAGAGTGTACAACCTTTCCTTTTTTAATAAATCTTCTGTTTCTATCAAAAATAAAAATAAAAAAACAATACTTGGGCGAGCTTATGCATTGGGTTTGTGGGCCTGTGGAAGATTTGTTTTGACCTTGTGCATGTATCAACCAAGAGCTATCTATCAATTTTGGCAAAAAATATTTTTATTCTTTTCTGAAATTTTTCTAGCATCCATTTTTCGGAGAATTTCTTTTTCTCGTTTATCTGGATTCATTTTACAAGAATCCAATCCAATTTTATAATCACAATTCAGTCTGACAAGGGATGAGATGAAATGATACCTTTCGACAACAAAGCTTAAGAGAGAAACGGGAAGCAAAAGCAAAAGGAACTGAATCCATTTTAGAGATCCCATTTGATTTGGTATTATTGCACCTCCAAAAGACCCTAGAACCTTTTTTGAAAAAATATAATATATTTTTTGCGATAAAGTAAAATCCAGTTCCAATTTGGGCCAATTATATTTAAGAATTATTAATTTTGTTCATCCCACTAAGTCAAGCCCATCGTCAAACCGTTGCTGAGGTGACAACGACATGGCTTGACTTTTCTCTTTTCCATGTTTTCTTCTCTTACGTTTTTGATGTTGTTGTGCAAAAATCCTGTGCTATCGCTCCCTTTCCATAGAAGAACTAAGAACTTAAAAACCGTCGAGGAAGAAGAATGATGACCATGAAGTAATTTGATCAGGTATATCAGCAATCTATTGGTGTTGTCTGCAATTTAGAGTTTAGACTGGCCGAAATCAAATATGCTCATTCAAATACTGGATGACTCTGATGACCCAGTTACACAATTGCTTATCAAAGAGGAAGTTCAGAAGTGTCAGCAGGAGGGCGCGCGCATTGTCTACAGGCATCGTTGCTTAGAGATGGGTAAAAAGCTGGGAATTTGAAATCTGCCATGAATTGTAGTTATGTCAAGGTTTAAGAATTTGTTGTCATCGATCTTTGATGCTTATTATCCACCTAACCCAATTTTTTTTTGAAGAAGACAGTACCTCAAAAAAAATAATTAGGGTTTATAAATCTTATCCATTTTGTACATAAGTTTTGTACATGGAGAACTTTCTGGACATGTTGAGAATGTTTTCGCCTGCATTTGGAATACCTCAACCATGGACACATTTCGCAAATGATGCACCAACGTATCAGGTTACCTACTTATATTGAGGCGAGACTTTGCAGCACAATATGATCCGCTACAAACAAATTTAGCGACAGATTTATCCAAAGGAAAACTAGTTCTGCTGGGAAGTCTGAAATCTAATGTTTTATATATTTTATCATCTTGGTTTTTAATCACAGACCTCTTTTTTGATTGAATACGCGATTTTATTGATTAACAACTCCAAGAATTCAAAGCTTTATAATAGACTGCTAATGAAACAACCAAAAAGAATCAACACAAAAATACTCCTAATTACAAAACCACAAGTATCAGGCATTTTAACTCTGACATGAGAATTGGATCTTCCCATTCCAACAGCTCTAACACCTGTACAGAGACTTGATCCTTGCTGAAGGCCCAAAGGGTCAGTAGCAAAGTTTACCTTCCTGAACTCCAAGGACCTTGTAACTTGTTCTCGCCTTGAACACCAATTCAAACCCATCTAGTGAAAACTCTGGAAGCTCCAAGACAAGTAAACATGCCTTCTGAACCTTCATTCTTTAATTCATCTCATGCACTATTAAAGTGAAAGACAAGACATCAACACTCTATTCATATGCTTCACGACGATAGACATCAGGTGCCATGTATCGATCTTCAAATAAGAAGTGCCAGAAAGACTTGTAATTTTAAATTACTAAAAGTGAGCAAATTACTTGCAATGAGATAAAAGTGGAAATAAAGCGATCTCACATGAACCGGTCCCTCCAGTCTTTTTGTAACCAGAATGATCTTTCTCCAGTGCGATCTTGCTCAAAGAGTTGAAACACAAGATATGGTCTTCCACAGTTATTCTGTGAAGATTAGATGTTTATTTATAGCAATATTCAGTTCCACGTAATCTGGATCTGTGGTAAACATAAAAGACTGAGTTACATGCATATCTACAGTTCAATAAAGACCGTAGGACTAGGGCCTAAGACTGGTTCTTAACCATCTGTCCGTGAAATACTCTCAGCAGTATCACCTGCGTTAACACCACCCCTCAAGTTGTACAGGAGTTGACGGATGTGCAACTTGGATCAGAGAATATGAAATCGTGGAGAAGCTAGTCATTTGGTAAAAATATCGGCCAGTTGATCCCGAGAGCTGATAAATTGAACTCGTAACTGCTTGCTAGCAACTCTTTCTCTTACAAAATGATAGTCGATTTCGATATGCTTTGTTCTGGCATGGAACACAGGATTAGCAGTAAGATATGTAGCCCCCAAATTATCACACCATAAAACTGGTGTTGAAGTTGAGACACACAGTTCATTTAATAAGGACCGTATCCACATGAGTTCAGAAGTCGCAATGGCTACACCACTGTACTCCGCTTCAGTGCTGGATTTCGACACCGTCTTTTGTTTACGTGCAATCCAAGAGATCAAATTACCACCAAAGTAGACACAAAAACCACTAGTCGATCTTCGATCATGTAGACAACCAGCCCAATCCGCATCTGAATAAGCTTGGAGGGTGAAATCACTTGTTGGATGAAGATGTAGTCCATAATCTATGGTGGACTTCAAGTAACGTAAAATTCGTTTCACACTATCCCAATGCTCTATATAAGGGTTATGCATATATTGACATACCTTGTTAACCGCCACTGAGATATCCGGCCTAGTAAGATGAAGGTATTGAAGAGCCCCTACGACACTGCGATATAATGTAGGATTGGACATTTTCTCTGTGCCTTGGAGTTGGAACTTTGTACTCGGAGATAACGGTGTAGAAACAAGTTTAGCCCCATCAAGTTTAGTTCTTTTAAGTAAATCTGCCACATACTTTCTCTGCGTGAGAATAAGATTTCCAGGAGTACGAAGGACTTCAATTCCCAGGAAATAATGCAAGTTACCCATATCCTTAATAGAAAATTCTGCACCAAGATCATGTATTAGCTGTGAAATGGAATGACTGTTGGACCCAGTGACGATAATGTCATCGACATAGACGAGCACATATGTAATGGAAGCTTTCTCCTGGAGAACAAATAGAGAACTATCAACTACTGAGCCCTTAAATCCAAGCTGTAACAAGTAAGAACTCAATCTTGAAAACCAAGCCCGAGGGGCTTGCTTAAGTCCATACAAGGATTTGTGGAGTTTACACACATGTGTAGGATAGTTGGGATCCAAAAACCCTGGTGGTTGTGTCATATAAACATTTTCTTTTAGTTCACCATGTAGAAACGCGTTTTCTACATCAAGTTGTTTCAATGGCCAGTTCTTCATAACTGCTATAGATAAAACTAGCCGGATTGTGCATGGCTTAACCACTGGACTGTATGTTTCCCCATAATCAACACCTTCTTGTTGATGAAACCCTTTCGCCACAAGCATGGCCTTGTAACGATCAATGCTGCCATCAGAACGTTGCTTCACTCGAAACACCCACTTCGAGCCAACTACGTTCATGCCTGGTTCGAATTTCACAAGAGAGTATGTTCCATTTATAATAAGAGAGTTAATTTGATCATGCATGGCACCTCTCCAATGCGCAAACTTAGAGGCCTCAGTATAGCAGGTTGGCTCCATGTAGTCCATATTCGGTAAAGGATGCTTGCTGGCTGTTAAGCATAATTTTTTGAACTGGCTTAACAATTCCATATTTTGCTCGTGTATGCATTTGATGCACTGTCTGTGTGTTTATAGACTGAACTGTCTCAGCAGTATCGACTAGAGAAAGTGGCGCAACTGAATCTCTTGATGACGTCGTAGTCGGGGTGGATTGTTGGACAAAAGCTGCGTCAGCAGCACTAGTCATTGGTGCTGAATTCTCTTCAGTAGCGCCAGCTGACCTAGCATCAGGTATATTAATATTGCCAGTATGCAGTTCCTGATTTCCAGAGGTCAGGACATTTCGAAAGGGAGATTTCAGAAAGAGACTTGTATCAGAAGGTACACTTACAGACTCTTGTTGAGGCGTCAGCTGCTGCGTAGACTTGAATGGGAATGTCTCTTCCTCAAAACGAACATGACGGCTTATATAAATGCTGCCACTTTCTCTATGAAAGCACATATATCCCTTATGAGCATTGTTATATCCAATAAAGACACATGATATCGATCGTGGTTCTAGTTTGTTGGAATTATAGGGCCTTAAACAAGGATAAGATAAACACCCAAAAACTTTAAGGAAGGAGTAATCAGGAGCTTTGTTAAATAACAGTTCAAGAGGAGTTGTAGTTATGGTTTGAGATTTTGGTAATCGATTAATCAAGAAGCATGCAGTGGAAAAGGCATCGGACCAGAATGTATAAGGCATTGATGCATGGAAAAGTAGAGCTAAACCGGATTCAGTTACATGACGGATACGTCGCTCAGCCATGCCATTTTGAGCCGACGTATGTGGACAAGTGAATCTATGTTGAATGCCAGAGGCATTTAGATATGAGGTGAACTTTTTATACTCTAAGGCATTGTCAGTCTGGAAGACTTTGATCCTATGATTAGTTAAATTTTCAACCTGTTTTCGAAACTGTATGAATATTGACAAGGCCTCAGAACGTTGCACCAAAGGGAAAATCCAAGTATAATGGGAATATGCATCCATAATCAACATATAATAACGAAAACCGGATCGAGACAATTTAGGAGAGACCCAAATATCTGATACAAGTAAACTCAAAGGTGTTGCATAAGTAGTTTTGCTAAGAGAAAAAGGAAGACGCTTGCTTTTGCTAACATGACAGGAATGACAGTAGTCAAAAGGCTTATTTGAAACAGGTAAAGAGAATCTACCACAAATACTAGACACTGTTCTCATCATGGGATGTCCAAGACGTTGGTGCCATAGTGGCAGTGAAGTTGCAACATGAGCTTGGGGTTTATTTGCAGTGCTTAATCCGTCCAAGCCCTCAAAAACATAGAGACCATTCCTATTCAGTCCTCGCAGCAGCATTGTTCCCGTTAACTTGTCCTTCACCAGAAAATAAGAAGTGTGAAACTCAAAGAAGACATTATTATCCTTGCAAAATTGTGAGACTGATAACAGATTTCTTTTTATCTGTGGAACATGGAAGATATTATTTAAGGAAAATAGTCTGGAGTTGTATGTGAAAGTAGCATTACCGACATGAGATATATGAATGCTATTTCCATTACCAACTTGAATCTGTTCAGGGCCATCATATTCATGAGGAATAGTCAAGTTCCTCAAGTCACCTGTGAGATGATGAGTCGCTCCAGAGTCTGTCACCCAGTTTGCATGTTGGTCCGAACCAGGTAGAGCAATATAGGCAGCAGCAGGTTTGCGTTTGTTGTTTGAGAGTTTATCATACCTGAACCAGCATCTGTCTGCCTGGTGGTTATCCTTTTTGCATATTTGACATGGCTGTGCAAATGTTCTAGGGTTCTGAGATCGCTGTTGCGGTTGATTATTGGAAGGGTAGCCCTGGTTCCGCTGGCCATATGCACGTGAGTTGTTTTTGAAGTTGTTTGACGAAATGGAAGCAGCGACGTTAACAACTGGCTGCTGAATCATAGCCAGTTGTTGTTCCATGCGCAGATCAAACGTGAGAAGGTGAGAGTAAAAAGCTTCCATATCAATCTCCTCTACAGTGCTTAATACTGTAACAATGGGATCGTAGGCTTGATTCAAGCCATTGCTAATAGACTGCATTTTTTCATCGTTGGATACTTCATATCCAGTTGCTGCAAGCTGATCAAAGAGGTTTTTAGCTTCATTCAAATATGTTTTCAAAGACTTATTACCTTTGTTCATTGAATGGAGTTGTTTTTTGAGACTCATCTTGTGAGCCCGTGTTTTTGGAGCAAAGTAACTTTCAAGTTTGTCCCAAACTTGTTTAGCTGTGTCCAATCCCCTCACATGACACAACACCTCAGGCGTGAGTGTTGAGTTTAACCACCCAACCAGTAATGAATCCTGAGCTTCATACTCTTCATACAGTGGGTTAACTTCATCTGAATCTGGAAGGGTTTGAGGAGGAATTTCTTTTGTTCCATCTATGAAACCAGCCAGGCCATAACCTTTCAATATAGGTTTGAATTGTGTTTTCCATAAAGAGTGATTTGTTTCTGTGAGTTTGAGAGTAACTAGATGATGGATCTGTATATTTCTTAGCTGTGCAGCCATGGTTTTTGTTTTGTTTTTGGTATTTTTTTTTTTTTGTGAAAGGAAAGCGTGTGTTGGATCGAGGTTGATACCAAGTTGAAACACAAGATATGGTAGAATATCTTCCACAGTTATTCTGTGAAGATTAGATGTTTATTTATAGCAATATTCAGTTCCACATAATCTGGATCTGTGGTAAACATAAAAGACTGAGTTACATGCATATCTACAGTTCAATAAAGACCGTAGGACTAGGGCCTAAGACTGGTTCTTAACCATCTGTCCGTGAAATACTCTCAGCAGTATCACCTGCGTTAACACAAAGCATAATCAGTAACTTTTAAGGTTGCCCTGCTTCGTCTTGCAAGACATTTCTGTACAGGTAGTAAGCAATATTATTTGTTTCCTTGATAATTAATCAAACAGGAAAACTTATACTGAAGTCAAATTCCTAACCAAAATGATCTCGCTTACAATACCTCGAACTCGGAGTCAAATCCCTGTGTATTAGCACATGTGACTTATGCTTGAAAATGTGAAATTAATTGTCCGATAAGAGTTGATGAATCCATGTCCACCTCGTTGCAATCAATCGCATAGCAATTAGCATGGCATATGTTATTCTAGTCTCTATCCCATGCAAAACAATGAGAAGTATTTACTAAATCAACGAGAAATGTTGCGAGTTTTATGCCTTCATTTAAATTCAAAGTCATAATGCTTAATTTTCACGGTATGTTCCATTAATAACCAATGAAAAACACACATAAAAGTTCGACAGGGTTAAACAAAGTACCTGGTCTATCCATTTCTTGCTAGATGTATCTTACAGATTTTCTCGTGGCCAAAGCTTGGAGCATCTGAGAGTGGCTGCAGAGACGTAGTTATCGCATTAAGATTTCTTTTTATCAATTCAGATATGACATACTGACTCAAGAAAAACTTACAATACGAACACATCAACTCCGTGGTCGATAAGCAAATCAACAATTTCAGTACAACCATCACAAGAAGCTAAATGAAGTGTTGTTCTTTTACCATAATCATCTAATTCTGGTGATTAACACCATATTTATCATTTTTTGCATTCAATCTAAACAAAAAAGAAAAAAATACCCAAAGTTGCAAATACATCAGATGTTGTTGTCCATCCCCAATTTCATTGTTTAAAATTCTACAATTAATTTCTAAGGTTTTAGAGGAACAAAACTAAAAATTCAAAAAAATCAATAGCATAATCCAAATCCTAATATACTCGGAAACGAAACCGCCGAGAGGAGCATACAACTTATTGGATTGATCCTTTACTTTGAACATTTTTTCAGCCAAAAACTGGATGAGAGAAGAGACTTTCTATTGTTTTTAAGAAACTCAAAAACTCAAATCATAACATCAAAATCGTAAGAACAGCGAAAAGAAAATAGTCAAGCGAGGTCGTTGCCACCTCAGCAGTGGGTTTGATTGTGGGATTGACATAGTGGGATGAATAGAATTATTGTTTAAGAATAAACTCCATATTGGAACAAGTCATAATTTTTTCCGCTCCTGTCTTAAAAAACCTAACTCCATATAAGAATGGTTGACAGTATAATATAAATATTATATGTCTTGTAATACATCAAAATTTAAGATGAATAGATTCTTACGACCATTTTACATGATCATTTTGTTTAAAAGTGGATTCTTTGCTTTTTTGTGCAGAACTTAATACAAATCCCAATCACTCATATGATTTCATTTGTTAATTTTGGGTTGTCGAAGTTGAGTTTTATGTGGATAGATTTCATATATACTGTACATACATGTAAAATAAAATCCTCATTTAAGTAGTATTTATATTTACATAGATACATTTTTGTGTTTCCTATGTATATGTATGCATTTCCAAAATACATGTATAAAATTTCTGCTTTCGGTCTATTCAAGGTAGACCTCCATATAAGAATAACCCCCATATAAAAATATTTTTTGTGGTCCCTAGAATATTCTTATACAGAGGTTTTACTGTAGTTCTTTCGAACAAAATTAAGACCCCCCTGGACACATTATTGGGGGATATCACCCCGTGAATTTGCAGTGGGCCCTGGTTTGTGGGACCCATGCATTATTGTGTTTGTGCGGTTTTAATTTTGTCTAAAATCTCGGTTCATTAAGAATTTTTGAAAATTTTATTCTTTTCTTTTCAATTTCAATTTTTTTCTTCAAAATATTAAAACTGTTTTTTATTAAAATTATATTTAAATAAAATATTAATTAACAACTAATATATTTCAACCAAAGCTGTGTGCGAATCTTAATTTGGAGATTTTCAATTTCATTTGTTTATTATTATTCTTTTAATAAAATTTAATTTAAAATTTAAAATACATAATTATAATTATGAGAGGCCAAGCAAACAACTGGAAGCCGAACAACAATATGAGCTCCCATTCTCCTCTAAATCGCAACACCTAGTCTATGAAGCAAAATTTTAACCACTTTGAAATTAAAATCATGCCTAGCTAAAACATTCGTAAGTCGTTTTGAGAAAATCAAAGTCTGTTTCACTTTTTTCTTACATGAGTAACACATGGCAAAGACCTAAATCAAGTCAGATGTTAAATGTCAATTAAAATTGGTTTTCAACTTACACCATGTTTGTTTACTCTCGACTGATTCAGAAATATGTGAGTCACCAATTTAATTCCATGAGTCAGGAGTATTTTGTTATCTAACTTAAACGGGTTCGAGTTAGGGTTAGATCAGATTGAATCAGATCCAATTCAAAATAGTAAACAAACGGTCTGACTGCTGATTAGCGCGAGTCAGACGTTGATTCAGATTAGACACCGAGTCAACTGCAAACAAATATGGTCAACCTGTAGAGCCGCGAATTATTTGTGCAAATGTAAATCATTTTGGACACGTGTCACACACCCTTAAATGATGTGTCATTAATTTCAGGTGTCAACGTGGCCCTTTCCATTGCAGACTACTGCAGCTCCACGAAAACCAGGCTATAATTTCAGGTGTCAACGTGGCCCTTCCCATTGCAGACTACTGCAGCTCCACGAAAACCAGGCTATACGTTGAGTTCATATCACTTCGGCTATAGGCTAATAATGGATAGGTAACATGCCGTGTTACGAGAATATTAGGGCTTGCGAGCTAAAGCTGTTATATATATATATGGAAGTACCAAGAATTGTGTGTCAAGAAATATCTATCGTTATTCGTTAAACCCTAGAGTAGAGCTTTATAAGCAAGGTGTGATGCAACATACGTTCTGTTTAGTCAGTTAATTTTTTTTTTCTCCAATATGGGGTTATCTGCAATACTAATACTATCACATTCACGAAGTACAAAAGTAACATTCTCAGATGAATACCACCGAAAGGCAGTGAGGTTCCAACCCAGCGTCGAGCGAAACGGGTACTTGTAATATTATGTTGAATTCTCTTGTGAAAGAGAAAGAAACGAAAAATAGGGAGAAGAATCAAAGAGAGATTTCTATTAATGTGTACAATATACAAATATTAGAGTATCTATTTATAGGGCTACACATAAGGGTATCTCACTAATAAACGAGATTTTTCCTAGATATTATTAACATAATTACACGTTTATAATACTCCTCCTGATAACGTTGTGTCTAAGCTAATTGCCTCGTTAAAACCTTGTCAGGAAATCCCCAAAGGGAAAAAAGCTTATCGAAGGGAAAATAGTACAATTGTGAGTAAACCTAGAACGGACATGGACGTGCATATGTTGCCTCATTAAAACCTTGACAAGGAAAACCCAGTGGAAAAAAACCTTGACGAAGGAAAAAGAGTACAACGTGATAGTCCAGTAAAATACCTTTTACTATGATGCTCCCCATGATAAGTACTTCAATTAAATCTTGGCTTGGAAATATTCGAATCGACACTTCCCAATTTTGATAAACGAATTTGTTGAATACTGGAGATAACAATGCTTTCGTGAGAAATCTGTCAGTTGATGAAGTCTTCTTTTATGTTAGTCTTCTAATAGTAGTGTTCTCGAGTCTTCATGTTTCTTTCAATACATTAAGTACTTATGTTTTGGATTGCTAATTTTTTGGAGATGATTTGCAGAAATAGTTGATGTAGTTTCTTCAACAAAGTGCCAAGATATGAATACCTTATCATACGTGAACAAAAATCGTATTTGTGAGAAGAAAATCCAAATTCTTAGGAGTTTAATCAAATGTGGACATCCATTAAACAACCAAAATTGATACAACTCCCCCTTGGATGACCATCATGCTGAATTAAATTGCCTCATTAAAACCCAATAGGAAAAAATTTGGACGAACGAAAAAGAGCACAAATATCAACATTTTGAAAACAAATTAAGGTTAAACGTCAACGAGATATTGCCTCGTTAAAACCTTATCAGAAAAATCATTTGTGACAAAACCTGAATGAAGGAAAAAGAGTACAAATGTAACAAAAATGTGGATGCTAACCCAATATTATGAAGTTTTACATTAGACAAGCATCAAGAAAATAACTCTAATCTGTCTCAAAGAAGAGTTTAAGCTAGCATAATTCTAACTGCATATTTAAGGGAAAAAGAATAGAATATATGTTGCTAAAACGTGGATTTTTGTGTTTTTAACGACTCCTCAAGAGACCTATATATAAAACTGACATCATCAACTAATTAATCCGGATTCTTGGTTTCATACCAAATTACTAAAAACACATATATAAAGGATTGTTAGACCTGCTATAATAGAGTCAGGTGGCTTCCAGGATATAATTTGAATCCTTTAAGGATTACAAATTCGAATATGTTCCTCGAGCATGTTTCTTGTGTGAATACAATACAAATCCTTCAAGACTACCACGCGAAATGCATTATATAGGAGAACAAAATTTATTGAATCAATCATAGGGTTTGAGAAAAAATTGAAACCCTCAAATTGTTTTTACAACGATCATATTTCTCATATAACGCATGAAAACTACACCAACATGTGTCAAAATTCATGCTTGCACGGTTAAGGTGTTAAGTTTTGGATCCAAATATTGTGTTATTCAAGAGATTTGAATCAAATATAATTTGGATTTTGCATACCAATCACATACGTCGATATTTCTGTGCAGAGGCTTTAACAACCGCCATCTTTATTATTTCAGTAGCTACCATAAATGACTATTCGACAATAATTTAGCTTACCATAAGCCAACACAATTCTCGGGTGCATGCATATATTGAAAAATTCAATCAATTACTGGTACCAGTACCCGCGGGCATTATAATCTTCTCATATTTAGGTGAGAAGATATTATAATTGAGAATGTGAATTCGGTACACTCAATTGGAGCACTACTTGTAGCCTCTTATAAAACGCTACTTATCTGCTAGATGTGACTGGATTTCCTCTTAAAAGGCAAAAGCTTATATAAAAGCAAAGGAAGCAAAGGGTTATTTAGTTTTTTGTACTTACATTTTGTCCAACATTAGCATTTGATCTAACATTTGTCCAACTTAGGATTTGGTACTTAAAAATAACTTTGACCTTTGTTGACTGTCGTTGATAAAACTTTAATTAATTTGTATAATAAAAATATTTAGTTTACAAGTTTTTACCTGAGGCTGGTCTAGGATCCAACGGCTTTAAGAAAAATTATTTATCCTACGGTCCTGATTAAAAGATGAAAAATACATGAACCCTAATTAGCTTCTTTTCTTCCTCCGCTTCCATCACGTACTCCTTACACAGAACCTCTTCCCACCTTTTCCCTTTACCGCACATCTTTGCGCATCAAAATCCTTATCAGTGCAAACCAAAAAATAAACATCATTCAAATTATACACTCAAATTTCTTCACCGATGTAACTAACTCAATCCCCACGAGATTTCTACTCAAAAACATCATTATTGTTGTTGTTGTATTTGTCTAAGTCAAACAATCTCTCTTTCATTTCTGTATATGCACCCAACAAAATTTGAAATTAGGGCGTTTCATCAACTAATGGATAAATCCAAGTGGGGAAATAGAACTAATTCTTACAGTGTTTGTTGCAGGAACGTTTGCGACCCAGATATACTTTTGCAGCTCTGAAATTTTGCAATTCGATCTCGTTACTCTTCTATTATTTCATTTGATTACGAATAAATGGAATTGGGTTTCGGTGGAATCTTTTCTTTGTTCATTTTGTTCTTGATTTAACTTTTGGATCTTTGGATTGATTTCCCCATTTTTGGAACCCTAAAATTGAGAGTGAGAAAAGGAATTGAGAAATTATCGGATTCCCCTATTAATTTAACATTTATTAGAATGGTCATGGAGACAGTGAAAATGATGAAGGTAGTGGACAGGTTCTGATGGTGGTTGTAGCGATACTGTGTAGAAGAGAGGATGGTGGTTGCGGTGATGGATCGGAGAAGATAGGAAAGATGGGGTTGCACTATCCCTGTATAAAACTATGTTTATGTGTAAATGTGTAAATTTTAGTGGAACGGAGGGTATCATATTAAATTTGTTTCATAATTTATATTTTAAAACATATAAATTCAATTTCTTAACGGAAGTCAATATCTAACTCAGTCAATTTAGGTCAACGTTATTTTCAAGTACCAAATCCTAAGTTGGACAAATGTTAGACCAAACATTAATGTTGGACAAAATGTAAGTACTAAAAACTAAATAACCCAAAAGCAAAATGAGATATTTTCGCGCGTTATTTGAGATGACATCCTTTTTCGATTTGATCATGATGGGAGAGAAATGTAATTTTTGAAATTAACGTACACCAACTTCTAGTGGTGTATAGTCTCCCCCTGATTATGGCGAAAATATATTCATCACATTTACGAAAATAAATTTCGTAGAGTATTATCCGATTATTTCGAGATATGTACTCATTATGAAATATGTCAACATATATACCATCAATCATGCATTACTTTTCATGCATTACTTTTGGAACACAAACAAAAATAAAATAAAGATGATTTGTCAAAACCAAATGCTTTGAAAATATGCGAACAAATCTCCAATAATTTCGCAACCTCAAGGGACAACGAGATAATAGTTTAAATTGAAGTTACAGACACTTTCTTTTATTAAAGAAAATTAAGCTAAGATCAATATAGTCACTACAAGGACTAAAAATATTGGCTAGCAAGCCGGGTGCACCCATTGATCTTTTGTGCCCTTCCGTATTTCAATATCAAGTTGAACGGTCTTAATTTAGTAGATTAGTAATGTGAAGAATAAAATTTGCACAACATCCCTTAAGAGTTCAACAATTGTTAATATCGTAATAACGATACTTTATATATCCCTTTAGGATCGATAGGGAAAAATCAAATCAATTGGCTTATATGATTCTTATTTTGTGAAAATAAAGAGATTATTTTCGTTCTTAAGGAGTCCAAGGTTTATTAGTAGAAAAATAAAATCATGATTGGTAAAGATTTGTTTAAACGAGTATCATCAAACTACGAAAAAAATGTTGGCTAAAATTTCTTAGAATTTCAATTTTAACATCTCCTTCCGCAGAATTGATGGAAAAACAAATACCGGTTCGTATATACAACACATAAAAATTGCATCGACAAAAAGATTTAAGAAAAAATGTCGACTTAATCATCGCAAAGGGAAAATCCACTTCGTGGTTGATAAATGTTTTCTTGTAAAAAATAAATAAAAATAGAAACCTATTATAAAAATCACATGGTCTTCATTGAATGGAGGAAGATACCAAACTTAATTGGACGGAGGTTTATGAACCATGCATGTGAATCGTGATTAGGTACCGTAAAGGTAACCAAATATGCGATAACACCCAAATTTTTTTGGTGATTATAGTTCCATCAGATGGATAGAAACTATAAACCATCTTACGATGGATTTTTTTTCTTTTTCTTTCTTTCTTTTTGTTTCATTCTCTACGAAAAAGAGTAGAGAAGAAAGGAATATCAAATACATTCCAAAAAACTTAATGGATAAAATTTTACTTACTTTTTTTTTGTGAAGCATTAAATTAAATAAAACTAATTAAACAATATTACACGTGGGAATGTGATTCTCACAGAGTCGCTAAATAGAATTTGAGTAAGAAAATACGGATTCGTCTGTTCCCAAATTGATGTTGAAAGGTTTCCCACATGGCTACCATCGGCTGCAAAGTTTTCTAGTCCATCCGCAACTTGGTTTCCTTCTCTATAGTTATGCTGAATAACACAACATGGGATTTGTCGCATTCGATGTATGATTTGCTGAATCATTTCAGAGATATACCATGGAGCTTCCCTTGGATTGTTGATGAAGTGCAAGAGATTTTCTGAGTCCGTTTCAAACATGAATTTAGTCCAGTTTCTTTCATTTGCTGCTCTGGTCGCTATCAGTGTGGCCCATGTTTCAGCTGTTAGCGCGGTGGTTATACCCAGAGGTTGTGCAAGAGCCAATACTGTGTGCCCTTTCGAGTTCCTGCATATGAATCCTGCTTCTGCTATTCCGGGGTTACCTCTAGCTGCACCATCGGTATTTATTTTATACCAGTCTGGTGTTGGGACACTCCAACCCACATGAATGGTTGTAGTAGATTTTGATAAGTTTGTTGTCAATCCACAAGGACTATCCCCTGGTAGAACTGGTGGGGAGGTCGTTTTTGCCCATTCAAATTCATGTTGTAGTGCGAAAGATCTCGCTAGGATGTCGTCTTGGGTGGCCTGCTTCTGATTGAATACGATCTCATTTCTGGTAGACCAAATAGTCCAGAAGAGGAAACAACAGTATGCGATAGACTATGTATTATCTCGAGTTTGCAGTAATTGGGAAATTATTGTTTGGAGGTTTATGATAATTGGTTGGTGGTTACCTTGGGGATGGTTTACTGATATGTGATTATAGAGGGTGTTCCAAGTGGAAAAAATCATTGGACAATGAATCAACATGTGACTGGATGTTTCAGGCTCAGAATCGCATAGGGGGCATATGTTGGAAGTGGAAAGATTGATGTGGTGGAGCAGGGATAAGGTTGGTAAACCTTCATTTATATCTTTCCACAAGAACCGAATTTTTGGAGGACATGGTAAGGTCCACAAGAATTTTGTGTTTGGGAGGGGTTGAGTATGGGGTCGTGGGAGAGAGTTGTTTTCCTGTTGGATTAGACAGTTGTACCCGGATGCTGTGGTATATTGACCCTATTTAACGTGAGGCCAAATAATTTTGTCTGAGATGTTGTTGAGGGGTAGGTGAATGTTTATAATATGATGGGTTACATTGTTGGGGAGGTTGATTAACTGATCGTGATTCCAGTTATGGGAGATGGGGTCAATTAAGTCTGCGACATATTGGATAGGGTCGCATTGGGTTGGATCAAGGTTTTGAAAGTGGGGTATCCAAACCATTTCCTATTTGGTGAAATATATGATTTTTGACAGTAGGTATGAGAGATGCCATTTGTTTCCATTGTGGGCTAGCAGTAGTGGGTATTGATATCGTACCTTGCAATATTCCGATTTTTCATGAAAAGATATTTATTGTGATGGCTACTCTTCCTGATACCTATCCCTCCCCCCGCTATTGGCTTGTTTAGCTTGTTCCATCCTAATGGGTGAAGCTTTCGGACCGAATAATCGTGACCCCAGAAAAAATTCCTGGTGATCCGATCAATTTGTTTGTGAACATGGGTGGGGAAAATCTGTGTTTGCATGAGGTGATTTGAGGTCGGTGTTAAGGAGGTTTTGATTAACACTAGTCTTCCTGCAGAGGTAAGGCATTTTGCGATCCATCCTTGTGCTTTGCCTGCCAATCTCTGTAGTAGCGATTCAAAGATGTGACTTGAGGTCCTCCCATGTTTGAATTGAACTCCTAAGTATACAGGTGGGATTGATGTAGTCGTCATGCCGAAGAATTGGTGAAGGTTATCTATGTGATGTTGTTGGAGTCTCGGGCGGTGAATAATGGTTGATTTTTGTGCGTTGATAATTTGACCCGCTGAAGAGCCGTATGATTGAAGAAGTCTTTGAAGGTGATTACTAATTTCTTGGGTAGCCGTGTATGTGATGAGAAAATCATCAACATACATTAAATGTAGGATGGGAGGTGCCTTTTTTGATATTCAGATACCTTGAATCCGATTATTTGCTTCTAATTTGGCAAGATTTGTTGAAAGTATTTATGCACATATAATGAAAATGTAGGAAGATATGTGATCACCTTGTCTTATGCCTCTGGTAGGAGTAATGAATCCATACAGTGTACCATTGACGTTGACTGAGTAAGTTACCGATTTGATACACAGCATGATATATTCCACAAATATTGACGGAAAACCTAATTTTGTAAAAGGCTTTTTGATGAATCCCCAGTCAAGGCTATCATAAGCTTTTTGGATGTCAACTTTGAGAGCTATTTTGGGGTTTTTAGCGGTTGATGATGTTTTGATGTGATGAAATAGTTCACTTGCAATTGTGATATTATCATGTATTGATCTCTTGGGACGAAAGCAACACTCTGATATGGACTTATTAAGAACGGTAGAAGAGGACATAAGCGGTTGACTAGGATTTTTGAGATGATTTTATAGGTGGCATTGCATAGGATTATAGGTCTGAATTGATACACATCATGATATATTCCACAAATATTGACGGAAAACCTAATTTTGTAAAAGGCTTTTTGATGAATCCCCAGTCAAGGCTATCATAAGCTTTTTGGATGTCAACTTTGAGAGCTATTTTGGGGTTTTTAGCGGTTGATGATGTTTTGATGTGATGAAATAGTTCACTTGCAATTGTGATATTATCATGTATTGATCTCTTGGGACGAAAGCAACACTCTGATATGGACTTATTAAGAACGGTAGAAGAGGACATAAGCGGTTGACTAGGATTTTTGAGATGATTTTATAGGTGACATTGCATAGGCTTATAGGTCTGAATTGAGATGGTTTTGTTGGGTTGTCTACTTTTGGGATAAGAGTGATGTTTGTATGATTCATGAGATGGTGGATGTTCAAGTTATTTAAAAAACTACGAACCATAACAATTAATTGAAGATGAGTGGTGTCCCGGAAAACTTTAAAAAACTTACTCGTGTATCCATCTGGACCAGGATCACTTTCAGAGTTGATGGAGAACAATGCTTGCTTGATTTCCTTTATCATTATGGTCGCCGAGAGCTGGTCACATTGTGATGGTGTCAATCGTGGAGCTACTGCTTCAAAGAGTTCCTCGTCTAGAGTTGTGTTTGGGGCCAATATATTGACTGGTGAAATGATCAAGGATGATTTGGATCACTTGATATTTATCACTGACCCAATTGTTTTGTTGATCCTGTAATTGCTTTATGTTGTTGCGGCTCCGGTGGATGGTTGCCTTGGTATGGAAGAAGGTTATATTATTGTCTCATGATTAGAGCCATTGAATACTGGACCTTTGCTGCCAGTATGTTGCATGGAATTGAAGTAAGGTTAGGTGATGATTGCGTAGATCCTTCTCGCGATTTATCCACAAATTTAGTGCTTCTCCGATGTAGGTAGCACATTGATGTTGAGCGATTTGTATTTGTGTTTTTGAATTGCGAATTAACTTTGGAAGATGACCAAAAGTGTCTTTGTTCCATTCCATTAGTGTTTGCCCCGTTGTGATTAACCTGATTTGAAGATCCATGGTAGAATCTGAGTCGCTTTGTTGTGTCCAGGAGGTTTCGACGATTTGCTTGAGCTGTGGATGTGTCAGCCATAGATTCTCAAACTTGTAAATTTTTTTTCCTTGCCAGTCTATTGCTTTGGTATGTAGCAGGATCGGTGCATGATCCGATGCAATCCTTGGAAGGTGGATGACTCCTGCATGAGGGTCCGCTGTTCTCCAGTGTTCCGTTGCGATTGCTCTATCTAGTCTTTCCGTGATGTTGTCTTGACCCTGTTGGTTGTTGGTCCAAGTGAATGGATCTCCTCAAAATCCTAGATCGATAAAACCGATTTGGTCGATCATTGTGTAAAGATCCGCAAGCTTGTCAACGTTATTAGTCCAGTCAAGTGACGAATTAGCCGATAATAACTGGATTAGTTTAACATGAACGATAATTAATAGGAGTTAATCTAACAACGATCTAGATACGAAACTAGTACCATCTGTTAGACCTCGAAAAGTTATGCAAGATGGACTACTTGAACGTGTCATTCGGATACTGGACAAAAAAGATATCACTGAATTAGTACAAAGCGTAAAATCATCATTTCTTGGATAAACACTTTTAATGCAACTTAGACATGTTGTGGCTGCCTTATCGAAGCAAGTGGGTGTCCTAGTATTTTCTTTGGTTTTATCTCAAAACCGATAGTGGAGAAACTAATTTCTTTTCTTTCTTCTTCTTCTTTCTTCTTCTTTCTTTCTCTCGATTTTAAGCCAACAAAGTGATCTTGGATTGATGTGGCTGAATCTTAGAAGGTTTTAGTTGTATCGATGGAGAAGGTGATGGTATTGAAGTTGATTGAGAACCATAAGAAGAGATTTTATGTTACCATAAGTTGAATTTAGGATTTTATATGGGAAAGAAGTAGATGAATCAGAGGAAATATGAGAAGGGTATTATCGATTAAAGGCTGCGGTGGACTCAAACAAAGAAGAAAATGATTTGGTAGCTGATTTTGGAATTAGGATTACGGGTTCATATGAAAATTCTCAAAAGAGGTTTAGAAGATGAATTTGATGTTAAGGGGATTGAATTAATAATGGGTTTGTTCTTAATTGAATTTTAGTTGGATAAGTTGAGGTTAATTGGATGTTTTTGGGCTCTATGGTGGTGAACTGAAATTAGGGTTCCTGTTCTTCCCCAATTTCAGAATTAGGGTTTAAGTGGTACTGATTCGAAGATTGTTTCAATCTCAGGGAAGCTTTGAGGTAATTGCTTTGCTTATTTGATTTGAAAGAATGATTCTTATTCATTGTTGAGTATTTATTAATGCTTATGAAGCTAAGATTTGAGTTGATGTGGAATGAAACTGATTATGGTTGCGGTTTAGATTTATTTTGATCTACATGGGTTAGTATATGCTGAAGATGAAATTAGAGTTGGCATGGTTATGTAGACTGAACTGAATTGATGCAATTGTACTTTAGATGAATGTGTAGCTTTCTGAAAGGTGGAATCAGAAGTTAAGGTTTAAAGTTAATCTGCACTGGATGTATTGACTGATTAGATTACAGCTGAGATGGAGATGTATTTGGATCTGGAATGATGTTGTTGAATCTGGTGGTGATATGGCAGATTGTGATGGAGATATGTAGATGTAAAAGAAGATGTTTCTTGAATGGAAATGGTGTTGTTTTGTTGATGGAAGTTAATGTAAGTTACAGATGATGAAGAGGTGCGTTGGTTGGCTGTTAGAGATGAACTGTTGGTGGCTGACGCTGTTAGTGTTAAGCTAGGACTGAAATATAGAAGTATGCAAATGTTAGTGATGTTGCCGGGAGTGGAAGTGTTTGAGATTGCTTTGAATGCTGAAATGGTTGTTGGTATGAGTAGTGTAGGATTATTGTTGTGATTTCAGTAAAATCTTAAAGATGCAACTGCAGGTAGGATGTATTACCTTTGTAATTCAATTTGAAGTTTACTTGTTGATTCAATTGATGTATTATTAGTTTGGAATTAAACCTGGGTTAGAGTTGTAGAGTTTAGAGTTTTGGTGTTGCACAATGATTGTGCATTAGATTTTCTTGGCCTGAGCAATGGCTCTGGCCTGTGCAAGAGTTGTGGCCTTGTGCCATTCAGCCTAGTCAGGATCTGGCTCTAACTGACTTAGTCCATCTGACTGAGTCGAATCGGGTTTGACCCACTGAGTCACTAGTCTTGACTCGTTGACCATTGATCCTGGATTTTGACCTGACCTTGACTATGTTGACTGACGTTTACTGTTAGTTGACCCTTGACAGTCACTTTGACCGTTAGTTGACTTAGTTGGATTGGGACTTAGATTAAGGGGTCAGTTTAGTGGACTTGGGTTTATACCTAGTATTTATATTTTGAATATTTGGACCCTTATGTTCCAAATTAACCTTTGGCTTCTTCGACAAAGTTGTATATATTCACAAGACTTATCTAATAGACTATAGAACCAACTCAATTCAATTAGTAAACCTTAGTTATGCTAAAGATAGATAAATAAAAGATGTAGAACCTTAAATGGGCCTAGAATCATTAGAAAGAATTGTATGATTCATGTGTGAGCCTTTTGGCTAGATTCTTAGACTTCTTGTGTGATTAACAGTTAGTCTATATTAACAACGATCGACTCAAAGGATGAACCAGTGGATCGTGGATCTCGAGGTAGGCGTGGCTTGTCATCAAAAGAGGTGGGAATACATTTGACTCTTTTGTAACCATTGTTGTTTCTTTTACAAAAGTTTATGCTTAACAAACTCATGTATTATCTAGTGTGCATTCCATGATTTGTTTAAATTGCTTTACCAAACTTCTGTTGATTTTGTTAATCTTTCCATGGTTTGGAAAGGACTGTAATGTTTGTTTGTCATATGAATTGTTATGGGAAATACGAATTTTCACTTGTGGTATATAGGATACACTCCTTCACATTTATATCTACATGAATTCAACTTTTATTGGTTAGAGTGGGTCATCATGGTGTTGGTGATATCAATAGCTAATGAGTGTGGTTAGCACGAATATTATACATTGTTTGAAGAAGGAGTTTTTCCATATACATGTTTGTTTATCTTAGTGACTTGGTCACTTTTTAAAGTTTGGGAAAACATTATTGTTTTCCAAATCTTGCCATGATTACTTGAAAGTTAAATGTTATTCCTACTGGGAACCCCTTTTAGGGATGATGTGCTCACCCATTCCCATTTTCAGTTTCAGAGAAAGATCAGAGTTGCGCAGCGGAAGCTTCGAAGAGTTGATTTCGTTAATTAGTTAACTTCTTCTATATTTATTATGTTTGCAAACCAAATGACTATTGTATATGTATTTAAGAGGAGTTCTTGTATATATATATTTCTGAGCGGGGATAGTTTTGGGTTAAGTTTTGTGACAGATTTCTTAATTGAATGTTTAAATAAATGATTTAGATTCTTAGTGCCTCTTTATTTAGTTAATCTCTTCGATTAGTCAGCTGCTAGCTTAGGGGGCGCTACACATTGTTATGAACGGTTGAGTCTGACTATAAGTTACGTGTCTGCCACCTTTTTTTCCCGATTGATCCATTATGTCATTAAAGTCCCCTATTAGGATCCAATGAGTTGAATTGTTGGTATTTGGGAAGATTGTTGGGAAATCTTGCCAAAAATCTATTCTTGCGTCTGGATGAGGAGGACCGTAGATGCCGGTACATAGCCACGGTTGTGTTGGGCCAGGTGGAGTAATGATAACGTGAATGTAGCTCTAGGATCCACATAAGACATAGTCCACCTCAACGACTTACTTTAGGAACAGAGGTTAGGTTTTGGAATTGAAGCGATCGAGTTAGATTTGACATATGTCGGTCATTTGCTAAAGTTTCTGAAAGGAATATGATATCGGATTTATGCAATGATACTAGGCCTTGTAGGTGTTGAATAGAAATTGGATTGTTAATGCCTTAGCAATTCCAGGCTAGAATGTTCATTTTGGGCCTACAACGGTTTTGGGTTAGGTAGAGTTTCTTGGGTGAATTTCAGTGGCAGGGTGTGAATGCGCTAAGGCCCTTTAGGATTGTATGTTAAAGAGATCTGAGGAAGGTTTTGCAAGGAAAATAATTTGGGATTGAAATTGCGGTTTTAGAAATGTTAAGAGAAGAAAATTGGAGTGCTGGATTGCCATACTTGTGCCCGGACGAGCATGGACAGATGAGAAAAAAATAAATGTAAACTAAATGAGAAAAATGATGGATCAAAGAATCCATAACGACATTAGTGCATCAATAAAGTAATCATTACAATTATAATTATACTCACGACCCTAGTTAGCAATTCGGAGTACGGGAAATGTTCGGAACGGAATACGTACGAGTATTATACGGATTTGTAAAATTCAAATTCGGTCAAAAATCCGGTCAACGTTTCGTGATTCGGCAGTAATACGGAACGTCATACGTACGTGTATAATTCGTTTTACACATATGAATACGGTGTATAAATTTCGGCATATATTAACCTGTTAAAAAGTCATTTTCAATATAATTCCTTCTTAGATACCATAATTTAATAGTGAGATGAACTATATATATGATAGATGAATTACAATCAGCAAATAATATGTATGTCGTGGTATTGGAATCAGATTCGTGTATGTAAAATTTTAAAAGTAAAAAATATAATAAAGAATGATAATTTAGTGATGATGTAACAAAGTATTATACGGGCCATATGATTCGGTAATTCGTAAATACGCGTATAATTCGTTTTGATCTAGAAATTCGCGAATATAAATCGGGATTCCAGTTATATGGCTGATACGTACGGATTCGCGAATTATACGAGTATAATGCGCGAACTTACTAACTAGGCTCACGACATTAGTGCATCAATAAAGTAATTTGGGAAAAGAATCCATAACGTGACAGAGGATTGGACGACCTCTTTGTATAACGAATCCCGAACACTGCATATGAAAAAAACAAATCAATTTAAATTAGTATTCACGGAAATCAGTGGAGTTATGAGAACACTCAAAAACCTATGTGTAATGAATCGAGTAGAATCCATATGTCTTTTACTCTCTCCGTCCCCATTATATAGGCGGAGAAGTGAGTTTTTCTTAGAATAACTTTTTTTTTTATAATTTTTTACATTTTCATCCTCTTTCTTGTTTTATCTTTTGTACAATTTCCAACACTAGAAATATTAACTTAATTGTGGTGATAACTACCTATAATAAATAAGGCAATATATAAAAAAATCCATCTTGGAATTGAAAGTCTACCTATCTAATGGGACTACAAATTTTTACAACTCCTCTATAAACGAAAAATGTCGATAGTGATTTAGAGGCTATCATATGTCGGTTGCCGGGTAAAAAAATAATCTTAACAACTCTGTAGACTTCCCAACGGTAGAGCGTGCTGAGCACGTCTTGTGAAAGAGAAAGAAACAGAAAATAGGGAGAAGAATAAGAAAGAGATTCCTATTAATCTGTATAATATACAAATATTAGAGCCTCTATTTATAGGGCTATATACAAGGGCTTTCCAATAATAAACGAGATTTGTCTTAGATATTCTTAACATAATTACACGTTTATAATAAATTCAAAGTTGTATCGGATTTTGTTGGAAGTTTTTTGGGTAGAGATGATATACACAGTGTATACATGTTGGGACCTTAGTCCCACATTGGTAGATGACGCTTAACTAAGTAGTTTATACGTCAATGTGGTCCCTCATCTAGTCAATCGGTTTTCGAATTGAGTTCTACCCATGGGCTTATGACGAGTTGGGGTTGGTACCCTAACATTCGGTATCAGAGCCAACCATCACGATCCATGCCCGCTCCACGGAAGGGGTGATCTATAGGCTAGATTAGAGTGTATGGACACCTACGTATGTTTACCAGCATTGAATACTGGTAGGCGAGTGGAGCCACCATAAGAGAAAGGGCTACCATCCGTTCAGTGTCGATAGACGAGGACGTTGGGTCTGGAAGCGTGGTGGGATGTTGGGACCTTAGTCTCACATTAGTAGATGGCGCTTAATTGGGTAGTTTATAAGTCAACGGGATCTCTCATCTAGTCAACTGGTTTCGAGTTGAGTTCTACCCATGAGATTATGACGAGTTAGAGGTAGTACCCTAACAATATATTCGTTCAATTTTGATGATACCAAGATGTCCATGAATCAATACTGTGCCATCCAAGTGTTCACTCCAAGCTCTGTTGCAGAGGATTCAGAGAAGGATGATATTTTGTGAGTACGCAACGCAAGGGTGATGCAATCTTTTTCTTTCTGTTCTCGGTTTTCATCTCCTCTCTTTTCTTTTTAGGTTGGGATTGTTCCTTAACTTCTGATATATACAACCCATTATAGTGCGTGATTGTTTTTCAGTGCTGTCAAAAGAACGTGGAAAGAAGAAGGATTTGGTCCAACATAGCTCGAAACTGAAACTGTGCTTCATAATTAGATCTCAAGATCAGATAAACGAACGTCGAGCCCAATAGGTTCCCTCGCCCGCTCCAAATTGGGAGTTGGTCATATCGTATGAGCGTAGGCTTGGTCTGTGTGATTACTGGTGCGCATAATAGGTCGACTCGACTCCAAATTGTGAGTTGGTCCCATTGCCTGCGTAGGCTTGGTCTGTATGTGTGATCATTACATCAGGAGTTGGTCTCATTGCCTGCGTAGGCTTGGTATGTATGTGTGATTATTACAGCGGAGGACACCGCGTCAGGCTGGATTCACAGAGCAATGAACGAACATCTCCCATAGGTGAACCGAGTCTGTTGAACCACCACCTTTTTGAACCGGAGTTTCTTGTTCAGTGCCTTTAAAGCTTCTTTGCACCATATTTCAAGACCCAATAATTTCTGTCCATAATTTTTGAATGTTCAGAACTCGGAAAATTCTTGTTGAGTGCAAATGAGTCAGTTGAAAAACCACCTTTTTGGACTGGATTTTCTTGCTCAATGACTTTATAGCTTGTTTGCACCATATTTCAAGGCCCAATAATTTCCTCCCATAATTTTTGAATGTTCACAACTCGTACAATTCTTGTTGAGTGCAAATGCAAAAAAATAAAATTATAAATGGGTTTTACGAATTTGAATCAGTTTATTGATCTAAACCTAATATTTCAAGGCCCAATAATTTCCGCCCATAATTTTTGAATGTTCAGAACTCGTACAATTCTTGTTGAGTGCAGAAAAAAATGGGTCTTACAATTTTGAATCAGTTTATTGGTTTAAACCTGATATTTAGGATTTATTGTTCTAAATTTTTGAATCAGTTTATTGGTCTATACCTAATATCTAAGATTTGTTAAAAATGTGTTTTAGTTTGTGGAAAAGTTATTCATACTTATCAGAGGATTCAAAAATAATTGGTTATTGGTTTAGTAGTTTTAAGGTTCGGGTAACTAATGTAAAGTCTATATAAAGCACCATTTTATTAATGAAAGTATACAAAAGTTTTAGTAATAAAGATTATAGATTCTTTTTTTCCGAGTGCTTTAATCTATCTCTCACTCCTCAGGGTTAGGGGAGATAGTTAAGTTGAGGAAGAGTTGCAAAAAAAATTGTATCGAAAAACATATATTTTGATTTCTTTTGTGAAAAAAAGTGATGTTGAGAAGAAAAATTGTTTTGATGAAAAAAAGAAAGAGTTTTCAACAAAAAAAAATGATATTGAAAAGAAAAGTACTTTATTATGATGAAGGAGAATGTTACGTATGATGATGAAGATGCAAATATTTGATTTGCATAATATATTTTGTTGTTTGACATACAATGATGATGATCTGCTGTGATTTGGGATGTTCGATTTTAATAGTATTTCCTTATTAATCTGAATGGTCACACCATTTAATATTAAGGGAGGCTACTAGAGATAAAAAAAAATGGGTTTTAAGAATTTGAATAATTTGGAATTAGTTTATTGGTCTAAACCTAATATTTAGGATTTTTTAAACCTATTTTAGATTGTGGAAAAGATGAGTTTTAAGAATTTGAATAATTTTAAAATTTTGAATTAGTTTATTGGTCTAAACCTAATATTTAGGATTTGCTAAACCTATTTTCATACTTGTTAGAGCATCTCCAAAAGGTTATAATTTTATTTTTATATGACATGTAGGATTTAGATCTCTATTAAAAACTAAAACTATCTCCAACAGTAGGTGCTACAAACTAGGAGGGGTACCATATAAAATAAGAAGGTCTTGAAAAAAGTGTTAACTACATCCTCGGATGCACCTCCACGTCATGTTTTGTCTTTAATAATTAATTGTAAGGAATAAAAACTTCTACTGTTGGAGGTAGTATTTTAGACATAAGGTCCTAAATTTTCTCTCCGGAAATACCTCATAAATAAAAGGACTAAATGATAAATACACGTAAATTTTTTTGCACCATCTATTGGAGATACTCTTAGGGAATTCAAAAAATAATTGGTTATTAGGATCCGAGGTAACCAATGTAAAGCCTAGGTAGGTCACCATTTTATTAATAAAAATATATACAGAAGTTTTAGTAATATACATTTTTATTTTTCTAGTGTTTCAATTTCTCTCTAACTCCTCTCTACACTATGTTGGGAAATACCCACAAAACCAGATATACATACAGATTTTGGTTTTTCATGTTACTTGAAAAATGATTTTCCTCGGTGCCATGTTGGGAAATACCCACAAAACCAGATATAAGTACAAATTCTGGTTTTTCATGATACTTAAAAAATGATTTTCCTCAAACAGAATGTAAATAGCGGTGGAATCAGGATTAACCTAGAAAGAGGCATACACAAATTGACTTCTTGTGGTACACATAAGATTTTGATGCCAACAAATGTTGATTTTTAATCTTAAAGCGGTCGAAATTGCAATTCAATTTCTTAAAATTCAATATTGGCCATATAAATCTTGAATCTGGAATGGTGCACCCTTGAGGCCTGTCATGAGTCCTAGCCTGTAATGAGTCCTAGATTAAATATCACGTGCCAGTATCTTTGAGACACCTAAAAGCTAGTTTTTAAAATTGAGTTTAAATCCCAAAGATTATATTAAAGTTTAAACCTCAAAGAGGTTTACCACCTACAAGCGCCAGGTAGCTAGAAAAAAAAGAGAAAAATCCCCCACCCCGATGCTGACGAGTTTCGAACTCTGATATTATAAACAAACAACGACTTTACTACTGAACCACAATGACATCTGCCACCTAAAAGCTAGTTAGGTGGAGGGATAACGTTCTTGATTGTATTTTGCATGTTTAATTTTGTCTTTCTAGAAGGGTAAGTCCGTCTCCATGATAGGTAAAGTTGATTAGTTAACGCTGATGTTTGATCGTTGAGGAATCCAAAACTAGCTGGTGGTGGCGTGGGATTTTGAAATGGTAATTGTGTAGTGGTTTGGGAGCTTGACGCAATCTATTAGTGTGGATAACTCTGTTTCTGCTAAATTTTGGTGAGCCATCTTCGCATTTAGGATCCCATGTTCCAGGAGCATGATCTGTATTTTGTTTGAAAGTGATTCCATGTATTATAGATATAAGTTTGTGAATAGTTTGTGTCAAGTCAACTGGTCAATATTGACTTGACTTGTATTATTACACGCAATGTTTGTCTTTAAATACTTATAATAATACTTTCTTAGACTGTACTGAAAAACAATTCTTTATAATAATATCAACTTCAGTGTTTCTCATGGTATAAGGTGTTCCTGAGAGTAATAATTTTTTCTGCTAAACAAATTTTCTCATCATCTTTTACAGCGTTCAACGAATCATAAAACTCTTTTTCAATAATTTTTGATTCATATTAATTACAATATTTTTCAAGAACACTTCTTACTACATAAATATTTCATTCAAGATTTGTATCTGGGTTTATTCTTCATCAACTTTCTTCAATCTGGTTAATGTCTGCAACAATTGTTTATAGAAGACGCGCAGATATGGCTTCTACTTCCGCTGCTATGATGAGTACTAATTCTGATTTTACATTTCCATTCTCAAATATTTCAAAAACAATTTCTGCAAAATTAGGTCCCAACAATTTTTTGTTGTGGAAAGATCAAATGGAATCGATTCTTATATCTACTAATCTGTATGGGTATGTTACTGGTGATGTTATTGAATCGGTTAAGAATTTAGAAGTTAATGGAGTTTTGTCTATAAACCCTCAATGGGTTCTTTGGATGAAGATTGATTGTTTTATTACTAGCTGTTTAAAAGCTATTTTTACAGATTCTGTGTCTGGTGATGTTTTAGGATTATCTACTTTTCATGAAATTTGGGCATATCTTGAAATATCTTTTAGAAGTCAATTCTTAGCCAGAAAAAGTATGCTCAGGAATCAATTACACAATGTTAAAAAGGGTAATCTTACAATTCTGGTTTATTTACAAAGTATCAAAACCATTGTTGATTCTTTAGCTGCCATTGGAGAAAGGATGAGTGATTCAGATTTGGTTATATATGTGCTCAATGGCTTAGGTAGAGAATTTGATACTTCTGTTGTTGCAACACAGAACAAGGATACTCCTTTTACTTTTACAGAGTTAAAACCAAGATTATTAAACCATGAGCAATTGCTTACTGAACAACAACAAGATTCAAGTACTACTTATGATACTCAACATGCTCTTTATGAAAAAAATGGAAATGGTGGCAATAACTTTTCTGGTAATGGTAGGAGCAAACCAAGAAATAACAATGGTCCAAGCAATGATGGAAATTTTAAGAGCAATACTGGTTTTAATTCAAGAAATAACAATGGTGAAAATATTGTGTCTCAAGGTGGTACATTTGGACAGGGAAATGAAAATGGAACTAGAAGATATTTTTCTTCAGTAAAATGTCAAATTTGTAGAAAGAGAGGTCATTATGCTAGCAGATGTTATTTCAGATATCATCCTCCAACATTTACTAATTCTGCTAATGAAGCTCAGCAAATTTCTTCTCAACAAGCCTTTAAAACTTTTACTGAAGATCATTCTGCACCTTCTACTTCAACTGCTACTCATTGGATTTCTGATTCTGGTGCTACTGCACACATGACTGGAGATGAGACTTTACTTCATAATTCTATATCTTACAAAGGCAAGGATTATGTGCAGGTTAGCAATGGTAAGTCTCTTGCTATTACTTCAGTTGGTAATTCTCATATTAATACTTCTTCAACCAGCTTTAACTTGAATAAGGTTTTATTGGTTCCTTCTATGAGACATAATTTGCTATCTGTTGCAAAATTTACAAGAGATAATTCTTGCTACTTCAATTTTATCCAGATGGGTATGAGATTAAAGATATATACTCTGATATTGTTCTTGCTCATGGAAAAGTAGTCAATAGTTTGTATCCTATTGCTCATTTTCCCAATGCTTATTTTTCATTATCAACTACTTTGTCTGCTCCTTCCCATGTATGGAATGCAAGATTAGGTCATCCATCTAATCAAATTCTTCAAAAACTTCACTCTACTAAGCAGATTGTTTTGAATTCAACTTTACCTTCTTCTCTTTGTCATCCTTGTCAACTTTCCAAAAGTAAAAATCTTCCTTTTCAGTTATCTTCCTGTCATGAACAAAAACCTTTAGCTTTAATACATTGTGATGTTTGGGGGCCTACTGTACCATCTATCAAAGGTTATAGATATTATATTCTGTTTGTTGATGATTTTAGTAGATTTCATTGGATATATCCAATGGAATTGAAGTCTGATGCTTCTCAATGTTTTCGACATTTCAAAACTCATACAGAAAATCAGTTTTGTACTAAAATTTTAGCCTTTCAAGTTGATGGTGCAGCTGAACTTGTTAAAGGATCTTTCAAAGTTTTGTTACAATCCACTGGTGTCAAAATTATAATATCTTGTCCCAGGACACCAGAACAAAATGGTTTAGCTGAACGTAAACATAGGCATATTACAGAAATGGGTAATACCCTCCTGTTTAATTATCATTGTCCTAAAGAGTATTGGTATGATGCTTTTCTTACTGCTTCTTATCTCATTAACAGAACTGCCACAAAGGTTTTGAATTTTAAGACTCCCTTTGAAGTGCTCTTTGGTGCTTCTCCAGATTTTGGTTTTCTTAAAACTTTTGGTATTATTTGCTATCCTAATCTTGCTCATTCAAGAGCAGATAAACTTTCTCCCAAGTCTGTAAAGTGCATTTTTATTGGTTACATCCCTCTTCATAAAGGCTATAACTGTTACAATCCAGTTACCAAAAGATTGTACGTTTCAAGACATGTCAATTTTTTAGAAACAGAATTTTATTTCCCTCCTACAACTGTTTCATCTTTTTCTCTTCCTTGTGATGCATCTATTTCTAATTCCTCATCTTCAACTGATATTGTTCCTTCTAGTACAATGGTTACAAGGTATCAAAAAGGTATTTTAAATCTAATTTTTTTCAGATCATATTTCTCATTACTCTGTTAAGCATCCTTTTTCTTTGAAGTATACATCTTTATTGACTACTTTAACTGAGCCAGATTGGCAGGTATCCATGAAGGATGAATATAATGCATTGATGGATAATGATACTTGGTCATATGTTGCTCTTGAACCTCACATGAACATCTTAGGTTCTAAATGGGTATACATAGTAAAGAGGAAATCTGATGGGACTGTTGATAGACTAAAATCTAGATTGGTAGCTAAGGGATATGATCAGCAAGATGGTGTTGATTTTAATGAAACATTTAGTCCAGTGGTTAAGTCACCAACAATTAGAGTAGTTCTCTGTTTAGCAATTACTTATAATTGGCATGTGAAACAATTAGATGTTAGTAACGTTTTTTTACATGGATATTTAGATGAATAGGTTTATATGTTACATCCACAATGTTTTCTTCATCCGGATTATCCTTCTTATTATGTGTGTCGTCTCAAAAAGAGTTTGTATGGCCTTAAACAGGCTCCAAGAGCATGGTTCTACAGATTTAGCTCATTTCTTCTTAAATGTGGTTTCAAGAAGTGTGTTTCAGATAATTCAATGTTTGTCAAGTCAACAGGTAGTGATATTCTTGTTCTCTTATTATATGTTGATGACATATTATTAACTGGTAGTTCTTCTGTGCTTATTTCTGAGATTATTACCTCCTTGAATAAAGAATTTGCAATGAAAGAGTTAGGGGACTTAACATATTTTCTTGGCATTGAAGCTGTGAGACATAGTGATTCTATAGTGTTAACTCAAAAGAAATACACTTTAGAACTTATTGACAAAACAAATTTGTTGGATTGTAAATCTTGTGATACTCTGGTGTATTTTCAAAGTTGTTGTAGTAAAAAGGTTCGTTGAGACTTGTGAAGGAAGATTATTTTAGACTTAATTTTAAATAAAAATATAGGAAACTTAAATAAAAGTGATATGAAAAATATGGAGAATACCGGGGCTATGGATTCCACTAACTACCAATATCAAAGTGATTTTATATTCTCTAATTATAATTATGCAAATCTTTCATTCAAATTGATTCTAAATATTGCAAAAGTTGATTTTTTTTAAGAAATAACAATTGTAAATCGAAAATATGTGACATCAAAACCCTAGGCTAGCATGCTCCATCAATTGAAATAACAATTGTTTAACAAAAACCATTTTTTTCTATTTATTTATAAGACAAATAATCATATAATAATATTGCATAAATTAAATAAAATAGAGATTACCACATTTTATTGGTGAAATAGCTTCCTCCGTCGCCCCAGAGGATGGGTTTAGCTCATCATTGTATAAACTTGCTCAAAGTATTGATTCATGCTCAAAATTTGTTTACAAAGATGAAATTGAGAGAAAATAATGAAAAATCGGGTAGTTGCAACGTTTATAATTGTTGCAAAACACTGTTACAAAGAACGATAAAAGAGAAATGTTGTCGTTGTCTCTCTAAAACCCTCACGTGTCCGTCGTTGTCACTGTTGATAATCGACTGTCTTCGTCAGTTTTTTCTTCGTGTTCTTCAGTTCTGCAGCAGCAGAAATGGTGTTCTCTGCAACTCGATTTTTCGGCTCTGTGATGCTCTCTAACTCTCCCAAACTCTCCAGACCCCTCTATGAGTCCCCAACACCCTATATATACCCAACAGAACCTCCAAATATCGCATTAAACTCTCAAATATTCTCTCATTACTCGGGTGATACAAATTATTTTCGGGGAGATTTTCTTTCCTATTTTGTTGTTTCCACGCGCCTAGAGATGTATTACACACTCTATCTCATTCATATCATGTTCCATAACAGGATAGACTCTCTCCAACACGTGAGAAACTCTCTGCAATTAAACTAAACCCGTAAAAACTTCATGAAGCTCCGTTTTTCTCCACGCGGCGATTCTGCCAAATTTTGTCCAAAATAAAACCCATACCAACGCTATATAGTCATATCGCGTCCACCCATGAAGTTTCAGCGATTCAGTCTACCTCTAACCCATCCAAAATCTGATCGAAAAAATCTGCCAGGGGTGAGATTCTTCTTGCCGCCAAAAATGGAATTTGAAATGAAGAAGAAGAGTTGCCCCCTATCCGGTCTTTGGGTGCCTTCAGCAAATGGGTGCTATAGACAAATTTGGGTGTTGAGGATGAATTTGGGTATGCATAACCTTGGGTGTCCCTTACCCAAATCTTGGGTCTGTATACCAAATGTCCTCCGGGTGCTTTCCGACAACTTTTCGAGCCAATTTTTTCCAAAAATGTTTATTGGCCAAAAATACCTACAAATAAATAAAACACCATAATAAGTACAAAAATGAGCCCTAACAATATATAGAATCGAGACAAATCGGACACAAAAATGTGTCTATCAAATACCCCCAAACCTATTATTTGCTAGTCCTCGAGCAAAAATAAAATCCTAACTCACTATCGCAGGCATCGTCGATTGCATTTAGCATATGCAATAATCCTTTAAACCCCTAGGTGTCCCTAGTGGCGGAGTGTTGTCTCCGGAGGGCTTACCAGAGTTATACCCACAAAACCTTTATACTCCAGACCCTAAATACCTACACAGAACCTTGGAAGGAACTAACGAATATCCTTGGTTGGCATACTTATTGAATACAGGAGGAAGTACCCTGATGCGAAATTCCAATTGTTGTACACGAGTTTGCACTCAAGCATACTAAAATTCATATGAAGTGACAGAGCTCTACTCAGATAGTCTCACTATGGACATCAATATCCGGAGTCAAAACTAATCACATGGATAGATCAAGAAGATGGATATAGAAAAACATAGATGGTTTTGATGTTTACTAGGTGAATAATGTTTCTCATATATGTCTGAAGGCCTCCGCTAAAATGAACCTATCCTAATGGACTAAGATACCGGTCTGACTAATATCAGCACACTGGCATATACAAGGGTACCAGTGGTCGATAATCCTAACTCTAGGTCAACACAACTGGAATATACAAGGGTTCCAGTGGTCGAATTTATTGAATTTATTCCAGTTGGTCTAATGGTCTGGTCTTTTTTTTTTGTATCTCAATCACTCTAATTCACCCCAGCATTGGTAACAACTTGAATCGTCAGCCCCACCTAATCACTTAGAGAAGCATAGTTTAAAAACAAAACAAAATAAAAACAGAAGTGAAAAGGACTCAACGAGATATGGTGAAACTATCATGTTATTTCTAAAACCTGAGCTCTGTGCTTTTATGAATAGACTCTTTAGATGTTGCCATCTAGTTAGATTGGTTCCTCAACTCCTATAACCAAAATGCTTCCATCCACTTAGATTGGTTAGTGCCATCCTTAATAGGCATAAATTTCTAGGCTCTGGAGTTTATTTATTGCAAATAAAAGCTAACAAAAAGTTTCTTCCCTACCCCCAAACTTAAATCTAACATTGTCCTCAATGTTTCTAATGAAAGAGCAATACCAAACAGTAAAGTAACATGAGGAGTTAGTAAAGAGAGAAGTCGGAAAGATAGTACCTGGGTGAAGAGAGAAATCAAAAACTAATATACAACAACATACAATCGCCTCGATGGTCAATCAAGGGTAAACAGGGTCCTCCAGAAGGACCTCCTCAACATCATCTGTAGGAAAGGGCTCTAAAAAGGGTTTCAATCTCTGACCGTTAACCTTTGAAGAACTACTACCATCCGGTGTCTCGATCTCACAGCTCCATGAGGAAAGACAGTGCGAACAATAAAAGGACCCGTCCACCGAGAACGTAACTTCCCAGGGAAAAGATGCAAGCGGGTATCATACAGAAGAACTTTTTGACCTGGAGAAAATGACTTTCTTAAGATATTTCTATCATGCACAAGTTTCATTTTGTTCTTATACTCTTTAGCACTATCGTATGCATCTCTACGAATCTCTTCCAACTCATTGAGATGGAGTTTCCTATGGGATCCTGCCTTGTCAAGTGAAAAATTTAGCTTCTTAACATCCGAATAAGCTATATGTTCTAACTCAACAGGTAAGTGACATGCCTTTCCATACACAAGTTGATAAGGTTACATTCCAATGGGGGTCTTAAAAGCAGTTCGGTAAGCCCATACGGCATCAGTAAGCCTAGACGACCAGTCTTTCCGATTAGGATTAACTGTTTTCTCTAATATACCTTTTATCTCCCTATTGGAAACTTCTACCTGACCACTAGTCTGTGGATGATACGGGGTAGCTACCTTATGTGTAATACCATATTTCTTCATCAAAATCCTAAAAGGTCCATTACAAAAGTGTGACCCTCCATCACTAATTATAGCTCGCGGTGTACAAAAACGTGTAAGTATATTATTTTTCAAGAACTCAATAACAACCCTATGGTCATTGGTTTTACACGCAACCGCCTCAATCCACTTAGAGACATAGTCTACAACGACAAGGATGTATAAGTTACCAAAAGAATTAGGAAACGGACCCATAAAGTCAATACCCCACGCATCAAAGACCCACAACTAAAATAGGGTTCAAGGGCATCATGTTCCTACGTGAAATGGTTCCTAATTTCTGGCAACGTTCACAAGTCACACAGTAACTGTGGGAGTCTTTAAACAACGAAGGCCAATAGAATCCACACTGCAATATCTTAGCAGCAGTTTTCCTAGCACCAAAGTGACCCCCACAAGCATGATCATGACAAAAGGAAATAATACTGGACTGGTCACTCTCAGGTATACATCTCCTAATAATATGGTCTGGACAATACTTCAACAAATAAGGATCATCCCAAAAGAATTGCTTAACCTCAGCTAAAAACCTAGCACGATCTTTTTTACCTCAATGTTGGGGCATTCGACCAGTAATAAGATAGTTCACTATATTCGCATACCAAAGTAATTGGGTAACAAAGAACAATTGTTCATCAGGAAAGTTATCCCTTATAGGAAGGGAATCATCAGGGGAACTAACAACTAGCCTAGACAAGTGGTCTGCTACAACATTTTTGGCACCCTTTTTGTCTCTAATGTCTGGAGAAAACTCTTGTAACAAAAGGATCCACGTAATCAATCTAGGTTTTGTATCCTTCTTAGAAAAAGATATTTCAAAGCAGCATGATCAGTATATATGATGATCTTAGAACCTAAGAGATAGGGTCTAAACTTGTCTAAGGCAAACACAATGGCTAACAGTTCCTTCTCAGTAGTGGTATAGTTCAACTGAGCACCATTCAGAGTTTTTCTAGCATAGTAAATCACATGAAGTAATTTGTTTTCTCGCTGACCTAGCACAACACCAATAGCATAATCTGAAGCATCACACATGATCTCAAAGGGTAGGTTCCAGTTGGGTGCTGGACTATGGGGGCGGTAGTGAGTAAATTCTTAAGCTTCTCAAAAGCCTCTAAACAAGCATCATCAAAAACAAACATAACATCTTTTGCAAGCAAATTGCAAAGAGGTCTAGAAATTAAGCTAAAATCCTTAATGAGTCGACGATAAAAACCTGCATTCCCTAAGAATGACCTAATATCTCTTACGGTTTTTGGGACCTGTAAAGTCTTAATCAGGTCAACTTTGGCTTTATCTACCTCTATACCCTTAGAAGATACGATATGCCCTAAAACAATTCCTGAACGAACCATGAAGTGACATTTCTCCCAATTAAGAACTAACTTCTTTTCCTTACACCTAGTCAACACTAGTGACAAATGATGCAATCACTCATCGAAAGACGAACCAAACACTGTAAAATCATCCATAAAGACCTCTAAGAACCGTTCTACCATGTCAGAAAATATGCTCATCATGCAACGGTTAAAAGTCGCAGGGGCATTACAAATCCCAAAAGGCATGCGTCTATACGCAAAGGTACCAAAGGGACAGGTAAAAGCGGTTTTCTCCTGGTCTTCTAGGGAAATAACGATCTGATTATATCCAGAATAGCCATCTAAAAAGCAGTAGTGACTATGTCCAGCTAATCTCTCTAGCATCTGGTCGATGAAGGGAATGGTAAAGTGGTCCTTCCTAGTGACCTTGTTCAATTTCCTATAGTCAACACAAACACTCCAACTCGTGGTCACTCGGGTTGAGATTAACTCATTGTTATCATTCTGGACTACAGTAATACCGGATTTCTTGGGAACAACCTGAACGGGGCTGACCCACTTACTTTCTGAAATGGGGTAGATAATGCCTGAATCTAACAACTTAAGGACCTCGTTTCGAACTACCTCTTTCATATTAGGGTTTATTCGACGTTGCATCTCCCAAGAAGGTTTGGTATCACTCTCTAAATAGATTTGATGCATACAAACAGTGGGATTTATACCCTTAATGTCAGTTATGGTCCACCCTAAAGCTTCCTTGTTGTTTTGAAGGACGGTTACTAGCCTACTTTCCTGGTCACTATCCAAGACGGAAGAAATAATCACAGGTAAAGTCTCAGACGGGCCTACAAACCTATATTTCAGGGAATCTGACAATGGTTTTAGGTCCAACTTAGGAGGCTCTTCTAACGAAGGAACTAGGATAGACTCAGAAACTGTTGGTGGTTCGACTTTAGGTTTCCATCCATTACTAGTATCTAACAAAGGGGTTGAGTCTAACAAAGCATTAACCTCATTAATCACATTATCATCATCAAAATCAATCCCAAAGTGAGCTAGGCATTTCTTTAATGGATTTTTTAACAAAGTGTTTGGTAATAACTCCTCGACTAATGTTCCTATCATGTTCACCTCTTATATGTTCGAGTCATCTAGTTCGGAGGGTAGCTTACTAATATTAAAAATGTTCAGCTCAATAGTCATATTACCAAAAGACAATTTCATAATACCATTTCGACAGTTAATGATCGCATTGGATGTAGCTAAAAACGGGCGACCTAAGATTACCGGTATCTGGTTCTCTAGGTCAGGGACAGGTTGGGTATCTAGGATAACAAAATCCACTGGATAAATAAACTTGTCAACCTCTATGAGAACATCCTCGATCACACCACGAGGAATTTTAACGGGCCTATCAGCTAACTGAAGTGTCTTCTGGGTAGGTTTCCTTTCACCAAGTCCTAGCTTAAGGTACACATGATATGGTAGTAAGTTCACACTAGCTCCTAAGTCAAGCAACGCTTTCTCAACACGGTATTTACCTATTGTGCAAGAAATGGTAGGGGACCCTGGGTCTTTATACTTAGGAGTAGTGGTATTCTTAATTATAGAACTCACGTGACTAGCTAGAAAGGCTTTCTTCTGGACATTAAGCTTTCGCTTTAGCGTACACATATCCTTGAGAAACTTGGCATAAGAGGGAATCTGCTTAATTGCATCAAGTAGTGGAAGGTTGATAGTTACCTGCTTAAAAACCTCCAATATATCATTAAAATTGGACTCCCTTTTAGTTGGAACTAGCAGCTGTGGGAATGGGGCTCTAGGGACAAAGTCGGGCTCAATATGACCCTCATTGGTCTCTTTAGAGACTCTATCAGTCTCCTCAGTTTCTGGTTTAGAAGGGTGAACTACAACATGTTCACTATCAGGCATGGAAACCTTGTTGTCTATCTCTGCCACTCCTAAGGGTTTTAATAAAATTCACATGATTAGATGGTATTTCACCTATTTCATTAATTCCTATAGGGTTGGGTTGAGTCTGACTAGGAAACTTACCTCTTTCTCTTAAAGACTCATTTATCTGACTAACCTGGTTTTTCAACTCGGAAATAGCCTGAGAGTTAGCCTGACCTGATCTCTTATTTTCTTATAAACCTTGAGCAACAGATTGCTGAAACTGCACAGTGTTACGAGTTAACAAAGCAAGAGACTCTTCTAAACTCATAATCTTCTTATCCGAAGGGTTCTGAAACTGTGCCGGAGCTGAAGTATTCTTAGTATAGCCAAAACCTGGGGAACCTAAGCATTACTAGACTGACCTTGATTCTGGCCCTTGGACCAAGAAAGGTTTGGATGGTTTCTCCAGCCAGGGTTATATGTTTCTGAATATGGGTCAAACTTCTGTCGGTTATCAAACCTAGTGTTGTTATAAAGAGCATTGTCTTGCTCTTCAACAGCATGGCCTTCCCAAAAAGGCTCATTTCTTCCACTACTACCACTAGAATGACCTAATTCTAAGGCTTCTAACCTTTTGGCTATAGCTGCTATTTTGGCATCTGACTCATGAGATCCTTTTACCCTATTAACATTTCCTCTACTTAGAAGAATTGTTTTCTGGGGTTCCCTACTATTTTCCCATTGTTGGATCTTATCGGCAATTTCATTCAAAAATGTCATCACTTCATCAACAATTTTATTCTCAAACCCACCTGTGCATAAGGACTCAACCATGGTTGTTGTTGAATAATCTAAACCCTCGTAGAGGATCTGAACTAACCTAACCTTCTCCAAACCATGATGAGGACATTGAGATATGAAGTCATTGAACCTTTCTAAGTACCTATATAAAGATTATCCCTCTTGTTGGACAAAAGTACATATTTGTGTCCTAATAGACGATGTTTTATGCCTTGGGAAAAACTTATGTATAAAGGCAGAAGTAATTTGGTCATAGGTTTCAATTGACTCAGAGTCCAAACTATACAACCAAGATTTGGCTTTATCTTTTAAGGAAAAGGGGAATAACCTAAGTTTCAACGCATCATCACTTAGGTTTTTAATTTTCAGAGTACTACAAACTTCCTCAAATTCCCTAACATGAAAATAGGGGTTCTCATTCTCCTTCCCTAAAAACATTGGGAGCATCTGTAAAGTCACAGGTTTCAGTTCATAATTTGCCTCGGTTTCAGCTAACTTGATACAAGACGGACGAGAGGTCCTAGTTGGGTTTAGCAAAGCTTTCAAAGTTTCCATTTCTGGCACTACCAAAGGACTAAGCGTATTAGGGGTAATTTCCTCACGAAGAGATAGATTCTCAAAACTGAAGTTTCCAAAAACGGGTCTCTCAAAAGAAGATTCTTCGAGCTCCCCGCCTTCACAAGAAGAACTACTAGGTTTGTCACTAATCAAACGACCTAGAGTGTTTCTTTTCCAATCCCATTTAAAACTTCGGGCATACACTAGAAAAACAAAATCAAAAATCCCTAAAAAGGAAGGGATGTCCTATGCAAACACAAACAAGGATGACTCCACCACAGCAAACCTACTGATTTCTAGCAAACAAAAAGCATGATGGCTCCACTTAGATTATTTCTAAACCAGATTCTAATCCTTCGAACGGGAATTCATTATAATTTAAGCAAACCCCTCTGGAATCAATACGAGTTAAAGTAAGTTGAATAGAGGCGAGGTAATCTCGGTGGAACTTTGATACCCAAGGCCTCACCAATATTACAAGGCGGCGCAGTCACGCATTCAACTTAAAGTAACCATCAAGAACTTTGAAGTATGCTTAAAAGAGTAACCAATATCTTTCGAATGACTTTCCTGTTAAGCTCGTTACCCTATCGGTCTCGTTCTAGTCAAAATTTTAGGCTTAGGTTCGTGTTTGGTGTCGTTTTCCTAAGGCGGGCAAGAAGAGAAAAGTGATGAAATCCGAACCCTTATCTTGTATGGCCAGTCCTTGCCCTTTACTAGGAAATTAAAGCAGCTGTTTTCAAGTCCTCAACATATATGCATACGAAGGAAGACAGTAACTCGCTGACAGGGGATTCGCGAGTGTTTCGACAAACTTACCTCCCGTACCAGACGGGGGATGAACCTTTGTAGTCGACTCGGGCCACGATTCCTATGTCATTTACGAAACCGAGGGGCCGAGGTGATATCGTAATCACCGTCCTTCTTTGCACACAGTTTATATATAAACCACCCTTCCGTAGGGTTTAAAAAATAATGTCCCAAAATTTAAAGTCCAAAGTCCAAAAATATAAAGTGCAAAAGAAAAAGAAAGTCTAAAAAAAATAAAAATCTACAAAAATAAAAATGTCTCTCTTTTTTTATAAAAAAAAATATTTTTCTTTCGCTCCTTTCGCTTTGCCTTTTACTCCAGTCTTTAAGTATTCACCAAAAGCTTTGGAAAATTTTTCTTTTGCTCCAAATTCCAAATTCTGAAAGAAAAAGACAAAAACCCAAAAATGTAAAGAAGAACAAATAAAAATAAAAACCTAAAAAAAAATTGATGTATTTTCAAAGTTGTTGTAGTAAAAAGTTTCGTTGAGACTTGTGAAGGAAGATTATTTTAGACTTAATTTTAAATAAAAATATTGGAAACTTAAATAAAAGTGATATGAAAAACATGGAGAAGACTGGGGTTATGGATTCCACTAATTACCAATATCAAAGTGATTTTATATTCTCTAATTATAATTATGTAAATTCTTCATTCAAATTGATTCTAAATATTGCAAAAGTTGATTTTTTTAGAAATAACAATTGTAAATCGAAAGTATGGGACATCAAAACCCTAGGCTAGCATGCTCCATCAATTGAAATAACAATTTTTTAACAAAAACCATTTTTTTTCTATTTATTTATCAAGGCAAATAATCATATAATAATTGCATAAATTAAATAAAATAGAGATTACCACATTTTATTGGCGAAATAGCTTCCTCCATTGCCCCAGAGGATGGGTTTAGCTCATCATTGTATAAACTTGCTCAAAGTATTGATTCATGCTCAAAATTTGTTTACAAAGATGAAATGGAAAGAAAACAATGAAAAATCGGGTATTTGCAACGTTTATAATTGTTGCAAAACACTGTTATAAAGAACGATAAAAGAGAACTGTTGTTGTTGTCTCTCTGCGACCCTTACGTGTATGTCGTTGTCACTGTTGATAAACGACTGTCTTTGTCAGTCTGTTCTTCGTGTTCTTCAGTTCTGCAGCAGCAGAAATGGTGTTCTCCGCAACTCGATTTTTCGGCTCTGCGACGCTCTCTAACTCCCCCAAACTCTCCAGACCCATCTATGAGTCCCCAACACCCTATATATACCCAACAGAACCTCTAAATATCGCATTAAACTCTCAAATATTCTCTCATTACTAGGGTGATACAAATTATTTCCGGGGAGATTTTCTTTCATGTTTTGTTGTTTCCACGCGCCTAGAGATGTATTACACACTCTATCTCATTCATATCATGTTCCGTAACAGGATAGACTCTCTCCAACACGTGAGAAACTCTCTGCAACTCAACTAAACCCGTAAAAACTTCATGAAGCTCTGTTTTTCTCCATGCGACGATTCTGCCAAATTTTGTCCAAAATAAAACCCATACCAACGTTATATAGTCATATCGTGTCCACCCATGAAGTTTCAGCGATTCAGTTTACCTCTAACCCATCCAAAATCTGATCGAAAATATCTGCCAGGGGTGAGATTCTTCTTCCCGCCAAAAATGAAATTTGAAATGAAGAAGAAGGGTTGCCCCTATCCAGTCTTGAAGTGCCTTCAGAAAATGGGTGCTATAGACAAATTTGGGTGCTGATGATGAATTTGGGCTACGCATAACCTTGGGTGTCCCTTAGCCAAATCTGGGGTCCGTATAGCAAATGTCCTCCGGGTGCTTTCCGACATCTTTTCGAGCGAATTTTTTTCCAAAAATGTTTATTGGCCGAAAATACCTACAAATAAATAAAACACCATAATAAGTACAAAAATGTGCCCTAACAATATATAGAATCGAGACAAATGGGACATAATAATGTGTCTATCATACTCCAGTTGTTAAGGCTAGTAGACTTTCTATTCATGATGGAGTTAAGTTGGACAATCCTTGTCATATAGAACATTGGTAGGTGCTCTGTAGTATTTAACAGTCACTAGACCAGATATATGCTTTGCAGTGAATTATGTTTCACAATTTATGCATTCTGCATCTGATTTACACTTGAAACTTGTTAAGAGAATCTTGAGATATTTGAAAGGAACTGTTGGTATGGGGATTACTTTGAACAAATGTGATGTAACTAGCTTGAAGGAATACACAGACTCTGACTGGGCAGGGTGTCCAGATGTTAGAAGGTCCACTTCTGGCTTTGCTATTTTTCTGGGTTCAAATTTGGTGTCTTGGTCATCTAAAAAGCAACCTACAGTCTCAAAATCCTCTGCAGAAGCTGAATATAAATGTATCTCTGTTGCATCAGCTGAATTGCAGTGGTTTTCTTACTTATTGAATGATTTACATTTTGCTGTTAAATATGTGTTGTTGTTATGTGATAACACAAGTGCTCTGGCTTTGGCAATGGTAGCTCAAGGAATAAGTCCTAAAACTATGTTTTAACCTAAACTTGCAAGTATACAGGATCTAAAGTAGTGAGTGAGCAAATAAGGGGAAGTCCATAGGGACAAGGAGGGAGCTGGTGTTGTTTTCTAACTATTTCTAGTGACAGTGACTAAAAGCACTAGGGCATTTGAATCCACCTAATAATCCTAAGCTAAGGCAATACCTATTCAACTTATGTTCTTGTTCCTTTCCAGGGAAGGATAAAATGGATAATATGCCAACCATTCTCACTAACTCACCCCTAGCATAAACTGTCTTCTTACAGTACAGCCTATCACAGGTTCATTTGATCAATTTAGCTAACTATCATCCCTAACAGGATAAAATGGATAATAATTCTAGCCATGTTATCTAATTCACTCCTAGCATGAACTGTCTTCTCACAGTACAACTCATCACAAGTGCATTTGAATGCTTTAGCTAGTAATCATCCTACAACAGTGAACATCATAAGAACATTAAATTGAACAGAAATTTTCTCAACATATGACTAAGGGTTTCATCTACACCCTAGCAAGAGTAATTAGAACATACTAGACATGGTGAACAAATACAATTGAAATTACTGAACTTGAAATTAAACAAGAAGTAACAGTAGAGAGCACTGGCTAGTCCAGGCCTCTAAGGTGGTGCTCTGGCTAATCCAGGCATAACTCTAACACATACCCACAACATCTATTTATACTCAATTACACTTTACAAGCAAAACCCCCAAAACAGTAAATTAGGGTTTCTGAAAATTGAAATTCAGTTTACCTAATCCTTGATAATGGCTTCTGTACGTCGACCCATTCTTCTTCTGACTCTCCTGCTCCTCTCCATGCCTTCCAATTACGTATCTAACTCGACCTAATTCATTGATTTTCTCATCTAGGGTTTCAGAGAAAAAAGAGGGGAAATCGATGAATTAGGTGGGTAGAGTGGTAGGGAAATGATGGGAAAGGAGATGGGTTGTTGTAGAGTGGTGATGGTGGCTATGGCAGGTGGTGAAGGTGGCTGTGGCAGTGGCAGGGCGTGGTGGAGATGGAGTTGCAGACGGAGGTGAGGGTAAAGAGAAGAAGAAGTCGATGGGAAATTTGGGTAAAGTGTGTTTGGTTCGGGTATAGGGAATTTGGTGTTTGGGTGTTGATCGGGTACAACGAGTTTGATGATTTGAGAACCTCAGCCGTTGGATGTGGAATTGATAGATCAATCTGACGGCGAGATAGAAGGGAGCTTGTAGCGACCGTTGGATGAATAATACATCAAAATTAACGACGCAGATTAGAGTTAGGTGTTGTAGTGTGAAGCATGATCTTCAAATTTTGATGAGAGACGATGAGGCGACCATAGGATGCTGAGATGATCCAATCTGACGGCTACAGGAGAAGTGGGCTATGGATATTGGAAATGGGTTTGGGTGAGGGTTTTGGGCCTTGGGTATGCCAAGCCCATATCTTCTTTAAGGACAATTCTTCTTCTTCAAGCCCAGTTCTATCCTTTTGGTCTTGCGCACAACATTCTTCGCGGCTTCCTTGTGTAATTCCTCCCGACTTTTCACTACTTTTCTGCTCTTTTCGCTCTGCAATTCATCCAAGCTTTATTTGGTACCTAAAAATACAAAATTAATTAATAAAAATATTTATTCTTGAAAACAATGAAAATACAGAATATGGGTTAAAATGTAGAATTAATGCACAAAAGATGAGTTAAATGCCAAGAAAAATATATAGAAATATGAACTTTTTAGCACTCATCAAATACCCCCAAACCTGAATTTTACTTGTCCTCAAGTAAAACAAAACTAAGGAAATCCTAACTATACCACTGTCGCTGGTCTCTCGATTGCATTTAGCGAATGCAATAAGCCTTTTAAACCACTAAGTGTCCCTAGTGGACGAGTGAAGTCTCGTGAAGGTTTGCTTAGAACGTACCTACAAAGTTCTAGGTCAAAATATAAGCTCAGATTCCATCAAATGTGACATGTGCAAGTCAGTTTAAGCTCACAGCAAAATGGAGATGTCAATCTAGCTATCAAAGGCACAATCCTAGCACTGATAACAAATAAAGACATGTGATAAGAGTGTAAAGTGTATCTACACATGTGTAAAGAAAGATCGGATGTTATGACTACTAATCACCAAGAGATAGTTTCTCAGGCTAAGAACCAAGGTCGAAATCTAGCTAGCTGTCCGGACTTTACGAGAATTGTGAATGAGTTGGAGGTATTTCACAATTACTCGCGTTGTACATCAATGGCATGCACCCTTCATTGCTTACTATAATACAACAAAAGATGACTCTTTACATGACTCTTATTTACATTGACTACTCTCTTTTATTTTTGGAACAAGAGAGGATGGAATTGATAAATACTTGATTGATTTTTCTTTTTTTTATTCTTTTTTTTTTTTTTTTTTTTT